>NW_027507787.1:24529728-25729728 GCF_037356315.1 Lithobates pipiens
CTTAAAAATGTCATTAACTCTATTAAACCCCATCCTCGTTGAAGGAGGTGTAGTGGATTTTCACAGGGCTGTAACACACACACTCAGGCTGCTATCAAGAGTTGAGCTGTAAGAGAGGACTTGTAGCACTTCAATGGCACCCCATTGACCTGCAGCAGGTAGCAGATAGGGTAACTCCCTAGGTCCACTGTTGTGGGTTGATTAATTACTTTACATACCTACAACCCAAAATCGGAAATTCCAGAAAATATTAATTAAAGATCCCGGGACTTGCTGAAACCACCAATAGGTGGAGAAGATCTGTGAGTTCTTGTTTATGTAACATCACCTGGACCCGATACCAATGTGTAAAGAGCTTGTAACTTTGGTTCTGGAACCTGTTCGCCAAGGATGCCTGATGGGCATTATAATGGGTATAATAGCTTTCCTTAACTGGGGTTTAGTGAGAGTGAAATGCAGTTCAGCTTCCCATTTCCGGATATAAGGAGGAACATAATCTTCTGGGGCGTAGTAAGCAATTTATATATCACAGATGGCAGATGCTGAGTAGATGAGGCATTGCAGCACACAGACTCAAAATAGGATAATGACGTCATGAACTGTTCTGCTGGTAGTAAAGTTCTAAGAAAGTGTCTAACTTGGAATGCTTCTATAGGAACCAGTGGAGACTAGATTATCATTTGGATCTCTGTAAGATCCATCCAGTCTTGGTTTAATATATAATTTGGATTCTGCCCTCACCTGCCTCTAAAAGATGTTGTAGCTGTTTGCTAGCCCTACTAAAGGGGAAATCTGAGTGCCTATCACAGGCAGAAGGGGGTGAAGGGTCAGCTAATGCTGCTTTCTACGGATTTAGAAAAAGCATTCGATCGGATAGATTGTCAATTTCTACATTGAGTCCTGCAACATATAGGTCTGGGTCATTGCATAAGATCATGGTTTGCAGCCTTATATTCAACTCCAAAAGCATCAGTGATGCTGCGTACACATGACTGGACTTTCCGGCAGACTAGGTCCGACGGTCTTCCCGAATGACTTTCGGCGGAGTTCCAACGGACTTTCTGAATGAAAGGACTTGGCCACATACGAACGGACTAAGTCTGTTCGAAAGTCCGTTTGTTTTGAATGTGATGAGTTAAGATGGGACTTTAAAAGGAAGTTCAATAGCCAGTAGCCAATAGCTTTTGCGTTGTATATGGTCTATCAGACCAGCATACAGACAAACGGTTTTCCCCTAAGGAATTGAGTCCGTCGGACAGATTTGAAACATGTCCTATTTCTAGGTCCGTCGGTTTTTTAAGATGAAAAACAATCGGATTAGCTGGCACACGATCGGATTGTCCTAGTCTGCCGGAAAGTCCAGTCGTGTGTACGTGGTATGAGAGTTAATGGATCGCATTCAGACTTCTATCTCTTAAAGTGGTTGTAAAAAATAAAATAAAAAAATCATCCTGCAAGACAAAGGCATAATGAGCTAGTATGCATCGCATAGCACATTTGAGTTATTCTCTTTTATCCCTGAATAAGGTAAAAGGGGGTATTGGTCTCCCAAACATGGACCTGTATTATAGAGTCTCTCACCTTTCCAGAGTGATTACCTGGAGTTCTCAATCATCAGTGGGTCTCCTCTGAACAAGAAAGTAGCCCCATGTGTCTTTCAATGTTGGCATGGGTTCCCCCAGCTGCATGGAAGAACCTTAAAAAATCGTACTATTGAGCCCACCCTTAACTACTTGCTAACCGCCTTATAACAGTCTAACTGCTACAGGCCGGCAGCTTTGTGCAGGATCACATATCTATGCAGTACATGATCACACACTCCGTCTGCAGGCACCACCGGTGTGCTGCTTCTGCTGTGATTATTTACAGCAGAAGCTGATGTGCGGGTGGCGGGCACTTGATGACCGGATCGTCGGGCAGAGACTCAGAATGGAGCCAAACAATGCAGGGTTCTATTCTGACAGGGGAAATGGATAGATTATGTGTTCCTGCAAAGCAGGGACTCAAATCCATCTCTTCCCCAAGTAATAGTAGCACATATAGTAAACACAAACACTGGCTAGGCACTCCTTTAACCCTTTGGTTGCCCTAGATATTTAACCTCTTTCCAGCCAGTGTCATTAGTACAGTGACAGTACGTATTTTTAGCACCGGTCACTGTATTAGTGTCAAAAGTGTCAGTGTCCGATTGTCTCCCACAATATCACAGTCCTGCTATAAGTCCCTGATCACCGCCATTACTAGTATGAAAAACAAAAAAATCCACAAATATATCCAATGGTTTGTAGACACTATAATGTTTGCATAAACCAATCAATATACGCTTATTGTGATTTCTTTTTTTGCCAAAAACATGTAGCAGAATACATATTGGCCTAAATTTATGAAGAAATTCAATATTTTTCAATTTTATTTTATTGGATATATTTTATAGCAGAAAGTATAAAATATATATTTTTTTTCACCAATATTGTTGTTTCTTTTGTTTATAGTGCAAAAAATAAAAAAATGCAGTGGTGATCAAATACCATATTTGGGTACAGTATTGCATGACCGCATCAGTTAAAGTAAAGCAGTGCTGCATCACAAAAAGTGGCCTGGCCATGAAGGGGGGTAAATCTTCCGGTGGTCAAGCGGTTAAGGTTGTACATACATATATATATATATATATATATATATATATATATATATAGTGCCTTGCGAAAGTATTCGGCCCCCTTGAACTTTTCAACCTTTTGCCACATTTCAGGCTTCAAACATAAAGATATAAAATTTTTATTTTTTGTGAAGAATCACCAACAAGTGGGACACAATTGTGAAGTGGAACGAAATCTATTGGATATTTGAAACTTTTTTAACTAATAAAAAAATTAAAAGTGAGGCGTGCAAAATTATTCGGCCCCCTTGCGTTAATACTTTGTAGAGCCACCTTTGATTACAGCTGCAAGTCGCTTGGGGTATGTCTCTATCAGTTTTGCACATCGAGAGACTGAAATTCTTGCCCATTCTTCCTTGCAAAACAGCTCGAGCTCAGTGAGGTTGGATGGAGAGCGTTTGTGAACAGCAGTTTTCAGCTCTTTCCACAGATTCTCGATTGGATTCAGGTCTGGACTTTGACTTGGCCATTCTAACACCTGGATACATTTATTTGTGAACCATTCCTTTGTAGATTTTGCTGTATGTTTGGGATCATTGTCTTGTTGGAAGATAAATCTCTGTCCCAGTTTCAGGTCTTTTGCAGACTCCAACAGGTTTTCATCCAGAATGGTCCTGTATTTGGCTGCATCCACCTTCCCCTCAATTTTTCTTCCCTGTCCCTGCTGAAGAAAAGCAGGCCCAAACCATAATGCTGCCACCACCATGTTTGACAGTGGGGATGGTGTGTTGAGGGTGATGAGCTGTGTTGCTTTTACGCCAAACATATCATTTTGCATTGTGGGCAAAACGTTTGATTTTGGTTTCACCTGACCAGAGCACCTTCTTCCACATGTTTGGTGTGTCTCCCAGATGGCTTGTGGCAAACTTTAGACGAGACTTTTTATGGATATCTTTGAGAAATGGCTTTCTTCTTGCCACCCCTCCATAAAGGCCAGATGTGTGCAGTGTACAACTGATTGTTGTCCTATGGAAAGACTCTCCCACCTCAGCTGTAGTTCTCTGCAGTTCATCCAGAGTGATCATGGGCCTCTTGTCTGCATCTCTGATCAGTCTTCTCCTTGTCTGAGCTGAAAGTTTAGAGGGACGGCCAGGTCTTGGTAGATTTGCAGTGGTCTGATACTCCTTCCATTTCAAAATGATCGCTTGCACAGTGCTCCTTGGGATGTTTAAAGCTTGGGAAATCTTTTTGTATCCAAATCCGGCTTTAAACTTCTCCACAACATATTCCGGACCTGCCTGGTGTGTTCCTTGGTCTTCATGATGCTCTCTGCGCTTTCAACAGAACCCTGAGACTATCACAGAGCAGGTGCATTTATACAGAGACTTGATTACACACAGGTGGATTCTCTTTATCACCATCAGTCATTTAGGACAACATTGGATCATTCAGAGATCCTCACTGAACTTCTGGAGTGAGTTTGCTGCACTGAAAGTAAAAGGGCCGAATAATTTTGCACGCACCACTTTTCAGTTTTTTATTTGCTAAAAAAGTTTAAATTATCCAATAGATTTTGTTCCAATTGTGTCCCACTTGTTGGTGATTCTTCACAAAAAATTTAAATTTTATATCTTTATGTTTGAAGCCTGAAATGTGGCAAAAGGTTGAAAGGTTCAAGGGGGCCGAATACTTTCGCAAGGCACTGTATATCCCTACTGAAAACATTATCTATGACGAAACGTGTCTGAGAGGGCACGCAGTGACGTCACCATGCTACTCGGGAGGAGGACAGGCTCCGTACTTTGCCCGTTTTTAATGCGAATGATTCTATATAATATGTAAGTGCAATACGATTTTTTAATTACATTTATGATCGGTATTACACTAGCACAGTTTTCTTATATATATATATATATATATATATATATATATATATATATATATACACACACAGTTGTACTCATAGATTTACGTACCCTGGCAGAATTTATGATTTCTTGGCCATTTTTCAGAGAATATGAATACGGTAACACAAAAACATTTTTCACTCATGGTTAGTGTTTGGCTGAAGCCATTTATTATAAATCAACTGTGTTTACTCTTTTTAAATCATAATGACAAAAGAAACTACCCAAATGACCCTGATCAAACGTTTCCATACCCTTGAATGTTTGGCCTTGGTACAAACACAGAAGGTGGCACACAGAGGTTAAAATGGCAATTAAAGGTTCATGTCCCAAATGTGTGTTTTTTAAAATCACAATTAGTGTCTGTGTATAAATAGTCAATGGGTTTGTTTGCTCTCACATAGATGCACTAAGCAGGCTAGACACTAAGCCATGAGGAGGTAGAAAAGAACTGTCAAAAGACCTGCATAACAAGGTAATGAAACTTTACAAAGATGGAAAAGGATATAAAAAGATATCCAAAGCCTTGAATATGCCAGTCAGTACTGTTTAATCACTTATTAAGAAGTTGAAAATTAGGGGCTCTTTTGATACAAAGCCAAGGTCAGGTAGACCTAGAAAGATTGTAGCCACAACTGGCGGAAGAATTGCTCAGGATACAAAGAAAAATCCATAGGTAACTATAAGAGAAATACTATTCGCTTTCTAAAAAGACGGTGTGGTCGTTTTTAAGGAGCACAATTCAACGATACATGAACGAAAAAGAGCTGCATGGTTGAGCTGCCAGAAAGAAGCAACATGCCCAACAACATCTTCACATGCCTCATTGGCTTTTTTTTGTGGCACATTCCATTGCACAGAGTAGGTAGGTATAGACATGTCTGTTATTTAAAAAATAAATAAAAAAATTACCTTTATAAACCCTTTAAGGACATTTCTCTCCTACTAAACAGGTAATGTTTAAGACACTAGTTAGATGTTTGTTAGCAAACTATCCACTGTATCACCTTTCTTTAAAGGAGATTACCATGAAACATAGATAGATCATTATATAAAAAGGACACTGGGCCCCTTGTAATGTAATGTGCATATCCAATTATTTTCTTACTTAACCTGCCAAGAGGACCAAAGTTTGTATACTTAAAACAAGTGGTTCCCAAAGAAAATTGTTTCATGTTATGGTCTTGCACAATTACCTGTTTGCACAAGCAGGTAGTAATGCACATTAACAAAAAGTTTACTTGTGCTGATTTGCTTAAGAAATTTAACATCTTCAATCAATACATTGTGTTAATGTCTACTTCAATTATCTATTCATGGGAAAAGCAAATTCCTGTTTACTTATTCATCTGCACATGATTGGTTTTTCAAAGTTAACGGGAGTTTGCCCATATTCATATAAAATATTGAGTGAAGATTTGTAAGGCAGCCTTTACTTTTGTTTTTAAGAGAAATGAGGTCCACTCTGTGCTACTACTGTACATCTGAGGATCAGCAAAATATGCCCTCATAGCTGTGTGTAACATTGCTATTATCATGAATTAAAGAGGAAGTAAACCCTTATGGGTTTTACTTTCTCTTTATTCCCTTGCAAAGTGAAAGCATAATGGGCTAGTATGCATTGTAGCAGGAGCAGGTCTAGACAGCCAAGTTGTAGTATTGAGTCTGGAAACACTGAGGGGTCAGGCAAAAGCTTAGTCAAGACAAGTCGGGTGACACATGTGTAGCTCAATGTCCAAACAGTACCAAATTAACAACAAGGAAGAGCAGGGTTAGGACAAGCCAGCTCACACACAAGTAAATCACAGTCCAAACAGTACCGAGTCGATAGCAAGGAACAGCAGGGTCAGCACATACAGCGTCATAGTAGATAGTAGATCAGAAAAGATATCAGCTGGATCAAGCAGGTGCACAGAAAGTTGCTATGCTATCACAGGCACTGTTGGTGTGTTGGAACAGGTGTTTTAAAGGTGAACAGTGATGAGCTGGCCAATTATTGTTGCTTTCCAGGCAAGGGCTTATCTCAGGTGAGTTTTTCTTAGTCTTATGCCCCGTACACACGTTCCGATTATCGGACCACAAAAGTCGCTTTCGGACAGATCGTTCGATAATCTGATCGTTAGTACGCAGCTTTCGACAGCCGATCACGACAGTCCATCCAACTAAATCCGAAGGAACAAACAGGAAAACTTTGGTCGGATGACAGCCCATCGTACGACAGTCGTGTAGTCAGTACAGTATGCGTCCGATAAAAGTCATTAGACAAACACCACGCATGATCGGAAACATGAAAATAAACCAGAAGGACACACAGGTCACACGTTTTTGACATCATTTAAAATACGTAGCTACGCACGACGGAAGATTTTTACAGAATCGTACGACAAAAGTCTTACACACATTTTGCACTGTTGTATTCAATCTTAGTTGTATACAACAAAATGTGAACGATCTGTCTTACGATAATCGGAACGTGTGTACGGGGCATTAAAGGAACAAAAATCCTGTTACTGACACAGTCATTGTCTTACCCTGCCAGTCAAGCAACAATGATACTCTTTCTGTGCATGCCTTTAAAGTGTGTAGCATCCTCTACCTAAAAGTAGGTGCTAAAGTAGTATTTTCTAGCTGCAGGGTCCAAGTGCAGGACAATTTAGCTAGGCCTGTGTTTTATTTCAGACCTGGTTGTTGTGATTTGGGACTGGGAGTGTCTAGTGTAGTGGGGGGTGTGGCCACCTGTACTTTGGCTCAGAGATGCCTTCTCTGCTTTAGGCTAGGTTCACACCATAACGATGCGGGAACGCCGCGAATCCGCGGCGTTTTCCCGCATCGCATGCCCCCCGCCGGCAGCTCACACTGCCCTATGCGGACTGCTGGGAGTGTCAATGAAATCTTAATGACACCCCCAGACCAGTCCGCATATCGCAGTGCGATCTACAAACTCGGACAGGAATCGGATCGCATGGTGTGAACACCCATGCGATCCGATTCTGCTGCGGACCAAAAAAAGGGTCCTGTGCGAGTTTGCGGCGGGTGCGATGCGAATTCAGCCATACTATCTGTATGGCTGAACTCGCATTGCACAGACAGATCGGATGTGATTTGCACTGCAGTGCGGTGCGAATCACATCCGGATCTCTCACCCGCAGCGGTGTGAACCCAGCCTTAAGATGGATTGTTCTGGAAGAGAGGTGGGACCTGAGACCTGAGTGGCGGGCAGCTCATGTGAGGAGTCCTGACCAATTATCTTTCTGTATTGGCAGGGGGCAGGCCTCCCATATAAGCTGGAGTTAAATGCTTCCAGGGAGGAGTTCTGTGAAGCAGAAAGATAGAATGGAGGTTTGAGGTGTTGTTCCGTGCGTCCCTACGTGGGAGATGCAGCGAACGCGGAGGGAGGATGGAGGAACTGCTAGGAAGGAGCTAAATATACAGATCTTCATGTCTAAGGAGGCATCTGGCTGCCTCCTTGAATGTAAAGAGGATCAAATAGCGGAAGTAGCAGTCACATGGAGGAGTTAGAGCAGCAGTCTGTGACCGGGGACACAGAACTGTTCTGGAGGAGAAGGTCAGTGTAACATAAGAAAAGAAACGGAAGTCACTTCCGGATCCCAGAGCTTGCGTTCCACGCTGGAACGCACTTCCGGTTCCGGCCATCCGACCATCCGGACGCTTAACAAAGCTGGAAACCGATGAAAACTATTAGAAATACAGAGGTGCTGCCCCAAATCAGCTTTTGGAACACAGAGGCAAGCCTATTGTCGTCCCCTCTGTCTGCTTTTATACTTCATCATCTCTGCAAACCCCGTGGACCGGATTGAGACATGGATACATCCCTATCTAATTTACATGCCTAAATCACTCTGACCTTTGTGAGTAGCCATTTGGCCGTATGTTTTTTATTTTAATAAATACTTTATCGTTTATACTGCACTTAGTCTGGCGAACTTTCTCCCTGTTTTTTGTGTTTTCGAATTCTTTAGAGAGCCCTGCTTCTCCTCTCAAGACTGTTGCTGCCGACGGTGCTTCTCCTATATTATTACAAATGCTATTGTTATTGACATTTTAAAATACTCATACTCAAATAGAGACTATACAGTGACTGATTCTTTGCGCCATCTGATCCCAAATATCTCTCTATTCTTAGAATGCTGTATGGCCAGGGAACACAGCATTGTTAAGTATGGACTGGCTGAAAGTAGAAGTCCATTTATTGCCATGTGTCAGGTCAATGGGGAGGGATGCCGTGTCATCTTTGACCTGGTTAGCACATTGGTAATAACTTCCAAAGACTGGGTGACTTGCTGATTCATAGAAGCTGGAAAAGGAAGCTCTGTGCATATCTGGTTCTTTAACTCATAAGTCAACATCATTCCGGTTTACCAATGGGAATTATTCAGAGTGGTTCCTTTTGTTCTTTTGGAAGTCAGTAACTATGCAGTAAAGGATTTGCACAAAGGAAAGAAGCAACAGTCAGTAAAGAAGTTAATGCACAAAAATACAAATATACAAGACCAAGGCCACAAGTAATTTCAAGAATGTGCTGTATCATAGACATCTCATATTTCCCTCTTCTCCAATCCAAGTTATACCCCACAATAAAAGCAACGAAACGGAGCAGAATGTCTGTTTATTGTCTTTATCATGCTGAATGGGAGGTTGGTAGCAGGGTGGATTGCTATAATCAACTCAGCAGCCCTTACGAGAGTACTGCTACAAGTTGAACGTAACTGTATCTGGGAACCACAAACCAAAAACACAGTTTACTTGATTTTTAATATTCAAAGCAAACAAACCCATTTATGCATGTCTCCCTATTTTAATTTATTAAGAAATTACTGGTACTTTGAAGAACACCTCCCTAACATTTCTAGCCAGAGTAAGGGCAGATGATTCATGCATCATTTACTTCCTGGAATCCGTCTGCCCTTAGCTAATGCATGCAGACAGGAGGGTGTGCATAGCTAAGAAAGCCCCACCTCCCATCCTCCAGATGAAATGGAAAGAAAAATGCCCATGAAGACTCTTGGGATTTATATTTTATTTACATCTTTGTGGCCTAGGCAATAAACCAGCAATGGAAGAAATGCACAGAAAAGGAAATATAAAATACGTTCTTATCTATTTACCAATGCTAGCAACAGCATAAGGATTACGAATAGGAAATGTTGATCAAGAGAGTTTAGTTCTGCTTTAAAGGAAACCTTTTAGTCATATAAATATGTACAGTATATCAAAGTCACTCTAATCTGACTTCACTTAAGGGAGTTTATAACATATTTATTTTACTTACTTAGAAGAAGAATGCAGATCAGGAGAATGACGGTGAAGTCAGAATACATTCATTCTTCTTATCTGTGTTCCTGATTTGAATAAGTCAATGAAATATATTGCATAATTAAATAAATATGTAGACTGTCATTGTTGTTTTCGCTCTGATACTTGTTGCCTAGATGTCAAACTAATCTAATTCATTTAATACTTTCTGAGTCACAGACCCAGTAAAGTTGCATAAGTGAAGTCAGATTAAAGTCAATCTTCTTATCTGTATTCTTCTTCTATATAAGTGATTTGGTTGTTTTAAATAGTAGATTAGCATAGCAGCCAGGAAAGTAGCATTTTATGTGGGTGGCTCAACTTTAGCAGCTTATATATTTATGCATATAGGTTTCCTTTAAGCCTATAACACTTTCATTTTGTATGAGTCACTTTATTGCTGTCAAGTGAATCTAAGTAGGTCTAAGCCATTTAGAAGTGCTTACAATATTATGATATCCCAATGATGAATTGCATTTAACCATATAGATTGTTGTTGCTACAACCTTTGATTACATTGAAAATCTATCCCAGCTTCATCCATACAATTTGAATGACGTTATTTAGAGTGAAATATATGATATATTTGTATGAACAATCACGTCAAAGTGATATATGTTGCATAATAAATATTTTATTTTCAATTCCATTGCAGGGCAATATACAAGAAAAGCAATGGCTTGATCATAAAATGCAATATGGTAAAATGGAAAGAAAATGGAAACATAGCTGAGTTAGTGTAACCGCATATGTTTTGTGGTTTTCTTGCGCTGCTATAAATCAGTGCAACTTAATACATTCATTTTGTATATGCTTGCTAAAATTTACTGATTAAAAAAAATAAGCCTGGTTTTCCCTTCACATCTGAATTAGAAGCCTGAGTCAGCTAAAATCCTGCTTTGCAAGCAATTTAGAAATTGGAATACATAGCGGTCATCTGTAGAGGTATGTTTGCGTTTTTACTTTAATCTTTCATGCTAATTTACATTTTTAGAATCCAGGCATTAAGCAAAGTTTCATACTCAGCATTTGCATCAGTTTATTGGGTTGACACTAACATATTTTTCAATAAGGTGTTACCGATTAAAATAATTGAATTATTGAATTTGTTAATGGGTCCAATTTTTTTTCTTTCAAGTTAATACTATATATATATATATATATATATATATATATATATATATATATATATACACACACACACATTATACACACACACACATATATACACACACATATATATATACACACACACACATTATATACACAGACACATACATATACATATACATATATATATATATATATATATATATATATATATATATATATATATATATATATATATATATATTTCTCCTATCTTTCAGATTTTGTTACTAAATGAGAAAACATTAAAGGGATAGAATCTTCCATTTTGTTCTGGAGATTCTGCCGTTTCCTGTATGCAAATTACACGGTCCAGACTGTAAACAGTTAGCCACAAGAGTAGTATAGGGAGAGAGATTGTAACTTTCCCTTTAATTGCTGGATGATTTTTCTGCCATGAATTGTTATAGAAGCAATGCTACATATTCCCCTCCATGTTTCCACATATTCTATTCTCATTCTGCCTCATCTTTCCCCTGTGCATGATCAGCTCTGTTGTGGAAAATGTTATTAATGTATGTTGTCAGATGCCCCCCAGTGTCAGTTTTGCAGCAATACACTCATGTGAGGGTATTTGCACATACAGACGTTGGTGGAAGACCATTGGATGCAGAAACCTTCCCTTGGACATGGCCGATCTGTTTGCTCTTTTAATGTTGTTTGTTTATGCCTCTCCAGGGAACGGGCCACTCCATGGCGACTGCATTTAAACTCCTAAGTAAGCAGATCAGTGTATTTGGGAACCATAGTATAATAACAAGTATAGGCGCACAATTCAAAAACATCTCTGTGGATGTCTCCCAATGCAAACGTATGTACAAATATGTATATAATTAATTATTTAAAAAAAAACAAAAAAACAATAAGGATAAAGTTCATAGATCAAATAATCTATATGAGAGGCCAGTCCAATAGATATAAAAACGAAATCCAGGAATATGCACACAGGGCAGCCGTCAGGGTAGAAACGAAACCGTATTCTAAAACTGTAGAGAAAACAAATGGAGAGGCGCCTCTGGGTGCAATAGTTTTATACAAAGAATTTAATAAGCAACAATATACAGTGGTGTGAAAAAGTGTTTGCCCCCTTCCTCATTTCCTGTTCCTTTGCATGTTTGTCACACTTAAGTGTTTCGGAACATCAAACCAATTTAAACAATAGTCAAGGACAACACAAGTAAACACAAAATGCAATTTGTAAATGAAGGTGTTTATTATTAAAGGTGAAAAAAAATCCAAACCATCATGGCCCTGTGTGAAAAAGTCATTGCCCCCTAAACCTAATAACTGGTTGGGCCACCCTTAGCAGCAACAACTGCAACCAAGCGTTTGCGATAACGTGCAATGAGGCTTTTACAGCGTCCTGGAGGAACTTTGGCCCACTCATCTTTGCAGAATTGTCCTAATTCAGTTACATTAGAGGGTTTTCGAGCATGAACGGCCTTTTTAAGGTCATACCACAACATCTCAATAGAATTCAGGTCAGGACTTTGGCTAGGCCACTCCAAAGTCTTCATTTTGTTTTTCTTCAGCCATTCGGTGGTGGACTTGCTGGTGTGTTTAGGATCATTGTCCTGCTGCAGAACCCAAGTTCGTTTCAGCTTGAGTACACGAACAGATGGTCGGACATTCTCCTTCAGGATCTCTTGGTAGACAGCAGAATTCATGGTTCCTTTTATCACGGCAAGTCTTCCAGGTCCTGAAGCAGCAAAACAGCCCCAGACCATCACACTACCACCACCATATTTTACTGTTGGTATAATGTTCTTTTTATGAAATGCAGTGTTCCTTCTACACCAGATATACTTGGACACACACCTTCCAAAGAGTTCCACTTTTGTCTCATCGGTCCACAGAATGTTGTCCCAAAAGTCTTGGGGATCATCAAGATGTGTTGTGGAGAAATTGAGATGAGCTTTGATGTTCTTTTTGCTAAGCAGTGGTTTTCTCCTTGGAACTCTGCCATGCAGGCCATTTTTGCCCAGTCTTTTCCTGATGGTGGAGGCATGAACGCTGACCTTAACTGAGGCAAGTGAAGCCTGCAGTTCCTTGGACGTTGTTGTGGGGTCTTTTGTGACCTCTTGGATGAGTCGTCGCTGCGCTCTTGGGGTAATTTTGGGCGGCCGGCCACTCCTGGGAAGGTTCACCACTGTTCCATGTCTTCGCCATTTGTGGATAATGGCTCTCACTGTGGTTCGCTGGATTCCCAAAGCTTTGGAAATGGCTTTATAACCCTTTCCAGACTGATAGATCTCAATTACTTTCTTTCTCAATTGTTCCTGAATTTCTTTGGGTCTCGGCATGATGTGTAGCTTTTAAGGATCTTCTGGTGGACTTTACTGTGTCAAGCAGCTCCTATTTAAGTGATGCCTTGATTGTGAACAGGTGTGGCAATAATCAGGCCTGGGTGTGGCTATAGAAATTGAACTCAGGTGTGGACAACCACAGTTATAGTATGTTTTAACAAGGGGGGCAATCACTTTTTCATACAGGGCCATGATGGTTTGGATTTTTTTTCACCTTTAATAATAAACACCTTCATTTACAAATTGCATTTTGTGTTTACTTGTGTTGTCCTTGACTATTGTTTAAATTGGTTTGATGTTCCGAAACACTTAAGTGTGACAAACATGCAAAGGAACAGGAAATGAGGAAGGGGGCAAACACTTTTTCACACCACTGTATACACTCACATGTAGAAGTAAGCAAACAGGCATGGTATGTATATCTCCAGTGACGTTTTCAACAATATGTATATAAAACAATATAATCAATATTGTTGAAAAACGGGCACGACTTGAGATATCAACCAAGTGTGCATGCTCACGAAACGTGTCCACTGCCGATGACAACATCCCCCTGAGCCGCCTGTATCCTGCACTTCAAGCCTTGCTCTGAGGCTGCCTTCTGAAGCCGGCGTTACCATCACACAGAAGTGTCTATTAGCCTGACTAGATGGACTGAATACAGTGCTGGGGAAAACGTCACTTGAGATATACATACCATGCCTGTTTGCTTACTTCTACATATGAGTGCATATATTGATGCTTATTAAATTATTTGTATAAATAAATTGCAACCAGAGGCACCTCTCCATTTGGGAACTATAGTATAACTATACAAAATGATGGCCCACTGGGCCATAGTTTGATATGGCTCGCATCATTGGTAGCAGTGGGAATGTGCACACGATTGTGTTCAAAGCCATGTGCTTGCCACATGTTTTTGCACACCACCGTCTGCACACGTCACTACTCTGTTTCTGTTTGAATATATGCATGTGTGTCATTGGTTCTTTTGAATGAATATAAGTGTCTGATTGGCTGATTCTGAAGTCAGTAGCCTCTTTTGTTATTGATCTGTTTAGTATAAATAAAAGCCACTTGGCTATTTTGCTCAGGATTTCATACTGAGCTCAAGCTGATACCAACAACTGTTTGCGTCACTTGGAGAGAAAGAAGGGCATGCTTTCCTGGCCTCAGACATAAACCTCAGACATAAAATATGAACAAAGCATATCCTTCTATAGTGTGTACTTGTCTCTGTCCAAAGCACTAAGGGTCATTTATCTCTGCTGCCTCATTCCTCTATCTGAATGAGTTACTTTTAACAAGTTTTCTTAATACCAAGAGAAAAAGTCACAGAGTAGGGAACTCCAGCATTCAGCCTGTGATTGACAACCTCAGCTCTGTTCCTGTGTGCTTTGTATAGGGGGTGTGTCCCTTCCCTCCAACCAGCTCTCACTGAGTGTAACGTTAGCTCCATGACCCCTGCTTTCTGAAAGCGCAGATAAGCTGTAAAAATGCAGCACTTTGAAAAGATGAAGAGGACAGATAACGCAGATAAACAGGTATGGCTAATGTAGGAGGATTTTTTAAATCTCTGTGTATCACCTGAGGCTAGTCACTTCACTGGGTATATGTAATGGTTTACAACCACTTTAACATTAACCTTTGACCTTTACCCATACCCAACATTTAAGTTACTTGTGCCAGAATAATTGAAATCAAAAAGTTCTTGCATCAAGATCCCACCAAAAAATAATTTTGTTTTGTTGACCTTACATTGCTCGGTGTGTTCCATAAGCCAGCTTAACTGGCACCTGAGGCAGGATGGCTTAACTGCCAGTGCCTACCCTTTGATATGTCATGTGGGCAGGATGCCAAATTTAGTTATCCTTCTTAGCTACATATTTTGCTTCTGTATGATTGCTTCTATTTTCCATCCCTACATATTAAAGTGCACATGAGAATATGCTTTTGTTAAATTCCTCCTGAGCAAAACTTTTTTAGAGAGAGAGGTCAAGAGTGGAAGTCTATATTTTTCCATGAATATGATTTAAATGAGAATAATTATAAAAAAAAAAATACTAATTTAACACTCTTTCTCTCTTTTTCTCTTTCTTTCTCCCTCATTCTTTCTTTGTCTTGCTCTCTAGCTCTTTTTTTATTGCATAAAACATTTGTGGTGCCTTTTAAAGCAGTATAAAATCGCTATAGTTAGGAATCTCCATGGGAAGGTACACACTGAGCCTGCAGCCACAACAGTCTATACAGTGATAAATTGTTCCCTGTATACTTTTCTGCCTCGAAGGAGATGTCAAGCCACTTAATGACTTTCATGAAAAATCAACACTAAATATAAGCCAATAAAATTAACCCTAAATTGTAACTTAACCAATATTGATTTATTTTAAGGTTACACTGCAAAAATCGATAGGTTTGTTGACAACATAAGTCTTGCAAAGAACACAGATGAAGTAACCAACATGTAGTTTAAAAGCTTTTGTACAACAAGCACAGCATGTGGCCTGTCGATGGACATTCTGACATGAGTACTGAACATCAGGTAGCTTCCTACCAGTTGAAAAAGTCATTAAGAAGCTAAGAGATAAATAATGTTTTCTCAAAACTGCTTTCAGATGAAAATAAAGTTAAAAGAAAAACTTTTCAAGGAAATGTATATTGAGAAAATAATGTAGATTGACACTGATGGCCTTGTCTTTTGGAAATGCTAATTGCCAGGCTGTAAAGTCGTTACAGTGATTTTAGTCTTTTTTAATTTACTGACCTGAAACAAGTATGCTGATAAAAAGATCCAACTTAAGTGTGGTTTCTGTTGCTACAGTATATGTTTACTCCAGAATTGTGCATCAAAGTCACTGGATGAATCTGGCAGCCAGGCAGCTAGTACCATTAGACAGAAATGAGTGAATGTACAGTATCTCACAAAAGTGAGTACACCCCTCACATGTTTGTAATTATTTTATTCTATCTTTTTATGTAACAACACTGAAGAAATTGCTACAATGTAAAGTAGCGAGTGTACAGCTTGTATAACAGTCTAAATTAGCTGTCCCCTCAAAATAACTCAACACACAGCCATTAATGTCTAAACCACTGGCAACAAAAGTGAGTACACCCCTAAGTGAAAATGTCCAAATTGGACTCAATTAGCCATTTTCCCTCCTCTGTGTCATGTGACTCGTTAATGTTACAAGGTCTCAGGTGTGAATGGGGAGCAGGTGTGTTAAATTTGGTGTTTGTGAAAAAAGTTGCTCTACTGATAAATCTGAAAGAGCAATGGGTCAGTAGCTGGCATCAACAATATAGTGAATTGTACAGCAAAATGAAAAATATATAAAATTCAGCGCTTGTGTGAAGTTTAGAAAATCCCTAGAGCAACCCCCAGGGATGAATGTTATACTGATAACTGCTTCCAGCATCATGCAAATACATAACAAATGTGTCAATGTGCAAAATGATGCCCCAGCAGAAGGACTATTGTCCGAAACATGTCGGGTTGCTAGCCTATTGTGCTTCTGATATCACACAATATTTTTGTATTTTATGTGATCACTTCATGTACCCATCATGATTGGTGGCTTGTACATTTTTATCTTTTAAATAAATACTTTTTTACTTGGATTCATGCGAGGCCCTTTCTTCCATTTTTTTCTTTCCCGTGATCTGATATCTCCATTGGATGCCGTTTGGAGTACCACACACCTTTTCCAGCTGGTGACCGACTTCCTATATACGCCCATCTGCCTGTCGGAGTTCCCGGTTTATATCATCCATCGTTTACCACCTCAGATGTGGTCTTCGAGGTATACCATTATACTATCACTATTTTTCATTAACCACTTAAGGACCGCCGCATGGCAATGTACGTCGGCAGAATGGCACCGACAGGCACAAGCACGAACATGTACGTGCTTGCCTTCCAGTGGGTGGGGGGTCCGATTGGACCCCCCCCGCTGGCTGCGGCGGTCCGTTTCGCTTCGGGAGCGATCCGGGATGAGGGGATGGCCCTTGGTTTCTGGCCATCCCCTCTTGATCGCTCCTGGCGAATGAGAAGCTTCCCCCGCCTGTGTAGTGTAAACACAGGCAGGGAGGAAGTGATGTCATTCTCCTCGGGCGGTCTTTTTGACCGGACTGCGAGGAGAACACAATAGTAAGTGCACCAACACTACACTGACACGTAGGTACACAAATTACCCCCCCGATCGCCCCCCCCCGATCCCCCTGCCCGCCCCTCCCAGTCACAGTGTCACTGATTGCAGTGATCATTTATTTACTGATCACTGCATTTAGTGTCAGTTGTGACAGTAAAAACTGTCAGGGCGGTTAGTGTTAGGTCCAGGGTAGCCCCCTACCCCCTAATAAAGGTTTAACCCCCTGATTGCCCCTAGAGTTAACCCTTTCACCCCCTTTTGCCAGAGTCACTAAGCGATCGTTTTTCTGATCGCTGCATTAGTGTCACTGGTGCCGCTAGGTAGCTAGTTATTTTTTTTTTGTTTTTATAGTGCTAGGTACCCCCATATATTACCCAATAAAGGTTGCCCCTAGAGTTAACCTGATTGCCCCTAGAGTTAACCCTTTCACCAGCGATCACCATATAAGTGTCACTGGTGACGCTGGATAGCCAGTTAGTTATTTAGTTATTTAGATTCCCTGTCAGGTTTTCATATAGCGTCCGGGACCCCCATATATTACCTAATAAAGGTTTTAACCCCCTGATTTCCCCCCAGGTAACCCTTTCACCCCCTTTTGCCAGTGTCACTAAGCAATAATTTTTCTGATCGCTGCATTAGTGTCACTGGTGCCGCTAGGTAGCTAGTTATTTTTTTAAGTTCACCGCCAGTTTTTTATAGCGCTAGGTACCCCCATATACTACCCAATAAAGGTTTTAACCCCCTGATTGCCCCTAGAGTTAACCCTTTCACCAGCGATCACCGTATAAGTGTCACTGGTGAATCTGGATAGCCAGTTAGTTATTTCGTTATTTAGGTTCCCCGTCAGGTTTTTATATAGCGTCCGGGACCCCCATATATTACCTAATAAAGGTTTTAACCCCCTGATTGCCCCCAGGTAACCCTTTCACCCCCTTTTGCCAGTGTCACTAAGCAATCTTTTTTCTGATCGCTGCATTAGTGTCACTGGTGCCGCTAGGTAGCTAGTTATTTTTTATGTTCACCGCCAGGTTTTTATAGCGTTAGGTACCCCCATATACTACCTAATAATGATTTTAACCCCCTGATTGCCCCTAGAGTTAACCCTTTCACCAGCGATCACCGTATAAGTGTCACTGGTGACGCTGGTTAGCCAGTTAGTTATTTAGGTTCCCTGTCAGGTTTTTATCTAGCGTCAGGGAACCCCATATACTACCTAATAAAGATTTTAACCCCCTGATTGCCCCTAGTTAACCTTTTCACCAGTGATCACCATATAAGTGTTACAGGTGACTCTGGTTAGTTAGTTTGCTTTTTATAGCATCAGGGCACCCACCATTTATTACCCAATAAAGGTTTAACGCCCTGATCACCCGGCGGGTGATATCAATTAGGTTTTAGGGTCAGGGTCTGCGTCGCCCCAGGCAGCGCTAGGTTAGTGCCAGTACCGCTAACACCCACGCGCAAAGCATACACCTCCCGTAGTGGTATAGTATCTGAACAGATCAATATCTGATCTGATCAGATCTATACTAGCGTCCCCAGCAGTTTAGGGTTCCAAAAAAACTAATTGTTAGCGTTTTGCCCCTCTGCCCAGCCCACCCAAGTGCAGTATCGATCGATCACTGTCACTTACAAAACACTAAACACATAACTGCAGCGTTCGCAGAGTCAGGCCTGATCCCTGCGATCGCTAACAGTTTTTTTTTGGTATTGTTTTATATTTAAATCCTGAAGGCAGTGCTTGGTTTTGGGGTCCTGTAAGTGGCTAGGCTCCAAAAAAGTCCCCCACATGTGGTATCCCTGTACTCGGGAGAAGCAGCAGAATTTATTTTGGGGTGTAATTTGACTTATGCCCATAGAATGTGTGAGCAATATATAATTTAGTGACAACTTTGTGCAAAAAAAAAAAAAATGTAATATTCCTGCAACTTGTGGCAAAATATAAAATATTTCATGGACTCAACATGCCTCTCAGTAAATAGCTTGGGGTGTCTACTTTCCAAAATGGGGTCATTTGGGGGGGGGGGGGGGGTTTGTGCTATTTTGGCATTTTATGGCCTTCGAAACTGTGATGGGTAGTGAGGAGTGAAATCAAAAATTTGCACCCTTAGAAATCCTGAAGGCAGTGATTGGATTTCGGGGTGCCGTACACGGCTAGACTCCCAAAAAGTCAGACATATGTGATATCCCCGTACTCAGGAGAAGCAGCAGAATATATTTTGGGGTGCAATTCCACATATAACTATGGCATGTGTGAGCAATATATCATTTAGTGACAACTTTTTGTAAACTTTTTTTTTTTGTGTGTCATTATTCAATCACTTGAGACAAATAAAAAATATTCAATGGGCTCAACATGCCCCTCAGCAATTTCCTTGGGGTGTCTAATTTCCAAAATGGGGTCACTTGGGGGGGGGGTTGTACTGCCCTGCCATTTTAGCACCTCAAGAAATGAGATCATAAATTAAAAGCTATGTAAATTCCAGAAAATGTACTCTAGTTTGTAGACGCTATAACTTTTGTGCAAACCAATAAATAGACACTTATTGACATTTTTTTTTACTAAAGACATGTGGCTGAATACATTTTGGCCTAAATGTATGACTAAAATTTAGTTTATTTGATTTTTCTTATAACAAAAAGTAGAAAATATCTTTTTTTTTTTTTTAATTTTCAGTCTTTTTCCTTTTATATCGTAAAAAATAAATATCGCAGAGGCAATCAAATACCATCAAAAGAAAGCTCTATTTGTGGGAAGAAAAGGACGCAAATTTCGCTTGGATACAACATTGCATGACTGTGCAATTACCAGTTAAAGCAGTGCAGTGCGAAATTGTAAAAAAGACCTCTGGCCCTTAGGCTGACAATTGGTCTGGGGCTGAAGTGGTTAAAGACCTGCTGGATCGGATGGTCTGAATGCCTATTTGACCCACCACTATACGGTATGTGTGTCCATCTTCTGTGATAAGAGTACCCAATCTTCCTGTTGTTATATTTGCATATTTGTGAATGGAATATGGAGAAATCCATCCATCCCTGTCTACCATCATTTGAAGAGGCATCACTCCTATACAGCCCTCAAGAGAGGAGCTTTCATTCACATTTTTTGTTTACCACAAACTGTTTACAGGTCTTGTTTTTCACAGAAACTTTTATATTGGTTCACACCATAGAAGTATCTTTTGTTTTTTGCACATTGACACATTTGTTATGTATTTGCATGATGCTGGTTTTTATTAACAAGCAGTTATCAGTATAATATTCATCCCAACACAAGCGCTGCATTTTATATATTTTTCATTAAATTTGGTGTTATCACTTTCACTCTCTTATTAGTTAGTGGAAGCTCAACATGGCACCTCATGGCAAAGAACTCTCTGAGTATCTGAGAATCTTGTGAATGTGGTACCCAAATGACTCGTAGTTTTACAACAGCTGACATGCAGCAGACAAAGGCTGCAGACCCCAACATTGCTGTCATCTGCAGATGTGTGAAAAAAGACTCAGACTGTAGAGCTCTCATCACTGTGGAAAGCAGAGCTTTTACCCTTGGTCATGGCCAAGTGTCATATGTTGGAATCGGATGGTTGCTTCCTCTATTCCCCTGCAATCTGCCCCTAAACTAAATCCTTTCTTGCTGTTGTTCTGACTCTCTTTCACTTTCCTTCTCTTCAATTTCTGGCACTCACTTATGCTAGGGTGACCAGACATCCCCGATTTCTGGGAATGGTCCCCATTTTGAGGACATCATCCTTGGAGCATGTGTGTCCCCAGATTCAGGGGTGGCTCCCATGCCCATTGCTGACAGCCTAACAGAGCATGCAGCGTTGTGACCATGGATCCAGCTCAGACAGTGACTGGGGGGCTGCAGAGAGAGTGAGTGGAGCTGTCAAATAGAAGCTCTGATGTTGGGGATGGGCAGGCCGATATGCGGAGCTCCACCCCCTTTGTTAGACAACACTGTACATAGACTAAACAGCTGAGTTTTTGGCAGAATACCGGTGTTCAGCGGGCAGGAAGAACACCAAGGGGCCCAGCAACTAACAAGCGTCTCTCTCCATCTGCCTATCTGCTACATTAGCAGACGATCCCTCCTGGCATTCTCCCTGCACAGCACAGTGCTCTGTTATCAGCCCTCCTTCCCTGCATTATCTTCTATCAACCTCCATAAGTTTGTTACTCCTCCCCCCTTTCTAGATACTTGTCCTGCTCACATTCTCTCTTCTTAGTCCCACTGATTGTGCCCAGGTCAGTCTCCATTCAGACACTCTTGTACTCTCCTTCTCTGTCACAAAGTGGATTGTTCCTCCAACTCACTGTGTTCTTTTCTGCTCTCCTCCCTGACCCAATCATGGCAGGTCATCTACATTCAGGTCTTCTATGTTATCCAGTGCTGCTTCTCACTCATCTCTTCTAGTCTCACCCACCTCAATTCTGCTATACATCTCCCATCTAATGTAACTTCTATTCCCCCTCTACACTAACATCACCCCTTACACACGCCATTCCCCTCTATAAATCTCTGTATCACTGCTCAGCCACCACTATGTAACCCTTTACTGATTGATATGGTTAATGTATCACATTTTCTATCACCTATAGCTTACAGTAGATTTGGCATTATAGGATTCTTAATTGAGTCTGAGAGCTAGTCTATTTGCATCCATAACTTCAGGTCAGTCCTGTTCCCTCACCTATAATAACATTAAGGCTGGGTTCACACTTGTGCAATCACAGGCACTGCATGGGATTCGCATCGTATTGCTATGCACATCACATGCAATGTCTGTGCAACTGTATGGCTGAAATCCCATCACATTTACACCAGAATAAAAGAAACAGGGGGGGGGGGGGGGACCTCTAAGTGTAGTATTAAACAGTATTATGTATTGCACAAGATCAAAAACACTTACAAAATATAAGTGGGAGTAATGTTCATCATAAGTATGAAGTCCTGGCAGTTCTACTGCGTCCCATAGGCTCCTTGCACGATCCGGGTAGCTGGGAGAGGTTCTGGTGTGATGTTTTACTGAATAGCTGTACATTCAGGAAAACCAGGAAGTAGTCAGCTCCATGCTGTTCAGCTTGAGCTGGAAGAGGAAATGATATCACCCAGCAGGGTTTGGGAGGAAGGGGTCAGGACTGTCTCTGTGAAATGGAAGGCTACGTGCTCGGAGTTCACAGTTCTTTCTACTGGCAAGACCACAGAGAGCCCCCCTCTTACATCAGGGTCAGGGTCCCCAGAGAGCCCCCCTCTTACATCAGGGTCAGGGTCCCCAGAGAGCCCCTTCCTTGCATCAGGGCCCCCCTTACATCAGAGTTCCCAGAGAGCCCCTCCTTACATCAGGGTCCCCAGAGGGCTCCCGTTACATCAGGGCCCCCAAAGGGCTCCTCCTTACATTGGGTCCACAAAGTGGGCACCATAGAGCTGCATATTGCCTCCTCCCCGCCCCGCATGTTAAACGAACAGCCAATGGTGCAGGCGGAGATGCCGGGTCTTGGGGCACCCCCACAGCAGCAGAACGTCAGGGCTCAGTCGCAAGTTCCACTGCAGAAACCCCTATAGTTCCGCCACTGCCTGACAGCATAAAGCACTGGTAAGGTAAAATGTAATCTAAATTAAGATTAATATACTTTGTTCTTTCACAGTACAGCAGAGGGAATTGAATAATAATCATTTTATACCAGCTTATTAAATTCTCTTTTTACAATGTTTTTTTAAGGCCATAGAAACAGTGGATAGAAATCATCATAGTAACTATTATCTCACTTCAGGCAGAATATGAAATACATTTTAGTAACAAAAAACAATGTAGTACTTCAAAAGCATATTAAATGCATTATCTGTGCAGTATTCAAACTTAAAAGCACATGACTTGCAATTGTACTCTCAAATAATATTAATTAATGAATATATACTGTATACTGATTATCTATACTAATAATTTTAAAGTGAGGGGTGGAGCTAGCGGACATGTAAGCAGCCGTGTGGCGGAGCTCCGGCCGTGGCGAATCCTTCTGCTTAGATCCTGAGTGTCAGAGGCACCAATCCTGCAATATATCGGATACCTAATGGTATACAGAGGTAGCAAAGCAGATCATTATGTTTAAGAACGGACCGGCGCCCATGGAATCCACCGGGGAGCGTCTGTCCCGATTTGCTTGAGGATCCCAAGATGGAGGCGATCATGAGGCCTAGAAAACTAGCAGCATGCTGCAGAATGGAGCTGATCTGCCACCCACAGACCCCAGTATGGTAAGCCCTCTGCCCTGCAGAGCCCGTAGGTTGAGAAGGGGCTTCTCACTGGATAGATTACCCCAAAGAGACCCGGAAGCCATAGCACTATCAGAGGAAAACTTTGAGCCTTCCCTAAAGCAAATTGTGGAAGTAATACACACCTGCCAAACTACCCTGATACCCTGACTGAGCACATAGATGGCATGAGGGCTCAATTGTCCTTCTTAAAACAGGACGTACACACTATTAAGGAGAAAGCCACAAAAGCAGAGCAGAGAATCAGTGATCTGGAAGATATAGCCCACCTGTTGGAAGGCATGGTGCAAAGTATACAATCTGAAAGCCACAGGAACACTGATAGGACACTAACATGAAAAACTGAAAGTGCTAATTTTAAAGGCTTTTTTGCAAGTTATTGTCATACAAGAATTTTTGGGGACCCGAGCCCTGCCCCAGGGGACTTGTAACAATGCATTTAAAACTGATTGTGGCTGTAATGAATTGTTGGGTCTCAGGAATATAAATAAAATCATTAAAAAAAAGAACATGGGATCCCCCCAGTCCGTTACCAGGCCCTTTGGATCTGGTATGAATATTAAGGTTAACTCCAATTATTATTTTTTTTGGTTCGGGGTTCCCCTTAATATTCATACCAGACCCAAAGGGCCTGGTAATGGACTGGGGGGATCCCATGCTCTTTTTTTTCAATGAGTTTTATCTATATTGCCAAGACCCGACAATTCATTACAGCTGCAATCAGTTTTAAATGACAATTTTTCCTTTAGAAATGTCATTTTGCTATGGTACTGTTCTAAACAGGGGAATAATGCGACACTTTGCAGGCATACTATAGACCCCTCCAGGCACGATATTTAAAGGAATATTTCATTTTTATTGTTTCACTTTAAGCATTAACAAAAATCACTGCTCCTGAAAAAACTGATATTTTTTAAAATAATTTTTGCATTGATAGGTCCAGGTCCCCAAACACTTTTTATGACAATAACTTGCATATAAGCCTTTAAAATTAGCACTTTTTATTATTCATGTTCATGTCCCATAGACTTTAACAGTGTTCGTATGTTCTGCTTAATTTTTTGCTTGTTCGCATGTTCTGCTGCAAACCAAACCAGAGGGTGTTCGGCTCATCCATACTGACAAGCTGGGTGATATGGAGGACTATCAAAGACGAAATAACATTTGATTTGTGGGATTTCCTTTCTCCGTGCAGCGCTGTCACTGGGGGAATTGCAGTATAATGGCAATCGCATCTCTATATACCCTGACTTCTCTGCAGCTATGCAGAAGCAACATGCCAGCTTCATACATGTAAAAAAAAAGCTCTGTGATTTACAAATGGCATACAGTATGTTTTACCTTGCAAAATGGAGAGTTATACTGTTTATATAAGTTCAACATAAAGGCGGCTGTAGTTGGTTTTAAGTCCGATAGTTGAGACTTGCATTATTTCATTCGACCACTTACTGGGCATAATGTCTCATTGTTACAGGATTCACATTGATATACCCAGAATGTTCCTGCGCTGCTTCCAGGCCTTTCTTTGGACACATGAAGTGTCCAACCACTGCTTACAATAGTCTTGTGACACTACTTTTCCTGTGCAAAGTCCCAAGCTGATCTACAGACTTTCTAATGTACACCATTGCACTTGTATTTTTTGCTTTTCTTGTTTTCCTGTTTGAATTATTTTTATGTTTATTTTTAACACCCTACTTTTTGAGCTTATTGAGTATATTTTGCAGTATTTTCATGTCCCTGTGTATGCAGATGTGGAACGATTACTGTAATACAAGACATTACTGTGTTTTTTCCGGGGTCATTCTACACTGACATGTAGCTTCTGTCTTTCTTCTAAAGACCTTTGACCCCCCGAGGTCGCTTAAATTCTCAATTATGGGATACAGGCACTCAACATGTTGGGGTTGTGTGCAGGGAGGAAAGGGTTGGGTTTTTGTTCTCTGTTGTATTGTGATGTGTGCAATTATATTTTGGTGCTCAGATCTCTACAGACCACGCAAACTTGAAAAAGTGTTGAGAGATTGTCTCAGTAAAATACGATCCCATATTGTTGCTAAATTGTTCATGTGCTATTTACCCACTAATTCTGAACTTATGCTTTATCTATATACATGGCTAACAAAATAAGCTTACTGTCGTGGAATGTGAGAGGCCTAAACTCAAAGGTGAAGAGGTCTCTAGTATTTGACTATTATAAGCGGTACAGACCCCATATCCCTTAGCCTATTGCAGGAAACAAATTTACAGGGCTCCAGAGTCTTAGCCTTGAAAAAAGCCAACATTATGAATGTTACTCATGCAGAATACTGCACATACTCTAGAGGAGTGGCTATTCTGGTTACTAAAAAGGCAGCAGCTCATATTTTGCATATCAAGCTTGACATTAAGGGTAGATATGGTATGGTATCTTGGTATGTAAGATATTTAATGTATGTTTAACATTGGTTTGTGTGTATATCCCCCCCCCCCCCAATTCTCCTTTCTGGTATTGGAGGAGGACCTAACAGCAGCTGTAATGATAGCACAGGGACCTGTGCTGTTTTTGGGAGATTTTAATGCAGTGTCGTATGTGGTTCTAGACAGACATGGACAGGGCAGCCACCAGAAAAAAAAATTGTGGCCCCTTACAAAGCTTTAGGCCTGCCCCCCCCCCCCCCCCCCGAGCCTGATCACCAACATTCCCTAGGGCTATACCCACGGGCCATCTCACTGAATCCACATACCAACCACCTCACCTGTATGCACTCAGACCCCCCCCCCCAATCCTGTGTATATGTCAGCCCCCCTCAATCCAGTATATATGCCAGCCCACCTCACACCTGTATATATATCAGTCCCCCCCACCTGTATATATGTCAGCCCCATGCATACACAAATCTATAAACACACAAGCCTCTGGCCCCTCCCTGTATACAAACAGCCCCCTCCCTTTCCTTCACAGCCCCTACTTGTAAAGAAGATCTTCCTACCTAGTCCCAGCTATTTTTCACAAAGCCGACATGTCGCTGACACAGAAGAGCACAGTACAGGCAGCTCACACGAGGCGTGCACATGCACATAGTAGCAAGAGGTGACAGTAAAGAGCTTGATGTCTGAGTTCAATGACACAGAGAGCAGCAGAAGCTATTTCTATAGTGCACAACATGGCTCCCCTTCACCCCTCCTACCTTCTTCTGGCCCGATCGGACCCCTACAGTTGTATCGGCTGTACCCCCCCAATGGCTGTCCCTTGGGCTCGCATCCCAAGCTTTTCTTCTGGTTGGAGAGCTATGCACTTATTAATGTGTGGCGACACAAAAACTCTGAAAACCCTGTCACTCTGAGACACATAAGACACTGTCAAGGATAGATTTGCTGCTTTACATGAGGGAAGGCCTTCCACTGATATCCAACATCAGATACCTGTCCAGAGCCTTATCGGATCACACACCGATAGAGGTCACACTAGGCTTGCATGCTGTCCAAGGGAAAAAAACAATGGCACATGAATGTTCACTGGCTATAGAAGGAACTTATCACCTTAAAATGTAAAACAGCTATTACTAATAGCTGGAGGGAAAATAGTGTAGATACTCCTGTCTATATCCAATGGGAGGCATTTAAAGCGACCCTTAGGGGTGTCTTAAATAGGGAGGTGAGGAATTTTTCCAGAGCCCTGGGCTCAGATGTAGTGCAGGCAGAACATAAAGCTACTATAGCAGAGCAAGTATATATACAGGACCCATCCCCTAATGCCTACAAAATGTGGCAAGAAAAAACAAGGCAGTATAGGTCACTAGTAACTGAACAGAATGCTAAAAAACAACTACACCAGACCCAAAACATTTTTGAATTTTGGGATAAGAGTGGCCGCTTGCTGGCTTTTCTGGAAAAACCTGCCTATGCCCCAGTTTCAGTGATGCAAATTAGAAATTCAAAGGGCATTATAGTTCAGGATCCTCAGGTAATATTGAACATGTTTCTGGAGTTTTATGAGACCCGCTATCAATCCCAGAGTCAACGAACCAATCAGGAAATAACATCCTACTTAAATGCTCTACCACTGTCCTAGAGGATAGTAATAGCCTAGAACACTCCATTACACAGGTGGAAATAGGTGGTGCCAATGCTTCTTTCAAACCCTGTAAGTCACCAGAACTGGACAGGTTTCCAGTTGAATGGTACAAGCTACATAGAGAGGATCTGGTACCGCATCTACAAAGGGTGTTCATAGCAACTGAAAAAGAAGGTATACTTCCGGAATCCATGAGAGAAGCCCTGATTGTGGTAATACCCAAACCTGGGAAGAGCCCATGTAATGTGAATGCTACAGGCCCATATCCTTGATAAACTCTAATGTCAAAATATTGGCCAAAATCTTGGCTAATAGGTTGCAATCAGTAATTATACAATTGATAAATTCTGACCAAATGGGATTTATACCTGGTAGAAGTAGCCAAATGAACCTTATCAGATTATATGTTAATTTGCAAACTCAATATATAAATACTGGCAGTAGAGTGATAGCATCATTAGACACTAAAAAGGCTTTCGACTTGGTTGAGTGGGGTTACCTTTTTTCCCTTATGACAAGATTGGGATTTGGTACAAACTTTTTATCTCATGGGTAAAACTACTTTATAATGATCCTAGGGTCAGACATCTTTCAGATACATAGGGGAACTAGAAAGGGATGTCCTCTGTCTCCTCTCCTATTCACATTGGTCATCTAACCAGTAGCTGCTAAAAAAATTTACGATATTAGAGGTCTTTTGGTAGGGAGTCTGGAGGAACATGTATCATTATATGCAGACGATATGCTTTTATATTTGGGTGACCCACATGCGTCCCTATCCACTGCTTTCTCTGTAATTGAGGAATTTGGAGACTTCTCAAATTTTTGAATCAATTGGTTCAAATCGACTCTGTTCCCCAAAGACTGACATCCTAATCTAACACTACCTGCCCAGTATCCCCTCACTGTTTCGCAGTTTAAATATTGTGGAATAAACATCCAGATGCCTGTAGAATCGTTTATAGATACAAACTTATCGCCCATAATTCAGACTTTTAGATTTTACAAAAATGGAAGGATCTATCACTTACACTACTGAGTAGAGTTAATCTATTTAAGATGATCTTTCTTACCAAAGTTTTTGTATGCTCTCTCTAATGCCCCGGTCTATATTCCTAAAAAAAAATTTCAGTATATTAACGCTTTGTCAAGCTCTTTTTTGTGGAGCTCCAAGGCAGCTAGAGTCTTGCTAGAGTCTTGCAACTGCTGGTTGGAAGGGGAGGACTGGTGCTGCCTGACATTCAACTCTACTATCTTATATCACAGCTGGTGTATAGTCATTGGTGAATATTCGCACAATTAAGCAATGCAGCGATGGTGGTGGAGGCAGTGGTTGCAACCTCATATGAAACGCTATTAAACTTTTTTCTTTAGGGAAGATGTGTCCACAGAGCGAGGCAAGGTAATGCTCAAAATGTATCCTAGGGATTTGTCTAAAACATATAGCTGACGGGCCCCTTCACTTATCCTCCAATGCCAATCCACTTTGGTTTAACCCTGAATTAATTTTTCCATCAGCTATAGTTGGTCTAAATTTGGACTTACATATCTCCAGCAAATATATGATGCAGGTGAATTTAAATCTTTTGCACAATTACAGAGGGAAATGAGTATACCTGATTCTCGGACATTCCAATATACCAGACTAAAACACGCAGCACAAAGTAAGTTTGGGAAAGAACAGATCTCCTTAGACAATATGAACCTAGAGAAACTCCTTGCAAACCCTGAACCTACTAAATACATTTCTAACTACTATAGTGTCTTGCTAGGTAGAGAAAACCAAAAAGCTAAGAAAATAGAGAGAGGTGGAGTCCTATTATACTTGAGCTAATGAAGCAGCAGTGTCGGGAATTGTTGACCTCATATACACTCACAGTTGTCACAGCCAGAGACAAAATGATATAGCTAAGATACTTACACCAAATGTACTATACAGTTTCCTCCTCTGCTCTATCTGGCACTCAAGTTGCATCAGTGACCTCAACATCATCATCTTCATCTCTTCCATCTTCATCATGACCACTGGAGACAACTTGGCAATACTCTGTGGCTTGGGGAACATAAATGCCAATTTGTCTACCAGTGTTCTTCCCTCTCTCTAGGCTCATGTTTCTGTCATCCTTAACCTCAGAACCAACATCTGAATCCAGAAATGGCTGGGCATCATCAAGGAGCAAGTGCCTGACACTGTGGTCAAATAACTCAGCTGACTCCTCAATGGCTGATGTTGGGGCTATAGCAGGAATAGATGTGGACACGGAGGCAGGTTTATCCACTCTGGCAACCTCAGGGGACTGCACACTTGTCTTGCGTGACAGAGGATGAGGAGGATGAGGAAGGTTTAGTAAGCCAGTCCACCTCATCTGCATGCTGTGGCTGGATAGCATGGGCAAACTCACTAAACAGAAGAAATTATACCCTGCCTGAGGACTCACTACCACGTCCACCTTTGCCTGTGGACACATTTGTTGCTGGCCCCCTTACAGTGCCAAGGGAACATCTGCCTCTCCTTGTTGTCCTCCCAGACATTATTGGGAAGGAGGGGGCAGTGCTTGAAAGCAAATGTAAAGAAGAAGTCGAAATCTGTACGTAGATGTACTTTAATCAATGTAAAGAGGTGTTTTTGGTGCACTTTAATTTGAGTACTCACACTACAGACAAACTATATGGTGTTAAACTGGCAGTAACGCACACAGAAGTAATCCGACAATACATTACAACCTCAATCAGTTTTAAATGATTTTTTTTCCTTTAGAAATGTCATTTTGCTGTGGAACTGTTATTAGCACGGGAAAAATGTGCTACTTTACAGTCATAATAAAGACACCCCCCAGGCACGATATTTAAAGGAATATTTCATTTTTATTGTTTCAATTTAAGCATTATTAAAATCACTGCTCCTGAAAAAATCATAGTTTTTAAAACTTTTTTTGCATTGATATATGTCCCCTGAGGCCGGAACCAGGTCCGTTTTTTCAATGATTTTTATCTATATTGCCTGGATCCGACAATACATTAGCCGCGATCAGTTTTAAATTTTTTTTTTTTCTTTAGAAATGCCATTTTGCTGTGGTATTGTTCTAAACAGGAGAAAAATTCGCTACTTTACAGTCCTGATCAGTGTGGCCCATCAGTGCCCTTTAGTGCAGACTCATCAGCGTACATCAGTAACGGCGAAAAATACAAGTTCTCAGATAAAAATGTCATATGGATACAGTGTTGCATGACCACGCAATTGATGAATAGCAGCCTTGCATGTTTTTAAACAGTGGCATGTTTTGACTCTGAATTGCTGTGATTCCTGCACACACTGCTGTTTAAAAAACACGCTGGGCTGCCATTCATTCCTAATGGCACCCTCACGCATATAAAAATGCAGTGCTTTTTGGGGGTGCAGGAACTGCAGGGATAATTGCATGGTGCAAAAAGCACCATGCAATTTCAAAGCCAATGCAAATTTCAATTTTTTTGCAGAAAATGCAGGCATGGTAGTCCATTTAAATAAATAACCTGCCATTCCACCGCAAATGCGGGCCGCAAACCTGCATAGATGGGGACCAGTCCTAAAGAAAGCCCATCAAGCAGTGTTGCATTTCACTATGTCTATGTGTGGAAGATGTGCCAGTACAACTGGTGGTCCATGCTAATGCTCCAATTGGTGAACAGTTCAGCCACAGCCTGATCAGGATTTAGTCCACACTCACAGGCAGACTATTTGGGAAGAAGGACCTACCTGGTCCAGGCCAGCTGTGCTCATCATCCACTGGCTCTTAGCACATGGGGCACCTGCTCCCTCCAATTCTGATCCCAGCTCCAAAGCCTCTGGCTCTCACCACCAATGCTGGCTGCCGCTCCCTCCCACTCCGATCTCAGCTCCTATCCTGCGGCCTCTCTAGTCCCAAATATGCGGTCTACATGGGGAGGGGTCAGAGCGTCAGTGGAGCTCCCTGCTAGCTAGCGAATAATACAGCGCAGCGCTGTCTGTCTCCCGCCATATACCCAGTCACTTTTGAGGGTGGAGGAGCAGTTTTGAGGGGCGGGTGAGAGAGATGATGTAATCTCTGCTTGCCCGCCCACTTGCTCGCTTCACTAAATCGTCTACTTGGCTCATGCACTCGCAGCCCGGTGGTTAGGCAGGGTTAGGCCTGCGGTAAGAGACTCGGGGCTATGGGCGCCAAATTCAGGGCTATAGCCCCGATAGCCACCCCCTAGTGACCCCACTGTGCTTCGCCCATACCGTTTGTTGCTGCTTTGTATGAACGTTGGACGTTCATCCTCTAAATCCACTATACTATCAGTCTAGGCACTTCCAGGACTTTGGGAAAATCCACCATTATCACACTCTTCACTAGTACAACGATTGCCTTATAAATTGATTTTTTTTTTATATATATATATATATATATATATATATATATATATATATATATATATATATATGCTATTGACATTTGCTTAGATATATTATCATCTTATCAGTGGATATCCAAGTACTTTGGGGATCTTGATAAGATTAACTTTTATTTGATTTAATTGCTATTAAGCTGCACACTGCCTGATGGATGGACCTCCATTTCTGAAAGCACATTGCATAGATACAAGTATTTGTAATCTCTGAGAAATCACATACTGCATGGATATTGATTGTTGCTGACACATATGCAAGTGTGTGAAAGCTATTATCTCATCAGTGGATATATATTTAAGTTCCAGGATGGCATGTCTTTAGGGACTTACGGAAATTTTACTCTTATTTCCCCTCCTAAGTTATAATTCTGGCATACATTTATAAACATAAGAGGTGTCAAGTGTATGTGGATAATGTTACACTGTGTTTGACACTGATAAATATAACAGCATTGAAAGTGATTGATGCTGGTATTAATGCCAATTATATTGCAATAGGGTGGGTCTAACATATCATCAAAACTCCTTTTATGAATCAATATTTATAATGAGTATTGAGCAAATGTTCCCAGAGGGATACTTCGAATACTCGTACACTTGGATTACCATCACATGAACATTGATATATGGTATATATAGGAATACTGAGCACTGTACTCTGAGGCGATGTTCTAAGAAATCTCAAAATGCACTATCCCTTTGTACAAATTGTGCAAACATAATTGTGGTGGAAAATCACATTACGGAAACCTGTTGTTTTTTGTGAAGATTTATATTTTTTTATAAACTGATATTTGCAATTTAATTGATATTTATTATTGATATATGAAAGTAGGCAATGCATATAACCTTGGAGATTGTGGGTAGCATATACAGGCATACCCCACTTTTAAGTACAAAATGGGGTTTATTTACTAAAGCTGGAAAGTGCAAAATCAGGCTCACTTCTGCATAGAAATTTATGAGCTGCCAGGTTTTATTACCAAAGCTTAATTGAACAATATGGGGTTAGAAGCTCATTGGTTTCTATGCAGAAGTGAGTCTGATTTTGCACTTTCTAGCTTTAGTAAATAAACCCCATTTTGTACTTAAAAGTGGGGTATGCCTGTAATGTGCAGCTATGCTTTCCAGAAATGTATAACTCTTTAATATGTGGCCAATTGTTTATATATAATTCTGCTGGTATACTCATTGGGGGGCTATACCCTCTGTAACTGTACTAATGTACTTTGTACCTGAAAACAAAGTGAGGGAAATTAAACATTTTGGTATTTTGGTATTTACAGAGCTCTGTCCCACAGCATAGATGAATCAAGAGATGAGACCTAATCTTTCTCTGCAGCAGTTTTATTTTTACAAATAGGTGCCCACCATGTCCCTACCCTGCAACTAGCAGATGAAAGCAGAAGCAGCACATTGGGGAGCTCATCTCTCTGTCACTCTGCTTTCTTCTTCTATCAGCATGGCTCTTTATACTGCAGCACATGTGACTGGCTTTGCATGCTGCTTCTCTGAGTTTTGGCTTTACAGATTGTAGAGTGGACTGCAAGAGACTGACATCAAGGCAATTCAAGTTTATGCACAGCTTGTATTTAAAGATGTATTAGTGGTTGTAAACCCTCACATATACCCAGTGAAGCGAACAGCCTCATATGATACAGAGATAAAACAAATCGTCCTACATTGTTTTTACTTGTTTATCTGTAGCCAGGGGTCAAGTCCTGGGAAAAAAAGTGTGGGAACTCCCACCCAAGATCCATTCCCCCACCAAAAAAAAAAAAAAAAAGGTACGCTCATATGCATATATACTTCACAGAAAATACAGTACAACATGTATTGTAAAGTGCCAGTTTACAAAAACAAAATAACGTGTCAAACAAAACAATCAACACAATGGGTGATGATCTTTCCCTCGCAGGGAATTTCTACCACAAATACACCCTGTTCCAAATTCTGTTACACAGCCCATTAGAAAATATCCCACAAAAGGAATAAGTATTGGCAGAGTATTGAAGAGTATTGGCAGGGTATTGCAGAGTATTGATAGGGTATTGCAGAGTATTGGCAGGGTATGTATTGAAGAGTATTGGCAGAGTATTGCAGAGCATCGGCAGGGTATGTATTGGCAGGGTATTGCAGAGTATTGATAGGGTATTGCAGAGTATTGGTAGGGTATGTATTGCAGAGTATTGGCAGGGTATTGCAGAGTATTGATAGGGTATGTATTGTAGAGTATCGATAGGGTATTGCAGAGTATTGGCAGGGTATTGCAGACTATTGGCAGGGTATGTATTGGCAGGGTATTGCAGAGTATTGATAGGGTATTGCAGAGTATTGGCAGGGTATTGCAGAGTATTGGCACAGGTTGCAGAGTATTGATAGGTTATTGCAGAGTATTGGCAGGTTATTGCAGAGTATTGGCAGGGTATGTATTGTAGAGTATTGGCAGAGTATTGGCAGGGTATGTATTGGCAGGGTATTGCAGAGTATTGATAGGGTATTGCAGAGTATTGGCAGGGTATGTATTGCAGAGTATTGATAGGGTATTGCAGAGTATTGGCAGGGTATTGCAGACTATTGGCAGGGTATTGCAGAGTATTGGCAGGGTATTGAAGAGTATTAATAGGGTATTTATTGCAGAGTATTGGCAGGGTATGTATTGCAGAGTATTGATAGGGTATGTATTGTAGAGTATTGATAGGGTATTGCAGAGTATTGATAGGGTATTGCAGAGTATTGGCAGGGTATTGCAGACTATTGGCAGGGTATTGCAGAGTATTGATAGGGTATTGCAGAGTATTGGCAGGGTATTGCAGAGTATTGATAGGGTATTGCAGAGTATTGATAGGGTATTGCAGAGTATTGGCAGGGTATTGCAGAGTATTGATACTGATAGGGTATTGCAGAGTATTGGCAGGGTATCACAGAGTATTGATAGGGTATCGCAGAGTATTGATAGGGTATTGCAGAGTATTCGCAGAGTATTGCAGAGTATTGATACTGATAGGGTATTGCAGAGTATTGATGAGTATTGGCAGGGTATTGCAGAGTATTGATAAGTATTGGCAGGGTATTGCAGAGTATTGATAGGGTATTGCAGAGTATTGGCAGGGTATTGCAGAGTATTGATAGGGTATTGCAGAGTATTGGCAGGGTATTGCAGAGTATTGATACTGATAGGGTATTGCAGAGTATTGGCAGGGTATCACAGAGTATTGATAGGGTATCGCAGAGTATTGATAGGGTATTTCAGAGTATTGATAGGGTATTGCAGAGTATTCGCAGAGTATTGCAGAGTATTGATACTGATAGGGTATTGCAGAGTATTGATAGGGTATTGCAGAGTATTGATAGGGTATTGCAGAGTATTGGCAGGGTATTTATTGGCAGAGTATTGGCAGGGTATTGCAGAGTATTGGCAGAGTATTGCAGAGTATTGATAGGGTATTGCAGAGTATTGGCAGGGTGTTGCAGAGTATTGGCAGGGTATGTATTGCAGAGTATTGGCAGGATATTGAAGAGTATTGGCAGGATATTGAAGAGTATTGGCAGAGTATTGGCAGAGTATTGAAGAGTATTGACAGGGTATTGCAGAGTATTGGCAGGGTATTTATTGGCAGAGTATTGGCAGGGTATTGCAGAGTATTGGCACAGTATTGCAGAGTATTGATAGGGTATTGCAGAGTATTGGCAGGGTGTTGCAGAGTATTGGCAGGGTATGTATTGCAGAGTATTGGCAGGATATTGAAGAGTATTGGCAGAGTATTGAAGAGTATTGGCAGGGTATTGCAGAGTATTGGCAGGGTATGTATTGGCAGGGTATTGCAGAGTATTGGCAGGGTATTGCAGAGTATTGACAGAGTATTGCAGAGTATTGATAGGGTACTGCAGAGTATTGGCAGGGTATTGCAGAGTATTGGCAGGGTATGTATTGCAGAGTATTGGCGGGGTATTGCAGAGTATTGGCGGGGTATTGCAGAGTATTGGCGGGGTATTGCAGAGTATTGGCAGGGTATGTATTGGCAGGGTATTGCAGAGTATTGGCAGGGTATTGCAGAGTATTGGCGGGGTATTGAAGAGTATTGGCAGGGTATTGCAGAGTATTGGCAGGGTATGTATTGCAGATTATTGGCAGGGTATTGCAGAGTATTGGTGGGGTATTGCAGAGTATTGGCGGGGTAGTGCAGAGTATTGATAGGGTAGTGTAGAGTATTGATAGGGTATTGCAGAGTATTGGCAGGGTATTGCAGATTATTGATACTGATAGGGTATTGCAGAGTATTGATAGGGTATTGCAGAGTATTGGCAGGGTATTGCAGAGTATTGATAGGGTATTGCAGAGTATTGGCAGGGTATTGCAGAGTATTGATAGGGTATTGCAGAGTATTGATAGGGTACTGCAGAGTATTGGCAGGGTATGTATTGCAGAGTATTGGCGGGTATTGCAGAGTATTGGCGGGGTATTGCAGAGTATTGGCGGGGTATTGCAGAGTATTGATGAGTATTGGCGGGGTATTGCAGAGTATTGGCGGGGTATTGCAGAGTATTGGCGGGGTATTGCAGAGTATTGATGAGTATTGGCGGGGTATTGCAGAGTATTGATGAGTATTGGCAGGGTATTGCAGAGTATTGATGAGTATTGGCAGTATGGATGAGTATTGGCAATTTGGCAGGGTATTGCAGAATGCAACTTACTTACACACTACTAGTGACTGACCTCCTGGTATTCTCTTCCCTTCTGTTCTGGGGGGAGAAGAACTAAGTAAACTCAAAGTGCAGCGGCTGTTTCCACAGGAGGCACTGGGTAGAGGGGAGCGGGAGGACAGTCCGGCGCGCGTGTGTCACACTGACGGTCTCGTGCCTGTGCGTGCCCACGCCGAAGTCATGTGACCGGTTGCTAGGCAGGGGCCGCTCCGCATCTAGCAACCGGTCACATGACTTCGGCGTGGGCACGCACAGTCACTCGGCGGCTGAGGAGCGGCGCGGACTACGCGCTGCATAGCCTCAGCCGGCCCGGCTCAGATAGCTAATGGGAACGGCGTTCCCGCTGTGGAAATAGTACGGGAACGCCGTTCCCATGCGTTCCCGCAGCACTCGAGCCCTGTCTGTAGCCCTCTCTTCTCTACACCCCTTAAAAATGGCAGAATCATGTTAACCTCTTAGCGCCGACCGTATGCACATATGCGGCCTCAGCTTTAAGGGGTTAAGCTGGGATAATGCATCACCCCAGTACCAGTTTTTAAAACAGGCGGTCGGCTCTTTAGATTCAGCCACTCGGTTGTTATCCTAAAGACGTGGGACTGCCTTCTGCCGCTCTTCCCGGGCCTCCCATCCCACCCAGAGACCAGATCCTAGATCCGGCACTTCCGCCGGCTACAGTAAGACTGAAACAAAGCCAGAAACAGCTTTGTTCCAGTCCCCTATGTAAACACACGGAAGCAACGTCTCAATGTCACTTCCAATGGCACTGATTTAAAAAAAATTACAGTATTCAGAATTGCCGTTTTTGGCGATCTGAATACTTTGAAGTCCAAAGGAGGGATTTGGGGTCTTTTAGACCCCCAATCCCTCCATAAAGAGTACCTGTCACCACCTATTACTGTCACAAGGAATGTTTAAAAAACTAATTTGAATTCCCCCCCATCCTGTGAGCATGCACGGCAAAGAAAATGCATGCTTAAGTTGTGTCCACATATTTAAACGTGTTCAAATCACACATGTGAGGTATCCCCTCGATTGTTAGCCCCCGTACACATGGTCGGACATTCCAGCAACCAAATCCATCAGATGAATTCCGACTGATTTAGTCCGGAAGTGGTCCGGAAGTGGTGTTGCATACACACAGTCAGACTCAGTTGTCGGAATTTCCGGTTGTCAAGAATGCGGTGATGTAAGCCACGTACAACGGCACTAGAAAAGGGAGGTTCAGCACCACGTCCGGCACCATTTGGGCTCCTTCTGCTGATCTCGTGTTTATCGCGTGTTAGTAGAAGTTTGGTGAGAGACGATTCGCGCTTTTCAGATTTGTGCTTCAGTTCGTTACTGCTCTTCAGTTTGTGCTTGTGGGTGCGTATCTGCTTACCAGTGCATGTAGTCAGTAAGCATTTGTTGCTCATTGTGGACTATATCTTGGTATGGTACGCTTTGATCCTCATTGCTTATTGTCTGCTCGTTTCTGATTTTCAAGTCGTTCTTTCAATCATTGCTGTTTATCGGTGCTTTCTGTTGTCCGTTCTGACCAGCCGACCGTTTTAAGCCATGCTTCATGTACGTACTCGTCATAGAGTTTCTGCTGTGCAGGGGCTTGGTGTTGGGCTTTTAGCTTTGACACAAGTTCAGTCCATGAACAGGGCGAGGAGGAGTTTGTGGACCAAGAATTGGTTGCGCCAGCGTGACCAATTCTCGCACATGCCTTTGCTTCGTGAGATCCGGGAGAATAATCCTGATGATTTCAGGAATTATCTCCGGATGACGGGCCCCGTTTTCCACCGTCTGCTGGCTTTGCTGTCCCCTTATATCAGCAGGCAGGATACCTGCATGCGGCAAGCCATCACTCCACAGCAGAGGCTCATTGTCACGTTGTGCTACTTGGCGACAGGGAGAAGCCTTCAGGACCTGAATCTGATAAGGAGACCTTATACTTTAGGCTTTAAATACTAATTTCCCAATATGTTATACTGATATTGTCCAAAAATGTTTGTGTCTACCGTATATACTCGAGTATAAGCCGAGATTTTCAGCCTCTTTTTTGAGGCTGAAAGTGCCCCCCTCGGCCTATACTCGAGTCATCGCTGTCTGCCCGCTCGATCAGCGTGTCGAGCAGACAGACAGCGGCCATTCTATTCAAAAGCCGCGCCTCCGGCTCCGCCTTCGCCTGTGATAGGCGGAACACTGAATTTCCCAGCAGCCTGTGTTCCGCCTATCACGGACATCGTATCATCCTCGTACTACGGACGAGGATGATACGACGTCTGTGATAGGCGGAACACAGGCTGCTGGGAAATTCAGTGTTCCGCCTATCACAGGCGAAGGCGGCGGCGCAGCTTTTGAACTTTACAATGGCCGCCGACGAAGAGGGCACGGGACGGAGGCAAGGGAAGGCACGGCACGGGACGGGACGGGACGGCGGCGGCAAGGCACGGCACGACACGGGACGGATGCAAGGAGGCAAGTCACGGCACGGGACGGAGGCAAGGAGGCAAGGCACGGGACGGAGGCTCGGGACAAAGGTAGGCTGGACACACACACACACACACACACACACACACACACACACACACACACACACACACACACACACACACACACACGGATGGAGACACACACAGGGATGGATGGATGGATGGATGGAGACACACACACACACAGGGATGGATGGATGGATGGATGGAGACACACACACACAGGGATGGATGGATGGATGGATGGAGACACACACACACAGGGATGGATGGATGGATGGACACACACACACACAGGGATGGATGGACGGACACACAGGGATGGACGGACACACAGGGATGGACGGACACACAGGGATGGACGGACACACAGGGATGGACGGACACACACACAGGGATGGACAGGCATGTCTCACCCTCGGCTTATACACGAGTCAATAAGTTTGCCAGTTTTTTTGGGGGTAAATTGGGGGCCTCGGCTTATATTCGGGTCGGCCTATACTCGAGTATATACGGTAATCTGCTTGCAATGTTGATGTGCAAAATTACCATTTTTTTTTCTTGTTTCACTCCACAGTTTCCTTCAACGCCACAGGAATGGCAGACTGTGGCCTCCCACTTTGCCAGCCGTTGGGACATTCCCAATTGTGGAAGTGCAATTGATGGAAAACACGTCCGCATCATCCCACCCCCCAACTCAGGATCATACTATTATAATTACAAGGGGTTTAATAGTATCGTGATGTTGGTGGTGGTGTCAGCGACTTATGACTTCCTTTATGTGGACGTGGGGCAAAATGGCCGGATGTCAGATGGTGGAGTGTTCGCACAGACGGAATTCTACTGGTGTCTCCAGAGTGTCAGTCTGGGCTTGCCACCTCCAGAGGAGAATCTGGAAGGACTCCCGTTCATTTTTCTCACGGATAAGGCATTTGCTCTGGCAAACCATCTGATGCGGCCTTTCCCAAAGAGGACCCTCACCCCGGATCAGGGGATCTTTAATTTCCGGCTGGCCAGAGCCAGAAGAGTCATGGAGAACACTTTCGGAATACTGGCCAGCCGGTTCTGCCTATTTTTGATGCCAATACACATGGCGGAATATAAACTAAATCACATTGTGCTTTCCTGCTGCGTTCTGCACAATTTTTTTTTTCTCAAACTATGTGGTCTCAGTTGGCCCAGATGCAGACTTGCCGGAAAATGACAACCTCACGGCCCTTGAAGCTGCTCGTCCTGGCTTGCCCCCCCAAAGCGCCCGCAAGGTCAGAAACCAATACATGGAGTATTTTGTGTGTAGGGGGGCCATTGATATGCCAGACAATGTCTGAGAGGCATTATTTTAATAAATTTTTCTTTGAAGCTCCAATTATCTTTGTTTTCATTTACTGCCTGGCTTTGTTTTAGGTGTCTCATAGGTATTTATGCTGTTTTTTGGGGGGCCTTTTTTAACAACAGTGCAAACCCAAGTTCTGAGCAAGGTGAGGTGACAGTCTCTTCTTCAGATAATCTTATTATGTTGTGGGTCTGCCACACACACACCTTGTTTTTGTTGATAATGTATGTAGTGCATTACTGACAAAAATATTACTCATTTTCAGCACCATGGCAGAAATACGTGGGGTCATGAAAATGGCGTGATTGGAGAAATTTAAACATCACTGTGGGTGTTATTTACTAAAGGCACATCCACTATGCACTACAAGTGCACTGCAAAAGTACACCTGAAACTGCATTTGGAGTGCAAAGTGGATTTGCCTTTAGTAAATAACACCCATTGCCACAGAAACCAACAACTTTACTACAAATACTGCTTTTGCGCATTGAAAAAGGAAGCCACACATTGTTGATAATTTCACTTTTTACTCAAAGCTCATTCACATGTGCATTTGGTAAAGGGTTTTACAACAAACCAACATATTTGGTGTATAGAAAACATTATTTTGTGTAACATTTTTATAACTTGGCGTTTTTGTGTAAACAGGCATGTATCAAAGCATAACATACAGTACACAGGGACTTACGAAGTTCAACTTTGAAAAGTGAAGACAATATCAGACATGAGTATGTACAAACTGTGCTGATATTGCCTTCAAAAGTGGCCAGTTTCCTCCTGATCCCATGGCTAATGTCAACATGTGCTATCTCCCATCATGGGGTATCAATGTACATGTTTTGGGGGTGCAACCCCTTCATCTCAGCCACTTTAGTAGCAAGGAAGGGGTTGCACCCACAAAACATGTACATTGATCCCCCATGATGGGAGATAGTACATGTTGACACACTGTGCGCATCTTCCAGATTTGGCTTTTTGAAAAATATAAAAGTTTTTCTGAAAAATAAAAAACGATGCTAGCTAGTTTGGGGTGTTTCAGACTCTCCCTAAAACATCAATGATGTTCTTCATTTTCTGTTGAACATCATTGTTGTTTTTCTGTATATTCTCCAAATCGCGATTGCATCCCATTATCTCCCCAATGAGGATCTGGGCACTTTCACTGGTAAAATGTGATTCTTCTTCCACATCACCTAAAAAAATAAAAATAAACACACCACGTATTATAAATATGCAGACATACATTGATTAGCTTACCGGAAGCTGTGGTCTCCGCCACTCACCTGTTGTGGTGACAATTTGTCCAACTTCAACAATCTCTCCTTCCTCCTCCTCCTCGGCTTCTGGTGTTGGTATTTCCCCTTCTTTGGGAGGTGTGGGGTCCCTGGTGTCCTCAGACATCCAGAGTCTTCTCTCCCCTATGAGAATGTAAAAAAGGAATACTTAGCACACAGAGGGCAGAAATAGGAATATGAAACATTGCTTGGAAGTGTCGTACAATTGTGTTTTTTGGCCGAGTTTAGGGGCGGGCGGAGTTTCACGCATGCGCACTGTAGATAAAATGCAACACGCGTGTGTTGTACATACGATCTGAGAAGAGGAAGGAGGAACTGAAGCACCGATCGTTCAAACGAAGGTACAATTTTAACTTGGTACATCACTAGCCTATACTGCTTCTAGATTGAGGCCTATATTGGCACAAGATTAGAGAGAGTTTAGCCTGACATTATTAGGTTTTGTCTTGTGTTGTGTCTTGCAGACAAGATGGATCCCTTCAAGGAACCACATTTTCTCGAGCTAATCATTGATATGCTCAGGGAGCTGCCCTGTGTGTGGCAGATGAAAAAAACCCTTTCTAAGGGCCTAAGAAAGAGCAAGGCAGCGCTGGAGAAAGTGCTTGGTTTGGTGAAGATCATGCTCCCCACAGCAGACATGACCTATGTGATGGCCAAAATTGGTGCCCTGAGGAGAACTTATCTCAGGGAGCACAAGAAGTTCCAGGATTCCCTGAGATCAGGAGATTCAGATGCCATTTATGTCCCCAGGATGTTGTAGTATGAGAGGCTGCATTTTCTAGCAGACCAGCGGGAACCCAGGCCACCACTCTACAGTCTTCCTTCAAGGCTTCCTTCACCCCAGCTAAGGCTTCCTATGTCCAACCTGGGCTTTTCAGGCAGCAACATGTGGAGGGGCCCAGCTTGAGACAGGTATAGCATTGTTGAACATATTTCTTGTCGTACATTTAATGATGTTAACTAGATGTTATTATTGATCAGTAATTTGTGATTTAAGAAAGTGGTTTACATCTCAATAGACAGTAGTGACCAAAAATGATTGGGACAAGAATGAAAAATGCTGGGCTCAGAATGATAGTCTGTTCTATTTGGTAACATTTAGTCATGAGCACAAAATTGTGTGATTGATGACAAAAAAAATAAAACTATGTCCCATTTTCACACACAGGAAGACCTCAGCCGGGAGGAGGCTGTGGCAAGTGGCAGCCGGGAGGTCGACCATCGCCCTCCTCCCCTCCTCCTGCCACAACTACAGGAGCCGAGACACAGCCTGGAAGGAAGCCTGGCGGGAAGTGCCTAAGGAAGACCAGAGAGTGATGGCCTAGGTTCAGTCTGGTCTGACAGAAGATGCAGCCTCTTGTAGAACCACAGCCTGGAGACATAGATGGCATCTGCTCTTTCTGATCTCTTGGACTTCTGGACCAGACTGCTCTCCCTGAGATATGTACTCCTCAGGCCGCCAATTTTGCATTTTCAAATTAGTTCATGTCTTCCCTGTGGGCCAAAGGCTTCGCCAATTGAAATAAAGTTTTTTTTTAGTTGAAGAAATACTTGCGTATGTGTTTTACTTCAAAAAGGACAGTTTATTTGTGAGTAGGCAGATACATTTCAAAAATACAAAGTAAAATGAATAACAAGGGGCACCAACACCAAACAACCTCCTGTAGATTAAAAAAAAAAAAACAATAAATTAAAAAGATAATAATGGTGTTGTGGTAAGTTAACACACAAAACACACCAAAAAAAAATGCAAAGATGAGCAAATTGTCAAAAAAAGGTGATGTTGATTAAAAAAACCAACCACAAAATTATAAAAAATAAAAGATTGGGCAGATGTGACGAATTAAAATATTGTATTGCTGAAATGAGTAAAAAGAATAAAGAAATAAGTTTGGGAGAAGTGTGTGTGAATATGAACAGCAAAACAACTTCATTCTTGTAGCATTGTAAAGAAAAAGAGAATGCGCTGCATGAAAGAATTTTTAACATTGCAGCGTGACGAATGTGCAATATCGATTATGAGCAGTCGTTTTACCTGAGCGAGCGCTTCCGTCTCAGAATTTTATTGTGAGCATGCGTGGCACCTTGTCCGTCGGACTAGGCTACACACGATCGGAATTGACGTGATTGGATCATGTTGTCGGAAAATTTTATAGCCCAGCTCTCAAACAGTCCGATGGAGCCCACACACAGTCGGATTATCCGACAACACGGTCCTATCAGACATTGTCCATCGGAATGTGTACAAGGGCTTAGAGCGAGAGCAATAATTATAGCAAAAGTCTCTATATCTCTAACCTGGTAACCATTAAATTTTTTTAAAGCATTGCCTATGGAGATTTGTAGGTTCTTTCACTTCTCCATTCAAAGCATGAAATGTTAGGTTTCTATTTACTCAGGGTAACATCATCTTTTTACATTATACAAATTATACAATTATACAAAAAAATTGTCTAACCTTTCTGTTTAGTTTTTTTTTTAATTCATGAAAGTGTCTTCTTTCCCCAAAAAGTGCGTTTGAAAGATGGCTGTGCAAATGTTGTGTGACATAAAATATTGCAATGATCACCATTTTATTCTCTAGGGTCTCTAGGGTCTCTGATCAATATATATATATATATATATAATGTTTAGGGGTTGTAAGTAATTTTCAAGCAAAAAATACAGATTTTAACTTTTAACCACTTTCAGACCGGACCAATTTGCTGGTCAAAGACCAGACCACTTTTTGCGATTCGGCACTGCGTCGCTTTAACTGACAATTGCGCGGCCGTGCGACGTGGCTCCCAAACAAAATTAACGTCCTTTTTTTCCCACAAATAGAGCTTTCTTTTGGTGGTATTTGATCACCCCTGCGGTTTTTATTTTTTTGCGCTATAAACAAAAATAGAGCGATAATTTTGAAAAAAACGCATTATTTTTTACTTTTTGTAATAATAAATATCCCCCAAAAATATATAAAAAAACATTTTTTTCCCTCAGTTTAGGCCGATACGTATTCTTCTACATATTTTTGGTAAAAAAAATCACAATAAGCGATTATTGATTGGTTTGCGCAAAAGTTATAGCGTTTACAAAATAGGGATAGTTTTATAGCATTTTTATTAATAATTTTTTATTATTTTTTTTTTTACTAGTAATGGCGGCGATCTGCGATTTTTATTGTGACTGCGACATTGTGGGGGACCCATCGTACATTTTTGACACATTTTTGGGACCATTGTCATTTATACAGTAATCACTGCTATATAAATGCAGTGATTCCTGTGTAAATGACACTGGCAGTGAAAGGGTTAACCAGTGGGTGGCAGTGTAGGGGTTAAGTGTTCCTAGGGGTGTGTTACTAACTGTGGGGGGGTTGGGCTTTCATTTAGTGTACACTGATCTCTGCTCCAATCACATGGAGCAGAGATCAGCGTCACTAGTTGCTAGGCAGAATGGAAAAATGTTGTTTATACAGCATTTCCTCCATTCGGCCGCTCCGTGAGACGATCGCGGGGATGCCCGCGGCGATCGAGTCCGCGGGTCCCGCGACCGGACTCACGGGGGTCCCGACCAGCGCGGGAGCGCGCCGCCGGCGGCGCGCTCCCGATGGCACGGCGGCAACGAATATTGGACGTACATGTACGCCAATATGCCTGCCCGTGCCATTCTGTCGACGTACATCGTTGTGCGCTGGTCGGGAAGTGGTTAAGCAACACATGCCAGAAATAGGCTTAGGCATGAATGGGTTAAAATCCTTTTTCATCTGTCAGGAGCACAGAGGAGGGGACAGAGAGACAGGTAAACTTCTCAGAAGTGACACATGCTGATAACAGAGGAACGGAGCATGAGAGAGAAACCACACTTAGCGTTTTGGAGAGAGATAAGTAAACATTACAGAAATATGTGATTTGCTCAGATTTCATGACTGAGGTTTACAACCACTTTAATGATTACAGATCTGCAACTTATGCAAATGCATCTATGTGGCTTGACATTTACTAAGATTTTGCCGGTGCAGTGAACCAAAGCACTTGAATGTGCGCAAATGGCGCTTGGGCTTGCGCAGTGCATAAATTGACTTTGCGCAGTTCCAAGTGTATTTGCAGGCGCAACAGGCTTGTTCAGAGAAAGTTACTTTTCCATTCTATTTTGGGCATACAGTGGTGTGAAAAAGTGTTTGCCCCCTTCCTCATTTCCTGTTCCTTTGCATGTTTGTCACACTTAAGTGTTTCGGAACATCAAACCAATTTAAACAATAGTCAATGACAACACAAGTAAACACAAAATGCAATTTGTAAATGAAGGTGTTTATTATTAAAGGTGAAAAAAAATCCAAACCATCATGGCCCTGTGTGAAAAAGTGATTGCCCCCCTTGTTAAAACATACTATAACTGTGGTTGTCCACACCTGAGTTCAATTTCTCTAGCCACACCCAAGCCTGATTATTGCCACACCTGTTCACAATCAAGGCATCACTTAAATAGGAGCTGCTTGACACAGTAAGGTCCACCAGAAGATCCTTAAAAGCTACACATCATGCCGAGACCCAAAGAAATTCAGGAACAATTGAGAAAGAAAGTAATTGAGATCTATCAGTCTGGAAAGGGTTATAAAGCCATTTCCAAAGCTTTGGGAATCCAGCGAACCACAGTGAGAGCCATTATCCACAAATGGCGAAGACATGGAACAGTGGTGAACCTTCCCAGGAGTGGCCGGCCGCCCAAAATTACCCCAAGAGTGCAGCGACGACTCATCCAAGAGGTCACAAAAGACCCCACAACAACGTCCAAGGAACTGCAGGCCTCACTTGCCTCAGTTAAGGTCAGCGTTCATGCCTCCACCATCAGGAAAAGACTGGGCAAAAATGGCCTGCATGGCAGAGTTCCAAGGAGAAAACCACTGCTGAGCAAAAAGAACATCAAAGCTCGTCTCAATTTCTCCACAACACATCTTGATGATCCCCAAGACTTTTGGGACAACATTCTGTGGACCGATGAGACAAAAGTGGAACTCTTTGGAAGGTGTGTGTCCAATAGGGATGAGCTTCGTGTTCGAGTCGAACGTACGTTCGACTCGAACATTGGCTGTTCGGCCGTTCGGCGAATTCCGAATGTTTGGGCCGTTCGCGTCAAAATTCGAGTGACACGCGCGCGGACCACAATGCACTGCGGTGGCGCAGTGCATTGCTGCCCCATGATTGGCCAAGCATGCACTGTGACCCCGCATGCTTGGCCAATCGCAGCGCCGGCAGCGAGGAGAGCCATGATTGGCCACAGGCATCCTGCCTGTGGCCAATCATAGCTCAGGCTGTGTAGTGCACGCCCCACACTATATAAGGCCGCCTTTGAGGCGGCTTCGTGTAGTGTGTTACTTAGCATCTGAAGCAGTGGGTGTTCTGTGTACCTTCAACACAGTACACACCAATCGTTTTTGGCTGATTTCCTATCTTGCTGCTGTGTAGTGGTTGTTGTCTGTGCCCTGACTGCAGTATACACCACTATATTCACCTCACCTATATAGCTAGTGATCTAGCTTTAACCACTTAACAACTGCCCATTGCCGATTAACGGCTTCAGGGGGGTTGTTTAACTCTGAGAGGCCGTTAATTAACGGCCTCCCAGAATTCTGCTCTCGCGTGCCCCGAGGTGTGCCCACTCGAGAGCATCCGTGATCGCCGGGTCGCATCACGGATCACGGTAAACGGCCGCTCATAGCGGCCGTTTACCACGTGATTGCTCCGTCAAATGACGGAGTGATCACTTGGAAACAAACCGGCGTCATGTTATGACGCCTGTTCCTCCCTCCCCTCTCTGTACCGATCGGTACAGCGGAGGGGAAAGAGATCGGTGTCAGCAGCGATGTGGGCTGCATCTGCAGTGCCCACATCGCTGCTCACCGAATTTAACCCCTCAATTCCCTGCCAATACTCTGCAATACCAGTGCATACTCTGCAGTATCCTGCCATTACTCTGCAGTACCCCGCCATTACTCTGCAGTGCAGTACCCTGCCATTACTCTGCAGTGCAGTGCCCTGCCATTACTCTGCAGTACCCCCCATTACTCTGCAGTAACCCCCATTACTCTGCAGTAACCCCCATTACTCTGCAGTACCCCCCAATACTCTGCAGTACCCACCATTACTCTGCAGTACCCCCAATACTCTGCAGTACCCTGCCATTACTCTGCAGTGCAGTACCCTGCCATTACTCTGCAGTACCCCCCATTACTCTGCAGTAACCCCCATTACTCTGCAGTACCCCCCAATACTCTGCAGTACCCCCATTACTCTGCAGTACCCGCCATTACTCTGCAGTACCCCCAATACTCTGCAGTACCCTGCCATTACTCTGCAGTGCAGTACCCTGCCATTACTCTGCAGTACCCCCATTACCCTGCAGTAACCCCCATTACTCTGCAGTACCCCCAATACTCTGCAGTACCCTGCCATTACTCTGTAGTAACCCCCAATACTCTGCAGTACCCTGCTATTACTCTGTAGTACCCCACCAATACCCCGCCAATACTCTGTAATACCCTGCCATAAATTGCCATAACCAGCCATACTCAGAGATACCCAGCCATACTCGGTGATACCCTGAAATACCCAGCCATAGACGCCCCCCACCCCTCACCGCCCTCCGGTGCTTCTACCAACTCGCCAGTACAATCAAAGCCAGAATCTTTTTTTTTATTTTTTATTTCAGGCTTCCCAGCCTAGAGGTGAGATGTGGGGTCATATTGACCTCCCAGATTTCACTGTAAAGAGGACCTGTCACCCCATATTCCTATTACAAGGGATGTTTACATTTCTTGTAATAGGAATAAAAGTGATCAAAAATATATTTTTGGGGAAAAAAATTTCAAACTAACATAAATAAAGTAAAATGAACAATAAAAAAATAAAATAAAAATTAAAGCGCCCATGTCCCCATGTGCTCGCATGTGCCACACATGTGAGGTATCGCCGAGAATGTTAGAGCGAGAGCAATAATTCTAGTCCTAGACCTCCTCTGCAACTCAAAACATGTAACCAGTAAAAAAAAAATTAAAGCGTCGCCTATGGGGATTTTTTAAGTAGCGACGTTTGGCGCCATTCCACGGGCGTGTGCAATTTTGAAGAGTGACATGTTTGATATCTATTTACTCAGCATAACTTCATCTTTCACTTTATGCAAACATTGGGCTAACAAGTGGTTAATAATAGAGCTTGCAGTCAGTAGTGTTAGGAGATAGTGCGTGCTGTCTGCGTGCTCTGTACCCAGTACATACCGCTATAATATAGGGCAGGCCCCTACTTTCAAACATCCAACTTACAAACATCTCCTACTTGCAAACGCAAGGAGACAGCAGCAAGTGAGATGAAAAAAGATGGACGACAAAACAAATTATACAGGGGTGATAACCCTTCCCTATGTTTTCCAAAAAGCTTAAAGATGTACCGGTTGAAAATGACAAACAGATTCAACTTAACACAACAAACCTACACAGTCCCTGTCTTGTTTGCACCGCCTGTATACTGCTGTTCTGAGTATATAGGGCCTGGGGGCCACACGCATTTCCTTTTTTTAATATGGGTACGGGGTTCCCCTTAATATGCGTACAAGACCCAAATAGGCTGGTAATGGGCAGGGAGGGCTACCCATGCCATGTTTCTCAATGATTTTCAACCATATTGCAGGAACCAGATATAACATTAAAACCGCAAGCAGTTTTAAATGGTGTTATTTCCGTTTAATGTCATTTTGTGCAGGGACTGTTCTAAACACGGGAAACACGTGGCACTTCACAGGCATACTACAGACACCCCCCAGGCACCATATTTAAAGGAATATTTCACTTTTTTTTTTTCACTTTAATCGTCATTAAAATCAGTGCTCCCGCCAAAACGGCAGTTTTTAAAACTTTTTTTTGCAGTGACCCATGTCCCCTGAGGCAGGAGGCAGGTCCCCAAACCCTTTTTAGGACACTATCTTGCATATTAGCCGTTAAAATTAGCACTTTCCAATTCGAACGTTCGAGTCCCATAGACTTCAATGGGGTTCTAACGTTCGTACCGAACGCGGGGGTCGTTCGCAAGTTCTGGTGCGAACCGAACCGGGGGGTGTTCGGCTCATCCCTAGTGTCCAAGTATATCTGGCGTAGAAGGAACACTGCATTTCATAAAAAGAACATTATACCAACAGTAAAATATGGTGGTGGTAGTGTGATGGTCTGGGGCTGTTTTGCTGCTTCAGGACCTGGAAGATTTGCCGTGATAAAAGGAACTATGAATTCTGCTGTCTATCAAGAGATCCTGAAGGAGAATGTCCGACCATCTGTTCGTGTACTCAAGCTGAAACGAACTTGGGTTCTGCAGCAGGACAATGATCCTAAACACACCAGCAAGTCCACCACCGAATGGCTGAAGAAAAACAAAATGAAGACTTTGGAGTGGCCTAGCCAAAGTCCTGACCTGAATCCTATTGAGATGTTGTGGTATGACCTTAAAAAGGCCGTTCATGCTCGAAAACCCTCTAATGTAACTGAATTAGGACAATTCTGCAAAGATGAGTGGGCCAAAATTCCTCCAGGACGCTGTAAAAGCCTCATTGCACGTTATCGCAAACGCTTGGTTGCAGTTGTTGATGCTAAGGGTGGCCCAACCAGTTATTAGGTTTAGGGGGCAATCACTTTTTCACACAGGGCCATGATGGTTTGGATTTTTTTTCACCTTTAATAATAAACACCTTCATTTACAAATTGCATTTTGTGTTTACTTGTGTTGTCCTTGACTATTGTTTAAATTGGTTTGATGTTCCGAAACACTTAAGTGTGACAAACATGCAAAGGAACAGGAAATGAGGAAGGGGGCAAACACTTTTTCACACCACTGTGTTTGTTACTTGGACAGTTATAACTATACTTCCTCACATCACACACATCACCCCCATAATATTGGCACTTCCAGCTTCTTTTAATTCTGAGTTGAATAATGAGTGCGCTATGTCTATAGCGGCGCACCAATTGCCACATCCTGTGCACCGGCATGATAATCGTAAATGGGAAATTGCGCTCTGTTACAGGCGCAAATGCTTTGTGAATACGAAAATGGCTGTTGCACATCGGTGTGCACCGCTACCCATTGGTAAATCAGCCCCAATGAGGCTACTTTGCATGATAAAAGCAATCTTTCCAAATCTTACTCCACTCTAAAGGCTGTGAAGACAGTGGTTTTACAAATTTACAAGAATACTAAAAGAGTCATCTCAATGTTCTATTTATTTTTTTTAAAAAAGATATAGAATATATAATATATTATGAAATAAATAATGTTACAAATGACATATTAATTAATGCAAATTATTTATGTTTATTAAAATAATATGTATATGTATAAGGTTGGCAAATGTAACCTGTCTAAAAAAACATTTTTTGTCATAATCAATGTATCATTTATTTTTGAAAGATGATCACAAATATTATTATTCAACAATGATTATACAAAACAATTTATTTGTTTTTATAATATAAATTCTATTTAGAAAGTCATGAGAGTAATAAATAAATGTATGTATAGCAAATAAAATAATTGATTAATTATAACTTTCTGTATTTATATTATAATTGTTAATAATGCAATCTTATTGAACAAATTATATATTATTTTCTGTTGTAACATAACCTGTGCTATAAATACAGAGAAAATACTCAATTTATTATTTATTTATGTAATGGAAATTTGTAGGTTCTGTATATAATTGTATTCTATTTTATATGTATTGCACAATGCCCTCACTGTGCACACGGCACTAATAATGTTTTCAGTACATGTTTTGCATTCTTTCGAGTTCTGATTAGAATAAGCCTGCCTATGTAACGCCCCTTGTTACCATAAACGTACAATTGTAATATTAATGTGATACCTACGTAATCATGTGTATAAAAGCCTTCAAATGCGTCATAATAAAGGAGAACGGTTATTTGGAAAGATGCTGAGTGTATCTTTTGTGTCTGTTCCCTACTGCAGTAGTTATTAATTTGGAACCACTAATCAATATGAGGATAGGAGTTGCCTATCATCAAAATATCCATTTCAATTTACATAGGTGTTTAACGGGTTGAGGTCAGGACAGTGCCATTCAAGCAAGTTCCTTCACCCCAAAATCACTCATCCATGTCTTTATGGACCTTGTTTGTGCCTAGATAAGAAAGGAGGAAGCCCTAGCATTCTTTTCTCAAAAAAGGATATTTGTAAAAAATAAAAACAACAGTTCACGAGTTTAGCAGAGGGAAGTAAAATAAAAAAAAAGCTGATGGAAAGACTGAAGCATACTGGTCTGCTTTAAAAATAACCTTTTTCTACAACTTTTATAACATACATTAAAGCTTTGCATTTGTAATCCAGCAAACAATGCCCTGGGAGTCTCAACTGTGCCTCTGACACGTTTGTAATCTGCTTCAATCACTGTGTGCTGTCTCAACACCCAGTCCACCAAATACCATATGGTGTTTTGTATGTACCATGCCCTTTCTGTGCTGACTGAACATCAGCCAGTGAGTTTGTTCATAAGCAACCATGTATATTATTGATAAAGTGGCACAAGGCCTTATGGTGCAATCTTGACATGAATGTTTTTTTATTTAGACCTAACCAACAAATGAATCTGCCACCTTCATAAATAGATATGCTCTTTTAAAGAAAGACCTTACTTTTCTTTATATGGATAGACAAACAACTAAACATAAAAAAGAAATGTTGAGATTTATGGATTCTCACACTGCTACAATATATTTCTTCAAAAGCCAACCTCAGCATTTTTTTACAAGAGGACAGAATACAATTTTAATGACTCTGTGTGCCACTTCCAAAAATGTATATATTGTCTCTACTGTATAACCATGTAATTCTAAAGTCCTAACATACATAAAAGTGTATTTTTTGTTTTACATTTGTTAATAAAACATACAGTAACTTGCTTTAAAAACTACCTAAATACTTTAGTTTTTTCCTTCTTTTCCTCAAGCATTTTCATGATTGACATATATATATATATATATATATACATAAAAAATAATCTAAAATCTCTAAAATCCTATTTTGTCAGTCTTGCTTAGCTGTCCTAAAGTTATATTCGGAGGTTATTATATTTCCTAATATGTCTATGCATGTCAAACAAAACAATTCATAATTTACCACACAGGAGTCTATAAAGCATTCATGACCTTATACACAGAAAAACAAAGAAAAGGCGCCTCTAAGTGTAGAATTAAAAGCTGTTTAATTTCCCCAAAAAGGGTTAAAAACACTTACAAGATATGTAGACTGGCAGAGCATATCATTAATATCCATGTAGGTGGTCCGGCATGAATGCAGTGGTCACTGGCATATACCAGTTCTTTAGGCTGTGTGTGTCCAGTAGCAGGGAGGTCCAGGGGATGCCAACAGGAAAAACAGCAGGGAGCTCCAAGAGAACTGACAGGCCAGTCCGCAATCACAGTCTCAAAACACGAGGATCCTGGAAGTGACGTCAGCGGCAGGAGACAATAACCAGCAACCAGCGTGGACCACAAACAGGAAGCAAAACAGGAAGCAGTCATCAAAGAGGGACGCGTTTCGGAACATCTCATTGGTTCCTTTATCAACCTGATGACTGTGTGTGTATGGGACTAATTTATACTACCAGGGCGGACCTTAGGGGCGGGGATATGTAAATGGGGCGTTATCACAATATAAAGGTATAGGACAGGGGGAGAAACAGAAACAAAATCCCTATCCAAACAAAAAAATATGATTTCTTACAGAGCAACAACCAATAAGCGACATTTAAAAATAAAAATAAACATAAAATGAAAATGAGAATCAATATTTTTACACAGTCTTCAATAATGCTTAGGTCTAGGCATAATATATAAGACTGAAGGGGAGGGAGTAGGGAAAAAAAAAAAAAAAGGGGAGGGGCAAAGAGAAACTATTTTGAAATATACCGAAAAGGTTAAAATTATTTAAAAATATTTACCATATTTAAAATAATATACTAATAGAAAATTATATACTACTAAAAAAATCTTGCACAAATATATTAGGAAAGGAGGAATCTAGAGAATGGCACTAGTTTCAAAGTCCTCGTTCAACCCTCCAGGGGCAAGAACATTTAAAGTAAAAATCCAAAACATTTCTCTATGACAGAGTTTTCTGAAACGTTCGGCTGAGGGGAGGTTCTTTGGCATTGTCTCAATGACCCAGACCCTTAAACCATCTGTAGATTTTTGATGATACTTGAGGAAATGCCTAGGAACACTGTGATTATCTAATCCACCGGAGATGAAACGGTGATGCTCGCCGAAACGCTTGCGAAGTGGCCTAATGGTTCTCCCTACATAAAACAGGCCGCAAGGACATGTTAGACAGTATACCACATGGTCAGTGGAGCATGTGTGAAAACCCTTGATAGGGTATGTTTTTCCTTTTACAACAAAGTCCTTCTGGCCATGTCTTACAAACTGGCAGGTTTTGCATAATGGTTTGCGGCATTGGTACATACCCGAGATAGCTAGAAAAGTGGGAATAGAGCTACCAGGGGGAGGAGGTTTCTCTTTAAGTTTACTTGGTGCCACTTTGCTCTTAATATTAGGTGCTTTTCTGTACGCAAACTTTGGCCTATTGGGAACAACAGGAAGGAGATGCTCATCCTGAAGCAGCAAGGGCCAATGTCTCCGTACAATACTCTCCATCTGTTTGTGATGAGAATGAAATTGAGTGATGAAGCGTAAATCATTAAGATTTTTACTACCACGGATAGAGGTATATGAAGAAGGAGTTGTATTTTTGTATTGAGAACATGCTGTTTCCACAAGATTTACTGGGAACCCTTTATCAAGGAATTTTGCTTTTAAAGTCTTACTCTGATTATCGTAATCATCAATTCTAGTACAATTCTTTTTCAGTCTGCAAAATTGGCTCTTGGGTATATTGTTGAGCCATTGGGGGTGATGACAACTTTTATAGTGGAGAAATGAGTTCCCTGCAGTAGGTTTGGTAAAATTCTTGGCATGAATATCTTTGCCAACAGAAAATAATTCTAAATCAAGGAAAGCTAACTTATCTTTATCCAGAACAGAGGTGAACTGTAAGCCCATATTATTATTGTTACAATGTGTAACAAAATCTAAGACTGCAGATGCACTGCCATCCCAAATAATAATCACATCATCTATGTAACGACCATAGAACACAATGTGGGAGAGAAAAGGATTGTTTTGCCATATGTGCAAGGATTCCCAATGCCCCATAGTAAGATTGGCATATGAAGGTGCAAAATTTTCCCCCATAGCAGTCCCATTCACTTGAAGAAAAAAATTATTATTGAATTTAAAATAATTGTGAGTGAGACAGAAAGAGGTAGCCTCAACAATAAAGGAGCCTTGCCTGGGGTTCAGCATAGGGTCCTGACACAAAAAGGATTGTATGGCACTCAATCCCACCTCGTGCGGTATGGAGGTATACAACAATTGGACATCTAGGGAGACCCAGAGATAACTGGGCTCCCAAGAGTAGGGAGAAAGCAATTCCAGCAAATGGATGCCATCTCTAATGTAGGACTGGAGGGATTGGGCAAGTGGCTGAAGAAACTGGTCAACATATTGTGACAAGCCACTGGTAATACTACCCATGGCTGCCACAATAGGACGTCCAGGGGGATTAGTCAAATTCTTATGTACCTTAGGTAAATGATATAGGTACGGGGTAAAATGTACATCCTTAATCAAGAAAGAGGCTTTCTGTGGAGTAATAATTTTTTCACTAAGTGCATTTTTAACAAGGGCAGTAGCCTCCAATGTAAACCTGGGCAATGGATCCGTTTTTAGTTTAACATATGTATTAGTATCTGAAAGTAGTCTGTTGGCTTCATTAACATAGTCAGCTCTATTTTGTACAACTATGCCTCCTCCTTTGTCTGCACTTTTAATGACCAGATCATAATTATTAGTTAAAGCATCTAGAGCTTTCTTTTCAAGGTACGCGAGATTGGAATGGGTCTTATTTTTATTTTTTGCTGAATTGCACATATCCTGTATCTCTGCATACACAATACGATAAAAAGCATCGATACAGGAGCCCTTGGAATAAGTAGGGTAGAACACTGATGTAGGTCTAAAATTTGTATTCTTAACAGGTGGAGAAGTCATAAGGTGTTGGGTATACAGAATTTGATCTGTCTCTGAGCCATCAAATGGAAAAGGAGGAATATTATACTGATTACTAGATTCTGTACTATAAGCATATAGTTCTTCCAGAACAGCAAGACAATCTGGATCATTGGAAGTTACAATATCATTACAAGAAAAATTAACAGAAATGGAACTAGAATTAACCTGAGGGTAACTATGATTCTGTTTCTTAGACTGAATGTTGTAAAATCTTTTTAGAGTAAGGCATCGAACAAATTTATTTAAATCCTTGAAAAGGAGAAAAGGATTAGGCTGAGCAGAAGGTGCAAAATTAAGACCGCGACTAAGTAATGATATCTCATCATTAGTTAGAAGATGGGTAGAAAGATTAAAGATTTTTATAGTATTCTCTTTCTCCTCGGGTCTGGACTTGAGTCTACCTCCTCTACCGCGGCAGCCTCTAGTTCGTGTTTTCTTTTTAGGGGCTTGGACCGAGGGAGGTCCGGCACTAAAAAAGAGACCGCAGAAGGGTCAAGAGAGTAAGTGCTAGTAGTTAGTGTCGCAAGGAGAGAATTAGGACCAAAGGAAACTGATGGACCAGGTAATACTCCACTAGCAACATCAACAGATGCAGCACCATCACAGGCACCAGTATTTAAATGGGTACGGGAAGGAGAAAGGGGAGAGGGGGCTACCGGATGGGGGACCAAAGGATGAAATGGGGACCTATTTGCCAATGCAGCAGACGAGATCTCCTGTGAAATCTTGGGTTGGGAATCTGTATCAGTTATTAGTGACACAACTGGCGGTGGGGAAGGCGCAGTGGTGGTCTTCACCTTTTTAGATGGTCTCACTTGTTTAGATGATATGGGGCATGTTTTTTCTTGTGCACGATCTATAGGCCGATGAATTGGAGTAGCAAATGGGTTGATGCTCATAAGGGGTGGTGGATCAATGATAGATCCACGTTTCCATGAAAAGATTCTATCATTGCTATAATCTTTCAAATCTCTACCAAACTTTCCCAATTTATTTTTAATAAGTAGGTCTTCTTTCCTATTGGTTTTGTTAGTAATAATAGACAGCCACAGAGATGGTAACTGTGAAGTCATCTCGGAAATTTGGGAAAAAATTATCTGTATTTGATGTACTAATTGTTCATATCTAATACGTCTTTGTGTGGCAATTATTTTAATCCATTTATTTGTACAAAATTCGGAAATTGAGGACCATTCCTTCTTTTGCGCAGGATCTAAGAATGAACAAGTCTTCAAAATCCTCAAGCCCCTTGGAGTTATGTGGGCAGATATATATTTATGGAGAAAAAATTCATCCCACCACTGCTGATTAGCAGAGATAATTAATTTCTCTAATCTCTGAAACAATGAGCATAAGGACCCATATTCCTTATGTGAAAATTGGGGAAGTGGCTTAAAAAAATTGCTAGGAAAGATAGCACGGAGTTCTTTGATTCTCGAGTGTTTGAAAGAATCTATTTCTGATAAGAAATCCATAGTAATAGAAAAGATAGAAAAAAAATAAAAAATAATAATATATATATATTTAAACGCTCATAAAATTTGTATATATGTGTGTACCAGGGGTAAGGAGAAAAAAGGGTGGGGGAAGGGGAACAAATGAATAAATACAAAACAAAAGGCAAAATTGGGATAAATTACACAGTCTGCTCAAAAATTAGTCCATATAGTCAGTGCAGCAGCCTTTGGGTTGCTTTAAGGCATAACAATCCAGATGCAGTTTGTAAGGGCGCTCGGAACTTCAGGACCAAGCAAAAAACAGATGTTTTTATGAACCAGAAAGTCTATAATAGGGTATCTTCCCCACTTAGGGCTGCACTTATGGAGAAAAGCAATCTCTGAATAGGAAACAGAAAAACAAAGAAAAGGCGCCTCTAAGTGTAGAATTAAAAGCTGTTTAATTTCCCCAAAAAGGGTTAAAAACACTTACAAGATATGTAGACTGGCAGAGCATATCATTAATATCCATGTAGGTGGTCCGGCATGAATGCAGTGGTCACTGGCATATACCAGTTCTTTAGGCTGTGTGTGTCCAGTAGCAGGGAGGTCCAGGGGATGCCAACAGGAAAAACAGCAGTGAGCTCCAAGAGAACTGACAGGCTAGTCCGCAATCACAGTCTCAAAACACGAGGATCCTGGAAGTGACGTCAGCGGCAGGAGACAATAACCAGCAACCAGCGTGGACCACAAACAGGAAGCAAAACAGGAAGCAGTCATCATAGAGGGACGCGTTTCGGAACATCTCAATGGTTCCTTTATCAACCTGAGGACTGTGTGTGTATGGGACTAATTTATACTACCTGGGCGGACCTTAGGGGCGGGGATATGTAAATGGGGCGTTATCACAATATAAAGGTATAGGACAGGGGGAGAAACAGAAACAAAATCCCTATGCAAACAAAAAAATATGATTTCTTACAGAGCAACAACCAATAAGCAACATTTAAAAATAAAAATAAACATAAAATGAAAATGAGAATCAATATTTTTTACACAGTCTTCAATAATGCTTAGGTCTAGGCATAATATATAAGACTGAAGGGGAGGGAGTAGGGGAAAAAAAATAAAAAAAAAGGAGGGGCAAAAGAAGAAAGGGAATAAAGGGGCAAAGAGAAACTATTTTGAAATATACCGAAAAGGTTAAAATTATTTAAAAATATTTACCATATTTAAAATAATATACTAATAGAAAATTATATACTACTAAAAAAATCTTGCACAAATATATTAGGAAAGGAGGAATCTAGAGAATGGCACTAGTTTCAAAGTCCTCGTTCAACCCTCCAGGGGCAAGAACATTTAAAGTAAAAATCCAAAACATTTCTCTATGACAGAGTTTTCTGAAACGTTTGGCTGAGGGGAGGTTCTTTGGCATTGTCTCAATGACCCATTAGTATTTCTATTAGTATATTATTTTAAATATGGTAAATATTTTTAAATAATTTTAACCTTTTCGGTATATTTCAAAATAGTTTCTCTTTGCCCCTTTATTCCCTTTCTTCTTTTGCCCCTCCCTCCCTTTTTTTTTTTTCTTTTTTTTTCTTTTTTTTTTTCCCTACTCTCTCCCCTTCAGTCTTATATATTATGCCTAGACCTAAGCATTATTGAAGACTGTGTAAAAATATTGATTCTCATTTTCATTTTATGTTTATTTTTATTTTTAAATGTCGCTTATTGGTTGTTGCTCTGTAAGAAATCATATTTTTTTGTTTGCATAGGGATTTTGTTTCTGTTTCTCCCCCTATCCTATACCTTTATATTGTGATAACGCTCCATTTACATATCCCCGCCCCTAAGGTCCGCCCAGGTAGTATAAATTAGTCCCATACACACACAGTCATCAGGTTGATAAAGGAACCAATGAGATGTTCCGAAACGCATCCCTCTTTGATGACTGCTTCCTGTTTTGCTTCCTGTTTGTGGTCCACGCTGGTTGCTGGTTATTGTCTCCTGCCGCTGACGTCACTTCCAGGATCCTCGTGTTTTGAGACTGTGATTGCGGACTGGCCTGTCAGTTCTCTTGGAGCTCCCTGCTGTTTTTCCTGTTGGCATCCCCTGGACCTCCCTGCTACTGGACACACACAGCCTAAAGAACTGGTATATGCCAGTGACCACTGCATTCATGCCGGACCACCTACATGGATATTAATGATATGCTCTGCCAGTCTACATATCTTGTAAGTGTTTTTAACCCTTTTTGGGGAAATTAAACAGCTTTTAATTCTACACTTAGAGGCGCCTTTTCTTTGTTTTTCTGTTTCCTATTCAGAGATTGCTTCTCTCCATAAGTGCAGCCCTAAGTGTGGAAGATACCCTATTATAGACTTTCTGGTTCATAAAAACATCTGTTTTTTTTGCTTGGTCCTGAAGTTCAGAGCGCCCTTACAAACTGTATCTGGATTATGACCTTATACACATAGAGGTTTATTTGTCAGGCTGGGTTCACACTAGAGCATTGATCGGCTCACAGCAGGGGGTCCGGTGAGTCCCAACTCACCGATTCAGGTCCGATTTCAGCCCAAATTTTTGCCATAATTCGGACCTGAAACGGACCAAAAGACACACAGGTCTCCTGTGCAATTTGCACTGGAGCCTCTCAGGACATGTGTGAACCGCCTGCATAGAGAGCCGGTCACAATCTCCTGCCATCCAATAGTGTGAAACCAGCCTAAATGTTTTTTTCACAAGATTCAAACAAAATGTAAACAACTTTAACACTTTATTTCAATGTAATCCAATTAGAAAAATGTACTGTATGAATCATGGGTGAAAGTGCAGTGTTGTATTCAAAAAAATCATCTTTTTTTAAATCATTAAAAACTATTTACAATGCTAACAATTTTTAAATATTTTAATGGTGTGATATAATAAAACTATTTTTTTCTGACAAATAGTCAAGGTCATTTAACATACAATATACAAAGGTCTTTAATGCATTCTAAAACCCTGAACTGTTAATGGTAAGTGTTCCCATTAGTTTAGCTTGAAATGCACAAAAACATACAGTATACTTTGTTGTGCTTTTTAAGGACAGTTTCCCGCACAGTATTTATTATAAGTAATTTTTAACAAAGATGTTTTTAAGATACAAAATCAATCTATATGACACAGTCTATACATGTGAAACTTATTCATGGAGACAAGTGATCATACAAAATAGTTACATTTATTGGTTGACAAAAAAAACAAATATTTTCATGAAATTAAAATACAGATTGCATTACATGAACATCTGGAAATTTAATAGAAACACCCTCAAAATGGGCGTAGTACCTTGGATGTAATATCACCATGATAACTTCTCGGTAGAATCAATAACCTTATGATAATTGACAATTAAACAGAACGTCTGTATTTCACACATCCAACCGTTACTATACTGCAGGTAAGTAAGTGGTTAATAATGTGAAATAAATTAGACTTTTTTTGTCAATAAAAGTGGCATCTATGCAAAAATAAATTTTAATTTATTGAAAAATTTAATTTTAGAGAAAAAAAAAACTAAAAGGCGGTTATTGATTCGGGAGAATGATTATCAATAGTAGAATATTCAATACATCAATATTTGAGAGAACATACAAGATATAATCAACATGGCATATTTACCTATTCCAAAATGGCTATTAATCTGGATTGCTGGTTACCAGGATTTTAATGGCTTTAAGATGGCTTTCAAAATGGATACTCTTAAAGAGGAATTACTTCTTGCAACCTCTGAGTTCCAAGGATCAGGAATCTTCATGAATGTAAAAATATGTATTCATGCATGGTGCATGCGTGTCAGTCTGTCTGGGAGTGAGTGTATCTCCCAGTGTCCCCCTCAGGGTAGGTCCCTGAGCCTCCTCCTCTCATGGCATCTTTCTTGCTCCTTAAATATCCTCTTAAACAATAAGATCATACAATTATAATAAGTTCTGCCCAAAGGGTATGTGTGCCCTCCTCATTGGCAGGCAAGACTTAATAATTAACCTTTTCCAGGAGCCCAATGATTTTAAGGTAATAGCACCTTCAACCACCAGGTGTTTCACATGTGTCTGGAGTTTATCTCATTAAGTTAAGATATTCTATTTTTATAATGTGTATTCATTTTTTATATATGTTCTAATTAATATATATATCTAGTGTTCAGGGATGCTAATAACCGACATAATATAAAATACGCTTAGCATAATTTTGATTAATCCCTATTACATAAAATAGTTATATATGTGTACATCTATAAATGTATATCTATAAAAAAACTGGTCTATCTATGACAGACACATGTTGTTATATATATTAATCAATATCATATAAAATGATTATCTATATGGGAACGTGTATAATTTGGGTACATGCGATGAATATTTGTTTATCTAAAAACATGTGTAAATTCTTATCGAGTTATAATCACAATTATATGTTTTTCATAATACTAATTCGTTGCTAAAACACTTCTACTTATAATCACACTTTCATATATATTTTCTTATTATAATGTGTATTTATCTATATTTTGAGGATGTGAATATATGTCTATATGGTTCAGGGATCCCTAGTAATTGATGCATAATACAATCATTGATTTATAGATTTTATCATTTAGAATTACACAAAAATGGAGGTTTATATGAACAATGAAGTGACTCCTGTATTTCCCATTTCAACCTAATTGTCTTGAGACAACACATGTAATGTGTGGATTTTCGTATATATGCGGTCATGGCTTGTCTTTATAATCATGATGGGTGTCTAAACACAATTTTTCATTTGTACAAATAGTAAAATATCATATTCCTCCTTCTAATATATGCATATTCGTGATGCAAAATATACACAGGTTTTCAATGCTTCCTCACAGTGTCTCAAACGAACTTTGAACATTTTGGACACAATTACATTATTTACTTTTCTAATAGAGGTGTCTTATTTGTCCTGTTGGGGTAAACCTCTGCTTGTATCTTAGTCATTGTCTTCGAGACCATCTGAGGCCATACTGAGGTTGACTTTAGGATATCTATTCATTCTCTGATACAATAGATTTATTTACCCAAGCCTTCCTGGAATTAAAAGTTTTTGTGGCTTCAATCTGAGTCAACCTGAAACTTTGTTTGTCGCAGCCCAGCTTTTCAATGGGTCATATAAATTAGTCACCTAATTCTGATGGGAGGGGAAGTGTTCTTTTGGGAGCAAAATTTATTATTTCTTCATAAATTCACAACTTATACATAACACATGTTTACATTGCTTTATATTTTGCTTTCAGAGTTAACATAAAATACTTTTCTACAGTCTTTTTAGAAACTGTTCTTACAGCTATTAATTAAATTGTGATATCCAGATCTTAGTTTAGACCAATACAGGGCTTCTTCTGTAGAGGGCTTCTTCTGAAATGTTACTAACAAATACATTTGTACCTGAAGGTATGAAAACCTGTACTAAGGGTGGTTTCATTCAGACGCTTATCCTGGCAATACTTTCACACCTGCCACTCTGCTGAGCAGATTTTCTTTCAAACAGTCTTCAAAACAGTCTTCCAATGACATGTGTGATAGGTTCAGAGAACAAATCCAGACATCCACACAGAGGATGCATAAATTACCAGGGGGTGCCTTGGGGAAGGGGGGGCCGCGCAGCCCCCCCACCCCAAAGCACCTTGTCCCCATGTTGATGAGGACAAGGGCCTCTTCCCGACAACCCTGGCCGTTGGTTGTCGGGGTCTGCGGGCGGGGGGCTTATCGGAATCCGGGAGCCCCCTTTAATAAGGGGGCCCCCGGATACCGGTCCCCCACCCTATGTGAATGAGTATGGGGTACAATGTACCCCTACCCATTCACCTGTAAAAAAAAAGTCCAAAAAAAATACAACACACGAGATAAAATACTTTATTGCACAGCTCCGGGGGTCTTCCGTCTTCGGGGGTCTTCTCGCCGGACTCCTCCGCTATCTTCTTGTAGCTCTTTTGCTAGCGAAGGAGTCCGGCTTTCTTCCTCGCTGCCGGCCTCTTCTCCCGACTTCGGGGTCTTGTCCCCCTCTTCGGTTCTTCTGCCGGGCCACCGCGCCTTCTTATAGCTCTTTTACAGGCGGTGGCCTGGTCTTCTGTCGCCGCTGCCGCCTTCCGTTCTTCTTCTTCTTCTTCTTCTCCTTCTTCTCCTGGAGATGTTGACTCAACGCTCTCTCCGGCCACAATGCCAGGGACGCGCTGCGCGGCCACTTATATAGGGACAAGGGGCGGTGTCACATGGCTTTATGTCACATGGGTTGGTCACATGGGTTGATGTCACATGGGGACTGTGACATCGCAAGGGGGCGGGGTCACCATGTGACACCAACCCATGTGACCAACCCATGTGACATAAAGCCATGTGACACCGCCCCTTGTCCCTATATAAGTGGCCGCGCAGCGCGTCCCTGGCATTGTGGCCGGAGAGAGCGTCGAGTCAACATCTCCAGGAGAAGAAGGAGAAGAAGAAGAAGAAGAAGAAGAAGAACGGAAGGCGGCAGCGGCGACAGAAGACCGGGCCACCGCCTGTAAAAGAGCTATAAGAAGGCGCGGTGGCCCGGCAGAAGAACCGAAGAGGGGGACAAGACCCCCGAAGTTGGGAGAAGAGGCCGGCGGCGAGGAAGAAAGCCGGACTCCTCCGCTAGCAAAAGAGCTACAAGAAGATAGCGGAGGAGTCCGGCGAGAAGACCCCCGAAGACGGAAGACCCCCGGAGCTGTGCAATAAAGTATTTTATCTCGTGTGTTGTTTTTTTTTGTACTTTTTTTTTTACAGGTGAATGGGTAGGGGTACATTGTACCCCATACTCATTCACATAGGGTGAGGGACTGGTATCCGGGGGCCCCCTTATTAAAGGGGGCTCCCAGATTCCGATAAGCCCCCCGCTCGCAGACCCCGACAACCAACGGCCAGGGTTGTCGGGAAGAGGCCCTTGTCCTCATCAACATGGGGACAAGGTGCTTTGGGGTGGGGGGGGCGCGCGCCCCCCCCCCTTCTCCAAGGCACCCCCCATGTTGAGGGCATGCGGCCTGGTACGGCTCAGGAGGGGGGGGCGCTCGCTCGCCCCCTTTCCTGGCCGGCCTGGTAGTGTGCTCGGACAAGGGTCTGTTGTGGACTTGGGGGGGACCCCCACGCCGATTTTTTTCGGCGTTGGGGGTTCCCCTTTAAGTCCATACCAGGCGGCAGGGCCAGCGACGTCTCCTTCGCGGGCCCCGCCTACCTGGAGACCCTTTTGAAATGAGCGGACTTTCCTCCGCGTGTGTGGGCGAGTCCGTTCATTTCGAAAGTACGGCGGACTTAGTACGGCGGACTTAGTACGCCGTATTAGTCCGCTGAAAAAGTGCCGTGTGTGGGCAAGTAGCCCGTTCGAAAATTCCGACGGACAGTTTGGCGGACGTCCGCCAGACTAAGTACGTCGGACAGACGGTTACGTGTGTACGCGGCTTTACTTGCCGGATACCTCTCTGGTGTGTGTGACTGGATTAGTTGAAACTCAGCTTGGTCAGCCAACTGCACATTGGACACTCTGAATCAGTCAGGGATCCCTTGCTTGCATGCCAGTAGCACATGTGCGCAGGAGGCCTCACAATCAGGTCTAACATCGATCACCCATGTTTTCTTGTCTAAGCACAATGTCTGCACTGCCGATCTGCTCATCGGTCCATGCCTCCCCAGGGAGTTCAATCACTAAGCTTAACTCTGGGCTGGCACCTTCTTCACGAAACCACTCTGTCACAGCAACAGTGTCCATCTCAGTGCTGTCTTGTGGTGTTGATTGCAGAGTAGCGTTATTATCCTGGAGGAGCCCCCACATGTAGCGATACCCCGTAGGAGCTGCTTTGTTTGTTCAGTCTGTTACTCTGCGTCTCAACCCTATTAACAGCTTCAGCACCCTTTGGCATACCTGGCAATAGTGTAAGTGCAATGACCAAAGAGAAACACACATGTTATGATAAAACACAGAAATTGTCTTTACTGCAATATTTCTGTGAAAGAATAACAGACAGTAACATTATATATTCAAGTGAACAACTAGAGAGCAATAACTGAGATTATATATAGCTCCCAATCCTATATTCAAGTTGCTTTCTGAGGATTCCAAACCTGAGAATGTCCCCAAGAGCAGAGGCACACTTAAATGGTATATAAAGCACAAAATGACACTTTAAATTTGACTGGTTACCTTTACTCGGGTTAGCTCTATGAGTCTAGGGAGGAGGAGAGCAGAGGAATGACTCTCTTTGTGTCAGACCTCTCTCTTCTGTCCCCTGACACCACATGCCCAACTTTAAACACTTTATTCAAATCAACATGTAATGGCTTAACTTCCTAGATGAACTGTGCCGCACACCCACTGCATATACAAAGCCCTGAATATGTGTGTGCAGATCCATATGGCATTAGTAGCTGCAGTCCTTTTGAAGAAAAGATAAGATTTGGTGTTTTCAGCTAGCCACTTTCGTTGGTGCACTTAAACTCCTGGATAGCAGGGCCAAACAACACAACTGGCCCTAGATTATCAAGTGAAGCAGGCAGGATCTTTCACAGCAAGGTGATAGAACAATGATGTCTGCATACAGTGTCCCAGAAATGGATAGCCTTATCCTTTATCCCTGTGTCACTACAAGTGTCAGTAGGACGACTATCAGCAATGATGTCTGTGTACAGTGTTCATATAACTTCTTCTGTGGTGCAGTTTCTGTGTTTCCTGCAATTGGGCAAAAAGCCCCCTCACCTCTCCTGCAATCAAGGCCCAAACAAATGCCCTGGAACAGGCAGGCTCTCCCCTTGACTACCTGACTAGTCACCTCACACTGGAACGCTTCACCATCGGTGCAGGTGCACCTGGATATGCACCTGGGATCCCTCTCTCTCAGGCTGGATGTCCCAACTGGCAATGGAGGCCTGAATCATGTGGTGAAGTCACCTGAGAGACAGCAGCTCTCCCTCAGGTGTGATCTCTTTCACCTATCAATGCTGACTGACTTCTCTTAAGGGAATCAAAATGGAGTCTTTTACTTTCCTGCCCACCGGAAATGCTGGTCTTGGTAGATTCTGTCACTATACAAGGTTACGGGGCTGTTCTGTGCTGGAATTTCATATTCCAGAATCCTTTGCAACTGCTTCCTTTAGCTTATTAAAATCCCTCTGGTTGGCTCCTGTAACTGCTCCTTTAATTGGTTTTCTTCCTCCGGCTAATAGAGACATAGAGGAGGCTGCAGAGTGAACAGCAGCTCTATGTAAGTCAGCTCATATTACATTAGATTCAGTCATCAGTCAATGAAACAGGAAGAGGGGGGAGAAATCCCCCACAGACACTGACAGGCATCTCTCTCCCTCTTTAAGACCTGGTTCACACTGGAGCATTTTGAAATGCAATTGGACATGTCCAATCGCATGTCAAATCAGTGGCAATTGCCATCAATGGCACCATTCTAGTCGGTGCCTGTTCCATCTGCGGCGATGCACCGATTTCAAAAAGTAGTTTCTGTACTACATTTTGCAATTTCAGGCTGCGATTTATATTGACATCTGTGCAGAAACCTGCACAGATGTCTCTGAAATCGCAGCCAAAATCAGGACTGACATGCAGGAGTGAAATCATGCGAGTTCAGCTGATCTTGCACAGCTTCATTCCTGCAGCCTTTGAAGCCTCAGTACATAGCGGTGGGGTCATGGGAGAAACAAGACACCTGCTACACTAAGTTTTAAAAAAAATCCCAGATTTTAAGTTGTCACTAGAACAGGAATAGAGGACATGTTTCAAAGGGGACATTAATTCTGGTGAGCCTGGTGACTACCATAGATTTGCCTCACTTTACTTTCAATATATCTTTATTAAAGTTTTGTATATCAAACATAGATTCACGTATACAATACAGTGGTGTACTAGATAGTCATTCAAATAGCACAAAAGAAGACAACAGAAGTAAACATTGAAACAGGAGAAACATAAAGGTTAAACAACATAAAGAAATCAGCAATATCTGTAAATATAAGGATTTGAATACAGATGTACATATAGCAAGTCCAAGGAATTCAATCATAAAGATTCCACACATTGATAACATTTTTCTACAAGAAGCTTATCCTGCATTTCATAGCAGTGTGCCCACAGCTGCCACAAAGAGAATACATGATAGTGAGATCTATTAATACATGCAAACATAATTTCATAATTAAAATGTAGGTGGGTCGTTCTAAGCACTTCAGAGATTATGGGAGGAAGGGCAGATTTCCCATGCCGTAGCAATGTCAGCCTAGCTGCCAATAAAACCTGTGTTACTATTGTTTGCAGAGAAGGTGTATTGGTCCTTATTCCTAAGTTCAAAATAACTAGGCTTAGAGATATGGCTATTGGGATGGATGAAATTGAGGATAACATTTTTAAAAAAGTGGGCCAAAATTTAGCAAGCTAATTACATGGCCAAAGTTAGTGGAACAATGTGCCCACCTTTGCATCCTCTCCAACATAGGTTAAAGGAGAGGGTGTTGAATTTAGAGACACAATAAGAGGGGCTAAACACAGGCGTATATGTATTTTTATACATTAATTAGCAAAGGTTTACATTTCTAGTGGCCATTAGGAATGAACTTCGAGTTCGAGTTGAACTCATGTTCGACTCGAACATTGCCTGTTCGCCTGTTCACCGAACAGTGAACAATTTGGTGTGTTTGCAGCAAATTCGAAAAGCCGCGGAACAGCCCGTACAAATCTATGGGAGAAATCTAAAGTGCTAATTTTAAAGGCTTATATGCAAGTTATTGTCATAAAAAGTGTTTGGAGACCTGGGCCCTGCACCAGGGAACATGTATCAATGCAAAAAAAAGTTTTAAAAAGGGACGATTTTTCAGGAGCAGTGATTTTAATAATGCTTAAAGTGAAACAATAAAAGTGTAATATTCCTTTAAATTTCGTACCTGGGAGGTGTGTATAGTATGCCTGTAAAGTGGCGCATGTTTCCCTTTGCTTAGAACTGTCCCTGCACAGAGTGTAATTTCTGCAGGAAAAAAAGTCATTTAAAAACACTCGCGGCTATAATGAATTGTTGACGCCCCGTAATATAGAGAACAGTCATTAAAAGTCATTGATAAAAAAAAGCGTGGGGTTCCCCCAAATTCAATTACCAGGCCCTTCTGGTATGGATATTAAGGGAAACCCCACGTCAAATTTTTTTTAAATTACGTGGGTTCCCCCCAAATATCCATACCAGACCCTTTTGGTCTGGTATGGATTTTAAGGGGAACTTCACGCCAAATAAAAAAAAAATGGCGTGGAGTTCTCCCCAAAAATCCATACCAGACCCTTTATCCGAGCACGCAACCTGGCAGGCCAAAGGAAAAGAGGGGAAAAGAGAGCGCCCCCCCCTCCTGAACCGTATCAGGCCACATTCCGTCAACATTGGGAGGATGCTTTGGGGTCCCTCCAAAGCACCTTGTCCCCATGTTGATGAGGACAAGGGCCTCATCCCCACAACCCTGGCCGGTGGTTGTGGGGGTCTGCGGGTGGGGGCTTATCAGAATCTGGAAGCCCCCTTTAACAAGGGGACCCCCCAGATCCCGGCACCCCCCTGTTTGAAATGGTAAGGGGGTACAAAAGTACCCCTACCATTTGACAAAGAAAGTGTAAAAAAATTGTAAAAAACACACACACACACACCATTGGGAAAAGTCCTTTATTAAAAATAAAAAAATAAAAGAAAAGATTCCAGCAGTGGTAATCCACTCTTGATATCCAGGTACGAAATTTAAAGGAATATTACATTTTTATTGTTTCACTTTAAGCAATATTAAAATCACTGCTCCCGAAAAAATGGTCCTTTTTAAAACTTTTTTTTGCATTGATCCATGTCCCCTGGTGCAGGACCCGAGTCCCCAAACACTTTTTAGGATAATAACTTCCATATTAGCCTTTAAAATTAGCACTTTTGATTTTGAAAGTTCGAGTCCCATAGACTTTAATAGGGTTCTAAAGTTCACACGAAGTTTAGGTCTGTGGGGTGTTCGACTCATCCTTAGTGGCCATATAAGTGGTTTGAAATGCTCCCACTGGCTAGGAGTGAATATCTTCCCACATCTACAGTCGGTATAGAAAAGAATCACCCCCCTTTAAAATAATCTAATTTTTTTGCTTTGCAGACAGGCACAGTTTTTTTTTATCCAGCTGTATTGACTCAGTAACTGAGTAACTTACAACATCCAAGTGAAAGATATAACACCACAATGTCAGAAAAAAATTCAAAAACAGAATCAGTGAGTTGTGTCGGTGTGACAGAACCCACTGTTACTCTGTATTTTTGTGTTTTGGAGGGGGCTGTGGGCTGCCCTCTTACCCACAGACTATGGCCCAGCAGAGAACGGGAGATTTGGAGGGCTATTTGCTGTCTCCCGCAACCAGGAGAAGATTTCACCTCTAGACATTTGTGTACACGGTATCTGTGGCCAGGCTTTTGGAGCCATTTCTGGCTACTTAAACCTATTGGCTCGGCTAAATATATACTTTTAGTTGTGGAGACGCATCCCAGCGGGGCATGTGTAAGAAGGGGCTGCCTGCTTGTCATAATCCCTTTATGTGTTTCCACTGTAGTTTCTGTTTGAATGTACAAGTTTTGCGTTCCCATTGGTTCTTCCTTGTCCCCTACCCCCTCTATGACAAGGCTAAGGGGAGTGTCCCTAACTGTGTGTAAATGTTTATGTTTGGTACTTAATAAACAGTATGCTCTGCATGTTTAACCCTCAACACCTGTGTGATTTGCCTCGTGATTTGGGGGTTATGGGCTGGTTATGGCGAGTCTGCCGGCTGTGGGTGCATTTGGAGAACAGGAGACACATGTCTGACGAAGGTGCCCAGCCAGGGTATCCAAGATCTGTCACAGTAACGACCTTCTCCACTACAGGGCGAAAGCGGCCTTGCAAGTGTGCCGTCGGGTGGTGTACGAATCTGGGGACAAATGTGGGAAACTATTGGCCAAGACAATTAGAGAGCACAGACTTTCCACATATATCCCCCACATCAATGTAACGCGACAATTTACCTCGGGGGGGGGGGGACGTCCCAATCAGATATGGAGGATTATGTTGCATCCTCTGGAATGCCATCCCTACCAATGGAAACTCGACAGGACTTAGACTCCCCCATAACCTTGTTAGATCTCCAGCAGGCAGTCAAAACTATGAAGCCAGGGAAAGCCCCGGGTCCTGATGGGTATACCCTACAGTATTATAAAACGCTACTCCCGACTCTAGGACCAAGACTTCTGAAGGTTTTCAATGCCATCGGGCGGGTGGGACATTCACCAGGGATACCCTGAGTGCCCATATCTCAGTGATTCACAAAGAAGGGAAGGACCCCGCATCTTGTGGTAGCTATAGGCCCATCTTGTTGCTGAATGTGGACCTTAAATTGTTTACCAAGATATTGGCTGACCGGTTAGCACTACACCTTCAGCAGCTCATACATTTGGACCAAGTGGGTTTCATCCCTTCTAGGGAAGCCAGGGATAGCACCACGAAAGTATTAAATCTTTTACATATTGTGAACTCCAAGACGACCCCGTGTGTATTCCTGAACACTGACGCTGAAAAAACGTTTGACCGGGTGAATTGGCCCTTTATGTTTACGGTTCTTAAACATATTGGCCTGGGGGAGGTGATGCTTAACCGAATATTGGGAATATACTCCAGTCCAACTGCCCGAGTAAAAGCGAATGGGGTCTTGTCCGACCCCTTCCGGATAACAAACGGAAGAAGACAGGGGTGCCCGCTGTCCCCTCTCTTGTTTGCCATAACTTTAGAGCCCTTTCTTTCCAAAATTAGAGTGAATCCGGACATACAAGGTGTGGTGGTTAGTCGTGACCAGCACAAAGTGTCGGCTTACGTGGATGACATGCTCTTTTCACTCACTAACCTGGTGATGTCCCTACCAAATCTGATTAAGGAATTTGAGGTATATGGGAAGATGTCCAATCTTAAAATACATTTTACTAAATCTGAAACGATGGGAATATCTATACCAACGCATATCCTCCCGACCATAAAATCGAACATTAAGTTTCATTGGACGTCTTCTACCTAGGTATGAGCATTCCACCCACTCTGACGCGCATCTATGAGAGTAATTTCCCCCGTTACTGGCAAAAATAAGGGCACTTCTGGATTTGTGGCATAAAGGGCTGCACTCATGGTTTTGGAGATGTAACCTCCTGAAAATGAGCGTGTTCCCCAAATTTCTCTACCTCTTTCAGACTCTCCCGATTAGGATACCTCCCGCCTATTTTAAATAAGTACAAGCCCTTTTCATCCACTTTGGGCACACAAAAAATTGCGCATCCCTCGTAACCAACTCTCTATGCCCAAGCATTGCAGAGGATTGGCGCTCCCTGACATTAGACGCTATTATCAAGTGGTACACTTGGGACGGGTGCTTGACTGGGGTAGACACCAGGAGTTTGAATTATGGGCACAAATTGAACAGCGCCAGGTGACCATCCCACTGAGCAATGCACTGTGGTGCAGTAACTCTCTCCCTCTGGAGATACAATCGCACCCATTGATTGGGAATACTATAAAGCAAAGCCTCTGAGCGACATTTCAGGCTTCCCTAACGGCCTTGCAGTCACCCTCAACCCCAGATTTCCCCCGGGAAACTCCCCTGGGCACTTCCAGGCATTGAGAGACTTGCAATGTGTGACAGCTGCATGATTTGTGCGACCAGGGGGGTGGCCTACTATGGCAGAACTATCAGACCCTGTGGGTCCATTCCGACTTCCATTCTGGAATGCATTGCAGGTACATCATTTTCTCCAGAGCATCCCGAATCCTCAAAGTTATGACAGACCCCTGACTGTGTTTGAAGAACTCCTGACAGGCAAGCTGTGACAAACTTTTGACGTCATTCTAATGCTTACTAAAGTTGAAACCTCCCTGGTGGCTGTATAAAAAGCTTATAATTGTTTAATGCTGTGTTCTATTAGAAGGAAAATATGATACAGTATAATATATTGTGTTTAGGTGTAGTCCCCCATGTTAAACATAAGCCTCAATCTCAAATTTCCTTTGTGTATAAAAATCACTTATTTAGGCATAGTGCTTACTCATACGGTTGACTTACTTTTCAAAGAAAATTGTCTACCTTTTATACAGAAGCACTAATTTATCTCACCATGAACTCTCCTGGTCAGTCAGGCTGGCGGCATTTAAAATGCTAATTTTGCCTCAATTGTACCTCTTTAGATCGATGCCCATATTGGTACCTACCATTATTATTTTTCCTCTCTGCTATCTATACTGAGTCAATATCTCTGGCAGGGGAAAAAAGGCAGTTGTGCATTAGGCAAACTTATTTAGCACCGGAAGGCAGAAAGTCTTGCACATCTTGCTATAAAAGATTATTATCTACCTACCAAACTAGCTCACCTAAGTTATAGTTTGACCACCCCCTTAATTAATTATGGGAAAATCGGAAATTGAGGCTGAATTAATATTGGGAAAGTACCTTTTTATTATTATACACACTTAAACCACAAAGTGTGACTCACTTGTCGCCCACCATCTTAGCCACATTACATACCTGGAAAAGTCTTCAAACCTTACCTAAGGCTGATATGCTGAGTACACACGGTCGGACTTTCCGGCAGAAAAGGTCGGACGGAATCATTCCATCGGATATTCCGATTGTGTTTCGGCTTTCGAAAATTCTGATGGATCTAGAAATAGAACATGTTTTAAATCTTTCTGACGGAATCAATTCCTATCGGGAAAACTATTCATCTGTATGCTATTGCGATGGACCAAAAACAATGCAAGGGCAGCTATTGGCTACTGGCTATTTAACTTCCTTTTTCTAGCCCCGTCATACGTGTTTTACGTCACCACGCTATAAACAATCGGACTTTGTGTGATTGTGTGTACGCAAGTCCGTTTCAGCGGAACTCCATCAGAAAAACCATCAGAGTTTATTCTAATGGAAAAAACGGTTGTGTGTATGTGGCAATAGTGGGACCACCCTGCCCATACATTTGTCTGTATATTTATCTATCTATCTATCTATCTATCTACAGTGGTGTGAAAAAGTGTTTGCCCCCTTCCTCATTTCCTGTTCCTTTGCATGTTTGTCACACTTAAGTGTTTCGGAACATCAAACCAATTTAAACAATAGTCAAGGACAACACAAGTAAACACAAAATGCAATTTGTAAATGAAGGTGTTTATTATTAAAGGTGAAAAAAAATCCAAACCATCATGGCCCTGTGTGAAAAAGTGATTGCCCTCTAAACCTAATAACTGGTTGGGCCACCCTTAGCAGCAACAACTGCAACCAAGCGTTTGCGATAATGTGCAATGAGGCTTTTACAGCGTCCTGGAGGAATTTTGGCCCACTCATCTTTGCAGAATTGTCCTAATTCAGTTACATTAGAGGGTTTTCGAGCATGAACGGCCTTTTTAAGGTCATACCACAACATCTCAATAGGTTTCAGGTCAGGACTTTGGCTAGGCCACTCCAAAGTCTTCATTTTGTTTTTCTTCAGCCATTCGGTGGTGGACTTGCTGGTGTGTTTAGGATCATTGTCCTGCTGCAGAACCCAAGTTCGTTTCAGCTTGAGTACACGAACAGATGGTCGGACATTCTCCTTCAGGATCTCTTGGTAGACAGCAGAATTCATAGTTCCTTTTATCACGGCAAGTCTTCCAGGTCCTGAAGCAGCAAAACAGCCCCAGACCATCACACTACCACCACCATATTTTACTGTTGGTATAATGTTCTTTTTATGAAATGCAGTGTTCCTTCTACGCCAGATATACTTGGACACACACCTTCCAAAGAGTTCCACTTTTGTCTCATCGGTCCACAGAATGTTGTCCCAAAAGTCTTGGGGATCATCAAGATGTGTTGTGGAGAAATTGAGATGAGCTTTGATGTTCTTTTTGCTCAGCAGTGGTTTTCTCCTTGGAACTCTGCCATGCAGGCCATTTTTGCCCAGTCTTTTCCTGATGGTGGAGGCATGAACGCTGACCTTAACTGAGGCGAGTGAGGCCTGCAGTTCCTTGGACGTTATTGTGGGGTCTTTTGTGACCTCTTGGATGAGTCGCCGCTGCGCTCTTGGGGTAATTTTGGGCGGCCGGGCACTCCTGGGAAGGTTCACCACTGTTCCATGTCTTCGCCATTTGTGGATAATGGCTCTCACTGTGGTTCGCTGGATTCCCAAAGCTTTGGAAATGGCTTTATAACCCTTTCCAGACTGATAGATCTCAATTACTTTCTTTCTCAATTGTTCCTGAATTTCTTTGGGTCTCGGCATGATGTGTAGCTTTTAAGGATCTTCTGGTGGACCTTACTGTGTCAAGCAGCTCCTATTTAAGTGATGCCTTGATTGTGAACAGGTGGGGCAATAATCAGGCCTGGGTGTGGCTAGAGAAATTGAACTCAGGTGTGGACAACCACAGTTATAGTATGTTTTAACAAGGGGGGCAATCACTTTTTCACACAGGGCCATGATGGTTTGGATTTTTTTTCACCTTTAATAATAAACACCTTCATTTACAAATTGCATTTTGTGTTTACTTGTGTTGTCCTTGACTATTGTTTAAATTGGTTTGATGTTCCAAAACACTTAAGTGTGACAAACATGCAAAGTACAGGAAATGAGGAAGGGGGCAAACACTTTTTCACACCACTGTATCTATCTATCTATCTATAGATAGATAGATAGATAGATAGATAGATACACAGTATCTCAGAAATGTGAGTACACCCCTCACACCTGAAGAAGGCAGGAGATGCCCTCGCAATCTGAGAGATTTGGAGTGTATTTGCAAAGGAGAGTGGGCAAATATTGCCAAGTCAAGATGTGCAATGCTGATAGACTCATACCCAAAAAAATTGTGCTGTAATAAAATCAAAAGATGCTTCAGAAAAGTATTAGTTTAAGGGTGTGCACACTTATGCAACCAGATTTTTATTTTATTTTTTAACTTCCCTCGGTCTAAAAGCTTTCAGTTTGTTTTTCAATTGAGTTGTATAGTTTATAGGTCACATTAAAGGTGGAAAAAGTTCTGAAAATATTTATCTTGTTTCATTTTTTTACATCACAGAAACCTGACATTCTAACAGGAGTGTGTATACTTTTTATATCCACTGTATATGTGCAGAAAGATTGTTTGACAAATGTGTACTTTTGCACAGAATGAAAATGCATGTTTGTGCCTATGACAAGGGGAGGGTAAGCACATCAGCCACCAGTCAGTCAAGGGGGGGGGGGGGGGCATTGTAATCAACCAATAAAATACAGTGGTGTGAAAAAGTGTTTGCCCCCTTCCTCATTTCCTGTTCTTTTGCATGTTTGTCACACTTAAGTGTTTCGGAACATCAAACCAATTTAAACAATAGTCAAGGACAACACAAGTAAACACAAAATGCAATTTGTAAATGAATGTGTTTATTATTAAAGGTGAAAAAAAATCCAAACCATCATGGCCCTGTGTGAAAAAGTGATTGCCCCCCTTGTTAAAACATACTATAACTGTGGTTGTTCACACCTGAGTTCAATTTCTCTAGCCATACCCAGGCCTGATTATTGCCACACCTGTTCACAATCAAGGCATCACTTAAATAGGAGCTGCTTGACACAGTAAGGTCCACCAGAAGATCCTTAAAAGCTACACATCATGCCGAGACCCAAAGAAATTCAGGAACAATTGAGAAAGAAAGTAATTGAGATCTATCAGTCTGGAAAGGGTTATAAAGCCATTTCCAAAGCTTTGGGAATCCAGCGAACCACAGTGAGAGCCATTATCCACAAATGGCGAAGACATGGAACAGTGGTGAACCTTCCCAGGAGTGGCCGGCCGCCCAAAATTACCCCAAGAGCGCAGCGACGACTCATCCAAGAGGTCACAAAAGACCCCACAACAACGTCCAAGGAACTGCAGGCCTCACTCGCCTCAGTTAAGGTCAGCGTTCATGCCTCCACCATCAGGAAAAGACTGGGCAAAAATGGCCTGCATGGCAGAGTTCCAAGGAGAAAACCACTGCTGAGCAAAAAGAACATCAAAGCTCGTCTCAATTTCTCCACAACACATCTTGATGATCCCCAAGACTTTTGGGACAACATTCTGTGGACCGATGAGACAAAAGTGGAACTCTTTGGAAGGTGTGTGTCCAAGTATATCTGGCGTAGAAGGAACACTGCATTTCATAAAAAGAACATTATACCAACAGTAAAATATGGTGGTGGTAGTGTGATGGTCTGGGGCTGTTTTGCTGCTTCAGGACCTGGAAGACTTGCCGTGATAAAAGGAACTATGAATTCTGCTGTCTACCAAGAGATCCTGAAGGAGAATGTCCGACCATCTGTTCGTGTACTCAAGCTGAAACGAACTTGGGTTCTGCAGCAGGACAATGATCCTAAACACACCAGCAAGTCCACCACCGAATGGCTGAAGAAAAACAAAATGAAGACTTTGGAGTGGCCTAGCCAAAGTCCTGACCTGAAACCTATTGAGATGTTGTGGTATGACCTTAAAAAGGCCGTTCATGCTCGAAAACCCTCTAATGTAACTGAATTAGGACAATTCTGCAAAGATGAGTGGGCCAAAATTCCTCCAGGACGCTGTAAAAGCCTCATTGCACGTTATCGCAAACGCTTGGTTGCAGTTGTTGCTGCTAAGGGTGGCCCAACCAGTTATTAGGTTTAGGGGGCAATCACTTTTTCACACAGGGCCATGATTGGTTTGGATTTTTTTTCACCTTTAATAATAAACACCTTCATTTACAAATTGCATTTTGTGTTTACTTGTGTTGTCCTTGACTATTGTTTAAATTGGTTTGATGTTCCGAAACACTTAAGTGTGACAAACATGCAAAGGAACAGGAAATGAGGAAGGGGGCAAACACTTTTTCACAATACTGTAACTTAATCTCAACCAATATACTATTGCCTATGAGCATATTTAAGCTACCAGCAAGATACCTACATTACAAGCATAAAAATGTTCTCCAAAGCTGATTAAGAAGTATTTGAATATCTATGGGTTAAAAGTCTGTTTAGGCCAGGTTATTTGAAAGGCCACTGTTTAATCATAACACTGCTTATATTATTACTGTGCCATAAATGGCTATTTCCCTGCTTCTTTACTCAATATCCCACTTAAAGCAGGGTTCCACTCAAGAGTGGAAGCTCTGCTTATCTGGCTCCTTCCCCCTCCGGTGCCACATTTGCCACCTTTTGGGGGGGGGGGGGTACATGTTTTGACGGTTACCCATTACCCATCCCCACTTCCTGGAGACCTTGCTGCAGGAAGTTCGCCCCCCCCCCCCCCCCCCCCCCCTTAGCAGCCTTATTAATGTATTGCTGTTACACTTACCTATGCCTTGTTCCAGCAGCTGGTTTTCCCTCTGCACAAGGCCATCAGTATGCAGCCATTTAGAGGCCACTGATGCTGGTGCTGCTGCCTATGTACATTCTAAGACTCATCCATGTGCTCCAGGAACCCCAGTGCTGTAAGAGGCTCTCATCCTTGTGCTCACTCATGTGTACTCAGCACCCAAGAGTTGCAAGAGACTCTCATCCCTGTGTTCCATTGTACCTGGCACCCCAGTGCTGCAAAAGACTTCTTTCCATGTGTCCCCAGTAACCCAGTGGCGCAAGAAACTCTCATTCCTGCTGAAGTGAACCCAACACCCTTGTGCTTTCAAAGACTTTACTTTGTGTTTCAGTGCTTTCTCTTCATTTTTTAAGCCTATTTGGGTGAGTTAGAGAGCCACAGCCTTGGGGCCCTCAGCAGCAAAGACTATGTTGAAGGGTGGGCAGCTCTTTAGATGCTATGTCCCAGACCTTTTTAGGACTCAAATCCAATTCCTCTGAATAGTCCACCTCTCCAGTGTCTGTTGTCACCCTGTATCACATAGTCTTTTCTGTTACTCCATGTCTCCTTAAGACACATGTGTCTCCACTAAAGCCTGATCCCGCATGCAGCCTGGGTTTCTACCACCTAATTCCTGGCCAGCATATTCTTAGTGGATGGCGACTCATGTCTGACATTTACTGTGACCTTTTACATCCAATATACTGACAAAGGCCCTTTTACTTATATTGATATATTTTTTATACTCTATCCTTGCTCTATGGGCAGTACTTTTAGCAATGTCCCCTTTTCATCTGGTACTGAACAAAAACAAATTAGGATTTATCCTTGAATGCCTATTTGTATGTTTATTTGTTTGCATTAAAAAGCCATTGAAAGGAAACGTCTCAAATATGCAGAACAGCTCAATAAATCTATCTGTCTAAAATATAGATGTAAAATATCAAGTAAGATCTTGGCTTGAAAATCCCTGAAATGCTTATAATTACGGTATACATAGAGTGTATATATTGAAGGTTGCTAATTAGATGATTAATTGTCAATTAAATGTAAATATCATTCCTAAGCAGGTGTTTTACCTAGTGAGGGATACAATTTAAATATGTCTGTATATGATTTTTGTATTACCGTATTTATCGGCGTATAGCACGCGCCGACGTATAACACGCACCCCAAGTTTAGGAGGGAATTTTAAGGAAAAAAACTTTTAGGAGGGAAGTTTAAGGGAAAAAAAAAACTTACATTTATATGCCCATCAGTGTCATCTGCAGCCTTGTCCACCATTGCAGCCTTGTCCACCATTGCAGCCTTATGCATCCTTGTCCACCATTGCAGCCTTATGCAGCCTTGTCCACCAGTGCAGTCTTGTCCCCCATTGCAGCCTTATGCAGTCTTGTCCCCCGTGTCTATTTTATTTTAAAAAAATGGCGCAGCCGAGATACAGAGCTGGATGTGTATCTCGGTGGCGTGCGGTAGTTCTCGGCGGGCCTCCGGCCGCCTTTGGCTCTTCTCGGCAGCTTTTGGCCGCCTTCGGCCGTTCTTGGAAGAAGAGCCGAAGGCGGGGGAAAGCTACCGAGAACGGGCGAAGGCGGCCGAAAGCTTCGGGGGATCGGCGTATAACACGCACCCACGATTTTCCCCTGCTTTTAAGGGGAAAAAAGTGCATGTTATACGCCGATAAATACGGTAAATATCTATAATCGATATGTTTTTAAAAGAGAAGTAAAGGAATTTTATTCCCCTATTCATACTTGCCTAGGTGGATGCAGCATTGGTCCGATGCTGCATCTGTCCCCCAGTGCCTCTGTACAGAGAACTGAGCAATCGGATATCGCTGATCGCTCAGTTTTCACAGCTCCCTGAGCAGGGAACTGTAGACTGTCAGTCACCGCTCTCTGCACTTCTCACTCCTCACTCATTGGAGCGCTGGTTTGTGGAGGGGTGGAGCAGCCAGCTCAGGCTCTCATCGGCTCGCTGAGAGGCTGAGACGGGTGTCAGTCCAGGAACCTGGCGGATCCAGACTCTGCGGTCAGGATGATGCAGTGCCTGGACGGACATTGGTGACATCAGCAGAGAACAGACTTCAGTCTGCTCTCTGCTGAAAATGGGTCAAAGGAGTGCAAAACTAATTGCACTTCTGTGATCCATAGGAGAAGTATAGCTTTGGCTGGACTTCTCCTTAAGCTGTTTTTTTTTCTCCCATTTCTAGTCATTACTGCTGAATTCTTATGTGTCCTAAGGAAGCGAAATAAGAGGAACATGTTGACCCATAAGGACTCAGAACCACATTCTATATCTATTTCATGTTAAATATTTGAGGTGTATTTGCTAGTAGGATATGTAGTGATCTAGTGTGGCTTTCTGATTTGATATGGCTTTCAGTCTGATATATATTTTAACCTTTTGGAATAAAGTCTTATTTTCTTATAAAAATCTGTGTTCCCCTTCAAAACCAGTAAAGTCCATTGTCTTTTTCTTAAAGGGGTTGATTTATTAAAACCGGAGGGGCAAAATCTGGTGCAGCTAATAGTCAATCAACTTCAAACTTCAGTTTGTTCAATTAAGCTTTGACAAAAAAAACTGGAAGCTGATTGGTTTCTATGCAGAGCTGCATCAGATTTAGCACGCTCCAGTTTTAGTAAATGATCCCCAAAGAGTTAAAAAAAGGTGATCGACGGGGGGGGGGGGGGGGGGGCTGTGTGGCGTGGGGTAGCTGCAGCACTCACCACCAGCTGTGCTTGTTCTCCGTACCCCATGTGAGGAGGGTGTGTCCCTTCCCTCCAATCAGGGCTCAGGGTTGTTGGTTCTGTGAACACTTCAGATCACTGCCCCCTGTTGTTAGAACTAAAGAGAAATTATTTGATCTGTGTATTTTGAAAATGATCTACGGAAGAAATACACAGCTACAACTAATGTAGGAGGATTTGTTCTCTCTCTGTGTATCACCTAATACTAATCAGTCACTTCACTGGGTATATGTAATGCAACTACATTTATTCATTAACAGTAATGTGGCCTGGGTGATTTTTTTTATTTTTTTACATTTATAGGTTTTTAAATTATGCTTTTTGTCTTTTTAATACTGTATTTTCACTGTATATACAGTGAAGCAGTAGCAGCCTGCCTAACCATCCTTCCTGGGTTTCTCTGGGTTTTTCTGCAAGTTTACCATCTATGTATCCTGGCAATAGCTGTGGTTCATTCGCTGCCCCCTATATCACTATAGGACACAGCAGAGACATAGGAGTCAGAAGATGGAACAATAGTGAGCAGTTGGGATAAAAGATATCCAAAACTCCCCAAGATTTCTTACAGAATTATACAGAGGATGGAGGGAAGGTAAGAGGCAAAATTCCCCAGAGAGAGTATATTCCATTTCTATTGCAGGGAACTTTCAGCTCAATAATTGTGGGCCCAACAGGGTATCTGTAACAAGGTGCAAAAGCAATAGTCTATAGATTTAGCTGCAATATTTGTTCAGTTTTCAAAAAAATACTTCTTACCTGCTACTTCTGAAATAAGCACAGCAGAAGCCTGAAGCAAACTGAAGTTATGGTAATTTGATTATAGTTATACCAACTGCGAGACGCCTGCATGATCAAATGTTCCAACAAAATGGAATTTCATGGATATGCAGACAACATTTTTATGTGCAGATGGTACAGCTACAATGGCACTGCAAACTTCTTTTTTTCCAACTGATTTTCACAGTTTGTAAACTAAAAGTAAATAGGGGTATTTTGTAATTTTAAAATGTGTTTAACAAAATTCATTTTATGGATATGCCAACAATACAGATAAAAAAATTGTGTACAGATGGTACAGTACACAAAAAGAAACATTAAAATTACACTGCAAAACATTCTCTAAGCACACCGCAAATATTTGATTTTTATACTTCTTAAGCCAAAGCTAAACAAGGGGCCTGTATAATATTAAATTGTGTTTTATTTAAATGAAAATATGCATAATTTCCCTAACTCTTTAACTGCCATTGCTAAACATTTTGTCATACTTACATAGTTAGTCAGGTTTAAAAAAAAACACAATTTCAACCATAAAAAATAAATAAATAAAATAAAAAATATCATACAATCCCATATAGCCAATCCTATACCCACAGATGATGCAGAGAAAGGCGAAAAAAAAACTAGAAAAGCATGATCCGGATTGCTACAGCAGGGCAAATAATCGATCCCAGGGAGGAAATTAGATTTTCCCTGGATCAACTTTACATATAAATGTTAGTACCTAGATTTTTTTATATACATTTAGGAAAGAATCCAGGCTTTTCTTAAAGCAATCTACTGAGCTGGCCAGAACCACCTCTGGAGGGAGTCTATTCCACATTTTCACAGCTCTTACTGTGAAGAAACCTTTCCATATTTGGAGATGAAATCTCTTTTCCTCTAGACGTAAAGAGTACCCCCTTGTCCTCAGCATTGGCCATAAAGGGAATAACTCAACACCAAGTTCACTATTTGGACCCCTTATATATTTATACATGGTGATCATATCCCCCCTTAATCTCCTCTTTTCTAGAGTGAATAAATGCAGTTCCTCTAATCTTTCCTCGTAGCTGAGCTCCCCCATGGCTCTTTGATGATGGGAGAACACTGTTTGCAGCATGCCATGGAGAATGGGTTTCAGAAATTCCATACTCTTGAAGGTAATGGCTGCTGCTTTAATTTCTGAGAAAAAATAGAAAAATGCCTGCCATTGTCATAATTGTTTGGTGAAAGAAAACTGTTTGCAGCATGCCATGTCAGTAAATCCCAAACTGTAAGCTTATGTCTGCTCTGGCACCTCAGCTTCCCAGGTGGCTTCAGCTCACAGCTCACCAAATGATGCACATCATTATTAACCCTTTAGGATGGAGAAACTGAGTCTCAGCTAGTCTATGCTTTTAAATTTAACTGCTGCTGCTTTGATTTCTGGAAAAAAAGACGAAAATGTCTGTTGGAAAAAGTAAAATTATGTTAAAGCTAAACTGTAATTAAATATGTTTTTTTTTTTTTTTAAATCAGCACAAGGGATGGTGCTTAATATCAGTGAGGCATGTCCCTTGTGCTGGCACCTGCTGTTTTAGTTGAAATCTTCAGTCCTCTGTTCCTTTACCCCCTGCAGCAATAGTTTCCAGGTGCTGCAGAAGAAAATACAGCCCCAGGACATGTCATAGGCACTTGACAAGAGTGCCAACTATGTGAGCCCTTTCCACTCCTTCTCCATTCATAGACATAGTGACAGCTTCTTGCAATGAAAAGCACTTTATGAATGGGGGGGGGGGGGGTAAATGAATGAAAGGGACACCTCTTCTATTCAAAAAGCACCCTTTATTGGTGGAAGCTATAGCACAGAATCTATAAATGGAGGATGGTTATGAAAGGCGCAAGTATAGTTGGCACTCTTCATGAGTGCCTATATCAGGCCCAGCAGCTGCATTAACCCCTGCAGCACTGAAAAATTATCACTGCAGGGACATGGGGATGGGAAGAAGAGGATGGAAGAATTCAACTAAGACAGCAGCAACCAGCATAAGGGACACTTCTCATTGAATGTAAATACTGTTCCCTGTGCTCATTAAAATAAATAAATAAACGTTGTTTTTAAACAATGGTGCACACAACAAGAACAGTAATTGTATAACATAATACTTGCAAAAGTTGTCTGGTGATGCAAAAAATAATATAGAACTTTATATACCAAGGCACTATGAGATTTAATAGCTCAAAGGGAAAAAAAATGTTTGTGAGTGTAATGGGGGCATGCTTGCTGTACTGTTTTGCATGCCTGCAAGGTATACATGTTTATTTATGTTTTTCCTGGAATTTGCACGCAATTAAACACACGCACAGCATGAAATCTCCTTTTGTTTCTTTGTACTGTTATTTTTCCCCTCAGTTACACATCATAATCCTGCTCCTGCTAACCTTCCAATGTTGTCTGTGCTTGTAAATAGTGCTAAAAATGTCTGCTGTTGATCTGAGATTAAATTGGTTCTAATTTTTTTACCTTAATACTTAATACTTAATTACCTTAATACAGCCTATGCATTAAGGTAAAAAACCTTCTGCAAGCAGCTATACCCCCCCCCAACCCCCCTTCAAACTTACCTGAGCCAGTGATGTTTATGAAAGCAGTGCCTCTCCTGGTTCTCTCTCTCATCATTCGACAGAGGCAGCAGCGAGAGTCATTGGTCCCTGCTGCTGGCAATTGCAGCCAGTGAGGAAGGAGTGGGGGTAGGGCTGGGTCACGCTCTGTTTGTCGATGAACACACAGAGCCAGCTGAGAATGGAGTATGCACTTGGCAGGGGGAGGAGCCAGAAGTGCTGGCGGGGAACCCGATCAGGGCTGCTCTGTGCAAAAAAAAAACCCATGCAGGTAAGTATACCATGTTTATTATTTTTTTTTTATTAATTCAATGTACCTTTAAAATCACGTTAACCAGAGATATTAAATAGAGTTTAAGATTTGTGAAAAAAAATATTTTGTACCAAAAAGATAAAATCATAAAATACATATGAGACAGTTCTGCATAATGTAGAAATGATATGTTCAGGTAAACTCAAATGCATACTGTATGTTAAATTATCTTTTTTTTTTTTTAAATTTTTATTAGGTTCTATAAATAATAATGTCATCAGCATAAGTAGAAATCAGTAAAAAATACAAATGAAAAGTACATTAATTGACTACATAGAATAAGAATATAAACATTGTTTTTATGGATAATAAACAAAAGAGCTTCAAAAAATAAACCATGTCAGCCAAAAAATTCTAAGATTATGCAAAACATATGTTATATAAAAGAAAACTAACATAAGGAGCCATTTCTGGGTCATGGCGTAAGCTGGTCTCAAATAAGTTCCACTCTGTACTATTCTCTAAAATTAACCTACTCAAACTGCTTAGATTTTCCACATTAAGGAGTGGACGCATGCTCATGCACAAATAATTTGGATCTTCAAAAATTGGAATGTTCTGCTTGTCTCTCTCATAGGGCAATCCTGTATAAAATGGAGAACTAGGAGAATTGGAGCAGAAGCAATGCTCTGCAGAATTGTGGTCTAGCAGAGGAAATGAATGATTTAGATCTTTCAGACACAATGAGAGGGGTTATTAACCTTTTGCTGGGGAAATATTACCTTACCTCTATGGTTTGATAGCATCCACAGGGCTGTCTGACCATGCAGCTTGAAACGCCACTCAAGACATGATAGTGCAGTTCCACTGCTACACAAGGATAAAGTCCCTGTGATTGAAGGGCTCATGCTTCTTCCTCCATTGACCTCAATAAGGCTACTTTACAAATCGTTTGGTATCCAACCACCTAAACCCTATCCCACCAAAGAGTCCCTTGTCAATTATATAATAGCTTCCATTTCCATTGTTTTTGGGGCATCCCGTAAATTCTGCAGCAAAATGGATCTCACACTGCTAGAGCTCCCTTGCTGATCAGAACACATCTTACAGTGGCCTATGCTGAAAGATTAGCTTTGGAACAAAGAACCTACCAAGTCATCCGCATTCAACCGGAATGGGCGTGCCAATGCAAAATAACATTTTTAAACTATTATAATTCAGCCAGGCAAAAAACATTAAAAATCCTACCTGTAAAAAGGGCTCCATGATTTACATAAAGTGCTGCAATAGTATTGACATTTACAAATTATATATTTTTTAAAATTGCAAGCAAATGACATGTCATTTACAGCTTCTTTTGTAAAAAAAAAAAAAAAAGCACACAGGCCTCTCTAAAGGTCTGCTATGTATGTTAGAGGACCTTTGGAGGGGTCTACAGTATATGATCGAACTATACGAGAAAAATGTGTAAAATATGCCACCCGTCCACCCCAAATGGGTTCAAGCTGTGAACGGATGGGGGCAAGTATAGTCAGAAATGTTATTATTACTAATATATATATTATGAGATAAATAACATAAAGGTAAAGCCCTTTCCTTGATTAACCCTAGCTTAGCATAACCAGTACTTAAAGAAAGTTATGAAAAACAAATCCTCAAAATAAGAGCAAATCTCTATGCTGATGAGGAATAAATCAGTATTTGAAATAATAAAGTAACCCATGTTTGTCGTTAGCATAGTAAACAAGAAGGAAAGATAGAAAGAATAAAAAAGAAATAGATATACGAGTGAGTAATATATTATTTGTATAGAATATCCGATATATATATATATATATATATATATATATATATATATATATATATATATATTTCTTGGTCATACATCACGGGACACAGGAGTTCATTACATAGTGGGTTATATAGGCACCTCTGGTGATTGGACACTGGTTAACCCCAATTAAGGAGAATTCCTCCCCTATATAACCCCTCCCATATGGGAGGCACCTCAGTTTTTTCGCCAGTGTCTATGGTGGTTGGTCACGTAAAACATGTGCTATAAAGAAAGCTCTGTGCAGGTCCCTGCGGGGGCCTAAGGGCTACAACAAACCAGATCCATATCTCGGGCCGATATTTGACTCCCAAGATGGTATGGTACCCGGGCCTCGTCTTCAGAAGAAACGAGGTTTGGCCTGTAAGTCCTCTCCTATTGGAAGACTGGGCTCTGGGAAAACCAGACTTGGTGTACTGTTTACATAGTGGCACGGAAGTTTCTGGCAGAGTCTTTTACAAGGTCCAGGTAGGAGGTTCTTCTGAGAAAGAACCCCAGATAAACCTGAAGGTTGGCAAACTCTGCCCGCCATGATTGGTGAAGGCTGGAATCTGTCTGTTTCAGCAATTCCTGCGGCGAGGACAGGTAAGGGAAGTTAATCCTATATATAATTATATTATGGATTTCTTCATTTTGAGTATTAGTATGTCTTACCTGGTTTCCACCACTAGAGGGAGTAAGAGCAGCCTGATGCATACTTACATGCCTTTCAGTACACACGCTCAGTGAAGCCTGGTTCTCCAGAGGTCTCACATCTCCACTGCAGTCCCTGCCACAACAAGGTAATACAGGGGTCCCTCGTAGTCTGGGGGGTTCCACGCAGCTCTGATGGAGATTCCCCCCCCCTGGATTCCGGCTCGTGCTCCCGGGCTAATGGAGGAGGGGGGAGTGTGGTTGTGAGCCGTGCACGTTGGTGTGCACAGCGCTGTACTGCGCAGGTGCCAGGCGGCAGTTTTAAAAGCCCAGAGTGTCAGGGGGCTGTAAGTGTGAGACACAGGAGCTGTGTGGCAGTAAGCATCCCAGGGGATTGGATCCAGGCAAACCTGAGACACCTACTCAGCATCAGGTTGTGCAGCATTAAGCATATATATTTATTGTGAGACTTTAAGCACAGCAGTGATTGCACTTTATACTAGTACCTCTGCTTGTAGCTTAGGTCTCCTCATAAGAGGGTCTCAGGGGGGGTAACAAGGGCACTGGTAAATCACCGCCTAGGTCCAGGGGTTCTAAAAATGCCTGTAAGTTACCATCCCCCCCTGCAAGACTGGAGCCAGCCTCACAGGATGAGTCAGTGCCCCTGTCAGGTTTTGCAGCCTCTCCTAATGTCTCAGCCCCGGTATATGTCACTGAGGACTCCCTTAGGGCTACATTGGAGGGGTTTGAAGGGAGAATCATGAATTTTATTTCTGCTTCCCTGAAAGATAGCAGGAAAAGGGGTAGATCCCTTCCCTCTGCTGAGATTCCTCTTTCAGATGATTCTTCTGACAATGAGGAGAGATCCCTATCTTGGGACAGGGATCTTGAGCAGTCGGAGGAATCAGAGGAAGAGGAGAGAGTCTCCTCCTCCCAGGCGCTCAGAAAACAGGTGCAGTATTATACTGAATTGGTGCGTACCACATTCAGAATGCCTGTTGCTGAAGTCGCTGCATCCTCTGTTTCTTCCCTAGGAGTCAGGAAAGTCCCACAGACTGTTTTTTTCCTTTCCAATTCATCCCTTAATGGATAAATTGATGTATGAGGATTGGGGACATTCCGATAAACTGTTTACTCCTCCTAAAAGGTTTTCTAAGCATTATCCTCTGGAGGAAAGTTTCACCAAGAAATGGGGGGTCCCATCTGTCGATGCGGCTGTTTCTTGTGTGAATAAAAACCTGACCTGTCCGTTGGATAATGCTTAGGTATTTAAAGATCCAACTGATAAGAGGTTGGAAACATTATTAAAAGCCTCCTTTTCCATGACTGGCGCTGTAGTGCAACCTACAGTTGCAGCCATGGGGTTGTGCCAGTTCCTCAAGGAACAGGTTAAGCGGATGCTTGGCCTCCTTCCCAGTGAGGAAGTGGAGAATTATGCAGAAATACCTCAAATTCTGTGTTTCATAATTGATGCGATTTTGGATTCTGTCCAACAAGCATCTCGTTTGTCTCTCCTGTTGGTACACATGCGAAGGGCCCTATGGCTAAAGAATTGGGCAGCTGAGCTATCATGCAAGAAGCATTTGATTGGGTTTCCGTTTAAAGGGGAACGTCTGTTTGGAGAAGAATTAGACAAATTCGTCCAAAAAATTTCAGGGGGTAAATCTACTCTCCTTCCAGTCAAAAAGAGCAAACGTCCATCATTTAGGCGTTCTCTCTCTCCCGGAGAATCAAGCTCTAAGCAGTGGTGATGGCCTTCTCAACCCTCCTCTACAGGAAAGGCTCAGGGCCAGGCCCAGGGGCAGAAAGCGGAAGCCTGGCGGGAAGAGATGCGGGACAAGTGGGTGATCTCTTCGGTATCTCTGGGCTACAAGCTAGAGTTTCAGGAGATTCCACCTTCTCGCTTTCTAAGGTCAAGGATCCCCAGGGATCCAGTAAAGCAAAAACCGCTATTTCTGGCCTTAGATCACTTACTATCCCAAGGGGTGATAGTAGAAGTGGACCCAAAAGAACAGGGTTCAGGGTTTTACTCTAATCTCTTCACCGTTCCGAAGCCAAATGGAAGTGTCAGACCTATCCTGGATCTGAACCGGTTTTTACGCATCCGGTCCTTCCGAATGCAGTCAATTCGCACTGTGGTCTCCTCCCTGCAAGGAGGAGAGTTTATGGCATCAATAGACATCAAAGATGCATATCTCCATGTGCCAATTTTTCCCGCACACCAAAAGTATCTAAGGTTCGCGGTAGAGCAGCGCCATTTTCAATTTGTGGCCTTGCCGTTCAGGCTCGCTACGGCCCCTCGAGTCTTCACAAAGATTCTGGACCCCCTCTTGGCAAACCTAAGAGCTCAGGGTATAGCCGTCATGGCTTATCTAGACGACTTGCTTCTCATGGAGAAAACAGTAGCGTTCCTGAACCACAGTGTTTCCAGAACACTAGAACACCTGGAACGCCTAGGTTGGATTATAAACCTAGAAAAGTCGTCCCTACAGCCTGCTACCAGGTTGGAATACCTGGGTATGTTTATCGACACCGCTCAGGGCAAGGTGTTTCTTTCAAGGCCAAAAGCCTTGGCCATCGGGGATCTGGTGCGCCTAATTCTGGGCAGGAGATCTTCCCCCATTCGGTTGTGCATGAGACTGTTAGGGAAAATGGTCACCTCCTTCGAGGCCGTTCCATTTGCCCAGTTCCACTCAAGGTCTCTGCAAAGAAGCATCCTTGCGGCTTGGAACAGGAAGCCCCAATCCTTGGATCTTCCTATGCGTCTATCCCCAGGGACACGCAAGAGTCTCGTCTGGTGGTTACAAACCAAGAATTTGCTGAAAGGCAAAACCTTTCTTCCTCTTCCATGGAAGGTTATTACGACAGATGCCAGCCTGACAGGCTGGGGAGCGGTGTTAGAGGAGACGTGCTCGCAGGGGATAAATGTCTTAGAGATCCAGGCAGTTTATATGGCTCTCATAAAGTGGTCTTCCAGACTACGGGGTCTCCCTGTTCGGGTTCAGTCCGACAATGCCACAGCAGTGGCCTATATCAATCACCAGGGCGGTACCAGGAGTCTGGTTGCGCAAAAGGAGGTGAATCGCATACTTGTCTGGGCAGAAAGGTATGTTCCATGCCTTTCTGCAGTCTTCATTCCAGGAGTGGAAAATTGGCAGGCGGATTTTCTGAGCCGCCAGCAGTTGTGCCCAGGAGAATGGGCTCTGCACCCCGACGTGTTTTTGGACATATGTTGCAGGTGGGGTACTCCAGACGTAGATCTGTTTGCGTCCAGGTTCAACAGAAAACTGGACAAATTTGTGTCAAGAACAAGAGATACACTTGCTCAGGGGTCAGATGCTCTGACAGTTCCCTGGGATCAGTACAATCTGATTTATGCCTCCCCCCGTACCCGCTTCTGTCGCGGTTCCTGGGAAGAGTCAAGAGGGAGACAAAATCGGTTCTTTTGGTAGCCCCGGCTTGGCCCAGGCGACCGTGGTACGCAGAGATCATGAAGTTGGCAGTAGGCAGGCCATGGATCCTCCCTCTCCGGCCAGATCTGCTCTCACGGGGTCCAATTTACCATCCTGCTTTACACAGTCTGAATGTGACGGTTTGGCTGCTGAGACCCACATTCTGAGAGACCGTGGGCTTTCGGGGCCAGTCCTTTCTACTCTGGTTAATGCCAGAAAGCTGGCCTCCAGGCTTATTTACTACAAAATCTGGAGGGCATATGTTTCCTGGTGTGAACTCAGGGAATGGCATCCTAGAAAGTATGTCATTAGCAGGATCTTGGCCTTTCTCCAGTCAGGCCTAGAAATGAATTTGGCCGTAAGCACTATCAAGGTGCAGATTTCGGCCTTGTCAGTGTTTTTTCAGAAGCCACTTGCATCGCATTCCCTGGTGCGGGCTTTCATCCAGGGGGCTATGTGGATAAGGCAGCCAGTCAAACCTCCGGTATGCCCATGGGATCTGAATTTGGTTCTCTCGGCTTTGCAGGGGCAACCTTTTGAACCTTTGCATCCGGCTTCATTAGTTCTTTTGACCAAAAAATTGGTTTTCTTGGTAGCCATTTCCACGGCTAGAAGAGTGTCAGAACTAGCAGCTCTCTCCAGCAAAGAGCCGTATCTAATTGTTCATAAGGACCGGGTTGTCATGCGCCCCAACAGGTCCTTTCTACCTAAGGTAGTTTCGGGATTCCATTTGACTCAAGATGTAATCCTACCATCCTTTTTTCTGGACCCACAGTCTGCAGAAGAAGAATCTTTGCACACTTTGGATGGGGTTAGGGCAATTGGTATCTATCTTCAAGCAACTGCTCAGATAAGGAAAACTGATTGCTTATTTATTTTGCCGGAAGGCCCTAGGAAGGGCCAGGCGGCATCAAAATCCACTCTCTCAAGGTGGATTAGACAGATTATTTCTCAGGCCTATAGTGTTAAAGGGAAAATCCCTCCTTTTCAAGTGAAAGCGCACTCTACTAGGGCTGTAAGTGTCTCTTGGGCAGTGCATCACCAGGCCTCCCTGGCTAAGATCTGTAAGGCTGCAACTTGGTCATCAGTCTACACATTCACCAGATTCTATCAGGTGGATGTCAGAGGGCAAGAGCATATCGCCTTTGGACGCAGTGTACTGCAGGCTGCAGTTTAGGTTCTCCGGCCCATGGCGGTCTATAATTATGATCTGTGTCTCCCTCCCCTCAATCTGAGCATTGCTTTGGGACATCCCACTATGTAATGAGCTCCTGTGTCCCGTGATGTATGATCAAGAAAATAGGATTTTTATATACAGCTTACCTGTAAAATCCTTTTCTTGAGAGTACATCACGGGACACAGGGCTCCCGCCCCTCTTGGGTTTTACGTGGTTTCCTATTGCTTTGCTACAAAACTGAGGTGCCTCCCATATGGGAGGGGTTATATAGGGGAGGAATTCTCCTTAATTGGGGTCAACCAGTGTCCAATCACCAGAGGTGCCTATATAACCCACTATGTAATGAGCTCCTGTGTCCCGTGATGTACTCTCAAGAAAAGGATTTTACAGGTAAGCTGTATATAAAAATCCTATTATATATATATATATATATATATATATATATATATATATATATTATATTACCCTACTTACAAAGGATAGCATGGAAAAAAAACAGGAGTAAGACATAAAAAAAGAAGAAGAGGAATAAAAAAAGAGAAAAAGAGAAAAGAAAAGAAATGCAATCTCTCGAGGTGGTGACCCGGCTCATGACATGGACAAACAATACAATACAAGAGTATACAAGGATTTTAGTGTGGTAACAACAATGACTGGTCAAAATCGGAAGAAAATAAGTATTTAACCCATGGTTGCCAAATCATATGGAATTTGTTAATATTATTATCTTCAATAGCTGACATTTTAGCAAAAATTAGAGCTTTGTTCAATCAGTGTTTGGCCTCTGCCACAATTACATTTTTGGTTTTCCATGCCTTAGCTATGGTTTCTTTAGCTGCCGTATTAATATGAACGAGTAATTTGAATTGTATCCAGGTGAGTGAATCTGTTTTAAGATTTAAAAGCGCAATAGCTGGTTCTAGGGCAATATAGATGTCTAAAGCTTTAGAGGCCATTGAAAATATGTTATTCCAAAATTCTTGCACCACCGGACAATCCCACCATATGTGAAGATGTGTACCAGGAGAAGAGCAACCTCTAAAACAATTATTAGGGTAAGATGGAGAAAATTTTGCTATCCTAGCTGGCACTAGGTACCATCTTGCCAAAACTTTGTAGATGGTTTCCAAAGCATAACAATTGGGAGATGATGATTTAGTGGCTAACCAAATGTTAGACCAGTCATTGTTATCAAATATTCGACCCAGATCCTGTGCCCATTTAACAGAATACGATGGAAGTACCTCGTTAGGAGTAGTAATGAGGGTCTGATACACATATGAACTGAATTAAACCTTTAACATGTGGGTCACTCATACAAATGTGTTCGAATTGAGACATCTGACTGAGTGCTTCACCTGACCTAATGAGAGGCATATAGAAATTCTTGATTTGTAGATATCGGAATAACTCATTGCTTGAGAGCCTGTAATTTGTACATAACATAGGAAATGTTTGAATAGTATCTGAAGATATTAGCTTACAGAATCTAGTCAAGTTAGTAGAAGACCATGCTGAAAAAGATTTTCGGAAATTTCCAGGCAGGATAAAAGGCTGGATTCCCTAGAAAGGAAAGAAGTGGATTATGTACTGATTGGAATTTATATGAGCTACCAAATCTGTCCCAAATAGCCAGTGAGTGTTTCATATTAGGGTTAGTCAGATGAGATCTATCTTTTGGCTGTATCCACAGCAAATTGGCCACCGCAATGGGGTCACTGTCAATAGCTTCAATAGCTACCCATAAGGGTATGTCTTCTGTTGAGTGATATTTAGTCAATATTGATAATTGAGCTGTGTGGTAATAAGAGGCAAAGTTTGGTAGCCCCAAGCCTCCTCTAGATCTATTAAGATATAAAGTGGATTTAGGAATACAGGGTTTAATATTCTTCCAAATAAAGACATAATCTTGCGCTGTGTGAGCCGCAAAAGGGGGAGGGCATAGAAACAGGAAGTATAAGTATAAAAACTTCAGCAGTTATGACATTTTTATAGCGTTTATTCGTCCCAACCATGATAATGGTAATGTGGACCATTGCTTCAATAAGCCTGTAACTTGTTTCAACAAAGGTAGATAATTAGCTGCATAAAGATCAGAAAGTGAGTATGTGAGGTGCACTCCTAAATATGGTAATTGACGGTTAACCCAATTGAATGGTAAAGAGGATTGAGCCTGTGAAAGGTCAGAGTGTTTTATAGAAATATTCAGTGCATTTGATTTGGTGAGGTTTACGAAGAGAATATGTGAAAATGTATCCAATATACTAAGAAGGTTTGGGGCAGAAATGTGGGGATGAGATAGAAAAATAAGTATGTCGTCCGCATAAAGACAAAGCTTATGATGATGTCCACCTAGTTCAATACCTTAGATATTTGGGTTGGATCTAATTAATTGTGCCAAAGGTTCTATAAGTAGGGCGAAAAGTAGCGGGATAAGGGACAACCCTGCCTTGTGCTTCTTCTGATATCCTTTCTTGCTGATTTATATCCCGCGTATTTAATATACACCCTGGAATTATTATAGAGGGAAGAACCCAAGTCAAGAAATGATTACCAAAACCCCATTTTTGAAGAGTGTATTGCATATAAGGCCAGGTGACTGAGTCAAATGTCTTTCTGATATCCAAAGATTTTATTCATAGTTAGGATATGTCTGTTTTTGGCGGCTTGAATAAGTAATAGTGCTCGTCTAAAATTATCTCCTGCCTGTCTCTTGAGTATAAAACCTGTTTGATCTCAGTGTATTAGGTGGCCTATAAAATTATTCAAACGAAATGCAAGAATTTTGGCTAGTATTTTAAAGTCTAAATTATGGAGAGAAATGGGATGATAATTATACCAGGAAGTTGAATCAGAGCATGGTTTAGGTAGCATAAATATAATAGAAGATAATGACTCAGATTGAAACAAATGACCTGACAAAAGAGAGTAGAAGGCTCTAGTTAAGACTGGAGTTAAAATGTGCTCAAAGTTTTTATAGTACGATGCCGAATACTCATCAGGGCCAGGCCTTTTATGCGATTTCAGACCTTTTATAGCAGTCTGAACTTCATTAGTAGTAATAGGGTGCTCAAGTCTCTCTCGTTGTTCAATAACAAGAGTAGGGAGTTTAACATTAGAAAATAGCTTATCCGAATTGGCCTGATTGAAATTGGTAGCAGGGGAGTATATTTTAGCTAGCTTTGAACGAAACACCTCTACTATCTTAACTGGATTACTGGTATAGGAATCTCGGGACTTTTTCAATCTTATGGAGGACCTAATTTGATTTATTGATCTTAAACTTCTAGCCATGAGGGAGTCTGGTTTATTAGCTTTAAGGTATTGTATATGTTGGCATTTACGTAGAAGTTTATCTGCTGAATTCCCTAAAAATAGATCTAAATCTAGACAGGCTTTATCTAATTTAGCATTATTAATGGTGTTCGAGGAAGATGGAAAGATATCATGACAGGAAGTAAAGTTCGCTTCCAGCTTTGCAAACATGAGTTTACATTCTCTTTTACGATGCGTTGCTTGTTGTATCAATCTACCAGGAATGATGGCTTTATGGGCTTCCTACAACGTTAGATCAGAAATATCACCAGTGTCATTAGATGAAAGATAGTCATTAATGTCTTTTTCTATCTCAAGACGATGGAGAGGGTTAGCTAATGTAGAGTCATTGATACACCAGGTGTTGTCATGTGATCTGGGTATTATAGAAGCAATAGTTGTGTATATTTCACAATGGTCTGACCATGTAAATGGGATAATGTTAGAGGATAAAATTTCAGGAATCATACTAGAAGGGACTAGAATATGGTCGATGCGGGAGAAAGATTAATGTGGATAGGAGTAATACATTAAACGTCTACTGGTCGGGTTGGTTTCACGCCATGTATCAACCAGATTATATTTGGTAGGTAGATGTTGAAGATTTAACTTATTAGAGCCGGTGATAGGGGCTGAGGGAGACTTATCTAGGAAAGGAAATGCCGTTGTATTCAAATCTCTGCATAAGACTACAGTACCAAATTTGTATGTTTCAACCACTTGGAAAAGATGGGATAAGAAAGATTTTGTTTTTTTATTTGGAGCATAGTATGATACTATGGTAATAGCTATATCTGATATATATCCAGTTAGAAGTATATATCTACCTTCAGGATCATTAAGTTGTGTTAAGAGGGTAAATGGCATGGATCGGTGAAACCCAATAAGAGTTCCACATTGTTTAACTGTGGTAGAGACAGTATAAAATTGTGGGCATGAGGATTAAAGAAATTTAGGAGCAGCTTTGTCAATGAATTGGGTTTCCTGCAAACAGATTATGTGTGCCTCCTTGGCTGAAAATGATCTCATTGCTTTTGTTTGTTTGTGTGGGATATTAAATCCTTGTACACTGAGAGATAAAGTATTTATGGAGGTCATAAAAAGTCTAAATTAACTAGCTCAAAATAAGAAATAGGGCCTGAAATTAGAGTACAAGAAAAGATAGAATAAAGGAGAACATCGCTTGGTTGAATAGCCCTAATATGAAAATACTTTGAATTTAAGAAATAAAAAATCACTAGGGTGTGGGAGCAACTCATAGGAGTGAATAAAAGACTCCCATGGGCTCCAAAGCCATCATCAGAATCTCGCATAATAAAAGCAAGGGTCTGAAGATGGCGAAAGGGCAGTAAGTAGTTCCAAAGGGGACGAACCACGCCAGAGAACCACAGGAACTATACAGTAAGCATCTATACTATTATAATAACAAATGTATGTATATATATAGATAGATAGATAGATAGATAGATAGATAGATAGATAGATAGATAGATAGATATATATATATATATATATATATATATATATATATATATATATATATATATATATATATATATATATATATATATATATATATATATATATATAAAACATCAAAGCCATAACCTATCAGGAAATGACCACATTAGTATCATTAGCCAATAAGAGAAAAAAAAAAGGCCAATAAAGAACTATAAACCAGAAGGCCATAAAGTTGAAAAATTGGTAACTTAAAAATTAAATATTAAATTATTTCAAATTATTTCAGACAATGTAGTATCCTGCAGATCTGAAAAGAGGAAATTAACCAAAAAGAAGAAAAAAATATATATTAAATTCAGTTCATAGGGTCTTCGGTATTAGGAGACAGATGTTCAAAACTACAGCGTTTATGCTGATTCTGGCGAGAAGAAATAGATGATTTAGAGCTAGTGGTAATATTTTTTTGAGGGGACCTGGAGGCTGATCTTCTGCAAGATTGGTCTTTAGATGTAGCTTGGTCTGCAAGGTCCAATTTGACCAAGGCTGACTGAAGTCCTCTGAAGAGCGGCATACATATCTGGTCTCCAAATGTGTAAATTTGAGAGAGAAAGGAAACCCCCAATGATAAGTGATCTGGTGCTGTTGAAGTATTTGTAGCTGCGGTTTGAGAGCTCACCTTTTAGCCACTGTAATAGGAGATAAATCTGAAAAGAATTGATATACTTGTCCTTGGAACATAAGGGAGCCCCTTTCTCTAGCTGCTGCTAGCAATTGCTCTTTTGTGCGAAAATAATGCAGCTTAGCAATTATGTCCCTAGGAGGGAGATTTGGTTTGCGTGGAGCTAACACTCTTTCCATCTCTAATCTCTCCACAGGGTGTAATTCCTGAAATAATGCAATCATAGTAGCATGCACATCCGTGACAGTCTCTGGAATTCCCCTGATCCTCAAATTGGCCCTTCGGTCCCTATTCTCCTGGTCCTCTAAACATGACTGTAATATAACATTCTCTACTTTAAGATTATTAAATTCAGAGATATAGTGCTGAGTTTGGCTTTTAATATGATCTACCCGTATCTCTAGTTCAGCTGTTCTCAGACCCAGCTCTCTAATTTCTCTAGTCAGTTTGTCAGTGATATGGTCTGATGTCTGTTTTAAAGCCTTCTGTAAAATATGCTCACTTTTTTTAAATATGACAGATTGAGATTCTAATACTGAAGCACCAGAATCAGAGGCAGAGTCCTCAATGGCTTCAGCAGTATTTGTACTGAATTTAAGAGGTATAGCCTGTTGTGAGGAACAAGACTGTGAGGAGACTGCTGCCGCCACCTTGGAAGACGGCAGAGGCGGCTTCTCTTTGCTTATGCCAGTTTTAAGTTTAGCTTTAGTGCCCTTCAAAACCATTCTTGTCTATGCCTGAGGCATTCTTGTCTATGTCTGTCTTTTTAAAAGGATTAGGAACGGCTGGGACCTGTAGTCCTCCGGCGCGGCCATCACAGGAGCGGAGCTCTAAGCCGGCATTACCGTCCTCCTAGGCATCCACTCATGCGCCCCAAGGTTTTCATCTAATCCCAACTCTAACTCAATCTTTGCATTCAATAGAATACCTCTATCCACTGAAGAAGCTATTCAACTTATCAGACATTCCTATGCACTGTAACGCTCAGATTTTTAACCACTTAAAGACCAAGTCTTTTTAACATTTGTTGCTTACAAGTTAAAATCATTTTTTTTTGCTAAAAAAATACGTAGAACCCCCAAACATTATATATATATATATATATTTTTTTTTTTTTTCTAACATCCTAACATAATGGCGGTTGTTGCAATACTTTCTGTCACACCCTATTTGGTCTTACAAGCACCCTTTTTTGGAAAAAAACACCTTTTTTTAATTAAAAAGATTAGACAACAGTAAAGTTAGCACAATTTTCTTTTATATTGTGAAAGATAGTTTTACACTGAGTAAATTGATACCCAACATACATGTCACGCTTCAAAATTGTGCCCGCTCGTGAAATGACAACAAATTTGTACCCTTAAAAATCTCCATGTTTAAAAATGTCTACAGTTTTCCAGTTTTGAGTTACAGAGGAGGGCTAGAATTATTGCACTCGCTCTAACGATCACAGCGATACCCCACATGTGTGATTTGAACACCATTTTCATATGTGGGCTCTACTCATGTATGTGTTCACTTTTGCGTGCGAGCTCGTTGGGATGGGGTGCTTTAAAACATTTTTTATTTATTTTACTTTACATTTTTTGATTTTGACACCGTTATTTATTTATTTATTTTTTAAGAATGTAAACATCCCTTGTAATAGAAAAAAAAAAAGCATGACAGGATCTCTTAAATATGAGATCTGGGGTCAAAAAGACCTCAGATATCACATTTACCCTAAGATGCAATAAAAAAAAGTATCCTTTAATAGCTATGGGCAGAATTGATGTTTGACATCACTTACGCCCTTCCATGCCATGGAGCAAAACAGGGGCCATCTTCCCCTCAATTGACAGCCAGGCACCCATGGGAGAAGATGCAGTCGTCTCTGCAGCTACCGGCGGGTCCGGTAAGCGGCGGAGATGACCAGAGCATGGCGGGAGGGGGGTGGGCACCTCTCCTGCCACCAATAAAAGTGATCTTGCGACAAATCCGCTGGAGAGACCACTTTTATCATAAAGAGAAACGCGCAGTGTTCCTGAAAATACCTGGGTTTTGGCAGCTAGCTGATGTCATAACCAAGGTATTTAGCATCAAAGTACTGATGTACGGTACATCATTTTGCGTGAAGTGGTTAAAGTACTTACATTTCTTAAGTCTGGTACACACTAAGATTTGTTTTTGTTCAACCCCGTGGATTGAATGAAAAAACTGTCAGCTCCGATCGTAACCGCTGTACTAGTGCAGCAATCTCCTCCGCTGAGCTGTTGTGTTGTGACAGTGGGATGCAGAACACTCAAGTCTGCCATTGGATGAGAGTGTTGATCAGGAGTTGGCTGCTGATTTTCAAGCATGCTCCTCTGACAGAATGGTCTGTTAAACAGACCGACATACACACGGGCCGAATGTGGGCCATTTTTTTTTTAACTATCGAATGCCTCCTCCATTTGGCTTGTGTGTACAAGGCGTTAGAGGTTCCCACTTTATTTTTCTAAATGGGAACATGTATTTCATACAACATTGCCTGACAAGCGAAAAACCAAGATCTTTGCATTCTCAATGTATCCTCTATGGACTCTAGCAGAGGTGAACTGTAAGTTATTAACTCAGTGATATGATGTTCCACCTAAACCTCATCTATTTCTGACTCTTGATCGACTGTTGGAAAGGGCACCTTTGCTGACATTAGTGGCAGTGCCCAATGATGAAGTCCTACTGGCCTAAAATAATGTGTCTTATTTGTCTAATTTGTAATATCTAGTGCCCATTAAATCTATGACTGCCTTGTGTTTAAATGAACCCACTTTATCCGCTGTACAAGTAAACTAGCTTCACACTTTAATTAAAGAGTTTCTAAAAACAATGAAGGTCAAGTGAAGCCACTGTGTTTCCTAACATTAACTGCAGCATGCTTACCTTGTATTTTTCTTTCCAAAGGCAGCCTATCATGTTATTATTCCTTTACTAATGTTGTAAGACAATTATGCATCTCTGAAATTGTCAACTCCATGCTACATTAGAGTCTATACCCCCACCTTTTTAATACATCCGTGTCTCCCCCCCCCCCCCCCCCCCTTCTATTTACTGTTTTGTTGCCTAAAACTTTTGTCATGCTGTCTGATCTTTTCCCCAGTAAATGTTAAATTTTTTCTTATCTGGAAATTTGAATACAACAAAAAAAGGATACATTAAAAAAGCTAATATAAGGAAGAAAGATGCAAAATCTGAACTGTCGCGTTTCCTGGCAATGTCCAATAGTTTATTACCCTGTGTGGAAATCTTTTTCAGTGGTAGGAGCATTAATAATGCATTCACTCACCAGAGTCTTCTATTTAGGACTTTCTGGCCCATTTGGTGTGTGTGTTATCCACTCCTGACCCCTGTGCTCTGTGCATTTTGGCAATCCTGACCCCTGGGGTCTGTGGATTAGGCACACTTCCCCCTAGCACACTGTTACACTGCACTGCTAACTACTGTGCTCTGTGTGTTACACACTCCTGATCCCTGAACACTGTGCAATACATACACCAGACCCCAAATCTATTTACGCTATGTTGTGATTTTCATACTCCTGAACACTGCACTGATTATGTCATATTCCCCACAATTGTTTGTAGCTCAGTATTCAGTGACTATTTTATGAAGCTCTTCTTTCAGGTAACCTTTGTGCAGAAAAGCATATTCAATAAAAGAGTTTCATTTTCTACAATGGATTGTGCTGACCTTTGACTTTGACTCTTTGGGGTTCATTTACTAAAGGCAAATAGACTGTTGCACTTGCTCCAGCACTTAGTAAATGAGCAGAAGCTATTCTGACTTCCATCATTCGAAAATGTGCAAGCAAAAATGTTTATTTTTTATTTTTTATTTTCCTTGATTGTGATTGGGTACTCTTTGCAGAGTGAATCTTTACATCATTTACTAAGCTCTGGAGCGACTGACCTTGCAGCATGCAACGTCACTTTGAAAAGTGTAGTCTTTTTGCCTTTAGTAAATTCTGTGTGCTGACCTCTGATTCTTGCTTGTGCACATTAAATAAAAAATATATTTGGATACGAGGACTGTTACAAATGTTAGCAGGTTTAGGTTTTAAGCCCATTCCACTGACACAATTTAGTCACACCCACAATTCACTGCAACATGCTGTGTGTGCTGCCTAACTATTTTTCCTCTGGCTGCCCAGAGTTGAACCTTCCCCAGGAGAGACGATTATCTAGTCTACAGCCCAGTTAATGGCTTGTTGGACTATGATTCTATAAATGGCATAGCTTTACAAAAGTAAATTATTCCAGAGCTTTCTTGACTATAAGATTGTAGTCACTACATTCATTACCTGTATTTCATTTTGACCAGGTATAAATAATTCAGGAAAAATCTTGCTAAACCTACATCGACTTTTCTTTTACAGGATATCAGATCATTTGTCAGTCTTTTCCCTATCATAGTGCCATTTACTGCTTAAAATTTGAGGAAAACTTGCTAACAAGAAATATTCCGGCACTTTTTCCATTCAGATATCCACAATACTTATAAGACGACTCTCTAAACATGTCAAAACTATTTGTATTTAAGTCTAACGCATATGAAACAAGGTGGTTTTTAAGTCGATCAGCCTAGAATACAGAAAGTCCACAGGTTTTCAGTAAGCAGAAGTTTACTTACATCTTTAACTAAAACATATCACGAAGGTAACACAGTTCCCATTTTTCAAAGCAATGCTTATTTTTCTATGCCTCCCTGCTGATGTCAACTTTCTGCACTGAATGCCCATTTTATAGCAGCACAAGTGAAATATATTTCAAAACCATTTCATTTCATTTTGAAGTATCTGGAAAAATATGGTATTTATATCATAGAATGTTGCAAGTCTAAAAGTTTCCACTCCAGGGTGGTTTACATCATCCTGAACGAAAACATAACAGTTTGGTGTTGTATAAAGTAGCTTGCGTTTATATAGAACTTATTTTATGAAGGTTAATAAGTATGGACAACTCTGCCCAGGTTCTATTCATGGGGGATCATGGTGTTGGTTCGTCAAATCTCAAAATCATTTCAACCATCCTATAAAATGCTACTAAAATGTACTATATTTACAGTCAGTCTCTGGTATACTTAACCGCTTAAGGACCAAAAGAATTTCCCCCTTAATGATCAGGCCATTTTCTTGCGATATGGCACTGTGTCGCTTTAAAATTGCGCAGTTGAGCGACAATGTACCCAAACAAAATTGAGGTCTTTTTTCCTCACAAATAGAGCTTTGTTTTGGTGAACAAAAAAATAGTGACAATTTTGGAAAAAAATACTTTTTTTTTCATACTTTTTGCTATAATAGATATTCACCAAAAAAGTCTTCATCAGTTTAGGCCAATATATAGTCTTCTACATACTTTTGGTAAAAAAAAAAAAAAAAATACGCAATGAGTGTATACCGATTGGTTTGCGCAAAATTTATAACGTTTACAAAATAAGAAATATATTTTTACCATTTCTATTATTTACTTTCTTTTTACTAGTAATGGTGGCGATCTGTGACTTTTAGCGGGACTGCGACATTGTGACAGACAGATCAGACACTTTGACACATTTTTGGGACCATTGACATTTATACAGCGATCACTGCTATACATATGCACTAATTACTGTGTAAATGTCACTGGTAGGGAACGGGTTAACACTAGGGGGGCGATCAATGGGTTAAATGTGTGCCCTCCTGTGTGTTTCTAACTGTATGGGGATGGGACCGACTAGAGGAGGAGACATATCACTGCTCCTACTTAGTAGGGACAGATGATCTGTCTCTCCTCTCCTCCTAACAGAATGGGAATGCGTGTGTTTACACACATACCACATCCCATTCCGGCTCTCCCGTGATCGTGCATGGCCAGTGGACATCACGGCCACCGGCCACATGCAACGGGTCACCGCCATGCAGCGTGTGCCTGTCCAGAGCTGTTTAAAGGGCTGACTTTCAGTTATGGTGATTCGCAGGAACGTGCCGACCTGCTGAAGTATAATGACTGTGGCTGGCCAGCAAGTGGTTATAGACTGGTGCAGATAGATTTTGCAAAAGTGTCCCCTCTGCGTTCTAAGGCTAGGTTCAAGCCTAAGATGGATGCGGCTGACAGCAGGGGTCCGGTGCATCCTTGTCCTCCATTTTAGGGACAAACCAGACTGAATTTGGATCAGAAAGAGAGCCAAAGACGTACAGGTCCCCTGTAAAAACCCGCTCCACAGCCACCCCGGAGACGTGTGAACTGGCTCCATTGAGAGGGAAATCCGCCTCCAATTCGCATAAGTGTGAACCCATCCTTAAAGTGGTGCAGCATGTGCCAAATTCATGTAACAAGTTGTACTTGAATTTAGTGCATGCTGCACCAGTTTTAGAATGCATAAGAGGCAATTTCACAAAATGTGTCTGTGCCTGTTTCTTTCTCTGTACACCAAAAGAGAGTGAGTCTAAATTAGCTCACCTTTCATGAGATAGAAACTGTTATTTTGAATTATGTGCATTCATTGTATATATGAATGTAAAAGTGGCACAATGTCAGAACCAAAAATGTTGCAAATGTTTCATGAATTTGTCACAATACATTAACAATCGGGGTTAATGCCAGAAAAGTGGCTCAGTGGCTTTACTGAAGTCACCCCAGTGTGTTTTAGGGGTACTGAAAGAACACACATTGTTTGCAGGGAGAGATAGTTGCTGCCATCCTTTACAGTGCTGAACAGTTTTTTTTTACACAGTCCTGTATTGTGATACATTGCTATGAATTGCATTGGGCTACATATTATTTCAACCATAAGTATATACGCAGTGCATAGAAAAAGAAGTCCTTTATATAACTACCTTTTTGTTTATATCAGTAAAAACTTCAGTTTCAGCCTTTGTTTTTTTTTTGGGGGGGGGTGTTTTTTTTTTATTATTATAGTTTTATATGTGTTTTTTTACTTTCAGTAAAAACAGCCGGGTGACATTGTTCCTTAGGCTGGGTTCACACCGCTGCGGGTGGGAGACCCGGATGTGATTCGCACCGCACTGCAGTGCAAATCACATCCGATCTCTGTAGCGATGCGAGTTCAGCCATACAGATAGTATGGCTGAATTCGCATCACACCCGCCGCAAACTCGCACAGGACCCTTTTTTTGGTCCGCAGCAGAATCGGATCGCATGGGTGTTCACACCATGCGATCCGATTCCTGCCCGAGTTTGCAGATCGCACTGCGATATGCGGACTGATCTGGGGGTGTCATTAAGATTTCATTGACACTTCCAGCAGTCCGCATAGGGCAGTGTGAACTGCCGGCGGGAGGCATGTGATGCGGGAAAACGCTGCGGATTCGCGGCGTTCCCGCATCGCTCCGGTGTGAACCTGGCCTTATACACGCAGAGCTGCCATTGGATTTCAGGATATCAGTGCATTATTGTGTGGTAAAGTTTGGTACACTCAATCACCACATTGTTAAGTGGACCAAAACACCTCATACTCAACACCTTTATTTCCACAGCTGATAATAATCTGACTCAATCCCACTGCACCTAAAAATATGAGGAGGATGCCATGGGATATTAGGTGTCCCAATCACACAACTGACTGGAGCTTGCCCAGCATGCTTCAATTTATATTAAATTATTTAAAACTGTTTTGTCTTTCACCACTTCAATTTGCTTTTCCCCAATTAGACTTCTGCTATCCTTGTGAGCGAGCCAGGAGTGGTGAAACACATCAAGGAAGGCTTTTTTAGTGTTTTTTTTTTATTATATGCAGTCGCTGGTTATTAAAAATACTGAAAGAAGAGCCAATTTGAGTGCGGCTGATTTTTTCCTATTTTGAGGCTGGGTTCACGGTGTTGCGAATCTCCACATTCTCTGCATCTAACTCGCATATCAGGAGATTGTGACTGGCTCTCTGTGGAGCCAGTTCACACCTCCTATGCATCTTCTGGTCCATTTCAGGTCAGAATTGAGCCAAAAATTGGGGCTGAAATCGGACCTGAAACTGTGAACATGGACTCACCGGACCCCTGCTGTGAGCATCTCCATGCAGCAGTGTGAACCCAGCCTAAATGAAGAGTGGAGGCGGACTGCGATGGTTGTTCATGTACGGGAGAGGCTTTGTGTGTGTAAGCCCTTGTACACACGATCGGAGATTCCAACAGAATGTGTCTGATCGGAGCGTTTTGTCGGATATTCCGACTGTGTGTGGTATGCATCGGACTGTTTCCGTCGGAATATCCGTCGGACCAAATTTTCCAACTTGCTGGAAATATTTTCAGACAAAATGCTCCGATCGGACATACTCCGATCATGTGTAGAGAATTCCGTTTGGACAAAGTGCCATGCATGCTCAGATCAAATTCCTACATCAAAGCTATTGGCTACTAGCCTGAACGTAGTCCCAACGTAACGAAATTACGTCATCACGTTCTGAAAGATGGGATTTTCCAACAACTTTGTCCAACCGTGTGTATGCAACAGTTTCGGACAAGATCCGTCGGACAAAATCCGACGGAAAAAATCAGACGGATTTGGTTGTCGCAATCTCCGACCGTGTTTACAAGGGCTTACTGTTATTAACTTGCAGTGCATCAGGACTGCACAATATTTTGCCGCTTTTTCTGTGAAATTGTTACACTTTAATATTGAGTTATTTTTTAAAGGCTTCCTGGTATGTCCCTTTCAACATGAAACCTATTAAAATACTGAAATACTCTGTACAGTATCAGTGCATTATTTTTTCTAGATTTTTTTCTGAAAAATAACAAAGTCTAATGTTGATTTTTTTGATTACAGGTTTTCCTCCCTTTCAAAATAAGGCCAAGTAAAAGTGCTTTATTACTCTGTTTGGAGTCAGTACAATATTTTGCTGTGTTTTTTTTTTTTTTTTATGAAATTATGCATGCTAGTTCAAGGGGCCCATTGACTTTGACGGAGCCTTAGTGCGGGTGTACCCTGATATATTTCGGCCATATGAGGTATGATGTGCCCCTTGCTTGAAGTTATGTGAGAAGCAGGGGCAACCTATAGTTGGGGCCACCCTTTCCACCCTATTGTTCAGAAACAAGGTATGCCATTCTCTCTCCAGACCAGCTTCAGGCACTTTTTCAATTCCTTTATTGGACTGTCATCACGGTGCCCAATCGGTTGGATTCTCTTCTCTGTATCACATGTCAACCTTTCCCAAGACCGCAGAGAACCTACAGGGCATGATCCTGTGCTTCGAGCAGTGAGACATCTAGGTGTGCGCCGGCCTCCTTGGAAGATTGACCTACCAAGTTTTCTCACCATCTAATCTTCTCTGTATCTTGCAGACATGGACTTACGAGTTTTCTACAGCTTTATCTTCTGCTTACTTGGGACCCGCTATCCGCCACCTTGTCTATAAGACTGCATTGTTTCATGTACTGCTACTGTACTGCTACTGTTTGGTTGTCATTGGTTGTTACACCCAGGATGCATATATGGATTTGTTCCTCCTCTCCTGAGGTTACTGCTATTTTGCTTCCATGTGTCTAACAGTCCTTAGTGAGACAGTTTTTTACGTTGGTGGGCCCTTTGTCCTAGTGCAGTGATGGCGAACCTTGGCACTCCAGATGTTTTGGAACTACTATTCCCAGGATACTCATCTACACTGCAGAGTGCATGAGCATCATGGGAAATGTAGTTCCAAAACATCTGGGGTGCCGAGGTTCGCCATCACTGTCCTAGTGTGATTACCTCCCATAAGACCAGCTTGAATTGACCGGTGCCACGTCAGGTTGTTCTTTTATGCTAGTTACAGTTGGCTACCCTTTTCTTCATCCGGTGCCCCTGTGACCTATCTGGTCTCCACTTGTATGGGATATGGGACTCACAGTGCAGACCTCCTGTGCATAGTATTATTTACTGTGGTTTTTTTTTTTTTTGTTATCATAAGAAATTTATTGTTTTGTTATTAATCCTGCTGGCTCTTCTTGGGTAGCCTGGGCTGACCCCCTGGACCCCATGTTGCTGGACGTTATTGTTTTGGTGTGCTTTTTTCAGGGTGTTGTACTCCTAGCCCACCCACCATGTCAGGTAGAACTTGCTCCCTGCCTTTTGTTTTTAAGCAGGGGAACTTGTTTTTATCCTCAGCCAGTGTTCCACTGGGTATGAGTCCAGCAGGTGCACTGCTTATGATTGTTCTGGAGTCACGAGGGCCACAGCCTTCCTTTCTCTTGTGACTGGCTGCCCACCTATGGCAGCCACTCCCTACTCGTGTTTCTGGCAATCAGTCCACATCTCTTCCTATATATTTCCACATCCTACTACAATCCCCATCAGGTCTCTTCTCTTGCGTGCTCAGTCAGGGAATCTAGTGTACACTACATTTAGTGTACTTTTTTCTGGTTAGCCATAGGTTTTAGAGAAACAGGAGAATTGACACTACCCATGGTATTTACAAATCTGCTTGACATGGTACATGGATGCTTGTCTAATTTGAGGCACATATACCCATTAAAATTGCCCATGATCAATACTGGCACATCAGTCCTGTCAAGAAAGAAGCGTACCAGCTGTCTAAGGACCATCGTTGACAAGGGGGGTGGGACATACACCATTGCTAGAATACAAACAAGATTAAATATTTTACAGTGTAATAGAAAAGCCTTTCACTTAGTCAACACCTGTGGTGTGGTGGTCCCATCCCTATAATAGATTTTCAAAAGAAAATCCCCCTTGGATGGGACTTTAAAAGACCACTGACACCAAAATACAGCTAAAACATATTTTATAATTTTATTAATAACTAACAAAGTAATAAAAAGAGACATATATGCTTACAATGTCTCGAATAAGTAAATATAGCCAAAAATAGTTACAGTAGACCAACATCTATACAGATACAATAAGTACTCTCCCTAGGTATTCCACACCCGAAGCATTTCCAGTTGCTGTTGTTACAGAACCTTCATCGGGGTAGAGAGCAGGAATTGGTAGTACAGTAGTATTTCTTATTGAACGAGTGTGTAATGAAAACACTTGAACAATATCAAAATAATTCCAGCACTATGGTATAGTGATAAGTGATGTGGTGTCGCCGGACGCCGTCCTCCTTAAAGATTCAACTTTGGACTAATACTTTAGCATCCACCATTCCCAATGGCAAAAAAAAAGGGGGGGGGGGTAACTTAGTGGTGAACACCCCCAATGGACACAATTGTCCACCCCAAATGGGGTTATCTATAATGCCTATGGATTTCTGTGCCCGGGAGTAGATCGGCGTTGTATGACATCTGAGGCTTTTTCACCCTCCTGCACTATACCAGGCCACATGCCCTCAGCAAGGAGGGGTGCCTTGCCAGAAAGATCCCTCTGGCAAAGCACCCTGTACTGATATTGTTGAGGACAAGGGCCTCTTCACTACAATCCTGGACAGTCATTCTGGGAGTCCTAAAGCAGGGGGCTTATTGGAATCTGGAAGCTCCTTTAGTATTTAGGGGGGCCCAAAACAGCATCCCCATGTGAATGAGTAGAAATACATTGTACAAAAAAAAAATCACCTAGAAATAAAAACACCCAAATGTTTGACAAACTCTTTATTAAGAAATAAGAATTCCAAAAAAGTCTCTCATTGTAAATCCATCGTTAATCATGATGCACGCTGCCTCATTGAAAAAAACAAAACAAACAGATGACCTGGAGCACATAACCAATCCCAATGGTACTCAGCATGGTGACAAATCCCTGAGTCATCCACTATATGAGGGAAGGGATTGGGAAAGTGGTGACATCATTTGGGCAGTTTGGCAAAATATCCAGGGTTTCCTGGTGATACCAGTAGTTCCTAAAGATGCAGCAAATGCAGCCACTGGCTGCTACCTTAGCAAATGACAGAGGGGAAGCTGTCATATAATTAAAGGGTAGAAATACTACTTCCATATATAATTTTTGGCTCCCAACAAACAGGGGAGTGAAAGGATAAAAGCTGGGGTGGTCATCCAAATGGCCAAACAGACAAAATTAGGTCCAAGCCTAGTTTTGGGCAGAACCATCAGCTCACCACTACTGTGCAATAGTCAAATGCTTTTGTTTTTTTTTAACTAAAAGCTGACTGGTGTTTGTCCAAATCAAAATATGGCCTTATACAAAAGTGTTTAAATACTGAAGGTGGCCCCCTTGTGAGGAAGTTCTGGCAAAAGATCCTCGACTTGTACTGCAGATTCATGGTGACCTCAATCACGTTTCTCTCCTGAGGTAGTTCTGCTATCTCTGCTCCTGGGACCGCTTAATTCGGTCAAGAAAGACGTTCTGCGTCACTTTTTGGCGGCTGCTAGAACAGTATTGCCCAGACATTGGAAGTCGATGAGCATGCCTTCCCTGGGGGATTGGGAAATTGAAGGGGACCGAATTAATACTTTGGAACGAATGTTATTGCAGGAAATGGGTAAAGAGGAACAAATCTCCAAGACCTGGACCTCATGGTCTATGTTTCGATATTCCTCAGAATTTATTCCATGGGCCATAGAGGACTTTACCGATGCACCTGTGTAACCAGAGTGGAATATCGTATTTATCGGCGTATAACACGCACTTTTTCCCCCTTAAAATCAGGGGAAAATCGCGGGTGCGTGTTATACGCCGATACTCCGTGATTTCCACACAATTTTTTGTGCGAGAGCGGCCGAAAGCTGCCGAGGTCCGAGAGCGGCCGAAAGCCTCCGAGAGCGGCCGAAAGCCTCCGAGAAGGGCTGAGGCGGCCGAAAGTCGCCGAGAAGGTCAGAGAATGGCCGAAAGCCGCCAAGAACTTCCGGGTGCCACCGAGATACATGGGACATCTCGGCGGCGCCATTTTTAAAAACATAAGTGGACAATGCACTAAGACGGACAAGCTGCATGTCAAGGCTGCAATGACGACAGGCTGCAATGAGGACAGGCTTCATGACAAGGCTGCAATGAGGACAGGCTGCATGACAAGGCTGCAATGAGGACAGGCTGCATGACAAGGCTGCAATGAGGACAGACTGTATGACAAGGCTGCAATGAGGACAGACTGCATGACAAGGCTGCAAATGACGCTGACGAGGCTTCAGATGGACACTGATAAGGCTGCATTGATGGGCATTTAAATGTAAGTTTTTTTTCCTTAAATTTCCCTCCTAAAAGTTTTTTCCACAAAATTCCCTCCTAAACTTGGGGTGCGTGTTATACGCCGGCGCGTGTTATACGCCGATAAATACGGTATCTACCTCTTGATCCCTAAAGCTATTTAATGCCCTGACCCCTCTATCCCTACCCTCTCCCCCTTTCTCCTTTCCCTTCTACATGCTGCAGTATTAACCGATTATTTAATTCACAATCTCTAGTCTCATCAGACCAGAATTGTGGCACACACAGAGCTTCACAGAGAGAATGTGTCCAGAATAGGAACAATAGCCCTAGCCTGCCAGTAATGAGTAGATAGTGGTGCGCACATATCCACAATAATTCGGATTGGACACTGTAGGTATACAGGCTATTATACCATACTATATCAGCCCAGGCTCAAAAATCATTTTAACCTCGAGACAGTATGACACCACTGTAGCAAAGTTGAACATTTCTGTTTATGTATTAATGTAAAATGTGTATGTCTGTTGTGTTATTTTTCTATCTCAATAAAACAAGATTGAATTAAATACTGCAGATGAGTACTTGAGTCACAACAAGATCTTGGTGGCTTTTTCTGTTAAATAAATACTCTATCATTTTGATTTCTTGATTAAAAACCTTTTTTTACTCCATGTCAAAATACGCCCTAATAAAATTGCTTTTTTTTTTATTAAAAGCTCTCTGGTACGGTGCATACAGTCTGTACAACATTTCTGACTTTTTTTATCTGAATAAATACACTGTAATGTTGATTTTTTTTTATTATAAACATGCATGGTGTCTGCCTGTGAAACTGTGGCCTAGTAACAGCTGCTTACAAAATGTGCAATGGTGTCTGTACAATATTTATGGCTTTTGCCTGTGAAATAATATACTCTAATTTGTTTGATTATTAAACTGATTGGTATCTCACCATGAAAATACAGCCCAGTAAATGCTTAAATGCTTTGCTTGGAATTAATACAATATTTCTGTATTTTTTCTGTGAAATAATTGACTCTAATTTTGTGAAAAAGCTGCCTGATGTCATCCTGTGAAATGACTGCCTAGTACAAATGCTTACATACTATGCACAGAGTCAGTAAAATATTTCTGGCTTTTTTATCTGAAATAATATGCTGATTTTCTTTTTCTTAATAAAACGTATATCATCTCTATCTTTGAATATGTAGCCTAATAAATATATTTTGCACTGACTGTAAATAATTTCTGTCTATTTTCTGCAATTATTTTTCAATTAGATACATGGTACATACTTTTTATTGTATGGTTTCAATCATAAAATAAACTAATTGATCTGTTTTAAAACTCTGTTGTATGTGTTAGCTATTATTTCCTGTTCTCTTTTATTGGGCTCCTTGAGTGAGACTTCCTACTCCTTTGAAACATTACCTTTTCTATTATGTTATCAATACTCTTTACAGCAATTCGGTTGAGGCTATATCAAAAAGCTTTTTTGCATGGGAACCATGTGCAGATAACTCCAAGGGAACTCCTTGTCACATCCACATCTCTGCAATGCTAGTGCCTGAGCTGTTGGCCTTATATTCCAAGAAACCCATTGAAAATAAAATGCGTTTATTTTTTTAAAGACTGTGCTTTGGAGCACAGAAATGTAATATGACGCACACCAAGGGCAGCTTTGCCTGTTTCAGCAACAAGTATGGAACAAAAGCTAACTTGTGTGAGGGCAGACAGCCTAACACCTTGGTTCTCCTGGAGCAAATTGTCACGATTTAGCATGCAGTTTCCCTGCCTGTGTAATTTATGCCTTCTTGCTGCAATGCTTCTCCTAGTTCCTGATTCCTTTCACATGTGTTGTTTGGCTTCTGTGCTCATCTATGGATGTTGCCTGCTATTCTGTGTAATAGTACAATTTCAGTGTTTGCGGAAGACACCAAGCTATGCAATGTAATAACGTCCTTACAAGATGTCTCCAATTTACAAGCCAACCTCAATGCACTGTTTAATTGGGAAACTTTGTGGCAAATGAGGTTTAATGTTGTTAAATGTAAAGTTATGAACTTGGGGGCTAAGAATATGCATGCATCATACATACTAAGGGGAGTACAACTGGGGAGATTATAAGCTTAATAACAGCATGCAATGCCAAGCCGTGGTTTCCAAAGCGAGCAGAGTCCTCATCCTCATTAGTAAGACCTCATCTGGGATATGCTGTTCAGTTTTGGGCACTAGTTCACGAAAAGGATATTGGAGAACTGAAGAAGGTGCAGAGAAGAGCAACCAAACTGATAAGAGGCATGGAGGAGCTCAGTTATGGGGAAAGATTAGAGGAACTGAATTTATTTTCAGAGATTAAGGGGGATATGAATACAATACATAAGTTGTCCATATAGGGAACTTGGTGTTGAGTTATTCACTGTAAGGTCATCACAAACAACAAGGGGGCACTCTTTACGTCTGGAGGAAAAGAGATTTAATCTCCAAATACAAAAATGTTTATTTACAGTAAGAGTTGTGAAAATGTGGAATAGACTTAAAGCGGAGGTCCACCCTAAAGTGGACCTTCCGCTCATTGGAACCCTCCCCCCTCCGGCGCCACAATTGGCACCTTTCAGTGGGGAGGGGGGTGCAGGTACCTGTACAGTACAGGTATCTGCACCCCCTTCCGGTGTAGATTCTGCAGAAGGTACGCCCCTTTCCGCAGAATCTATGCCCCTTTCCGAAGGTCCCCCGCTGCCTGCTGGGAAACACACGGATCCCAGAGACAGCGGGGAACAACCTTATTGTGCAGCAGGACTCGCGCATGCGCAGTAGGGAACCGGGAAATGAAGCCGAAAGGCTCCACTTCCTGATTCCCATACCCAAGATGGCGGCGGCAGCACCCGAGAGACGATCGAGAGATCGGCTTCGGGTGCCGACATCGCAGGCGCGCTGGGCGGGTAGGTGTCATTATTTTAAGCAGCTGTAGTATTTGTAGCTGCTGGCTTTAAAAAAAAAAAAAAAAAAACGCGGACTCCCGCTTTAAAAAAAGGCCTAAAATTCTTTCCTACATATACATATTGTAACTGAATCAGTGATGGCTGGTGCTAACATTTTTTTTTTGTGGGGGCAAAAATGAACTGAAAAATTCTGAAAAATACTGAAACAAAAAACATCAATTGCAGCCTCGCTGTGCCTATCATATCATCATATGCAGCCACTGTGCCCATCATATGCAGGCAATGTGCCCATTACAGAATATTTGGTAAGGGTGTACACCTACTTTAGGAGACCAGTGCCTGCAAGCACTATACTATGCTTTTCATATCACAGTTAAGCACATTGTCAATATGGCTGCTGTAAAGCCAACCTTTTTATACTAATGAGACTACGTTATCCAAATATCCTTTTATTGGACCTTCTAAACCATGCAGCCTAAGTTCAAAAGCAAAGGATGGCATTATTAGTAGTTAGATTCTATGGCAGGAAGTTGCTCTTTAGTTCACCAGGTCTACAAACGATCTGAGTTCACCTCAATGTTTTTTCTGAACCAAAATCTAATCCATAGATAAAAAGGTTTTAGTTTGAAGTACTTAAACTTTCGTGGCAAGTAATTAAAGGATGACAAAGACTCTAACCCTAGAAACACAGTAGGCTTTCTGTGCTCCAAGAATGTTCACCCAAAAATTATCTTCACATAGATTGTATGAACATCGTGTTAGGCCTGGTGGGATGCACTTGCAGCATTCTATACAGTATGATACAATGTACATGTTACTGTATATTGTATAAAAAAAAAAAAAAAAAAAAAGAGATGTACCAGAAACTGGTACTAGAAAAAACATTCCCATCTTACCCAGTCCTCAGGCACCTGCAATTCCTCCTGTTCCCCTGCATTCCTAGTCTCATTCTTGATCTGGTCTGTGTAATATCTCACATTCACATTCCAATATTTCCTTGCCCATAACTCCTCTTCTAAATATATGCAGAGCACAGAAACATGTTCTTATCTTTCCATACTCTTTCCAAAAATGAGAAAATATAAAATAAATGTTGCCTCAGATGGATTCTGCATTCCCATACAAGTCTATGGGAACGCAAAACCCACTTAAAGCGGGTCAAAGGCAGGCCATAAAGAAGTCAACTGCAGGACAAATGTACCTGTCGGTAAGTACTGAATGATCCCAAAAGCATGTCAAATTGATGACAGACTCAACTCCAAAGCTAGTTGATCCAGATTGTCCACCAAATCTTGAAAGCAAAAAAAATGGACATGTTTTATTGATTGTTATATGTGAATAGCTTTATTTCCCCATGCTGATCTCTATGTCATTACTATATCCCACCTATGGGGAAACAATTGGAAAACCTTACAAAAGTGGGGTACAGGCTGTCTGACACATGGAAATGTGTCAGACAATAGCGATGCCTGTAGTTCTTGAAATGAGTCAAGATTTACCAACTGCTAAGCAAGTACTCATTTAGTTCATTTTGCCACTCGGTATGTACCACTCGACAGAATAAATTGGTTCATTATACTAAAAGAAGTAAAACAATGGGTAAGACACCAGCAAACTCTTATAATTACGTAAGTCTAAAATGTCAAATAACAACAGTATGGACCAGTGGTGGCCCGTCCATAAGGGGCACAGGGGCGTCAAACCCCCTAATACAAGTGCCCTTAATCTCCATGCAGGGAGCCAGACGCATGGATTTTAATGGGTTTTTTAAGCACATGATTGGAGCCTGAGGCTCTAATTGTCTTCAAAGAAGGGTGAGCTTGGGATGCAGAGCACTGCACCCTGAGCCCACCCAGTTGTGTGACAATAGAGAATTAATATTAACTATTGTCTTCGGATTCTCCACCCAGCCAATCAGAAAGCGGGTCCTGAGGCCCTATTGACCACAGAGTCTTAGGACATGGTGTCCATAATGGCATGATGAATGTGTTCCATAAGTTGTAATGCCTCAGTATGCCTAACCAGTATTTCTACAACATGGGTATTGCTTCTGAAACTCCATTTCCTATAGTATTTGTCTTTTATTATATTTACATCCCCTGTATGCCTTCACTTTGCACAGCATTAAATTAGATGTTTTGTGATAGAAAATAACAACAAACCATAATAATACTTATTCAGTCTAATTATGGTCATTGAACAATAAAGGAGTGAGGTATGTACTTTCAGAAAATTTTTGTTAGCTCAAATCAAACATCTATAAAATTTGGCATAAGCTAGAGTCCTACTGTAGAAGACATATAATACCTTTCCTTCTAATGAGGTTCTTTTCATTTTATTAACTTGTTTTTTTCTTATATATACAGAGAAAACCCTGTGTCAGCATTTGACTTGTGACTTTTAACTTTAAGCAATATTCCTGCACTATGCTCTAAATGGAAAACGTGATTAGGGATTGTGTTTACCACCAGCAGCATTTTTCTATGTCAAATAAATATAACTTTATTGCTGCTAAAAGGCCCTATAGTTATTTTCTTTAAAGCAGTATTCAGCAGCTTGCAACTTCAACTAGTTATCTCTACATTTTAAGATTTGCTTGGCAAAGGTGGAATATTATCTGAGGAGAGATTTAGTGTAGAGATCAGCCGCTCAACTTAAACATATTCAAATGATGTACTTTAGTACTTTATGCAGTATTTCACAAACTTTTCTTTCCTATGTTCCTGCACAACGAAAAGTAACGTTAATGTTCTGCGAATTTACATTTGAAGCATTTTATTACACAGAATATCAGTATCAAATGGATTTTTTTTTTTTTTATTTCAAAGTTTTCACCTTAACAACTGTGGGACCCCCCCCCCCCCCCCCACGCATATGATGCTTGGAAGAAAGTCCATATCTACCAGAAATAATAATCTCACAAAATGTCATTTTTTATGAGGAAATCTGTTGGGTCCTATTAGATGTACTCTTATTGATTGATCTAAATTTTTGTTTCAGGAGATAACAATTAATTACAATATGATTAGTGTTGCAATATATATATATATTATTTTTTTCTTTATTTGCTATTTTTTCCCCACAAAAGTGGAATTACCCTTTAAATCATTTTTTTATATATTGCTGAACAGTGGATTTACAATGACATAGTACATTATTATCATTATTTAATTATTACGGATTATATAAAAATGGTCTTGGTCTTTTTTTTTTTTTTTAAGCTATAGTGTGCCTGCAATGGAAGGACTGGTCCAATATTGAGGAGTCCTGTCTTCTGAAGCCAAAGAAAAGTGTGACCATTATGAGATCATAATACCATGAGAATAGGAATGTAGTAAATGGGGCCATGAAAGGTGGAGTGTGTAAGTCAAGGGATGTAAGTTGCCATGCTGCAATATTTCAAACCAGTCAAGTTGTGGACAGGTGGGTACCTCCTGAAGTGTAATACCTAATCACTGTACATGAAGAGCAATAGAAGTAGAAGAATTTGAGTTAGCAAAGTGTTATTAGGATTTCACTACTTATATTTAATAAAGAATTTGGATACATTTAATATGGAAAGAATAGCACAAGTCTTTTGTATGTTTTGGAGTTAAGCAGCCACTGTTGGCTTGTTGCATACATTTTTGCTGACACTTCCTGTTGAAGATTAACTGTTGGCCTGTTGGCCAGGACTAGGGATGAGCTTCGAGTTCGAGTCGAACTCATGTTCGACTCGAACATTGCCTGTTCGCCTGTTCAGCGAACAGTGAACAATTTGGGCTGTTCGCAGCAAATTCGAAAAGCCGGAACACCCTATACAAGTCTATGGGAGAAATCTAAAGTGCTCATTTTAAAGGGTAATATGCAGGTTACTGTCCTAAAAAGTGTTTGGGGACCTGGGTCCTGCCCCAGGGGACATGGATCAATGCAAAAAAAAGTTTTAAAAACGGACGTTTTTTCAGGAGCAGTGATTTTAATAATGATTAAAGTGAAACAATAAAAGTGTAATATTCCTTTAAATTTCGTAGCTGGGGGGTATCTATAGTATGCCTGTGAAGGGGCGCATGTTTCTGGTGCTTAGAACTGTCCCTGCACAAAGTGTCATTTGTGCAGGAAAAAAAGTATTTTAAAATCACTTGCGGCTAAATTGTCGGCTCCCCGTAATACAGAGAACACTCAATGAGTGTTCTCTGTATTAGCCGACAATTCATTCATTCATTGATTAAAAAAAAAAAAAAGCGTGGGGGTTCCCCTAAATTCAATTACCAGGCCCTTCAGGTCTGACATGGATATTAAGGGGAACCCGTGTCAAATTAAAAAAAAAATTGACGTGGGGGTCCCCCTAAATATCCATACCAGACCCTTCAGGTCTGATATGGATATTAAGGGGAACCCCGCATCAAATTTTTTAAAAAAATTGACGTGGGGGTCCCCCTAAAAATCCATATCAGACCCTTTATCCGAGCACGCAACCTGGCAGGCCGCAGGAAAAGAGGGGGGGACGAGAGAGCGGCCCCCCTCCCTCCTGAACCGTACCAGGCCACATACCCTCAACATTGGGAGGATGCTTTGGGGGTCTGTGACACCTCAAAGCACCTTGTCCCCATGTTGATAAGGACAAGGGCCTCATCCTCACAACCCTGGCCGTTGGTTGTGAGGGTCTGCGGGCTGGGGGCTTATCAGAATCTGGAAGCCCCCTTTAACAAGGGGACCCCCAGATCCCGGCCCCCCCTGTTTGAAATGGTAAGGGGGTACAAAAGTACCCCTACCATTTCACAAAGAAAGTGTCAAAATGGTTAAATAAGACAAACACACTTTTGAAAAATTCCTTTATTAAAAATGAAAAAAATAAAAAAAAGATTCCAGCGGTGCTAATCCACTCTTGCTATCCAGCGACGAATCTCCGGGGTCCAGCGATGGATGATCATATCCAGCGACGGGGGATCTCTCAGTCCAGCGCTGTCCATACATCCTTCTTCTGTCTCCACTCCGGAGACACTGCAGAGAGCCCAGCGCTGACGTTTCTTATATTAGGAGGGCGGGGCCACCCGTCACCTGACCCCGCCCCCTCTGACGCTGGTGAAGGGAGCCAGGGGTTCCCCAGTGACGTGTGGGTGACCCCGCCCCCTCTGATGTAACGGAAACCTGCGTTACATCAGAGGGGGCGGGGTCACCCACACGTCACTGGGGAACCCCTGGCTTCCCTCTCCAGCGTCAGAGGGGCGGGGTCAGGTGACGGGTGGCCCCGCCCTCCTAATATAAGAAACGTCAGCGCTTGGCTCTCTGCAGTGTCTCCGGAGTGGAGACAGAAGAAGGTTTTATGGACAGCGCTGGACTGAGAGATCCCCCGTCGCTGGATATGATCATCCATCGCTGGACCCCGGAGATTCGTCGCTGGATAGCAAGAGTGGATTAGCACCGCTGGAATCTTTTTTTTATTTTTTACATTTTTAATAAAGGAATTTTTCAAAAGTGTGTTTGTCTTATTTAACCATTTTGACACTTTCTTTGTGAAATGGTAGGGGTACTTTTGTACCCCCTTACCATTTCAAACAGGGGGGGGCCGGGATCTGGGGGTCCCCTTGTTAAAGGGGGCTTCCAGATTCTGATAAGCCCCCGGCCCGCAGACCCTCACAACCAACGGCCAGGGTTGTGAGGATGAGGCCCTTGTCCTCATCAACATGGGGACAAGGTGCTTTGAGGGGTCACAGACCCCCAAAGCATCCTCCCAATGTTGAGGGTATGTGGCCTGGTACGGTTCAGGAGAGAGGAGGGACCGCTCTCTCGTCCCCCCCTCTTTTCCTGCGGCCTGCCAGGTTGCGTGCTCGGATAAAGGGTCTGATATGGATTTTTAGGGGGGCCCCCACGTCAATTTTTTTAAAAATTTGATGCAGGGTTCCCCTTAATATCCATATCAGACCTGAAGGGTCTGGTATGGATATTTAGGGGGACCCCCACGTCATTTTTTTTTTAAATTTGACACGGGGTTCCCCTTAATATCCATGTCAGACCTGAAGGGCCTGGTAATTGAATTTAGGGGAACCCCCACGCTTTTTTTTTTATTTTTATTTTTAATCAATGAATGAATGAATTGTCGGCTAATACAGAGAACACTCATTGAGTGTTCTCTGTATTACGGAGACCCGACAATTTAGCCGCAAGTGATTTTAAAAGACTTTTTTTCCTGCACAAATGACACTTTGTGCAGGGACAGTTCTAAGCCCCAGAAACATGCGCCCCTTCTCAGGCATACTATAGATACCCCCCAGCTACGAAATTTAAAGGAATATTACACTTTTATTGTTTCACTTTAATCATTATTAAAATCACTGCTCCTGAAAAAAACGGCCGTTTTTAAAACTTCTTTTTGCATTGATCCATGTCCCCTGGGGCAGGACCCGGGTCCCCAAACACTTTTTAGGACAGTAACCTGCATATTACCCTTTAAAATGAGCACTTTAGATTGTGAACGTTCGAGTCCCATAGACTTTAATAGGGTTCTAAAGTTCACACGAAGTTTAGGTCTGTTGACAGTTTCTGGTGCGAACCGAACAGGGGGGTGTTCGGCTCATCCCTAGCCAGGACTATAGGCTGTTTCCATGACAGGCACTTGTTACTAACTCTGTACTTTAACTAAATAAGCACAGAGGAGAATTTTCATTATAGCATTCATTCTAATTGTCATGGTCTGGAGTCAGGTTCGGAGGCCAGTAGCTATAGCAAAGGATCAGATATTCACACGTGTTCATCTGAGGGGCAGGGTCTAAGCATTAACCGGTATTCACCGGAGCTCCTGATGGTGGAGATGGGCTTTGCTGCATGTTAGTACCAGGTTGTGGTCCTCAGGATAGCCCCACCAGGAGGTGAGCAAGCCAGGGTCCAGCAGCAGATATAGCAGCTAGTGGTCAAGCAGAAGCATAGTCTAGAAACAAACTAAATGTTGCTAACAAATAGTTGAGATTCAGTAGATGCGTAGTCGAGAAAAAAGCCAAATGTCGGTAATGAAAGGTAGCTAAGGTACGGTCGGCAGCAGGAGAGACAAGAGCGAGATATTGGCTGGTGAAGACACAATATTCTGATGACCAGGAAGTGCAGAGACATGGTTTAAATCAATAAGTTAATGGGAGGAGCAAGGAGTTCAAGGTTCAAGGCAAGCAAGATTCAAGACAAGATCATTCAAGGAATAGAGTGACCGCTGGACACAGCAGAGATAGCAGGTTCAAGTCCAGGTCCTAACCCTAATATTCTAAATATAAATACATTATACAATATGTTGAGAACCCTTCACAGATGTTCATGTGATGCCTTTTTATCATACAGAGTAACGTATGTGCTACATTCATTTTTTTTATGCACCACTAATGTTAATCTGCAGCTGCAGTCACTCATCCACTTGCTGACTGTATAACTTAGATATACAGTGACAAAGTGGCACGGCTGCTCCAGATGGCGTACCTGGTACGTGATTCGACACTTCTGGGTCTGGGGCATGCATGTGCATTGCTCGCACACAGCGGGGGGCCCAGTGACAGGTACCACAGACTTTGGTGTAAACAAGGCAGATCGCCGTTTTGTCAGTAGGGAAGGAATTGATCCTGTGTTCTTGCAAAGCAGGGACCTGGATCTATGCCTTCCCTTAGTGTCAGTACAGTGGCAGTGCATATTTTTTAGCACTGATTACTGTATAGTGTCACTGGTCCCCAAAAAGTGTCAAAAGTGTCAGTTAGTGTCTGATTTGTCCACCACAATTTCGCTGTCCAGCTATAAGCCGCTGATCGCTGCCATTACTTGTAAACATAAATAAATAAATAAATAAAAATATCCCATAGTTTGTAGACGCTATAACTTTTGCAGAAATCAATCATTATACCCTTATTGGGACTTTTATCAAAAATATGTAGCAGAATACATATTGGCCTAAATTGATGAAGAAATTAGATTTTTTGACATTTATTATTAAATATGTTTTATAGTAGAAAGTAAAAAAATCTTGTTTTTTTTCAAAATTGTTGCTTTTTATTTTTGTTTATAGCACAAAAAATAAAAACTGCAGAGGTGACCAAATACCACCAAAAGAGAGCTCTGTATGTGGGGAAAAGAGACATTTTATTTGGGTATAGTCTCGCACGACAGTGCAATTGTCAGTTAAAGTAATGCAGTCTTTGGGATTGCTCAATATGCAATCAAAACAAACAAAAAATATAAAAAAATACATGTATTAAAAGTGTCCTCTAACATTCAATTCATAGTGCAGTCACATACAATAATACTTTTTTTTGCTTAGGGAAGTCAAACATCTGATGTCTTTTTTATTAAGTCAGTCGATGGTACATACAGAACATTTGAGAATCTTTGATTTTTATTGAAAGGTCTCTTTTCATTATTTTAATGTTGTGCTTTCTCTAATATGTGTTCCTCTCTGCTGCTCCATTTCTTCCACTAATTGTATTATTTTTCATTTAAATGGATGGTAGGAGACTGTCCTGTAGATGAGATTGATCCTGTCAGTCCAAGCTCTATAAAAGGGGTAGGGATTGATTGTTATCCATGCTGGTTTATCAAGTCACACTGGACATTAGGAAGTACACATTTACAAATCTATTATTATACTGCTGGAATTACTCAGTCCATACAAGGGTGACATTTTGTCCATAAATGATTTTTATAATGCTTGTTAAGCCTGAAACATGCTGAGATCTCAGCATCTATTTTTATATAAAGATAATGTTGCCAGATCCTAATTATTTCATGAAGAAAACAGCATTACCTGTCAAAACATGTAACCTGTGCTTGTTACCGAAAAATGGTATAGACATCTTTACTGCTATACAGTGAACCTCAGTTAATGTTGCATTACAGCCCTTTTATCAGATTTCAATGTATGTAATGCATAATATCACAATATTTTCCAAAAATCATTTTCTGCTCTCACATAATTTGTACATGTTGAACAAGTCAGAACTAAAACCACGTCTTGGAGCAAAATCTGAGCAGTGGCCCTTTTATAATATTATAATATAAACAATCTTTTAACCGCAACATCATCTTCTGCTGTAAACCTAACCTATAGCCCTAGAGCAGACCCTCCCTGTACTAATTTGTCCTGTAACCGTAAAACTAGCATTCACACGTACCCTCCCTGTAACACCAATCTTCATAACATCTTTCCCTACTTTAAATAAAACCCCTTTTTACTTAGAAAAGGGGGTTACACTCCAACATGAAATCCACTGGTAAAAGTTTATTAAACCATCCTTTTAAAAAGGCTAGATCATCTGAACCTCTGCCCTCTAATATGTTTCACTTAACAATGAGCTGATTGACAATGAGTGTTTAGGAAGGGTACCTAAACATTTGTGACCAAATAACAATATTCACAAAACAAGAAATTGCTAAATTTAAATCATAGTTCTAGTCAAAGCATATCAGATCTATGCAGGGCTGTCTTTAAAGTGGTTGTAAACCCTTATGCCGCGTACACGCGATCAGACTATGACAATCTGCCCGTGTGTAGGCTCCGGTGGACTTTTTCTTTCCAAAAGTCCAGCGGACTTAGAAAGAAGTTTTGACTCAAAATTGTCTGCTGGTCTCGGCAGTCTGGTGGACAATCTGCCCGTTTGTGTGCTAGTCCGCCAGACTTTTGAAATGAACGGACTTGCCCACACACGGAGAAATGTCAGTTCCAGGTAGACAGAACTAGCAAAGTAAGTCAATGTTGCCACCTCCATCGGCGAGATTGACACCTCGCGAGCCCCGTCACCTGGTATGGACTTAAAGTGGAAGCCCATTGCAGACCCTTATTCGAGCACACAGCCCAGCCAGTCAGGAAAGGGGTTGGGGACGAGCGAGCGCCCCCCCCTCCTGAGCCGTACCAGGCCATGTGCCCTCAACATGGGGGGGGTGCTTTGGGGAAGGGAGGGCCCTGCGGCCCCCCACCCCAAAGCACCTTATCCCCATGTTGATGAGGACAAGGGCCTCTTCCCGACAACCCTGGCCATTGGTTGTCGGAGTCTGGGGCGGGGGGCTTATCGGAATCCGGGAGCCCCTTTTAATAAGGGGGCCCCCAGATCCCGGCCATCCACCCTATGTGAATGAGTATGGGGTACATCGTACTCCTACCCATTCACCTGAGGGAAAAAGTGTCAATAAAAAAACACAAGTTTTTGAAATAATTTATTAGACAGCTCTGGTGGACTTTCGTCTTGGGGGTCTTCTTGCCGGACTCCTCCACTATCTTCTGCTAGCTCTTTTACTTGCAGAGGAGCCCAGCTTTCTTCTTCGTCGTCGCCGCTGTCTGGGGGTCTTCTTCCAACTTCGGGGTCTTGTCCCGCTCTTCGGGGGTCTTGCCCCCCTCTTCGGTTCTTCTTGCCGGGCCTCCGTTTTCTTCTTCCGGCTCTTTTACTAGCGTTGGTCCAGTCTTCTGTCGCTGTCGCCGCCACCGCCGCCTTCTTGCCTTCTTCTCTTCTTCTCTTCTTCTTCTTCTTTTTTTCTTCTTCCTTGCGATGTTGACACAACGCTCTCTCTGGCCGCAATGGCAGGGACGCATTGTGCAACGACTTATATAGAGACAAGGGGCGGGGTCACCGGGTGACGTCACATGGTGACCCCCGCTCCTTATGATGTCACAGTCCCAGCATGCTCTGTAGACAGCGGCGTGCAGGCGCACTGAGCATGCCGCTGCTAATGGCGATATGCCATTAGTGGCAGCTCCCGCACGTATGTGTGGGAGTGACGTCATCATTTCTACGTCACTGTGAGTGGTCAGAGCAGCGATACCTAGAAGAAGATGAACGCTCCGTACTACAGGGGACAGCGGTGACATCTCTGGCTCCTGTGTCAGGTAAGTGACACATAATTGGCTACTATGCGATGCATAGTAGTCAATTATGCTTTACCTTTGCAGGGAGACAAAGAGGAAGTAAACCCATCAGGGTTTACTTCCTCTTTAAGGCAGAGCAAAAGGGGCAGCTGCCCTGGGCCTTGTCATTGTTGTAGGACCCAAAGCAGCTACCTCGTACTTGCCAACTATCCCGGTTTAAATTCCCTTGTCCCTTGAAGTTTTAAACTTGTGCTGTGTCCCGATATCTCAGTGTGAAGTGCTGCTACTAATGCTGCTAAGCTCTGCCCTATTGTTGTGTACAGGTGACTCATCTACAGACTCTGTTTATATGTAAATAACCGACATTGATATGTAAATATAGGTTGCATTCATATGTAAATAGCCAGAGACTGGCAGCATTCATATGTAAATAGAGACTGCATTCATATGTATATCATGCCCCCCCTGAGGTCATATCCACCATCACCTAGACTCCTATACTGAATGCTGCCCACTGCGGAGAATGCTTGAAAGCCCTGCCTGCAACTGTTGTCATTCAGCCTAAATTTAGCCTGTTCTGCAAAGGTAAGAAAATTGGTGGGAGGGAGGGAAGGGGTAGTGTGAGGTATGCAGAATTTGGCAAAGAAGGAATTACAGTTTGGGTGCACAGGTGACCAAGGAGGGGATGTATAGAGGTAAGCAAGGTGGGAGCAAAGATGGGCAGAGGAGGCAGGTAGAGTTAAAGGGGTGGTGGTCTGGGGTGTAGAGGTTAGCATGGGTTTTAGCATGCAAAGGTGCACTGACAAGGTGGATGTACCCAATTATTTTAACCTCCCTGGCGGTGTGATTATTTCAGAATTTAGATGTTGAAAGCGGTACAATTATTTTGCATGAAAATTTGTATTGTATTTATATTTTAGTCCTGTAGGAATAACTCACTTAAATCTGTCCAAACCAGAGTCTAGCAGACATCCCGGGTATGATAAAGTTTGGAAAATGAAATCCTAAATTATAATATAATAAATAACTAAAAATAATTATACCAAATAATAATATAACAATAATAAAAATGATTCAATAATGTAGTCAAATCAAAAACACTGAAATTTGCTCAGTTGCAGAATTGTCACTGTCATTACTTTTCAATATTTGATGACGGATCTCCCCACAAATCGCTATCGCTCAATTCTGTGACTGATTCCAATTTATTATTTATTTCTAGCTGGTCTAAAATCATTTTTGATGTAATGGGACAGTTTTGGTTGCTATGGACAATCTCCAGTTTCCAGGCATAAAGAACAGTTTTTATAATATAAAACTGCATGCAGGGCACTGAACAGACCACTAGGGACAAAGGGAATGTGAAATTATTACATACAGCAATGTAATCTGTAAGATTACATTATACTGTATGTATACTGTGTGTTTCACTTTTTGAATTTGGCACCAATCTCCGTCCCCGTTCATCGCAACGCTCGCAGGGAACGGAGATCCGCTCCATGATGAATCGAGCGGAGGACGAGACGCTCTTAAACGGGGGGGGGGGGACATCGCTGGATCCAAGGGACAAGGTAAGTAAACCTTCTCCTGCATTTAGCGATGCGGTCCCGAGTCTGGCTCTGGGTTACCGCTTTTGGTATAAAACTTCCAAACCGAGCCAGACTCGGGAATACTGCCAGGGGGGTTAATGGGCTGCTCCATGAGCTAGAAATGTGGAAGAAAGTCCCAAATTTCTTTTAAAAATCACATGGTTGCACAGCACATGTCAGCAGATGCGTGACGGTGTCATTAACAATTAATGACACTGCTGTGTATCTGCTAAAGGGCAGCATGTCTCTGTGGTGTCGGGAAAGCGATTTTGCATGCGTTACTGACACACACAAATGTGAACGCAAGCTAAATGTCTAAATGTCATTGGTGGTCAGGGTTAGAATATTATTCCAAATTCATAATTCAGCACTTATAGGTGTTATATTATATTCATGGCAAGCTTGCAAAACATATTTGGTTTTATGATTAGTCATAATAAATATAGTACATGTGAATGACCTTGATCAATTGATTTGATATGATCCTTCATCTAAATTTGAGTATTGCTAGAAGTTTCTGGTGTATAAGAATGACATATAAGGTATCTTGGTATAGAATGTCATGAGAAGACAAAAATAGACCCATATCTATGTAGCTAGAGGAATAATACATATTTGTTTATTTCCTATAAAGTTAGTTTAGTGTAGTCTCAGTCATATTAATAAGTATTAGTATATAGTTGCTTAATGTAGTTAAAGTTGGTAATATGTGTTCATATTAGTAGATGTTTGGTTATATGACATTACATGATCAGCACATTACTACAAGTGTTACATATGGGCAGGGCCGTCTTTAATATTGATTGGACCCCAGGCAAAACAAATTTGGGGGGCCCTCTCCCATGCAATTTCACTCTCCACCTGCTCTGAGACATACAATAAATAGAAGCTGGACTTAAAATCAGTTTACTGTATCAGATCAGACAGCAATTGTGTATGGTTGCCAGAGGTTACAGCATATCATTACTGCTTACTGACTGGTTGCTAGAAGTTACAGCACACATTATGGTTCACTGATTCGTTTCTAGAGGTTACAGCAAATGATTTCTGCATGTTAATTAGTTGCTAGAGATTACTGTACAGTAATACTGCTCACTGATTGCTAGAGGTTACAGCATATCATCTTCTCACTGCAGGGGGGCATGATATACATATGAATGCCACTTTTTACATATCAATGCAGCTGGCCACAGCTATTTGCTTAGTAATGCCGCTGCTATTTGCATATGAATGCCAGTTATTTACATGTAAACACAGGGTCTGCAGGTGAGTCATCTGTACACAACAACAGGGCTAAAACTTCAAGGGACAAGGACATTTAAACTGGGATAGTTGGCAAGTATGAGACAGCTACTTTGGGCCCCACAGCAATGACAGGGCCCAGGGCAGCTGCCCCTTTTGCCCTGCCTTAAAGACGGCCCTGCTTGGTGCAAGGTCATGCTTTAAGAAGTGCATTTGCAAAAGGGCCTAGATTCAGAGTGTTCATACAGCTCCTTGACAACGGTAATAGATCAATAGAGTACCACGAGTAGATGATATTTCCAGAGGCAGCCAAAGTTACTCAATGTATCTTGTCAGGATGGCCGAGTGGTCTAAGGCGCCAGACTCAAGAACTGTCTCTTCACATTGTGTGGGTGTTCTGGTCTCCAAATGGAGGTGTGGGTTCAAATCCCACTTCTGACAAACAGTTTACACATTTAGCTTGAACTAGAATCACCACTTCTGCTGTCTTTTCATGCTACCATGTCACCGACAAAAAAACATGAAAAAAATCCAAAAACTTTGCCCATCCTACATAAAGATCAAATTCTTGAGGAAAATCTGCTAGACCATGCTGTTAAATCTGTCATTTAAAGTGCTACTTTAGTCAGAAAAGTAAGTCCTGCTACATCTCTTCCCGTTGTCCCATTTTGCATATATACTCATGTAAACATAAAAAAATAAGGTTCTATACACTTTGAAGTCCAGTAATACGCTGTTTCAACCTGCTCTGCACATACTCAGTTGCTCTTCCATTTTAGGCATATTTAAGCACTTAAAGCACAATCAAACCCTCCTATCATTTACAGCCAATGAAGCTGCTTCTGTTCAAACTGCAAATGCCATAATGCTGCACATGTGATCAGTTATGACACCAGCCATTTGATGATTTGATAGTTTGGTTGAGAACACAAGCAAATGGGACAGTTATCAATCCCGGGATTCCAGGAATGTAACTGTGTTTTGAAACCCTTAAATCAATTGGTTTAGTTCCACTTTATGATTTACTGCTGTTTGGAGGCTCTGGGCTTCAGCAAATTGGAAGCCTCCAGCAAGAAGCAAGTTGTTATGGGTAAAGCAAGAACTTGTGAGTGAAGGTCACAGGAACTGGAAAGCAGCATCAAAAACGACCACGAAGGGACTTGAACCCTCAATCTTCTGATCCGAAGTCAGACGCCTTATCCATTAGGCCCCGCAGTCTGCCACAAGGACATCTTGTTGGTATGTGGCATCTGGATTAGCAAAACACTTGAAGATCACCTGGGACATCTTCTACTTGCTTTGCTCAAGCAGATTTGGTAGAAAGGATCTGAAATGTATGACTTGGTGCCAGGGGCGTCTTTAATATTGATTGGAACTTAAAAAATTTGGGGGGCACTCTCCCATGCAATTTCACTCTCCACCTGCTCTGAGACATACAATAAATAGAAGCTGGACTTAAAATCAGTTTACTGTATCAGATCAGGCAACAATTGTGTATGGTTGCCCGAGGTTACAGCATATCATTACTGCTTACTGACTGGTTGCTAGAAGTTACAGCACACATTATGGTTCACTGATTAGTTGCTAGAGGTTACAGCAAATGATTTCTGCTTGTTAATTAGTTGCTAGAGATTACTGTACAGTAATACTGCTCACTGATTGCTAGAGGTTACAGCATATCATCTTCTCACTGCAGGGGGGCATGATATACATATGAATGCCACTTTTTACATATCAATGCAGCTGGCCACAGCTATTTGCTTAGTAATGCCGCCGCTATTTGCATATGAATGCCAGTTATTTACATGTAAACACAGGGTCTGCAGGTGAGTCATCTGTACACAACAGGGCTAAAACTTCAAGGGACAAGGACATTTAAACTGGGATAGTTGGCAAGTATGAGACAGCTACTTTGGGCCCCACAACAATGACAGGGCCCAGGGCAGCTGCCCCTTTTGCCCTGCCTTAAAGACGGCCCTGCATATGGGATCAAACTCAATAAATCAAACTCTATAAATTACTCTCTGAGTTAATATCTCCTTTTGTATAGCATATTGCTGAAGTTAGCAGAAATGAATGTGTGCCATACAAGGTTCTAAGTTTTTCCATGTTTTGCATGGAAATTTGGCATTTTATATTGTAGGCCTGTAATTCTTATGAATAACACACTTAAATCTGTCCAAACAAGAGTCTAGTAAACATCCTGTGTATGATAAAGTTTGAAACACGAAATCATAAATGATGATATAATAAATAACTATAAATAATTATAAGAAATAATATAATAATAATAACAATTATTCAATAATGTAATCAAATCAAAAACACAGACATTTGCTCAGTTGCAGAATTGTCACTGTTGTTACTTTCAGTGGTTGATGACGGATTTCTCCACGAATCACTATTGCTCATTTCTGCAAGTGTATCTAATTTATTATCGCTGTTTTCTAGCTGTTCTAAAGCCTCTTTTAATATAAAGGGATGCTTTTTGGTTTCTATGGACAATCTCCAGTTTCCAGCAGAAAACAGTATTTATAATATAAAACTGCACACAGGGCACTGGACAAACCACTAGGGACAAAAGGGATGTGAAATCATTTGATGCAGTAATGTAATCTGTAAGATTACAGTGTACAGCATGTGTAATGTGTCTTTTACTTTTTGAGTTTGGCGCCGTGCTCCATCCCCATGCATCGCAACACTCGCAGGGAACGGAGCTCGGCACTGTGATAGATCCAGAGGAGGATGACTCGCACACACAGCAGGGAGACATCATAGGATTCTGGGGACAAGGTAAGTAACTTTGCCTGGATCCTGTGATGTGATCCCGAGTGTGGCTCAGGGTTGCCGCTTTTGGTACTGAAAATTCACCCCGAGCCACACTCTGGAATACCACTACGGAGGTTAATATAACATATTATTCTATAGTGATTTTTGTTTAGACCAATTGTAATAATGCTTGCTGTAGTATTCAGACAATAACATAACCATTGGAGTTAGATTTTTTTTTTCCACAAGAAAAGTTTTATTGAACATAAAGTTGTGTTTACAATACATTCAGCAATTCAGTCAAAGTTGGCACCATGACCTTAATATACAACTGATTGATATAGGTCATTTGCAGGGTATGGGTTATAACATCAAGAGTGAGGGAAACTGTTTGATATAAAAATTAGAAAAAAGAGCATAAACGTTACAGAAACTTCCAATAATATGACCACTTTAGGTAACAAAATCTGATTTGGGCCGAGTATTAGCAGTAGTGATGATAGTACCATTGAGACCAATATCATCAGGTCCAACCATGGTGGTAGTAGAATCAGTAGACTTGACCTTCTTTTGTTCAGGAGCATTCCTGGCTGAATGTAGTAGGGTGTGCATTTTTTTGAGGGGGTACGTAGATAGAAAGGGAAAAGTCAGTGGGGGGAGGAGATAGAGGGGAAACTGGTTCAGAATAAAAAAAGGAACGGGAAAGGGAAAAGGGAAGGTGGATGAGGGGGGTGGGGGCTGCTCCGAGGCGAAGGTATATAGATTTCTATCAGGTGTTCTAGGTGTTTGCGGTCATAGAAGGAATGTAGGCACTGTAGCCCTCGGTTTATTTAAAGTGAGTGCAGCAGGCCCAGGTGTTTGTGAATTTTTGTATGCGTTCTTGAGAAGTGAGGATCAATTCCTCCATCTCTTCTATCTTAGATATCCTAATCAGCCATTCCCTACTTGAAGGTATCGCCAGTAAATTGGAATGCAGAGTCTGGCAGCATTGACCATATGCATAACCAGCAATTTGTGATAGACCTGTTTAGGAAGAGACGTGTGGTGTAAAAGATATTAAGTAATCAAACCCGCTCTCTAACCTACATCTTTAATCTCTCCGTCTCTTCTGGCATCTCCCCCAACTCTTTAAAACATGCGCTTGTCAGCCCCATACTTAAAAAGCCCTCGCTGAACCCATCCAATCTTAACAACCTACTACAACCTACAAACTCCTTGAACGTCTAGTCTACAACTGACTGAGAGTCCACCTTGCTGATAATAGCCTTCTTGATCCCTTTTATCTAGATGTTGTCCTCAACTTTCCACAGAAACTGCTCTCCTAAAAAGAACAAAATATCTACTAATGGCCAAAACTAAGGGACAATAATATGTACTCCTACTCCTGGACCTCTCTGCTGCCTTTGATACGGTTGTCCACACCCCCCTTCTCAAAAAACTCCATGCCTTAGGTCTCCGTGACTGTACTCTTCGCTGGTTCTCTACCTTCTTATCCAACCAGACCTTTAGCGTTACCTACAATTCTACTTCCTCCTCCCCTCTGCCTTTTTCTGGTGGGGTCCCCCAAGGTTCTGTTCTTGGCCCTCTCCTATTTTCAATCTACACCTCCGCCCTGGGTCAGCTGATAGCCTCCCTGTCAGAAGCCATGAAACAGACTGAGACAGAAGTACAATCAAATCACACTTGTTTATTAATAAAAATAAAAAGGTAACTAGAAAAAAGCATAGTCAAGCATAGCCAGAGTCCAGTAGCCAGATCAGGTAGTCAGCCAATGCAAAGTTCATTAACCAGATTGGGTAGTCAGCCAGTCCAAAGTTCATTAACCAGATCGGGTAATCAGCCAGCCCAGAAGTCAAGGATCCAAGGAGAGCAACTGCAAGCAGGATAAGAAGCCAGGAGGGATGTCAGCAAGCCAGTCTTGAAACAAACAGCAGAAAATGGTTCCTTGTGATGTGACCAACACGAAGGCAAAGGAAAAAGTGAGCTGGGAGGCTTTAAATAGGCAGATCAGATGAGCATCATCAGGAACAGCTGGTAACTGTGAAAAGAGAAGAGAGCTGGCAATTAGCTGACAGCTGAGCGGCCAGCCCAGAGGAGGAAGGGCTAAGCCAGCCCTGACACTCCCATGGCTTTCAATACCATCTATACGCTGAGGACACTTAAATGTATTTCTCTACCCCTCAACTCACTCCTTCATTCTCCTCACATATCACAATTGTACTATCAGATATATTAGTCTTGATGCCACACCACTTCCTCAAACTTAATCTATCCAAAACCTAACTTATAATTTTTCCTCCCCCGCGTGCCACTTCCCCTGATCTCTCTGTCAAAATTGCTGGCACAACTATCAGCCCATCCCCACATGTCAAGGTCCTAGGAGTAGTCCTGGACTCTGAACTCTCCTTTAAGCCGCATATCTAATCACTGTCCAAATCTTGCTGCCTCAACCTCCGGAACATCTCCAAAATACGCCCCTTTCTAAATAATGACACAACCAATCTCTTAATTCACTCCCTGGTTGTCTCTCACCTCGATTGCTGAAACTTCCTCCTCATTGGTCTACCTCTGCATACTCTATACCCCCTTCAGTCCATCATGAATGCTGCTGCCAGACTCATCCACCTTACCAACCGCTCTGTCTCTGCTACTCCTCTCTGTCAATCTCTCCACTGGCTTCTGCTCGCCCAACAAATTAAATTCAAAATACTAACAACTACCTACAAAGCAATCCACAACCCTGCCCCCAGCTACATCACTGACCTAGTCTCAAAATATCAACCTAACCATTCTCTTCATTCTTCTAAAGACCTCCTGCTCTCTAGCTCTCTCATCACCTCTTCCCAGGACTTTTCCAGAGCCTCTCCAAGCCTATGGAACTGCTTACCACAATCTGCCCATCTATCTCCTACTCTATTAGCTTTTAGACAATCCCTGAAAACCCTCCTCTTCAGGGAAGCCTATCCTACCCACACCTAACAACTGTATTTTAATTTTTAATTTTGTCCATCTGATCATCCCCCACAGCTACTACCCACTGTTCCACTTGACACTCGCCTTCTAGATTGTAAGCTCTAACGAGCAGGGCCCTCTGATCCCTCCTGTATTGAATTGTATTGTAATTGTACTGTCTTCCCCAATATTGTAAAGTGCTGCGCAAACTGTTGGCACTATATAAATCCTGTGTAATAATACTAATAATAATATTGTGCTTGTTTGTAATCTAGGTTGTACGTGGTGACTCGTACTATTAGGGCATGTACCTCCCTCCAAAATGTGTGTAATCGAGCGGGGGTTCTATACCATTGAGTTGAAATTTTGTATCCATTTTCCTGGATGGCTACATTCAGCGAGCCTTTGTGTGTGTGTTTGTAGATATCGACCCAGTTATCAGTAAGCGTCAGTTTATAAGTCCTTTTCCCAGGATACCCAGGAGGCATCCTTGTGTTTAGGGGGCGGGGAGTCTTCTTGGAGTATGGAGTATATGTATGATATGAGATGTCTTTGTGGGGAGTTCCATGAGCACAGGGATTCAAACAATGTAGGTTGCCTGTTCCAAGTATTCGTTGGGTCTCGTGATGCAAGAAAACTTCCCACCTGTCTATATAACCAGAAAGGGAATGATTTAGTGCATGATGTAGACACTAGGTCCTCATAGAAATGTATGCGACTTTTACTATAAAATAGGTGCGCCCATATGTCCCCGTGGGGCCATTCTTATTGTAAAAATGTGTTAGATATCCCAGGGGGGATTTCAGGTTTTCCCTCAAAGACATCAGTGGATCTGGGTGAGTGGAGAGCTTAAAGGATCCCATTGTCTTTCTAAAAGCTGACAGTGTGGGATGTATGAAAGGGTATGTCCTTAGGTTCAATGGCCAGACATAAGGTGCCAGCCCTTTAAAGAGACCCATGACTTCCCAGCTCTGTCCACAATCCTAGTCAGATGGCAGGCTAGATAATATTTGTGAAGATGTGGAAGACCGATCCCACCCTTATGCCCTGTGCACAGGGGTGGAAAACTCAGATGGAAAAAGTCTGATCGGATCATGTTGTTGGAAAATCCAATCGTGTGTGGGCCCTATCAGACTTTTTCTGTCGGATTTTCCAACGCGCAAAGTTTGAGAGCAGGATCTAAAATTTTCCGATCACATAAATTCCGATCGTGTGTAGACAATTCCGATAGACAAAGTGGCACGCATGCTCAGAATAAACTAAGAGATGAAAGCTATTGGCTACTGGCCCGTTTATAGTCCTGACATACATGTTTGACGTCCCCTCGGATTTTCTGACAACTTTGTGCGACCATGTGTATGCAACACAAGTTTCGGACAAAATCCGTCTGAAAAAATCAGACGGATTTTGCGGTCGGAATGTCCGACTGTGTGTACAGGCCATTAGTTTTGGTGCATGTAAGGCCAGTGCATTTGATGCGAAGGGTATTTTTCTTCCAGGCGAAGACGGAGCACGCTTTTTTTGTACAATACGGAAAAAGACGGAGGAAGGTGGATAGGGATAGTCTGCATTAGATAAAGTAAGCGGGAAAGAATGATCATTTTTATTAGAGCAGAGAGCCTGAACCAGGATATGTTAAGTCCTTCAGGTCTACTTAGATCCTGGAAAGGGATGCTAGGAAGTTATGGCTGTAGAGGTCAGATATTTTCCTGGTGATTTGGATGCCAAGGTATGTGATAGCCTTCTTTTTCCATAGAAATGGGAATAATTTTGTTCCTCCTATTGGGGAAATGAAATGTTCAGGGCGTATGATTTGGAGCAAATCATTTTAAGGTTTGACAGGGCTCCAAAATGTTTTACATCTTTCAGTAGATTGGGCAAAGATAGGCAAGGTGATTGTAAAGTAAGTAAAATATCATCGGCAAAGGGGGTGACTTTAAAGTCTTTGTTCCCTATGGAGATGCCCTTGATATCCGGGTTGGACCTCAGTCTGTTTAGGAGGGGTTCCAGCGACAGGACAAAAATCAGGGGTGACAAAGGGCATCCCTGCCATGTCCCATTGCTGATAGAGAAGGTGCTCGACAGGTGGCCGTTCACTTTTACCCTTGCTGATGGAATAGTGTATAGTGCATTGATAAGTGCAAACATGTGAGGTAGTAGTCCCACTCCTTTCAGTACCTCTTGCATGTAGTCCCAAGCCACTCTGTCGAACGCCTTCTTGGCATCAAGGGAGAGGAAGAATCCCTGGGTCTCGGTGGAGGTGAGCCAATGTTGTAGGTTTAATGCATGTATGGTGTTGTCTCTTGCCTCTCTACTTGGTATGAAGCCTACTTGATCAGGTGAGATGATATTGGGTATGAGAGGGAGTAACCTATTAGCTAACTATCTTAGCATAGAGTTTAATATCCACATTGAGCAAGGTAATGGGTCTGTAGTTAGATACTTGTGTAGGGTCTTTACTTTGTTTTGGTATAACTGCTATGTGGGCTTCTAACATTCTACCCAGGGAGGCGTGGGGGTTTGCTAGGGCATTAAATGTCATAAGCATCTGGGGTGCAAGAACATCAGGGGCTGAGTAGTTCGGGGCTGTGTTATCTTGTCCTAAATTATATAAATTGGAGTAAAAGGCTTCAAATTGACTGGCTATATCTTCATTTTTGGAAAATCGTGTGCCTTGATTGTCTTGAATGTGATGGATCGTGGACGATGATTTAGCTGATTGTACTGTGCGTGCCAGTAGTCTCCCACTTTTGTTACCGTGTTCATAGAATACTCTTTGTTTAAGTATGTATGGCCTCAAGGTGCGTTTTCCCAATTCGTCTAGCAGTGTGGAGCGAGTGTGCAATTAGTCTTATAGTGTTGTTTGTGAGGAAGATTGTTTGTGGGAGGCTTCTAAATGTGTTTTTTTCTATCAATAATTTGATCTCTTCCTGCTGTCTCTTTTTGGCTTTTGTTGCTAGGGATATTAGCTGCCCCCTTATGACACATCTGTGTGCTTACCAAAGCGTAGTAGGGGTAATGTCTTGAGTGGATTTTTCCCTGAATTATAGTTGAATTCGGGAGCAGATCTGCTGTAAGATTTCTGGGTCTTTCAATAGAGAGGAGTTTAGATGCCAAGATTTTGCTGTGTGTGTTGTTTCAGGGAATGTAAGGGTTACTGTATTGGGATAGTGGTCGGACAAGAACATCGGTTCTATTGAGGCTTGGGAGAGGAACAATAGATCAGTTTGGGTGAGGAAAAATCTGGTCTGGAGTATTTTTGATGTGGTGGCAAGAAGAAAGTGTAGTCTTTGTTGGCTAGAAACATGCACCAGCTGTCATGGAGTGATAGATTTTGTAGTTGTAGTTTGCTCTGGCGGAGTGCTCGATATGCAAGTGTGGTTGTGCCTGTGGAGATGTCTATGATAGGATTGAGTGGGACAATAAAGTCTCACTCCCCCCAATACAACCACATCTTGCTGAAATGAGGACAAAAGATCACAGTTCTTTCTAAAAAATTACACTTGGTGTTCATTAGGGCAGTTTACCTTAGCAAGTGTGATTGGTTTGGATGCAAAGGTACCTTTAATAAAAAGGTATCGGCCGTTTGGGTCCACTAAGGAGCCTGAGAGTTGGAAGTCAGCGTGTTTGGAGATGAAAATGTATACCCCCTTGGTTTTAGAGTTTGGGTTTGTGGCATGTAATGTTGTTTTGTAGACATGGTTTGTTAGTTTGGGTATGGCATCCGATCGGAAATGTGTTTCTTGTAAGAGGAGAAAATGCGCTTTGTGTTTGGTCAGTGCTGACAATATCTGTGATCTCTTCTCCAGAAGGTTTATACCTTTTACGTTAAGTGAGACACACTTCAGAGACAACTGTCTTTTAATTATTGGTTCCTGTTGCATGGCGTGTTGTTGTGAACAATACCACAGGTACTAGCTGGTATGGAGGGTTTGAGAAACTCACCTCAGTGATGTATGGAGATATTACGGGGGAGTTAGGTGAGTGGGCAAATGGAAAAGCGACCCCCACTAGTCTAAGGACGATGAGTCTGGGGAGTGGGGAGAAGGTGAATGAAGAAAAAGAAGGGGGGAGGGGGGAGGAAGGTCAGGAAAACAAGAAGGCGAAGGAGAGAATGAGGGATGAGGTGACGGGGTTACAAGAGTTTCCAAGATGGATGCAAGCAACTAGTAGAGTTTGTGGGTACACAGGCTGTGTATCAGGGAAAGTACCAGAGGTGAATATAGAAATGTTATTCCACCTAATGGGGGGTATCTGGAGAGTCAGATATAGTCCTCAAGGACAGCTGTGGTGGGACAGTGGTTGAAAGGGAATCCAATGCCTGTGCACTAAGGAGGACAAAAGAGATAGGCAGATATAACATGGGACGAGGGAAGATTCTTGGCTTACCCCTAACTGTGGTTACAGATGTGGGTATACAAAAGGAAATACAGGCAGCTCCAAGTCAGTCATCTTGTGAGTAAGCCATCTAATGGAACAATCTAGAAACAATGTAAAAACCCTTTTAATAACCAGGGTCAAGGATGTGGATAGCGTTACAATTCTGCATAACCTCATGGAGTACACAAAAGCATTCTAACTTTTTTTCAGTAAGTAGAAATGTTGGTTTAAGAGTTCGGTACTATATTTACAAGTAGTTTTGCAATGCTCCAGAAGAAGTAAGTCGATAACGCCAGGGGTGGAACAGTGTTTAGTAAGGGGTCCTCATGTGGGAGTGCGGTCCTCCCCCCCCCCCCCCCAGCACCACTCAGGATTAACAGAAGGCAACTCCAGGCTTGTCCTTGCATAGTGATCTCCATTTAGAATTGTGGTTCAATAAGCACAAGTCAGTAATTATTCCAATATGGTATGAGTAGTGTACATAAAATAGAGAACCAGTGTGTGTATTCCTGGAAATGGGGAATATGCTAACTTTCTGCCTGTGGCCTAAGTACTAGGGGTACAGAAGAGAGGAAGAGAGGACAGTCTCAATAGGTAGATATCGTCTACTCTATAAGTTCTGCAAAGGGGCAGGGGGGAGGAAGAGGGAGGGGGTGATCAAATACCACCAAAAGAAATCTCTATTTGTGGGAATTAACCACTTGCTTACTGGGCACTTAAACACCCTTCCTGCCCAGACCAATTTTCAGCTTTTGGTGCTCTCACACTTTGAATGACAATTACTCAGTCATGCAACACTGTACCCAAATGAATTTTTTGTCCTTTTTTTCCCACAAATAGAGATTTCTTTTGGTGGTATTTGATCACCTCTGGGGTTTTTATTTTTTGCGCTATAAATGAAAAAAGACCGAAAATTTTGAAAAAAACGCATATTTCTTTGTTTCTGTGACAAAATTATGCAAATTATAAATTTTTCTTCATACATTTTGGCCCCAATTTATAATGCTACATGTCTTTGGTAAAAAATAACCCAAATTAGTGGATATTATTTGGTCTTTGTGAAAGTTAGAGAGTCTACAAACTGTGGTGCGAATCATACAAAATTGATCACATCTAATGTACTGGTGGCCTATCTCATTTCTTGCGACCCGAACAAGTCAGGAAAGTATAAATATCCCCCAAATGACCCCTTTTTGGAAAGTAGACATTCCAAGGTATTTAGTAAAAGGCATAGTGAGCTTTTTGATGTTGTCATTTTTTTCCCACGATTCTTTGCAAAATTCATATTTTTTTATTTTATTTATTTCCACAAAATTGTCATTGTAATAGGTTATTTTTCTCACATGGCATGTGTATACCACAAATGACACCCCCAAACATTTTTTGCTACTCCTCCTGAGTATTACAATACCACATGTGTGGGACTTTTTCACAGCCTGGCCACATAGAGAGGCCCAACATGCAGGGAGCGCCATCATGTGTTCTAGGAGCATAAATTACACATCTAACTTGTTGACTACCTATAAGGCCGCGTACACACGGGCGGACTGTTCGCCCAACTTTGTCCGCTGAACAGTGTTTGGGCAGACAGTCCGCTCGTGTGTGGGCTTTCAGCGGACAGTTTCAGCGGACAGTTTGACGAACAAGGTTTTTCGGAAATTTCGTAAAACTGTCCGCTGAAACCTTGTTTGAGCGAACAGTCCGCCCGTGTGTAGGCTTGTTCGACAAACTAAGTTCCGCGCATGCTCAGAAAGGCTTAACACGCCGAAAGTTATAATGCAGTGTATAGGACGTCGTATTTTTCGTCCCGTCGTACGTGCCGTTCACGTCATCGCGCACGGTTTCAGCAAACTGTTCGTTCGTCGTGTGTGGCCATGTCCGTCCATGCTAATTTTGAGCGGACTGTTTGCCGAAACTGTTGGACGGACAAAGTTGGGCGAACAGTCCGCGCGTGTGTACGCGGCCTCACACTTTTGAAGGCCCTGGAGCACCAGGACAATGACACGTGACACTGATGACAGATGGCACTGATATGTGGCAATGATGACACTTATACGTGGCACTGATGACAGATGGCACTAATATGTGGCACTGATGACTAGTGATGGCCGAACGGTTCGCCCGGCGGTCGTTTCGCGGCGAATTTCCGACTTTCGCCGTCCGCGGGTTCGAACGCCTTTTTCCGTCGTTCGCCCCGGCGGACTTACGTGTTTAATGTATACAAGAACTTTAACCTTTCGTGACACATTTATCATGTGTTACAGGACAACCAATTGAGACATGACAGCTCATGGACACTTGGACATTCCCCCTAACCTATAAATACACCCGATCCGGTGGCCATTTTACATTCTTTCTTCTGTCACTGTAGGGAAAGGATCCTGTGTGGAGTAGGGACAGAGAAAACGCTAGCTATTTGGTACACAAAAGTTCTTTTCAGGACTGGTATAGGTGTTAGGTCAGCAGCCTGAGTTTCTTTTGTCAGTTTAGATAAAGGGACAGAGCGCTGTATGCTGCTATTTTAGGGACAGCTCAGCCAGATTAGTCTTTCTTCATCATCATCATCATCATCATCATTAGCTGTTACTATCAGGTCCACAAAAGAGCTGTTCCAGCTAATCGTTCCAGCCTACTCTTTTTTGCCAATTTGTATAGGGACAGGCAGGAAGCAGTGTGTCAGGCAGTGAGGATAATTTTAAAGACTTGCTGTTACTATTAGTTCCACAAAGGTTCTTTTCAGGACTGGTATCAGTGGTACGGTAATAGGCTTGTACACGTATAATATTCTTTCTTCCAAATATAGAAAGAATATTATACTTGACTGCTGCCCTTCTGCTGCAGTCTGCTAATCATTCACAACTCACTTGTTCCACAAAGCTCTTTATCAGGACTGGTAACTTGGTCTGTCTAGGGTGCTACGGTACATAGGCTTGGGTGCGGTACAGTCTGCTGTTCTGTAAGGACCGCTATCGGTCCACAATACATAGGGTTGCCGTGCACTACTGCTGACCGCTGCCCTATACTGCAGCAGTCCTTCAGCGGTATAGGGACTGACGCACAGTCTGCTAAACACTAATACACAACCTGCTTGGTCCACAAAAGTTCTTATAAGGACTGGTAACTTGGTATAGGGTGCTACGGTACATAGGCCTGAGTGCAGTACAGTCTGCTGTTCTGTAAGGACCGCTATCGGTCCACAATACATAGGGTTGCCGTGCACTACTGCTGACCGCTGCCCTATACTGCAGCAGTCCTTCATTGGTATAGGGACTGACGTACAGTCTGCTAATCACTAACACACAACCTGCTTGGTCCACAAAAGTTCTTATAAGGACTGGTAACTTGGTATAGGGTGCTACGGTACATAGGCCTGAGTGCGTTACAGTCTGCTGTTCTGTAAGGACCGCTATCGGTCCACAATACATAGGGTTGCCGTGCACTACTGCTGACCGCTGCCCTATACTGCAGCAGTCCTTCATTGGTATAGGGACTGACGTACAGTCTGCTAATCACTAACACACAACCTGCTTGGTCCACAAAAGTTCTTATAAGGACTGGTAACTTGGTATAGGGTGCTACGGTACATAGGCCTGAGTGCGTTACAGTCTGCTGTTCTGTAAGGACCGCTATCGGTCCACAATAGATAGGGTTGACGTGCACCACTGCTGACCGCTCACCTATACTGCAGCAGTCCTTCAGCGGTATAGGGACTGACGTACAGTCTGCTAATCACTAACACACAACCTGCTTGTTCCACAAAAGTTCTTATAAGGACTGGTAACTTGGTATAGGGTGCTACGGTACATAGGCCTGAGTGCAGTACAGTCTGCTGTTCTGTAAGGACCGCTATCGGTCCACAATACATAGGGTTGCCGTGCACTACTGCTGACCGCTGCCCTATACTGCAGCAGTCCTTCATTGGTATAGGGACTGACGTACAGTCTGCTAATCACTAACACACAACCTGCTTGGTCCACAAAAGTTCTTATAAGGACTGGTAACTTGGTATAGGGTGCTACGGTACATAGGCTTGAGTGCGGTACAGTCTGCTGTTCTGTAAGGACCACTATCGGTCCACAATAGATAGGGTTGACGTGCACCACTGCTGACCGCTCACCTATACTGCAGCAGTCCTTCAGCGGTATAGGGACTGACGTACAGTCTGCTAATCACTAACACACAACCTGCTTGTTCCACAAAAGTTCTTATAAGGACTGGTAACTTGGTATAGGGTGCTACGGTACATAGGCCTGAGTGCGTTACAGTCTGCTGTTCTGTAAGGACCGCTATCGGTCCACAATACATAGGGTTGCCGTGCACTACTGCTGACCGCTGCCCTATACTGCAGCAGTCCTTCATTGGTATAGGGACTGACGTACAGTCTGCTAATCACTAACACACAACCTGCTTGGTCCACAAAAGTTCTTATAAGGACTGGTAACTTGGTATAGGGTGCTACGGTACATAGGCCTGAGTGCAGTACAGTCTGCTGTTCTGTAAGGACCGCTATCGGTCCACAATACATAGGGTTGCCGTGCACTACTGCTGACCGCTGCCCTATACTGCAGCAGTCCTTCATTGGTATAGGGACTGACGTACAGTCTGCTAATCACTAACACACAACCTGCTTGGTCCACAAAAGTTCTTATAAGGACTGGTAACTTGGTATAGGGTGCTACGGTACATAGGCCTGAGTGCAGTACAGTCTGCTGTTCTGTAAGGACCGCTATCGGTCCACAATACATAGGGTTGCCGTGCACTACTGCTGACCGCTGCCCTATACTGCAGCAGTCCTTCATTGGTATAGGGACTGACGTACAGTCTGCTAATCACTAACACACAACCTGCTTGGTCCACAAAAGTTCTTATAAGGACTGGTAACTTGGTATAGGGTGCTACGGTACATAGGCCTGAGTGCGTTACAGTCTGCTGTTCTGTAAGGACCGCTATCGGTCCACAATACATAGGGTTGCCGTGCACTACTGCTGACCGCTGCCCTATACTGCAGCAGTCCTTCATTGGTATAGGGACTGACGTACAGTCTGCTAATCACTAACACACAACCTGCTTGGTCCACAAAAGTTCTTATAAGGACTGGTAACTTGGTATAGGGTGCTACGGTACATAGGCCTGAGTGCGTTACAGTCTGCTGTTCTGTAAGGACCGCTATCGGTCCACAATACATAGGGTTGCCGTGCACTACTGCTGACCGCTGCCCTATACTGCAGCAGTCCTTCATTGGTATAGGGACTGACGTACAGTCTGCTAATCACTAACACACAACCTGCTTGTTCCACAAAAGTTCTTATAAGGACTGGTAACTTGGTCTGTCTAGGGTGCTACGGTACATAGGCTTGGGTGCGGTACAGTCTGCTGTTCTGTAAGGACCGCTATCGGTCCACAATACATAGGGTTGCCGTGCACTACTGCTGACCGCTGCCCTATACTGCAGCAGTCCTTCAGCGGTATAGGGACTGACGCACAGTCTGCTAAACACTAATACACAACCTGCTTGGTCCACAAAAGTTCTTATAAGGACTGGTAACTTGGTATAGGGTGCTACGGTACATAGGCCTGAGTGCAGTACAGTCTGCTGTTCTGTAAGGACCGCTATCGGTCCACAATACATAGGGTTGCCGTGCACTACTGCTGACCGCTGCCCTATACTGCAGCAGTCCTTCATTGGTATAGGGACTGACGTACAGTCTGCTAATCACTAACACACAACCTGCTTGGTCCACAAAAGTTCTTATAAGGACTGGTAACTTGGTATAGGGTGCTACGGTACATAGGCCTGAGTGCGTTACAGTCTGCTGTTCTGTAAGGACCGCTATCGGTCCACAATACATAGGGTTGCCGTGCACTACTGCTGACCGCTGCCCTATACTGCAGCAGTCCTTCATTGGTATAGGGACTGACGTACAGTCTGCTAATCACTAACACACAACCTGCTTGGTCCACAAAAGTTCTTATAAGGACTGGTAACTTGGTATAGGGTGCTACGGTACATAGGCCTGAGTGCGTTACAGTCTGCTGTTCTGTAAGGACCGCTATCGGTCCACAATAGATAGGGTTGACGTGCACCACTGCTGACCGCTCACCTATACTGCAGCAGTCCTTCAGCGGTATAGGGACTGACGTACAGTCTGCTAATCACTAACACACAACCTGCTTGTTCCACAAAAGTTCTTATAAGGACTGGTAACTTGGTATAGGGTGCTACGGTACATAGGCCTGAGTGCAGTACAGTCTGCTGTTCTGTAAGGACCGCTATCGGTCCACAATACATAGGGTTGCCGTGCACTACTGCTGACCGCTGCCCTATACTGCAGCAGTCCTTCATTGGTATAGGGACTGACGTACAGTCTGCTAATCACTAACACACAACCTGCTTGGTCCACAAAAGTTCTTATAAGGACTGGTAACTTGGTATAGGGTGCTACGGTACATAGGCTTGAGTGCGGTACAGTCTGCTGTTCTGTAAGGACCACTATCGGTCCACAATAGATAGGGTTGACGTGCACCACTGCTGACCGCTCACCTATACTGCAGCAGTCCTTCAGCGGTATAGGGACTGACGTACAGTCTGCTAATCACTAACACACAACCTGCTTGTTCCACAAAAGTTCTTATAAGGACTGGTAACTTGGTATAGGGTGCTACGGTACATAGGCCTGAGTGCGTTACAGTCTGCTGTTCTGTAAGGACCGCTATCGGTCCACAATACATAGGGTTGCCGTGCACTACTGCTGACCGCTGCCCTATACTGCAGCAGTCCTTCATTGGTATAGGGACTGACGTACAGTCTGCTAATCACTAACACACAACCTGCTTGGTCCACAAAAGTTCTTATAAGGACTGGTAACTTGGTATAGGGTGCTACGGTACATAGGCCTGAGTGCAGTACAGTCTGCTGTTCTGTAAGGACCGCTATCGGTCCACAATACATAGGGTTGCCGTGCACTACTGCTGACCGCTGCCCTATACTGCAGCAGTCCTTCATTGGTATAGGGACTGACGTACAGTCTGCTAATCACTAACACACAACCTGCTTGGTCCACAAAAGTTCTTATAAGGACTGGTAACTTGGTATAGGGTGCTACGGTACATAGGCCTGAGTGCAGTACAGTCTGCTGTTCTGTAAGGACCGCTATCGGTCCACAATACATAGGGTTGCCGTGCACTACTGCTGACCGCTGCCCTATACTGCAGCAGTCCTTCATTGGTATAGGGACTGACGTACAGTCTGCTAATCACTAACACACAACCTGCTTGGTCCACAAAAGTTCTTATAAGGACTGGTAACTTGGTATAGGGTGCTACGGTACATAGGCCTGAGTGCGTTACAGTCTGCTGTTCTGTAAGGACCGCTATCGGTCCACAATAGATAGGGTTGACGTGCACCACTGCTGACCGCTCACCTATACTGCAGCAGTCCTTCAGCGGTATAGGGACTGACGTACAGTCTGCTAATCACTAACACACAACCTGCTTGTTCCACAAAAGTTCTTATAAGGACTGGTAACTTGGTATAGGGTGCTACGGTACATAGGCCTGAGTGCAGTACAGTCTGCTGTTCTGTAAGGACCGCTATCGGTCCACAATACATAGGGTTGCCGTGCACTACTGCTGACCGCTGCCCTATACTGCAGCAGTCCTTCATTGGTATAGGGACTGACGTACAGTCTGCTAATCACTAACACACAACCTGCTTGGTCCACAAAAGTTCTTATAAGGACTGGTAACTTGGTATAGGGTGCTACGGTACATAGGCCTGAGTGCGTTACAGTCTGCTGTTCTGTAAGGACCGCTATCGGTCCACAATAGATAGGGTTGACGTGCACCACTGCTGACCGCTCACCTATACTGCAGCAGTCCTTCAGCGGTATAGGGACTGACGTACAGTCTGCTAATCACTAACACACAACCTGCTTGTTCCACAAAAGTTCTTATAAGGACTGGTAACTTGGTATAGGGTGCTACGGTACATAGGCCTGAGTGCAGTACAGTCTGCTGTTCTGTAAGGACCGCTATCGGTCCACAATACATAGGGTTGCCGTGCACTACTGCTGACCGCTGCCCTATACTGCAGCAGTCCTTCATTGGTATAGGGACTGACGTACAGTCTGCTAATCACTAACACACAACCTGCTTGGTCCACAAAAGTTCTTATAAGGACTGGTAACTTGGTATAGGGTGCTACGGTACATAGGCCTGAGTGCGTTACAGTCTGCTGTTCTGTAAGGACCGCTATCGGTCCACAATAGATAGGGTTGACGTGCACCACTGCTGACCGCTCACCTATACTGCAGCAGTCCTTCAGCGGTATAGGGACTGACGTACAGTCTGCTAATCACTAACACACAACCTGCTTGTTCCACAAAAGTTCTTATAAGGACTGGTAACTTGGTATAGGGTGCTACGGTACATAGGCCTGAGTGCAGTACAGTCTGCTGTTCTGTAAGGACCGCTATCGGTCCACAATACATAGGGTTGCCGTGCACTACTGCTGACCGCTGCCCTATACTGCAGCAGTCCTTCATTGGTATAGGGACTGACGTACAGTCTGCTAATCACTAACACACAACCTGCTTGGTCCACAAAAGTTCTTATAAGGACTGGTAACTTGGTATAGGGTGCTACGGTACATAGGCCTGAGTGCGTTACAGTCTGCTGTTCTGTAAGGACCGCTATCGGTCCACAATACATAGGGTTGCCGTGCACTACTGCTGACCGCTGCCCTATACTGCAGCAGTCCTTCATTGGTATAGGGACTGACGTACAGTCTGCTAATCACTAACACACAACCTGCTTGGTCCACAAAAGTTCTTATAAGGACTGGTAACTTGGTATAGGGTGCTACGGTACATAGGCTTGAGTGCGGTACAGTCTGCTGTTCTGTAAGGACCGCTATAGGTCCACAATAGATAGGGTTGACGTGCACCACTGCTGACCGCTCACCTATACTGCAGCAGTCCTTCAGCGGTATAGGGACTAAGAGTTTTGTCACAGGGTCATTTAAAAAATGACATGCAGAGGAAGAGGCAGGCCCTTCCGCAGGGGTGGTAGGGGTAGGGCAGGAGCAACAGGCTTGAGCCAAAGTGGGAAGTTGCAGAAGGTGCGTTCAATTACTTTAAAGGATGCACCAGACTTGGTTGAGTGGCTCGCTCAGCCTTACTCTTCTGCACCCTCCTCATCCTCTCGATCTGCACCCTCTTCTTCACTCTCTGCTATGTGCACCCCCAAAGACACTACCACCAACAACACGACCACCACCACCACCACCACATACCTTCCGCTTGAGTCACTGGAATTATTTTCCGATCCATATCAAGAGGACATTTCTGATGCGCAGCCACTCTTGGTATTGGATCAGGAAGAGGAGGTAGCAACAAGCGCTACTCAGCAGTCTGACGCCAGTACCCAGATCAGCCCAAGGAGGAGGTTGGTCCCCGGTGTTGCTGCCTACTCTACTTATAGCGGTGGGGAAGGTGACGTTGATGATGACGTGTCTAGTGATGTCACGTGGGTGCCCACAAGAGAGGAAGAGGAGGGGAGTTCAGAGGGAGATATGGACCAGCAGATAGGGAGGAGAAGCAGCAATGACTTACATTGCACAGCAGGGACAAAGCAGACTGCAAATGTATCAGGAGCGAGTCATCGACCATGTACGGTCACATCTGGCGCTCCCAGGACACCGGCACATGGCTCCGCAGTGTGGGCTTTTTTTAACGTGTCCGCTGCTGACAATAGCGTTGCCATCTGCAATCTTTGCAGTCAACGCGTTAGTCGCGGTAAGCCCAATACTCACCTAGGGACGACCGCCTTAAGAAGGCACATGAGCAGCCATCACCGAGCCCAGTGGGAGCAACGGAACACACAAAGCCACACTGCAGGCTCTCACCGTCCAGCCTCGTCTTCTACTTCTCCTTCTCCTCTCTCCTCACAATTGTCCTCCACTCCACCTTCCATCACGCCAAGCTCACATTTTTCTGCAAAAAGGCAGGCTTCCGTGGGCCTAATGTTTGAGCGTAAAAAAATGATGACGCCGGATAACCCTCTTGCCCAACGGTTGGCGGCTGGCTTGTCAGAACTCATAGCCCGCCAACTACTGCCATATAAACTGGTGGACTCGGAGGCCTTTCGCAAATTTGTGGCCATTGGAACACCACAATGGAAGGTCCCAGGAAGGAAGTATTTCTCAGAGAAGGGCATCCCAGAGCTATATGGCCATGTTCAGCGGCAAGTGAATGTATCTCTGGCACACAGTGTCGGTGCCAAGATACATCTGACCACAGACACGTGGTCTAGCAAACACGGGCAGGGAAGGTATATCAGTTTTACTGCCCACTGGGTGAACCTTCTGACGGCCGTCAAGCATGTAACCCGTGGCACCCGTGTAGATTTGGTTTTACCGCCACGGATTGCATGCAGGCCTGACTCTTCTTCTCCTCCTCCTACTCCATCCTCCTCCCTCTCCTCCTCAGCTGCCTCCTCCTTTTCCGCTGCTAGCGTCTCTTCCACTGCACCGCCCAAGCTCCCCAGAACCTATTCCACATGCCAGGTGAGACGTTGCCATGCCGTGCTGCGTCTGTTGTGCCTGGAAGCAAAGAGCCACACTGGCCCGGCACTCCTTTCAGCTTTGCGTTCACAGGCAGATGAGTGGCTAACACCGCTCAATTTGACAGTTGGTAAAGTGGTGTGTGACAACGGTGCCAATCTGCTTAGCGCATTGAAACAGGGCAAAATCACGCACGTGCCGTGCATGGCACACGTCTTAAACTTGGTCGTGCAGCGATTCCTTGTCAAATACCCTGGGGTCCAGGCAAGGAAAATCTCGGCCCATTTCAGAAGATCTTACACGGCCATGGCTCGCCTTGCTGACATTCAGCGGCGACACCATCTGCCGGTCAGACGTCTTATTTGCGATTGCCCGACGCGATGGAACTCAACCTTCTATATGCTTGATAGGCTGCTCCAGCAGAAACGTGCAGTTAACGTCTACCTGTATGAACTCTGCGAAAGAAACGGTTCTGGGGAGCTGGGTTTTTTTTCACCGCGCCAGTGGCTGCTCATGCGCGACACATGCAGACTTCTGCGGCCATTTGAGGAGATCACCAAACTGGTCAGTCGCAGCCATGGCGCCATCAGTGACATGGTACCTTATGCCTTCTTTCTGGAGCGTGCATTGCGTCGTGTCATTGATCAGGCTGTGGAGGAGCAGGAGCGGGAAGATGAGGAAGTCGCAATGCTGGATGAATTCCCAGGGGGGGCTACTCTATCTGAGACAAGTCAACAACAGGAGTCTGATGAGGAGTCAGAGGAGGATGGTGCCGGGGCGGATGAGCAGGAGCAAGAAGAGCATGCTTTAAACCTTTCTGGGATCCCTGTTGTGCGAGGATGGGGAGAGGAGAATGAAGAGGACGACATTATCCTGGATGATGAGCAGGAGCCAGGCCACCACACCGCTTCCACTTTAGTGCAAATGGGGGCCTTCATGCTCCAGTGTTTTAATAGGGACCCCCGTATAAAAAGCATGAGGGTCAAGGACCAGTACTGGGTGGCAACGTACTTAGACCCCCGGTACAAACACAAAATGGCGGAAATGTTACCGCCGTCGCAGAGGGCTGTCAGAATGCAGCACTTCCAGGCCTTGCTTCGAGAAATGCTGCATTCTGCTTTTGCGTGCGCTGGCAGAGGAGCAATTCCCACTCCCAGAGAAGGATTTGCGGGTACCAATCCAACAGCGCCTGCAAGAAGAGGCCGGTTTGAAGATGTGTTGGTGACTTCGGATATGAGGTCATTCTTTCAGCCGACCCATCGACAGGTGTCATCCGGATCCAGCATCAGGGAACGCCTAGACCGTCAGGTGTCCGACTACATTGGGTTAACGGCCGATGTGGACGCTCTGAGGAGTGATGAACCCCTAGACTACTGGGTGGGCAGGCTTGACCTCTGGCCAGAGCTTGCCCAATTTGCAATCGAACTGTTGGCTTGCCCCTCATCCAGTGTCCTGTCCGAAAGGACGTTCAGCGCAGCAGGGGGGATTGTGACCGATAAGCGTACTCGCCTAGCTCACCACAGTGTTAACTACCTCACATTTCTAAAAATGAATGAGGCATGGATCTCGGAGGAATTCAACACATGTGATCAGTAGACCATGTATATGTCTATAAACAATTTTTGGAATCAAGCACACAGACCTTCTTAATTCATTTGGCTCACTTCCCTGACCCAAAAAAGCACACCGTACTATATGCCCCTACCCTCCTCTTTGAAGAGGTTGAGCGGTGTCATATTTCTACTGGGGCTGCTTATTATGAGGGGTTCCCACCATCCCTGTGCTGTGCTGACTTCCTCCTGGGTGTTCTTATTATGAGGGGATCACACCATCCCTGTGCTGTGCTGACTTCCTCCTGGGGGTTCTTATTATGAGGGGATCACACCATCCCTGTGCTGTGCTGACTTCCTCCTGGGGCTGCTTACGGTGCTGCTGTCAGCGCTGTATGTCACGGAGCTGCTGTCAGCGCTGTATGTCACGGAGCTGCTGTCAGCGCTGTATGTCACGGAGCTGCTGTCAGCGCTGTATGTCACGGAGCTGCTGTCAGCGCTGTATGTCACGGAGCTGCTGTCAGCGCTGTATGTCACGGAGCTGCTGTCAGCGCTGTATGTCACGGAGCTGCTGTCAGCGCTGTATGTCACGGAGCTGCTGTCAGCGCTGTATGTCACGGAGCTGCTGTCAGCGCTGTATGTCACGGAGCTGCTGTCAGCGCTGTATGTCACGGTGCTGCTGTCAGCGCTGTATGTCACGGAGCTGCTGTCAGCGCTGTATGTCACGGAGCTGCTGTCAGCGCTGTATGTCACGGAGCTGCTGTCAGCGCTGTATGTCACGGTGCTGATGTCAGTGCTCTGTATTACGGTGCTGCTGTCAGTGCTCTGTATCTCCTGCACCCTCTTGTTTGCCTACCCTGGTCCCTGACCTTCCCTCTCCTCCATTGCCTTCATTAGCTCCATAGTCCTGAATTGTCAGAACAATTTCCCAAATAAAAAAAAAATGCTTGTAGTTATCGATCCCAAATTCACCTCATACATGTATTATGCTATTGTCCAGGTGGTGGGACTACGTGCTACCCCCTAATAATTACCCCGTGGCCGCAAATTCGACCTAAAGGTTTGCGAAATTCGCCTCCCATTGAAGTCAATGGAGCCCGCGGCGAACGGTCGTTTTCGCGAACGTTTGTGCCCGTTCGCGTTTCGCGTTCGCGAAACGTCCCGTCGGAAGTTCGTCCATCACTACTGATGACAGATGGCACTTATACGTGGCACTGATGACACGTGGCACTAATACGTGGCACTGATGACATATGGCACTAATACATGGCACTGATGACAGATGGCACTAATACGTAGCACTAATACGTGGCACCGATGACAGATGGCACTAATACATGTCACCGATGACGCGTGACACTGATGACAGATGGCACTGATAAGTGGCATTGATGACAAGTGACACTGACAACAGATGGCACGTGCCACTGACAGGTGGCACTGATGACAAATGGCACTGATACATGGCACTGATGACAGATGGCACTAATATGTGGCACTGATGACAGATGGCACTATGTGGCATTGATGACACGTGGCACTGATGACAGATGGCACTTATACGTGGCACTGATGACACGTGGCACTGGGGACAAATGGCACTGACAACAGGTGGCACTGGGGACAGATAGCACTAACAGGTGGCACTGGGGACAGATAGCACTAACAGGTGGCACTGGGGGCAGGTAGCACTGGGGAGGATGGCACTGGGGAGGATGGCACTGGGCGAGGATGGCACTGGGGAGGATGGTACTGGGGCAGGATGGCACTGGGGCGGATGGCACTTTTTTTGCTTTTTTTTTTTTTTACTTATGGCCGCTGCAGCCATTCATCTGTCCCTTCTCACACGCTGTCTGTGTGAGGAGGGAGAGCGGTGCTTAGAGATGATCTCATATGTTTACATATGAGATCATCTCTCATTGGATAGGCCGATCGCGCTGTAAACGGCCGCTGTGATTGGCCGTTTACAGCGATCTGTGACTGGCTGTGTCCAAGGGACACGGCCAGCACAGAACTTCCCCGATGCACGCTCCCGGATGCGAGCATTGCAGAAGTAAACAGGAGGACATCCAGGGACGGCCTCCTGGCAGATAGCGTCCTCTCTGTAGCCGTCTTTCGGCTATAGGGTGGGCGTGAAGCAGTTAAAGGACATCAATTTTGTTTTGGTACAGTGTCACATGACTGTGCAAGTAAAGCAGTGGCCTTGACATTAAGGGGGTAAAACTTTCCGGGGCTGAAGTGGTTAAATGTAAAAAAAAAGTTTTTGCTAAAGTTGGGCTTGAGTCCACATAATGGGGTACGTTTTGCATGATATCCAAACCTGAGATGCCCTTGTATCCTTGTGTCTACAGTCTGTTTTGAGCATGTTGGAACATTTGTACACACAGAGGCAGGGATTTTGTATAGTGCTCCTGCTCCTTCATAACTCAGATCAGATATCAACTATTCTCTAAACTCTGCCTGTCTTTTGACTACAGATTGGACTTTGACTACTCTGGACCTTGCCTGCAATGTGCCTAGACTGTCATTGAATCCCTCTGCCTGTCTGCTTATGGCAAGTACCTGTTTGCTTTTCTTAGTTTAAAATTGCCCCAGTGTGGTAGCCAGGCACTATAGCATTGAGTAAGTCCTAGGGGCAACCGAGTACTGGTGGGTCTGCTTGCCTTATGGAAAGGGTGTTGCTATAGGTAAAGAACACCGAAGCCAGCTATAGTGCCTGACCACCTGTGTTAGGGGTAAGCGTGACATTAACAAATGATAACATAAGTTCTTCCCTCTTGGGGGTAAATCAAATGTAACACAATTGTTCAAAACTTTGGTTGATTCACAACCATTCAGTTTAGTGCATGGAAGCTTCCTCTGCTGGCACTTACCAGTGATCTGTGGCTTCTCAGTCAGGTGCAAAAGATGACAAGAAGCCTGCTATGTGATCACCATTAATTAAAATGTAAATTTGCAAATGTGTTTTGTATATGCATGATTAAAATAAAACTGTGTGTTTTTTTCCAGATTGTTCAACAGATTTTGCAACAAGCCAACATTTAGCCTCCTTGCACACTGGTCTTAAAAAAAAAGTCTGTTCTCTTGGGAGTAAAAAATGGTCATATAGTGCATCCTTTTGTACAAAGTCTAGACGAGTTTAGAAGAGCTTTACATTTTTTATGCCTCCAAGCTCCAATCAGAAATGCGAACCAGAAGTTTTTTTTTTCTGCCTCTAAACGTTAAATTCAAAATATGCATCTTAATGTCCTAATGTGCATGGGCACAGTAGAAGCAACGTTTGCATGGAGCAGACAACAGTTTATTGACCACGGAAAACAACTTCCTATCAGATAAAATTATGATAATTATTTTTTATATTGTGCCCTAGAGATTTTTTAGACCTTAAAGACCTTGGAGCATAGAAAGAGGGGAAATTCCAAACAGGCCATTTTGCTGATATGTGAGACATGTTTTATACTATCGAGTGCCATGAAAAATGTAGTAAAATTAGAAGAATTTGCTTACACCTACTAATATTTTAATATACACTAAGCCCTTGTACACACGATCAGACATTCCAACGGAAAATGTCCGATCGGACCGTGTTGTCGGATAATCTGACAGTGTGTGGGCTCCATCGGACTGTTTCCGTCTGAATATCCGACGGACAAAGTTTGAGAGCTGGCTATAAAATTTTCTGACAACATGCGCGTCATTTCCGATCGTGTGTAGCCTAGTCCGACGGACAAGGTGCCACCCATGCTCAGAATAAATTCTGAGGCAGAAGCACTCGGTCAGGTAAAACTACCACTCGTAATCGATATAGCACATTCGTCACGCTGCAATGTTAAAAATTCTTTAATGCAGCGCATTATCTTTTTCTTTAGAATGCTACAAGAATTAAGTTGTTTTGCTACTCATATTCATACACACTTCTCCCAAACTTATTTCTTTATTATTTTTCCTCATTTCATGAATACAATATTTTAATTCATCACATCTCCCCAATAATTTTATTTTATTTTTTTGTTTTAAATGTTGTGGTTGTTTTTTTAATCAACATTTCCTTTTTTGACAGTTTGCTCATCTTCGGATTTTTTTTGGTGTGTTTTGTGTGTCAACTTACCACAACACCATTATTATCTTTTTATTTTATTGTTTTCATTTTTAATCTAGAGGACGTTGTTTGGTGTTGGTTCCCCTTGTTATTAATTTGACTTTGTATTTTTGAAATGTACCTGCCTACTCACAAATAAACTGTCCTTTTTGAAGTAAAACACATAGGCAAGTATTTCTTGAACCAAAAAAAAAACTTCCCGATCCAGGAGGAGAAGATTTAAAGCCTCAAATATGTCTTTTGTTGAGATGTTGGAGATGTTGGACATATTGAAGAGGAACAACTATGATGGGAAGTATGGACCTTACCCAAACTCAAATATTAGAAAGGCCAAGATCATGACCAAAGTTGTGAAGAGTCTTCAGAAGAATTTTGGGGTACGACGATCCAAGGATCAACTGAGAAAACGCTGGTCAGATCTGAAACTGAGGGAGCATGATCAGTACAGAAGGATCAAGAGAGTTCTTCAAAAAAGTAAGTAGTTGTCGTGTGTTCATATTATTATTATTGCTTGCATACTGCTCCATGTGCTTTGATTTAATGTTGTACAGTTTAAAATGGCCACTTTCATGTTCATGGGTTCAATTGTTCATAATAAACATCGTTCGTTAGCCCATTCCAAAAACGATGTTTTGCCAAGTTGCACTTGACTACATTTGTTCACACAACAGGTAAGTATTCCAGCTTTAGAAAGTGTCAAAAATAATGTTTTCACCTTTGAACTCTGCCAAAAAACACAATTGTATGACACTTCCAAGCAATGTTTGATATTTCTATTTCTGCCCTCAAATATCTGTGTGTAAAATATTCCTTTTTTACATTCTCATAGGGGAGAGAAGACTTGGGACGTCTGAGGACAAAAGGGACCCCACCTCCACACCTCCCAAAGAAGGGGAAATACCAAAAGCACAAGCAGAGGAGGAGGAAGGAGAGATTGTAGAGATTGGCAAAATTGTCACCACAACAGGTAAGTGTCGGAGACCGCAGCTTCCGGTAAGCTAATCAATGTATGCCTGCATATTTATAAAACATGGTGTGTTGTTGTTTTTTAGGTGATGTGGATGTTGTGGAAGAAGAATCGCATTTTACCAGTGAAAGTGCCCAGGTCCTCATCGGGAGATAAAGGGGTGCAATCGCGATTTAGAGAATATCCAGAAAAACATCAATGATGTTCAACAAAAAATGAAGAACAACATTGATGTTTTAGGGAGAGTCTGAAACACCCCAAACTAGCTAGCATCCATTTTAAATTTTCAAAAACACTTTTATATTTTTAGAAAAGCCAAATTTGAAAGCCAAATCTGGAAGATGCACACAGTGTGTCAACATGTACTATCTCCCATCATGGGGGATCAATGTACGCGTTTTGTGGGTGCAAACCCTTCCTTGCTACTAAAGTGACTGAGATGAAGGGGTAGCACCCCCAAAACATGTACATTGATACCCCATGATGGGAGATAGCACATGTTGACATTAGGCATGGAATCAGGAGGAAATTGGCCACATTTTGATTCTCAATTTGTGTGCATCTTACAAATTTGGCTTTTCCAGGGGTGACACCCCATGTGATGAAGGCAATATCAGCACAGTTTGTACATACTCATGTCTGATATTGTCTTCACTTTTCAAAGTTGAACTTTGTAAGTTCCTGTGTTCTGTATGTTATGCTTTGATACATGTCTGTTTACACAAAAACGCCAAGTTATAAAAATGTTACCCAAAATAATGATTTTTATACACCAAATATGTTGCACATGTGAATGTGCTTTGAGTAAAAAGTGAAATTATCAACAATTTGTGGCTTCCTTTTTCAATGCGCAAAAGCTAAAGTTGTTGTTTTCTGTAGCACCAATGAGTGTTATTTACTAAAGGCAAATCTACTTTGCACTCCAAGTGCAGTTTCATTTGCACTTTTGCAGTGCACTTGTAGTGCATAGTGGATTTGCCTTTAGTAAATAACACCCACAGTGATGTTTACATTTCCCCATTCACGCCATTTTCATGACCCCACATATTTCTGTCATGGTGCTGAAAATGATCAATATTTTTGTCAGTAATGCACTACATACATTATCAACAAAAACAAGGTGTGTGTAGCAGACCCACAACATAATAAGATTATCTGAAGAAGAGACTGTCACCTCATCTCGCTGGATTTGCACTGTTGTAGCAAAAGGCTAAAAAAAATAAAAAATAAAACCTAGGAGACACCTAAAACAAAGCCAAGCAGTAAATGAAAACAAAGATTATTGGAGTTTCAAAGAAAAATGTATTAAAAAAATGCCTCTCAGACATTGTCTGGCATATCAATGGCCCCCCTACACACAAAGTACTCCAAATATCTGGATCTGACCTCGTGGGCGCTTTGGGGGGGGGGGCAAGCCAGGACGAGCAGCTTCAAGGGCCATGAGGTTCACATTTTCCGGCAAGTCTGCATCAGGGCCATATGAGGCCACATAGTTTGCTGAATGTTTTTTCAAAAAATTGTGCAGAACGCAGCAGGCAAGCACAATATGATTTAGTTTATATTCCACCATGTGGATTGGAGTCAAAAGTAGGCAGACCCGGCTGGGGATTATCCCGAAAGTGTTCTCCACTAATCTTCTGGCTCTGGCCAGCCGCACATTAAAGATCCTCTGATTCGGGGTGAGGGTCCTCATCGGGAAAGGCCGCATCAGATGGTTTGCCAGAGCAAACGCCTCATCCGCAACGAAAATGAAGGGGAGTCCTTCCACATTCTCCTCTGGAGGTGGCAAGCCCAGACTGCCACTCTGGAGACGCCAGTAGAACTCCGTCCGCGCGAAAACACTCCACCATCCGACATACGCCATTTTTCCCCACGTCCACATACAGGAAGTCATATATCGCTCACACCATCGCCAACATCACGATACTATTATACCCCTTGTAATTATAATAGTAGGACCCGAGTTGGTAGGTGTGACAATGTGGACGTGTTTCCCATCAATTGCACCTCCACAATTGGGAAAATCCCAATGGCTGGCAAAAGTGGGAGGCCACAGTCTGCCATTCCTGTGGCATTGAAGGAAACTGTGGAGTCAAACAAGAAAAAAAAATTGTCATTTTGCACATCAACAATGCAAGTAGATTAGACACAAACATTTTTGGCCAAGATCAGTATAAGATTTTTGGAAATTAGTATTTAAAGCCTAAAGTATACGGTCCCCTTATCAGATTCTCCCCCCCCCCCCCCATCTGATGGCCCATTGCAAAAAATTAGGGGGGGATGTTTTGGAACCCTCTCCACATTGAGAGCTGAATGCATAAATAATATGTGATACTTTGGCCAGCCCCTCCTTACTTACACTATTGGCAGCCCACCGTACAGGTAAGAAGTGTCATAATACAAAAAAAAAGGAACAAATGGAAGCACATTTTGACATTCTGCTATTACCTATCAAGATAATAATAGGAGAAAAAAAAAACTTTAAACAGTAGCATTTGAATGTATTGAGGCAGGCCCTTGCACTACATGCTTTGGTGAATTCATCCATAAATCGGACCAGAAAAAAGGTATCTATAGTGTGTATTTGGTTTGGCAAAGTCAGCAGATAGAGGATTGCTACCAGCTGACTTAGCAGTTGGGGGGAGGGGGGTTTCTAATGAGTTTGGCCCACCAAAAAAAAAAAAAACTCCGGCACTCTACATGAATTTAAGCATATACATAACATTTGTACTCATTTTATGGTGTGATTAGGGGAACGCAATACTATGGAGCTGACAAAATACATTGCTAAGTGACTAGGCTATAGGTTTATGGCCCCATAAGAGCATGCTGGGGAAGTTAGTGTAGGCAAATATGCATGAAGGACAAAAAAGGAACTTGAAAAGCTTTCAGCATGTATGAGGACAAAGGGGCACAGCATATCAATTACAGCATATTGCAATCATGGTAATTAGGGAACAAGGAAAGAAATCCAATACATTAGCAAACATTAAATACATAGAATGTGATGTTAATGGTGAAAACTTACCTTAATATAGTCCTTCTGCAGGACCTGTATGATGGCAGAACAGGTCTCTGGAATAATGATTCCCAGAGCCTGTGGGGAGATGCCTGTCGAGAACTTCAGGTCCAGAAGCCTTCTCCCTGTCGCCAAGTACCGCAACGTGGCGATGAGCCTCTACTCCGGAGTGATGGCTTGCCGCATGCAGGTATAATGCCTGCTGATATAAGGAGACAGCAAAGCCAGCAGATGGTGAAAAATGGGGTTTGTCATCCGTAGATAATTCCTGAAATCATCAGGATTATTCTTCTGGATCTCACGAAGCAAAGGCATGTGCGAGAACTGGTCACGCTGGAGCAACCAATTCTTGGTCCACAAACTCCTCCTCGCCCTGTTCATGGACCGGGCTTGTGTCAAAACTAAAAGCCCAACACCAAGCCCCTGCACAGCATGAACTCTACGACGAGTACGTACACGAAACATGGCTTAAAACGGTCGGCTGGTCAGAACAGACAACAGAAGGCACCGATAAACAACAAGGCCTGAAATAACAAACTGAAAACCAGAAACGAGCAGACAATAAGCACTGAAAATCAAAGCATACTATATACCAAGATACAGTCCACAATGACCAACAAATTCTAACTGACTACACGCACTGATAAGCAGATACGCACCGACAAGCACAAACTGTAGAGCAGTAACGATCTGAAGCACAAATCTGAAAAGCGCGAATCGTCTCTTACCAAACTTCTACTAACACGCGATAAACACAAGATCAGCAGAAGGAGCCCAAAGGGTGCCGGATGTGGTGCTGAACTTCCCTTTTCTAGTCTTGTCATACGTGGGTTACGTCACGTTCTTGTCAACTGGAAATTCCGACAACTTTGTCCGACCGTGTGTATGCAACACTACTTCCGGACCACTTCCGGAATTTATCCAACAGATTTTGTTGTCGGAATGTCCAACCGTGTGTACAAGGGCTAAGGAATGTTAAGTTGCAGGTTTACTTTTTTGGCTTATTTATATATTTATTCCAATACAAAACCACTCCTTAATAGTTAATCCTAAAAGTCTTCTATGAATTCAGTGGAGTGCATATTTAGCCACAAGTGTTTTCCTTTAAAATGGTGTCCTTACCTAAATTTCTATAGATCCTTGCAAATACTCTGTTATATATATATAACTAAACTCACTTTTCAAAGCATGAATTTCTTGGCTGTCTCCTTTTTGTGGAGATCTTCTTCACCTAGGATTTTGCTTGAGTCATTGCAATCATCCAGAAACAGGGGTGGTCTAGTACTTCCAGATTTAAGGATATATTATCTTGTTTCTGCCCTTTTAATAATGCAGTAGCCATGGTGAAAGTGGCCATAGCTACGTCCTATGAAAAGCTTATAAACTCTATAGGCGGAAGATTCCCATGAGTAAGCCAGTAGAATTTATCTCTGATATTTCATACTTCATTGATCCAGTCTTCCAATGCCTAGTTATTTGGGGGGATTCTTTTATTTGGAGGATAGGTATAAATCTGCTCCGTTTGGTAATAAATATGCTCATCAGCTTTACAAAGATGGCAACATTCAATTCTCTGAGGAGTTAAAATCTGAGCATAGATTCTCAGTTTCCTGGTTTATAAGTATATTCAAATAAAACATACAGTTGCATTTCTTTCTACCATTCTGGCATTGTACTCAGGACCATCTGCTCTGGTTTACACCTCCGATTTACTATCTAAGACATTCAGGATCTCTAATGCTACACGCCAAGATTACCCGCTATCTCCATCAATTTTTAATCTAATGATATACATTTTGGCGGAGGCCACCTGCACAAACAAAGTTATTTCTGGGTTTTGTTTGTGCAGCACACCATGTCATTAATCTATTTGCAGATGATGCAATTATTTTAACTAATCCACTTGTATCATCACCTGCAGCCCACTAGGTTCTAACCAATTTTAGCACCATATCCTATTAAATAAATTGCACCAAATCTTTAATTATAGACTTGGGTGTATATAAAACCACTCGCTGGAATTTAATAAACCATCTACCCTGTTCTTGGGGCTGACAACAGTATTCCATATCTAGACTAGGGATGGCCGAACTGTTCGCCCGGCGGTCGTTTTGCAGCGAATTTTGCGTGTTCGCGATTTACCCGATCTGCGGACTATTGCCGCTGTTCGCCCAGCGGACATATGTGTTTACAGTGTGAAAGAACTTTGACCCATGATGACACATCCATCATGGGGTACAGGACTATTGGACATACCCCCTACCTTATAAATAGACCCGATCTGGTGGCCATTTTACATTCTGTCTTATGTTAGTGTAGGGAGAGGTTGCTGTGTGGAGCAGCAACAGACTGTAGTGACACAAATCGCTAGATATTAGGTCCACAAAAGTCCTTTTAGGACTGGTATAGGTGTAGTACAGTATATAGGGTTCAGTGCACTGCTGTGCTGGTGATTGCAGCAGCCTGTCTTTTGTCAGTGTAGGGACAGGATGCTGTGTGCAGCAGGGAGAGACTGTAGTGACACAAATCACTAGCTATTAGGTCCACAAAAATCCTTTTAAGGACTGGTATAGATGTAGTACAGTATATAGGGTTCAGTGCACTGCTGTGCTTGTGATTGCAGCTGTCTTTTGTCAGTGTAGGGACAGGACGCTGTATGCAGCAGGGACAGTCAGTTTAATCACTAGCTAGCTATTACTATTAAAGCGGAGGTCCACCCTAAAATGGACCTCCGCTCATCGGAATCCCCCCCCTCCGGCGCCACAATCGGCACCTTTCAGGGGGGAGGGGGGGTGCAGTTACCTGGATAATCCAGGTAACTGCACCCACTTCCGGGCTAGCTCTCTGCGGAAAGGGGCGTACGTTACGCCCCTTTCCGCAAGCGCCTGCCCCCTTCAGCAAGTGCCCCGCTGCCTGCTGGGAAACACACAGCTCCCAGAGGCAGCGGGGACCGTCCGGATTGCGCCGCGCGGCTCGCGCATGCGCAGTAGGGAACCGGGAAATGAAGCCGAAAGGCTCCATTTCCTGATTCCCATACCCAAGATGGCGGCGGCACGAGCGAGCGATCGGCTTCGGGTGCCGACATCACGGGCGCGCTGGACAGGTAAGTGTCACTATTTAAAAGTCAGCAGCTGCAGTATTTGTAGCTGCTGGCTTTTTAAAAAAAAAAAAAACGCGGAGTCCCAGTGGACTCCCGCTTTAAGTCCACAAAGGTCCTTTTAAGGACTGGTATAGGTGTACAATATATAGGGTGCTGGTGCATTGCTGTGCTGCAGATTACTGCTCGTTTCTGCAGCTGTCTTTTATCAGTGTAGGGAATGAGGTACAGTCGGCAAATCACTAGCTACTAGGTCCACAAAGGTCCTTTTAAGGACTGGTATAGGTGTACAATATATAGGGTGCTGGTGCAGGGCTGTGCTGCAGATTACTGCTGGTTTCTGCAGCAGTCTTTTATCAGTGTAGGGACTGAGGGACAGTCGGCAAATCACTAGCTACAAGGTCCACAAAGGTCCTTGTAAGGACTGGTATAGGTGTACAATATATAGGGTTGTAGTGCACTGCTGCTGACTGCTGCCCTATTCTGCAGCAGTCTTTTTTTTTTTACAATTTCTTTATTTTTTCCCCTTTTTTCTTTCATATAAACAAGAATGGAATTTTACATAAACAGCCTGAATATCATACATCGAATTTCCATATGTATACATAGTAAAAAGAAAAACATAACAATTCGTTCTATTTCCTTTACCTCTTGCTTCCCTTATAGTGTAATATATAAATCCAAGGAAAAAAAAGCTAAGTTGATGGTAATGTATGGGGACAACGTTGAGGAAACTCCTCCCTCTGAATTCGGTCCCACATACCCTATGTCTGGTCCTGGGTTGGTACTATTCCCAGCCAGGCCAAAGTTTTATTGTTATCTTCTTATTTCTCATCTCCCCCCCTTTATTTCCATCCTTGTTTTTCCCCCTAAAAAAAAAGAACCCCCCCCCCCCAAAACCACCCCCCTCAACACCCCCACAGACCAAGAAGGGGAGGGGGAGAGGGCAAGTTCTCATTTCCTTCCCCTATATCTCCCCCTTCTCCCCCTTAGATCGCATCAATCTGTCTCTTTCCCTCCTCCGAAGAGATATAAAGATTCCATGGTGTCCATATTTCTAAGTAAGTTTTTCTTCTTTTCCTAGCTGTCCATATTAGGTCTTCCATCCTGTTCACCTCCTCAACTTTCTTCAGCCACATGCTCACACTAGGGGGTTGTGTTTGTTTCCACCTAAGTGTTATACATGCCTTGGCTGTGTTTACCAAGTGACACAGGATGGAATTTCTATATATATTTCCCGGGATCTCTGACAAATGCAAAAGGAATACTGCTGGGTCCTCCCGTATTTCTACTTCACTGAATTTTTGAATAATCTCTCGTACGTCCTTCCAATATTTCTCAATTTTTGGGCATGACCAAAATATATGTAGAAAATGTCCCACTTCTTTCTGACACCTCCAACACTTACTTGATGTAAGAGGGAAATATTTTTGAAGTTTTTCTGGTGTTCTGTACCACTGTGAAATGATTTTATAATTAGTTTCTTGTAGTTTTGTACATGTTGCTGTTTTAAAGATAGATTGTATCATATTTTTCTTCTGCTCCTCAGAAAAAGTCCTTCCTAGGTCTATTTCCCACTTCCGAAAGAAGGGTAGCTGAAAATTTTCTACTGGTTTAATCAATAACGCGTACATTTTCGAAATTACATGCGTAATTGGCTCCTTTTCCATACAGAGTTTCTCAAATGGCATATAGCCACGGTCTAATAACTCTGGCGTTATCTCTGTACTTAAAAAATGTCCTAGTTGTGCCACCTGCCAGAAATCTAATTGAAAGGGGCCTTTTCTAGCCATCATCTCCTGCATTGTTGGCCATTTACCTATTTTTTATGAAATGCGAGGCTTGATATATTCCTTTTTGAATCAGCTTGTCAAAAGGTCCTTTCTGTATACCTGGTATGAATTGGGAAATACCTAATATAGGGACTAGAGGGGAATTCTGTGTCGATATCTTATTCTTAACTAAGAGATTGTAACATATCTGTAGTGTGGGTCCTATTGTAGGATGTAACTTCGTATCCGATGTCAGGTTTCTATAGCACCAAGGTGCTCTATGTAATAGCTCCCTACATTGTGCTTGCTCTAAATTTACCCATATTTTCTGGTCTCCATGTCGACACCAGTCCATCAGTCGGCCTAGATGTATTGCCTGATAATATTTATATATGTCCAGTGTTGCCAGTCCCCCGTATTGCTTCGGTAATGTTAATAGTGTCCTCCGTATCCTTGGTTGTTTATCTGCCCATATAAGTTTCATGAATAATGTTTGTATAGTTCTAAAAAATTTCCTTGGCATTAGAATTGGAATTGCCTGGAGGAGGTACAGGAGTTTTGGCAGAGTATTCATTTTGATTATATTATTTCTTCCAAACCAAGAATGTATTCCCCTATGCCATCTCTCCAGGCATCCACGTACCATCTTCAATACCGGCGCAAAATTTAATTCATATATTTTATTGGGGTCTGTTGCGATCATTATTCCTAAATATTTCAGGCCTTGATCCGTCCAATTAAATTTGTAATTTAGTTTTATTAATCTCGTCATTTTCTCTGGGACTGCTATCATCAAGGCTTCTGACTTGGAACAGTTTATTTTGAAGTAGGATAGTGTACTGTATGCTTCGATTTCCTTAAATAGATTTGGGAGCGAAATTGTCGGATTCATCACTGTAAAAAGCATGTCATCTGCATATGCTGCCACTTTATTATGAGTTCCTCCTATGGTTATTCCTTGGATATCCCTGTTAAGCCTTACTCTACATAGCAGTGGTTCGAGGGTCAACGCGAATAACAAAGGGGACAGTGGACATCCCTGTCTGGTCCCTTTTTTGTTATCGGAAAAGATGAAGATACCACTCCGTTTACTCTTACTTGAGCTGTAGGTTTTTCATACAAACTTGCTATCCAGCCTATCATTTTCCCCCCTAACTTTATATGTCGGAGAACATGAACCCCCACCCTACCGGTTCAAAAGCCTTTTCTGCATCTGTTCCTAAAAATATGCAGGGGTTTTCGGCGGAGTTGGCTGTATGCATTAAGTTTAAGGCCTTGATAGTATTGTCTCTTGATTCTCTTGTTGGGACAAATCCCACTTGGTCTTGATGAATCAAAGAGGGCAAATACTGTTGTATCCTCAAGGCTAATATTTTACTGAATATTTTTAGATCTGCATTCAGCAAAGATATTGGCCTATAACTTCCACATTGTTTCGGGTCTTTGCCTTCTTTCTGTATCACTGTAATTGTAGCTTTAGCTGTTTCTGAGTGGAAAGTCGATATGTCTCCTATTTCATTGAACAATTTAACCATATATGGGCATAATTCCGGCATAAGCATCTTATAATACTGGGCTGAGAATCCATCTGGGCCAGGTGCTTTCCCACTTTTTATCTGTTTTATCGTGTTTTGTACCTCATCTAGTGTGATTGGCGATTCCATCTCCTCCCGTGCAGTGCTTGTCATAACGGCATTTCACTTGAGCTTATATATTCGTTTATCTTAGCCTGATCTGATGCTCTCAGGTTCAAATTATACAGTGAGGAGTAAAAATCGCCAAATACACCAGCAATCTGTTCTGGCATCCACTCTTCCTCCCCATCTTTTTTCCTAATTGTAGGTATGTATGTCTTTGTTTGTATTTCCCGTAATGCTCTCGCCAATTGTTTTCCGCATTTATTGCCGGATTCATAACTACACTTACGTCCTATCTGAATTGCCATTTTAGCTCTGTATTGTAACAGATCTGTCACTTGCCTACGTGTACTTATTAATTCTTGTTCAACTTCTAAATTCTGAGCATGTTTATGTCGGGCTTCTAAATGTTGCATTTTTGCTAAAAGTTCTGTTAACTTAGTTTCCCTTTCCTTCTTAATCCTTGCTCCATGCTTAATCAGTACTCCTCTAATTACTGCCTTGTGCGTTTCCCAGATTGTTCCCGAGGAACTTTCTGGACCTTCATTCTCCTGAAAAAGAATTGTATCTCCCTTCGGACGTCCTCCAGCACTAAGGGGTCTTGAAGGAGGCTCTCATTGAGTTTCCACATCCTGGGGGTTAAATGTTTTTTTCCCGTTAGATTATATTTTAAAAAGATTGGGGCATGATCTGACCAGGTAATTAGACCAATAGTGGCTTCCTTAACTCAGGATAGTTGTTTATGCGGAATAAAAAATATATCTATCCGTGAGTACACTCTATGCGGATTAGAAAAAAAAGAGTAGTCTCTTTCCTTGGGGTGTAATAATCGCCATATATCTACCAGTTTTGTTTCTATTATTGCCTGAGATATCTTCTTTCTTATTTTAGGTGTCACTGACGATGTCCCCGATGAGGTGTCTTCATTAGGGATTAATGGGATATTAAGGTCTCCCCCCCATAATCAACTGTCCTTCTACAAATTCCATAAGTTTATCAAATGTCTCTTTAACAAAAGAGTCTTGTTGTATATTGGGGGCATAATATGTTGCTAATGTTACTCCTACCCCTCCTATAGTCCCCTTTACGAACAAATACCTTCCCTTTGCATCTATCAAGGAATCTCTGTGATTCCATGCTACTGTATTTGATATCATAATGGTTACTCCCTTGGTTTTGGAATCCGGATTGAATGCATGGTAGACCATTGGATAACCCGTATTCCTTAACAAAGGGAGATTGTTTTCTCTGAAATGCGTTTCTTGAATAAACGCTACATCTATCTTCAGTCTCTTTAAATCATGGAATAACATTCGTCTTTTTTCAGGGACATACAATCCCTTTTACGTTCAAGGACATTATTTTTAAAGTTTCCATATCTCTTTGGAAAGAGAGGCAAAAAAACAAAAAAAAAACAAAAAAACAAAAAGAAAAAAAAATCCCTTTAAGTCTACCCCCTCCCACCCCCCTCCCGTCCGATTTACTATTCCCTCCCTCCCTCCCTACCAATCCCTGGGTTGGCCGTTTACCAACGGCCTCCCCACGAATCTCAAAGCTCTACTGCTTTTAACCACTCAATTTCCGGACCCTCCGGATTATGAGTGTTGACCTAATGGGGTTTTGTGGTTGTGCATGGCTGCTCCAGGCCGAGCTTTCCCCGTGCACTCCGCCAGTCTTTTCTAATAACGCGTTTTCTAATGTCACCTGTTACTTCACTACACATTGTATCTACTCCAACATGGCTCTTGCAAAAGAAAGAGGAGATCGCAGAAGGAAAAAATAAAAAAGAGAGGCCAAATTAAATATGTCCGTCCATATCCGTCTATATATATATATATATATATATATATATATATATATATATATATATATATATACATGCATACATATACACATGCATGGACCCACACACACAACTGGACCTCTGTAAGCAAGTACATATGTGTACCCACATTTGTCCCCCACTTAAGCCTCCCCTATGTTTATATTGATCACACCCCCCTCATTCCCATTTTCCATATCTCCTCTCTGTTTCTCTCTCCCCTCCTCGCACAAGAGCCATATTGTGTGTCAACCTTATTCCAACAATACAATACATTAATACACTAATACAACAATACAATAACACCATACATTCCTCATCCTTTTTCAACTAAGAAGAAAGAAAAAAGAAGAAAGGGGGGGGAGGAAAAGAGAGGAAAAGGAGGGAGGGGGGAGGTAAAACCGAAAGGTACATCTCATGGAAGTATTTTATTCATCTTTAGGTTCAGATAGGGGGGTCCAATCCCATGGGCCTTCCGTTTCCCCCAGGTCCCTGACTATGTGCTTTTATTTTATTAATGATGATATTAGTGATTAGTGATATTAGTGATTAACAATGTTTGTTATTTAACTCCTTTAAAAAAAAAAAAAACAAGAACAAACAATTCCTAGTGTTATTATTAAATAACTAAATATACTCTCCTTCTCTAACCCTCCCTCACCTGCTCATTATCTCTCCCATTATCCCTCCCAAAGTCCAAGCCCACCCTTGTGCCACCATCATATGTATTCACTAACCCACCTCTCCTTTACCCCCTCCCTCTCTCAAAAAAAAAAAAAAAAAAAAAGGAAAAAAAAAGATTTATATACCCCCCCCCCCAACACTTCTAACACTTTAGAACTGCAGCAGTCTTTTATCAGTGTAGGGACTAAGGGACAGTCTGCAAATCACTAGCTACTAGGTCCACAAAGGTCCTTTTAAGGACTGGTATAGGTGTACTATTTGGTGTGCAGTATATAGGTGTGTAATACACGTATAAAATACTTGCACATATAGAAAGCATAGTATAGTGCATTTCCACTGTGCAGCATTGTGACTGCTGAGCGGTTCTGCAGCGATACTACAAAGAGTGACAAACGCAATAAAAAAAAAGTATTATAACTGGTGTGATAGACCAGTGGCCCCCAAAAACGACAGATTGAAGCGGGGTGTTATATACCTTCTTCCACATACATACTGCACTTCTCTAGAGACTTTTGTCACAGGGTTATTTAAAAAATGACAGGCAGAGGAAGAGGCAGGCCCTTATGCAAGGGTGGTAGGGATAGGGCAGGAGCAACAGGCTTGAGCCAAAGTTGCAAATTGCAGAAGGTGCGTGCGATTACGTCAAAGGATGCACCAGACTTGGTTGAGTAGCTCACTAAGCCTTACTTTTCTGCACCCTCCTCATCCTCTCTTTCTGCACCCTCTTCTTCACTCTCTGCTGTTTGCACCCCCAAAGACACTATCACCAACACCACCACCACCACCATATACCTTCCTCTTGAGTCACAGGAATTATTTTCCGATCCATATCAAGACATTTGCGATGCGCAGCCACTCTTGGCATTGGATCAGGAAGAGGAGGTAGCAACAACCGCCACTCAGCAGTCTGATGACAGTACCCAGATCAGCCCAAGGAGGAGGTTGGTCCCCGGTGTTGCTGCCTACTCGGAGATCTCTAATTATAGCGGTGGGGAAGGTGACATTGATGATGACGTGTCTAGTGATGTCACGTGGGTGCCCACAAGAGAGGAAGAGGAGGGGAGTTTAGAGGGAGATATGGACCAGCAGATAGGGAGGAGAAGCAGGAAGAACTTACATTGCACAGGAGGAACAAAGCAGACTGCTAATGTATCAGGAGCGAGGCATCAACCATGCACGGTCACATCTGGTGCTCCCAGGATGCCGGCTCTCTCTCTATCTCGGTGCTGGTGCTGGTGCCAGTGCTCTATATCACGGTGCTGGTGTCAGTGCTCTATATCACGGTGCTGGTGTCAGTGCTCTATATCACGGTGCTGGTGTCAGTGCACTCTATCACGGTGCTGGTGTCAGTGCTCTCTATCTTGGGGCTGGTGTCAGTGCTCTATATCACGGTGCTGGTGTCAGTGCTCTATATCATGGTGCTGGTGTCAGTGCACTCTATCACGGTGCTGGTGTCAGTGCTCTATATCATGGTGCTGGTGTCTGTGCTCTATATCACGGTGCTGGTGTCAGTGCACTCTATCACGGTGCTGGTGTCAGTGCTCTATATCACGGTGCTGGTGTCAGTGCTCTCTATCTTGGTGCTGGTGTCAGTGCTCTCTATCATGGTGCTGGTGTCAGTGCTCTCTATCACAGTGCTGGTGATCATCTCCTGCACCCTCTTCATAGCCTACCCTGACCTTTCCTCTCCTCCATTACCTTTGTGCGCTCCTGAGTCCTGAATTGTCAACATTTCACAGATAAAAAAAGAATGCTTGTAGTTGTCGATCCCAGATTCACTTCATACATGTGTCATGTCAGTGGCCATGTGGTGAGACTATGTGTGCACAGCTAGTAAGTATTTTGTGGCTGAAATGATGGCCTGTAGGTTTTTAAGGTTCGCCTGCCATTGAAGTCAATGGGGCCCGCCGCGAACTTTGCAGTTCGCAAACTTTTGGCCGTGTTCGCGGTTCACTTTCGCGAAACGTCCCGTCGGAAGTTCTTCCATCTCTAATCTAGACATTTTTAGGTCTTCCACAGCATCCCTGTTAGAGGCCAACTACAATCCTGTTATTGAGGACATCCATGCAGAGCTCCAACACCTGTTCCATTTTGACGTATCCTGGGAAGGTAGGATTGCCACATTTAAAATGTTGATTCTTTATGTCTTTTATACTTTACCAATCCCCCTTAAACCTGGAATTATACTTTCCCTGTCAACATTACTTAAATGCTACATATGGCACCACAAAAGAGTGAGATGTTCTTACATACATCTCATACGCCACAAAAAGGTTGGGCGGACGGGCCTTGTAGATATCCAGCACTGGTTCAATCCCCTATCCGAGCCTCTATGGGTAAAGGTAAAGAAGTGTTTGGTTGGAACTTCAAATCTAATTCTGTTACTATTAGCAGATATTTGAAATCCAATAGACTTGAATTTCCTACCCTTGACCATACGTGCCTCTATAGCTCTTTGGAGAACGTTCATGTCACACACCTCGACAGCTACCTTAACACAGGTTATCCGAGTTCCTATTGATATGCTGAAAATTTGTCCTCCTTATTTGAAACTAAGAAATTGAGTGGACCTAGGAATCAGTTGGGTTGATGACCTATTTCAAGACACATCATTAAAAATCTGGTCTGAACTGAAGGATATATTTGGACTTTCTAAAGCTGATGACTTCAAGTATGTAAGCATAGAAAAGTTTCTGTGTAAAAATCCTCCACCCACGGGTCTGTCTCTGTTAAAACTAGAGGAATATCCCTGTTCTACAACTTACTCCAACAAAAGGAGGTGTTTGTTAAAACAAACCCACTCCTTAAATGGGAAGCCGATCTTTAGCATTCCTTTGCTCCCTCCCAGTGGCTTATGGCATTTTGGTACATATACAAAGTCTCCCATTGTGTGAATCACTGGAAATTGCCTCAAAAATTTGTAACGAGATGGTACCTCACTCCGTATCAATTGTCCAAATTATCATCCAATTATCCAGGCATCTGCTGAAGAGGATGTGGACAGATAGGTAATCCATACCATATTTTTTGGTCATGCATGGCAAAAATTATCCCAAATGGATATACCTGACTGAGAACACTTTTCCTTTTCTTTTCTTTCTTGTTATGTTGTAAACTTGAAATTCAATAAAAATCTAATTATAAAAAACATACATTTGCATCACAATTTGGGACAGGGGTGGTGACACTATCCAGTGGCATAACAAGAACCTTCAGGGCCCCGATGCAAGAAACCATGAAGGGCCCCCCTGACAGGGCCCTTTACTCCGAGTTTGGTGACGCAACAACAGGGCCCGGTTGCTATTGGGTGGCTGCATGTAAAGAAACCAATTTCTCCATTTGCCGCCGCTTCTCCACCTCTCCCTCCGACAGGCATTCAGCGGCTGCAGGAGGAAAATGGAGAGCTGGGTTCCTCTATGTCGTTGTTTCTCAATCTTTTTCCAGTCAGTGCACCCTTTAAGTACATCCCTATGTGAATGGGGCTGCACTGCAACCCCCCTGCAACTGTGTGCATTGCATGCAGTTGCAGCATAGTGATGATGCATTTAAGGGGTTGTAAACCCTCGTGTTTTTTCACCTTAATCCATCCTATGCATTAAGGTGAAAAAACACCTGGCAGTCACTGGAACCCCAGCACCCCCCCCCCCCCCCCGTTTTACTTACCTGAGCCCTGGAACTTCACCAGGTGGAGATACGCTCTTCCTTTGCCCGGGGTTCTCGGCTCCTGATTGGATAGATTGATAGCAGCTCAGCCATTGGCTCCCACTGCTGTTAATAAAATCCAATGACGCGGGCATCGGGGACGCCTGCAAGGTAACCACCCCGGGAGAGCGCTTCTCCCAGGGGGTTGTCTGATAAGAGGAGGAGCCACGAGAGCCACCGAGGGACCCCAGAATACAAGGTTCGGGGCCACTCTGTGCAAAACTAGCTGCACAGTGAAGGTAAGTATAACATGTTTGTTATTAAAAAAATTTAAAAAAAGGTGGTCAGGAGGCAACATATTGCCCCTTTACCAGCTGTCAAATGCCTCTGAAAAGCGATCTGAGCACAGATCGCTTTTCAGAGGAATAGCGTTTTTTTACTGCTACTTTGAACAAGCAAGAAAAAAAAATAGTTCTGATTGTACACATATGGGGTAGGGCTGGGGAAAAAAATCGTTTTGAATCTTGAATCAAGTTGAGAGGTCAAATCGATTCAAATTTTCAGCAAATAGTTTTTTTTAGATATTTATTTTTTCACCAGGATCGGTGCTGACACGCACCGGTCATGATGAGATGCGGGCAGGAGTTTTTAGGTGAGGCCGCGGCTTCGGCCTAGTCCACGAGGCCGGACCTGCGGACTAGGACGAAGCCACGGCCTCACCTAAAAACTTGTAAATTGTGAATCGAGTTTTTTTTTTTTTTTTTTAAATGACAAATTTTTTTTTTTAGAAAATCGCCCAGCTCTAATATGGGAAGGGGGGGGGGGCAGGATTAAACGCAGATACATAAAATGTGCATACATACATCTAAACAGCGGTGGCTGGTGCTCAAAATTTTTGGGGGGCACAACATTTTTTATAAACCAAATCATCAAATGCAGCCACTGTGCCATCAAACGCTGCCACTGTACCCTCAAATGCAGCCACTGTGCCATCGATCGCAGTCACTATGCCCACGCTGCTACTGTGCCCAACAAACGCTGTCATTGTGTCATCAATTGCAGCCACTGTGCCATCAAACGCTGCCACCGTGCCATCAAACGCTGCCACCGTGCCTTCAAACGCTGCCACTGTGCCAATTTAACACTGCCACTGTGCCCATTTAACGCTGCCACTGTGCCCTCAAATTCTGCCACTGTGCCATCAAACACTGCCACCGTGCCATCAATTGCAGCCACTGTGCCCATTTAACGCTGCCACTCTCCCCATTTAACGCTGCCACTGTGCCCTCAAATGCTATAACTGTGCCATCAATTGCAGCCACTGTGCCATCAAAAGCTGTCACTGTGCCATCAAACACTGCCACTGTGCCATCAATTGCAGCCACTGTGCCCATTTAACTCTGCCATTGTGCCCATTTAACGCTGCCACTGTGCCCTCAAATACTGCCACTGTGCCATCAAACGCTGCCACTGTGCCCATTTAATGCTGCCATTGTGCCCATTTAACGCTGCCACTGTGCCCTCAAATACTGCTACTGTGCCATCAAACGCTGCCACTGTGCCATCAATTGCAGCCACTGTGCCAAATGCTGCCACTGTGCCCATTTAACGCTGCCACTGTGCTCTCAAATTCTACAACTGTGCCATCAATTGCAGCCACTGTGCCATTAAACGCTGCCAGTGTGCCATCAAATGCTGCTAGTGTGCCCTTGAATGCCCCCAGTGTGCCCCCCCGCCCGCTCGCCATCTATACACATGCACATACACATGCACACACATACACACACACATGCACACACATGCACACACATACACACACACACACATACACACACAAATGCACACACACATAAAGTCTTTTAAAAAATGGCAGTGCTTTATCTTACCTCTTCCTGCCGGGTACTGCACTGTAGGGGGAGACAAAGAGCACACACTGCTTTCACTTTAGTTATAAGCAGTGTGATGACTCCGAGCTCCCCGCACAGTGCCGATTACACTTTGGCTGAAGATCGCGGAGCTCGGTCTCAGCCGCCCGCCCCTTCAGATATACAGGGGGGCCCTCAAGGCCCCCCTGCAGCATGGGGCCCGGTCGCCTTGGCGATCTCAGTGACCCCTATAATTCCGCCACTGACACTATCAATAAGCTGGAGTTGCTTCTTTTATCTCCAGTTAATATTAAACTGTTGTCCAGATATTATGACTCCTTTACTGTAACTAAATATAAAGCTTGCCAGAAAGTCAGGTATAGATAGACTGTTATTATATCAGAACTATCAGATGTTGTCTGGACAGAAGTGATAAAGATAAAATGATACAGTTGAGATATCTACACTAGACTTATTATACACTGTATGATTATTTAAAATGGGAAAAAAAGATAATTCCTTGTATTATAAATGTCAAAGTACACATGGGACATTCATGCATGTTGTGTGGAAATGTGATAGGATTCTGCCCTTCTGGTCATAAGTCATTGATTTTATTGCCAATAAATGTATTCATAAAAATGCCTGTATTCCTTTATTATGCCTATTATGGGTAGATGAAAATGAAGTAATGGATAATGGCACTAAAAAGTTCCTTAGTCCCCTTTCACATGGAGCAGATTAAATTTCAATCAGCAGGGGAACTGTGAGCTGCTGATCAGAGCAGAGCAGGCAGATAGATAACACAACAGTTTCTGCAGAGTTAACATCGACAGAACCCACTCTTCTCTATGGGCAGATAGGAGTAAATGGACTCCATTGTCTGTTTACACACAAATGCCTCTGTTCTGTTCGGCCTAAACAGACTAACCTGTCCATAGAAATGAATGGATCTTCCAATCAGGTCCATCTGAAAGACTGACAGATTAGTATCACAGCAGATATAACATTATACAATATAAACTACTCTAAGCAGCTAGAGGGCATCTAAAAATGTTTTAAGAAGTTTGGTTTAGATGGGTAGACTCACAGAAAACCTTGGAGGATTTAAATGAACCAGATATGGAGGAGACCTCAGATAATGGACCCAGCATCACCTTGTGGTATTTTGTTGTGAATGACTCGTAACCAATGGCAAGGTTTCTTGATAGAAAAGACCTAGGGAACCAAAAATACTAAAAAAGGATTCATTTTAAGAAACACTGCACTCTGGGATGTTATTTTTTTCATGGTTATTGGGTGTTGTTAAAATAATGCTGTATAGTTATCATAATGGAAGTACTGCTTACAAAACTGAAAAGCAAACTGTTCAATACTTGTGCAACAAATCTCTTAAAAAATGTATTAACTAAAATGGTAACAGCAATAAAGTTCCAATACAGTTAAAAACATAATGGAGTGCTAGCTTAACCACTGAAGTCCCTGAAGGATTTGCCCCTTAATGACCAGGCCAATTTTTGCGATACAGCACTGTGTCCCTTTAACTGGAAATTGCGCAGTCAAGCGAAGACTGTACCCAAACAAAATGTACGTCCTTTTTTTCTCACAAATTAAAGTGGTTGTAAACCCTTAAAACCACTTTGTCCTACAGGTAAGCCTAGATTAAGGCTTACCTGTAGGTCCAAGCAATATCTCCTACACCTATACGGTTTAGGAGATATTTGCCTGAAGACAGGCACCGCTGTCTACGGCGCATGCGCCGTAGACAGCGGCGCGCAGGCGCACTGAACGCGGCAGTTCCAAAAATGGAGCTGCCGCATTTGTCGACTCCCGTGCGCATGCGCGGGAGTGACGTCATCGCGGCTTCGCCGAATGACAGCGGCGGAGCTGCGAGACGCCACAAGCAAGATGGATGCGGCGGATTACAGGGGACAGCGCGACTTCGCTGGCTCCTGTGTCAGGTAAGTGACACATAATGGGCTACTAGTGCGATGCATAGTAGTCCATTATGCTTTACCTTTGCAGGGAAAAAAAGAGGAAGTAAACTCATCAGGGTTTACTTCCTCTTTAAGCTTTCTTTTGGTGGTATTTGATCACCTCTGCGGTTTTTATTTTTTGCGCTATAAACAAGAAAAGATCGTCAAGTTTGAAAAAAAACACAATTATTTACTTTTTGCTATAATAAATATCCCCCCAATAATATAAAAAAAAATTCTTCCTCAGTTTAGGTCGATATGTATTCTACATGTTTTTGGTAAAAAAAAAAAAAAATTGCAAAAAGCTTATGATAGGTTTGCCCAAAAGTTGTAGCATCTACAAAATAGGTAATATAATTCTGGCATCTTTATTATTATTATTTTTTTTTTTACTAGTAATTGTGGTGATCTGCGATTTTTAGTCGGACTGCGACATTGCGATGGACATATCAGACACTTTTAACACTTTTTTTGGGACCATTGACATTTAGACAGCGATCAGAGATAAATATAACCACTGATTACTGTATAAATGTCTTTGGAAGGGAGTGGGTTAACACTAGGGGGAAATAAAGGGGTTACATGTGTGTCCTAGAGAGTGATTCTAACTGTGGGGGGATGGTACTGCCTGGAGGAGGAGAGCGATCTCTGTTCATACTTAGTATGAACAACACATCTGTCACCTCTCTCCTGACAGAATGGAGATCTATCTGTTTACATTGACAGATCTCTGTTCTGTCTCTTTTAGGAGCGATTGCGGGTGCCCGGTGGACATGGCGTCCGCCGAGTATGCACAACCAATCTGTCGTCCTCTCTTTGTCCTGTTTGTTTTCCCTTCCCCTAGCTGCTGACCTCCCGTTGACAATCTTGGCCTGGCCCTGTTTATGATTCTGGTATTCTCAATTACTTGTATATATTTGTCTATTACTATTATTATTTGTGGATTTCTTTTTGGTATTGGTTGTTGTGCACTGAGTGATATTGGAGGTGGTTGTATTTATATTTATTCACTTATCTTTAATAAATCATATATTTTCACCTTACCGGCGTTTGTTCATCTGTTGCTGTCCACACAGCTCTGGTCACACCTGATACTTGACAGAATAACAAGGCCATCCCTGACCAGAAGTGGCTGCACAGAGGAACCATCCCGGTTCTGTTTACTTCTGTGAGATGAATTTGGATGTTATTAGTTACTATGCTCTGCTGGCGTCAGAGAGTGGTGAATATCTCTGTCAGACACTGAAGGAGAGGACTAGTGACCAGCTATTTGAAATCATGTGTTTAGCTCACTCCCTGGTGGATCAGGGTTGTTTACTGTTTGGGGATGTGCAGCCTTTAATTCAAATATGTACAGAGTTGGCCCTGCCCAGTATTCCCAAAGGCTGTGTTGACTTTTCTCCACCTTTTAGTGTTAATCAGCTCGTATCTTTAGTATGGCTTTTGGAAGATGACTCCACTTGCTTTTTTGAACATTACCTAGCTTGTTCCAAACATGCGATAAAAGAGTGTGTTGGTTCGGTACAGTCCCTTGTCAGACAGGCAGAATGAAAACTGCAGTTTGTCCAACCAGTGCTCCAAGCATAGTCTAGAATCTTGCAATCAACCTCAGCCAGCCCATAACAAACCATCTCTGCTACCAGACACCTGCCTGCCCAAGAGTCTTTTCCTCCATCACCCATGGCAACCTCAGTTTCAGCCCAATATATTCTATTCCCCACCAAATGTCAATACCCTGTTTCTTTCTGCTGCACCTATCCTGCCTTTAATCCGTCTGCCTCTTTCCCGCTGCCTACAATCTCTCAAGAACTTCCCCCAGCTACTGTTACTTCTTCCCTGCTATATTCCAACCCTCCTCTCCAGTCTGCTTCTTCCCCTACTTACAGTCCTGCAGTTACCTACAGGACTTCAGTAGCTAAACCTAAAAAGTGATGCAAATTCTTTCCTACCCATTTGATCCTGCCAGTAACCCAACCTACCTCCATACTAGAAAATCCACCCCAGCCTAATGTTCCAGCGCCTGCTTTCCAGTCTGATGTCTCGGTGCCCGCCTTCCAGTCTGCTGTCTCGATGCCCGCCTTCCAGTCTGATGTCCCGCTGCCTGCCTTCCAGTCTGATGTCTCGGCGTCCAAGCCTGAAGATCCGGTGTCCCAACCTGTAGTGCCCGATGCCCAGCCTGAAGTGCCTGATGACCAGCCTGATGTGTTCCTGTCTGCTGCCCAGTCAGATGTGCCACTGTCTGCTGCCCAGTCTGATGTGCCACTGTTTGCTGCCCAGTCTGATGCGCCTGTGTTTGCTGCCCAGTCTGATGCGCCTGCGTTTGCTGCCCAGCCTGATGTACCTCTGTCTACTGCCCAACCTGATGAGCCTCTGTCTACTGCCCAGCCTGATGTGTTCCTGTCCGCTGCCCAGCCCGATGACCCACAGCCTGCTGCCCAGCCCGATGACCCGGAGCCTGCTGCCCAGCCTGATGTATCCATGTCTGCTGCCCAGCCTGATGTGTCCCTATCTGCTGCCCAGCCTGATGTGTCCCTATCTGCTGCCCAGCCTGATGTGTCCCTATCTGCTGCCCAGCTTGATGTGTCCCTATCTGCTGCCCAGCCTGATGTGTTCCTGCCTGCTACCCAGCCTGATTTGCCCAGTCTGCTACCCAGCCTGATTTCACCAGTCTGCTATCCAGCCTGATTTGTCTGTGCATGTTGCCAAGCTTGATGTGCCACTGCCCACTGCAGCTAGTTGGAGTGTCTTGATGCCGCTCCTTTGAGGGGGGTACTGTCAGGGAAGGCTCCATCCGCTGATGACACTGCCTGATATTTGGTGTGAAACCCCTGCTGAGAAGAGGAGGAGAGAGCCAGCTGGTCATGCAACTGCCAGGCAATGCTCTGAAAACAGGTAAAGAACAGTCTATTTTTATAAGGCACAGACACAGGGGCACACAGTATTATTGTCAGGGAAGGTTCCATCCACTGATGACACTGCCTGATATTTGGCATGCAGTACTGTGGTCCACCAGCAGGTGTCTCCTGGCAGCCTGGAACTGACAGGGGAGCTTTCCCCTGTTGGTAGTATTATGTGATCTTTGGGCCACAGTACTGGCGTCAACCAGAGGGTGGTTCCTGGCAGTGTAGGGCCGACATCATCTCCTGCAATCAGGCATCACCTGAATCTGATTGAGATGTGTAAAAAATACCTGTCAGATACACTTATGCCTTGCCTTGGTATCTTTCCTTGTGCCCTGATCCTGAACCTGAGCCTGTACCTTTCTGTTACCTGTACCCTGAGCATTGTACCTGTGATCCATCCATCATCTCCTTGTCTTATTTGTTTTCCCTTTCCCCAGCTATTGTTCTCCCGTTGACGATCCTGGCCTGGCCCTGTTTATGATTCTGGTAATCCGCATTACTTGTATATATTTGTCTGTTACTATTATCATTTATGGGTTTCTGTTTGGTATTGGTTGTTGTGCACTGAGTGATATTGGAGGTGGTTGTATTTATATTTATTCGCTTATCTTTAATAAATCATATATTTTCACCTTACCTGTGTTTGTTCCTCTGTTGCTGTCCACACAGCTCTGGTCACACTTGATACTTGACAATTATTAAACATAGAAAATGGTATAAAACTTTTCATGAAACTTCAGCAGCAGCGGGGGAAGGGGGGCAGGCACTGACACATGAGCTGACAGGCAGGGATGGGAGGAGGGAGAGAGGACAGAGAAGAGAAAGGAGAGAAAGAGCTGCAGATGACAGAGTCACATAAACTGACCACGGTGTCAGAGCTTAGCAGCCATGATAAACTGTGGTCAATTCACAGGGGGGAGGGTATAGCCAGGCAGGATCAGCCAGGTTTTCATTGTTTAGGGTAACAAACGCTTTAAATACCCTTTCTGCAAGGAGCATCAGGTGATGACTGATTTCCATGAGCTTTTGGTTGCAAAGAGACATCAGAACTGTAGCCTGTGGGTCTGGGAGCCATAGTGCCCCCCACAGGTGAACCCATTCCTGAGAGAGGTTCAACAACTATGTATAGGTTGTGGGTCTACCTTAAAGTAGACCTACAACTAATTACAAAAATATTGTTTTAGCCTTAGCATGGTAATGTTATTTAAATGTTTCTTTCAGTTTTTAAATATACAGCTTTCTTTCTAAATAACACCTAGTGATCCGCTCATGAAGGTCCTTTGTTCAGGAACTTCCGGTTAAAGGGTGACAAGTGTTTAACATTTTTTCCCTTTTGTTGTCTCCATAAGTCTGTGGCAGAGACTACAATCAACCATACTGACACTTAGTGTAATAGAAGTTGGTCCAGAGCAATGATGTTTAAGCTAACCTGGAACAAGGAAGTGACTGAAAAAGCCTGTAGGAGATCATCAGGACTGATATTCAAAAAGGATGATTAAAAAGTAAAAATCGCTCGTTGTTTTTTGTAACTTACAAATGCAAATCATAACATTGTAATTGTATTTTTTTTTCTTTTTTATGTTTGTAAGGTCAGTAACATACTTATAGCAAAACACAATTTCAACATATCTCTACAGTGTCATGTATCATTAATTCTCTCATTGGTGCAAGCCTGATAACTCAGCAAAATTTCTAGTTGAAATCTCTTATGTTCTCATTTCAACATCAGACAGCCACTAGTCCATATGTGACCATGGCCTCTGGCCCATGTTCCTCTCCGGAAAGGGGAAAGCATACTTTCCTTTGGTCTCACAAAAACAACAGAAAGGGGGTCTACTCTCACTGTCTCAGCATAACTTATCCTGCACCCATCAACCAACATATTTTCTTTAATTGGATGAAGCTTTTATACAATCACAGAGCAAAACCACAGTTACACATTACAATAGGAAGAAAAAGGTTTTCATTCTGTAAGTACCCCTTACATACATCCATTGTATTGAAAACTATTTTCCAAATGCTATTCCTCACCAAATAAACTAAACTGTACAGGTTACCGCATGCACCTGGGTTGTTGTATTGACAGCTGTAGTTAAGCAGCAGGGATCGGCTGAATTTCTATCAATGTGTGGCAGACCCTGCTTGACAGAAGTCGATCAAAAAGACCAGCTGCTGGGATTTTGACAGCTGTGGAGGCTTCTGTCAGAATACAATGTACCAGGGAGAAGGGAAACCCTCCATTCAAAAAATAAAATACCAGTGTATGGTCAGCTGTACTCATTTGGAATATAGCAGTCACTTGTTTTTTCAGATTTCAGGTGCTATTTTGGCAGTGCAGATTATAAAATTAAAGTGATACTGAATGATAATGTGGTAAAGACTTTCACTTTTTGAAAGCCACAGTCAAGGTGCCTCCATATTCTAAGGTTGGAGAAGCCCTTTAAGTAGGTTCTCACAGTTTTTCAGTACATAATACCATAAAACCTTAAAAGTTTTAAACTTTATTTAATCTCTATATTTCCAGTTATTGCACAGCCCATTTCTTGGAGCTTTACTGTATAACTATTAAAGGATTTACAGTTCCAAAGTATATATTATACAAAGGTCCCCACATTTAGCCTGCATAGGAGAAAAAGAGATGGTAGTCCTGTAATAAGAACATTAGTGCTGTAAAATAATAATTGAATGTGCCATATTATCTGTGCCCTGCAGATCAAAACGTTCAAAGGGCCTTTGTCTAATGGTTTAAAAGACAAGTAATAAACGCTTAAGGTGATGTGTTATCATTAAAGTTTTATAGGGAAGAAAATTATATAACCTGTGTACCAGATCAAATTTTATGTTCACTTATAAAGATAATTGTGAAAAGAAGAATTCAAATGCTGCATCAAGGTCAGTGTGTTCTGCAGGATTATGCTTCATCGTGTTAGGATTTTACTGTGTGTGTGTTTAATTTTAATTTTCTGCTTTTATAACACACAATAGTTTGTACTTTCTGGTTTCCTGTTTAATTTTTAATATTCTTTCGGTTTCTAGTTTATTCAAGGTTTTAATCCCTTTCGTCCTTGGTCATACTTATTTTTTTTATGAGAAATTAGCAATCAGATCCATGAGATAAAGATCTGCCAAAACAAGTCAATTTTGTAGCCATTTTTTTTAATAGTAAAGTTGTTAAAAAAGAAAGTTGATTTCTGTATTGCAACCAGGCAAATCAGGCTGGTATCTTTTAGCAGGAAGATTGGGGAGAGCAAAAAGCCCTAACATATTGGCATTAGAGCCTGCCTGCCTGTTATTTTTGGGAATTTCAAGAAAAAGGGGCCAAAAATAAACAATTTAGTTACTCTCAAAACTCCAGCAGTTGTACACTGCCAGGACCCCACCGATGAAGAATAACACTTGTTAACACTGCCCTAATGAATTGTTAAATGTTTTTTTAAGATTATGCTCACTAAAAAGGAAACAACACTGGCTGAATTAAATCCTTGAAATTGTTAATATTCACACCCTATGTCCTACTTTATTAGAAAGTATAAAAATAATACATAGCCTGTTTGTATTCTTCTATTTCCTGATTAAGGCCTTCTTCTGCTAAAGAGAATACCTTTCCTAGGCAAAAATTGGCATTGCAAAGTTCTTGTATCTGTACTTATAAAATACTAAATACTTATGTATTTCTGGTTTAATGTAGATTTAATGTAGATATACCCTCTATATAAATTACCTTTAGTTTGCTAAAGAACTGTGCACCACAAACAATTGCCACTTTTTTTTTAAATAAAAACAAAAACAGTTTATACCTTTATTCATCCTTTTGTTGTATTTCAGTGCTTGAGCGAGCCAATTAAGCTGCATTAAAAGAGCCACGAATAAAGGATATTTTAAATATATATATATTTTTTTTGCCCTTGGTACATGTCCTCCTTAGCAGTACTAAGCTACCCATGTCCTTTTTTAATAAAAAAAATCTTGAAAGCCGGCCTTAAAATATCAACAAAAATTATGATATTTAGCTTTCAAAGACTATAATTGGGACTGGGCGCTATACTCAGGGTTTGCAGATTTCCTGCTGGGTTCGGCAAACGCTCAATGAATTGAACTTCTCTTGCTTCGCTCTTCCCTTGTTTCGATCACCTGAGAATAATCACACATGTAGTTTGCATGGCACATATTCTCAACCTGGTCTTGCTGAAGGTAATTTTGAAGAACCATAGCTTTCAGGAGGTCCTTTATCAGACCATTAGAGTTTGTGGGCACTCTTAGCAATCATACCCAGCCAATGTTCACTTGGCTGAGGTGCTGCACCAACAGAGAGAAAAGCTGCATGTCATAATGAGTACTTGTGTGATTAAGGAAAAAGGTAATGTTTTGGGAGCTGGGACTTTTTTACATCATGAATGGCTCACTATTCAGGATGTGCACAATATTTTGGCAACTTTTTGAGGAAACGGCCAAAGTGGTCCTCCACAACAAGGTGGTGATTAGTCACACACACCCTTTCATTCTCCTCCTGGAGCACACACACCATGGCCTGATGGACAGGAGAAATAGGAATAGAGTGTTGGCCATGAAATGGAGGAAATGGACCAGGCTTCAAAGGAATGTTTTACCCACCCCCTCCCCCCAATTGCAAGAGTTGTATATGAGTGGGGTGAGATTGTTAAGTACAGTAATAAAATCAATAAATATTTCTGCACTCTAAGCAATGCAAACAATTGTATTAGTGTTCAGTGACTAATATACAGTGCAAAGGATTGTATAATAAATGTAAAAAAAAGTGTTGTTCCCAGCGACACCAAAAGACTCAGAGTTACTGCTGCAGGTGAAATGTGGAAAATAAGGTCATTCATTTTTTGCTTAAATTTCCTGCGCAAGGACCCTGGTATTCAGATTAATAAAGAAAGGGACTACTTTTGGGTGGCCTAACCCTAACTCTTAGGTCCTCGATACAAGGGTAAAATGGCCGATCTACTGCCGCCATCCCAGAAGATGGACCTCGCTATTAGCATGTAAACCATATGTTTGCTGACAGCACCAAGTCTTCTGGCACATATTGTCAGAAGAAGGAACCCCATGGACGATTGGGTGTCCAGGCTGAGCCACTGGCAGAAGCTTTCACAGTATGTGCTGGAGCTACTGGTTTGCTTTGTAGCCAAGTTTCTGTCTAAAAGGGTCTTCAGTGCAGCAGGAGGGTTGTCTAGGGAAAGACTAATCCACTTAAAGTGTAGACCAACTCATTTGCATTAAAATGAAGCATTCTTGGGTTTTCTTTGGCTAAAAAACCTCTGCTGATGATGCTACAGATTAAAATTTAGTTGTCATTGGGTTAACCCATAACAAAAATTTTCACCACTGCCAGCTCCTGCTGCCACCCTTCCTGGCCATTTCTGGTGCCACACAATTTTTTGGCAGTTTGAACTCAGCAGAACAAAGCTTGCTTTGTATCTAAAAGGTTGCAGCCTATTTGTGTGTCCTGGCACTGAAAAAAGCTTCACACAATGTTATTACGGATGGACCAAATTTTGTAATGTTTTCTGCAGAATAAATTCTGTTATGAAACCTGAAAAACTGAAGATTCTGTTGGTGAGTCTGTTGTCTGAAGCTCGTGGGTGGAGTCATGATGTCAGTAGACTCCCCGTCCACTTCTACACTCCCATTGTCAACATGCATTTTCTCCTGTGTATTTCTTACACTGATCTTCTGCTATGATCATTAACATCCAGTCAAAACCCAGAAAGGTCACCACATGACTTCAGCATGCCCATTCATGCTGAGGTGTGGAGAAGCCAATCCTGGGAGAGCTGGAGAAAAAGGTAGGAGGGGATCTGAAGTACACTGAATGTCTCTCTCAGGTTGTGCATGAGATATGTAAATCACCTGTCACTCACAGCAAGGGGGAGAAACTGATAGATTATTTAAAAAAATCAACATCTTTGCTTTTTAAATGTCCCCTATGGCAGTACCCAGCTCCCCATGCCCTTGCTTGACAATAGTTTGCCTATAAGCCTTGAAAATGGTCAGAATTTAACAACAGAATTGGTCCCCACAGACGTCAATGGGATTCACTGCTGAGTTCAGGTTTAATAATTTCAGACAGGATTTGAGTAATCCCCTTGAATTGAAACCAACCAGATTTGCATGGTTGGCAGTATTTTCTTTCCCTTGTCTTGTTTCTAGTCTTGCCTATAACTGAGACAAGAAGTTATGGGAAAAATCTCACAAAAAAAATGAAATCACAACACTAATGCTGGATGTTCTACAAACCCAGTGGAACGTTTGCAAACCTCTGAACATAATGCTGAACCTCAGTCAAGTCAATAGGAACTGAATCTTGATCTTTTGTTAAAAAAGGAGAGGGCTGATCCTGGGCAGGTGCTTAAGGTGCTTAAGGTGCTTAAGGTGCAACATCCCCAGGTGCCTCGAGCTAAGGTAGAGAGGGGGGGCCGAAGCTCAGGTGCCGTGGATTCCCCCCTATTGCGTTTCCCCCCCCCGGCAAATGATAGGAGGGGCGCGCGAGTCCGGGGAGGAAAAACTGTGCTGCCTCCATCCTCTCCCCCCTCGAGGCGCCACTGTCAAAAGAGGGCTTTGTTTGCTGCCCATTCCCCCCAGCAAAATAGGAGATCGGAGCTGCTGTGTGAGTGGAGAGAGCAGCTGCGGGCTCTTCTTTTCCCCCCCTCTCTCCTCCTCATGCTGCTGTTCTTGGGGGCAGTGCTTGCCCGGACAGCTGTCACTGTGTTTCCTCCCCCTTTTCCACCCATTGGCCAGGGGGAAAAAAACAATCAAAAAAGAAGGAGAAAAGAGGATCATGGTATATGTATTTCCAAGGACTGGCTTGCCCATTGCAATCCTAGGGGGAAACTGCAGCCCTCAACATGCCCAGCTGAAGGGGAGGGAGAGAGAGCCAGGCTATGAGTAACACACTGAATCTGGTGACAGGAAATGGTAGCATATGGCAGGCAAAGGTGGCAAGTGACACACTGACATTGCATCTGAAGATGGGCAATGGTGGCAAGTAACATGCTGCATCCTGTGGCAGGCAATGGTGGCAAGTGTCACACTGCATCTGATGACAGGCAATGGTGGCAAGTTGCAGGCAGTGGTGGAAAGTAACATGCTGCATCTTGCGACAGGCAATGGTGACAAGTGACAGGCTGCATATTGTGGCAGGTAATGGTGGCAAGTGGCAGGCAATGGTGGCAAGTGGCCAGCAATGGTGGCAAGTAACATGCTGCATCTTGCGGCAGGCAATGGTGACAAGTGGAAAGTCAATGGTGGCCAGTGGCAGGCAATGGTGGCAAGTAACATGCTGCATCTTGTGGCAGGCAATGATGGCAAGTGGCAGGCTGCATCTGGTGATAGGCAATGGTGGCAAGTGGCAGGCAATGGTGGCAAGTGACAGGCTGCATCTGGTGATAAGTAATGGTGGCAGAGTGACATGCTGAATCTTGTGGCAGGCAATGGTGGCAAGTGACACGCTGCATCTTGTGGCAGGCAATGGAGGCAAATGACAGGCTGCATTTTGTGGCAGGCAATGGTGGAAAGTAACACAATGCATCTGGTGGCAGGTAATGGTGGCAAGTGGCAGAAAATGGTGGCAAGTGGCAGGTAATGGTGGCAAGTGGCAGAAAATGGTGGCAAGTACCATGCTGCATCTTGTGGCAGGCAATGGTGGCAAGTGGCAGGCTGCATATGGTGATAGGCAATAGTGGCAAGTGGCAGTCAATGGTGGCAAGTGACAAGCTGCATTTGGTGATAGGTAATGGTGGCAAGTGACACGTTGCATTTTGTGGAAGGCAATGGAAGCAAGTGACAGGCTGCATCTTGTGGCAGGCAATAGTGACAAGTGACACTCTGCATCTAGTGGTAGGCAATGGTGGAAAGTGGCAGGCAATGGTGGCAAGTAACATGCTGCATATTGTGGCAAGTGGCAGGCTGCATCTGTTGATAGGCAATGGTGGAAAGTAACATGCTGCATCTTGTGGCAGGCAATGGTGACAAGTGACAGGCTACATCTGGTGATAGGCAATGGTGGCAAGTGGCAGGTAATAGTGGCAAGTAACATGCTGCATCTTGTGGCAGGCAAGGGTGGCAAGTGATAGGCTGCATCTGGTGATAGGCAATGGTGGCAAGTGACAGGCTACATCTGTTGACAGGCAATGGTGGCAAGTGGCAGGCAATGGTGGCAAGGAACATGCTGCATCTTGTGGCAGGCAATGAGGGCAAGGGACAGGCTGCATCTGGTGATAGACAATGGTGGCAAGTGACAGGCTGCATTTGGTGATAGGCAATGGTGGCAAGTGACAGGCTGCATCTGGTGACAGGCAATGGTGGCAAGTGACAGGCTACATCTGGTGATAGGCAATGGTGGCAAGTGACAGGCTGCATCTTGTGACAGGCAATGGTGGCAAGCGACAGGCTACATCTTGTGACAGGCAATGGAGGCAAGTGACTTGCTGCATCTTGTGGCTGGCAATGGTGGCACGTGACAGGCTGCATCTTGTTGCTGGCAATGGTGGCAAGTGACAGGCTGCATCTTGTGGCAGGCAATATTAGCAAATGACAAGCTACATCTTGTGGCAGGCAATGGTGGCACGCTGCATCTGATGACAGGCAATGGTGGCACACTGCATTTGGTGGCAAGTGACACGCTCAGGGTTCCCGCCGATTCTGCATTATGGTGAGTTGAACTATTTCATTATATCGTACATTTTATATATTACAATGTAGTAATAGAAATAATGTGATTCAATCATCCTGACACCATATCAAGCATGGTGTAGGGATTATTTAAGTGTTAACATGTCCTTTGGAAGGATTATTTCATTTTCCTTGATCAGTGTTAAGCCCCATATACACTATAAGTTTTTCCTTCAGATTTACCAAAACCATATAATATGAGGTCAAACTGTAGGAGTTTCAATTTGTATGCAATCAGGCAGGCCCTTGCACCACATGGTTTTGGTAAACCTGAAAGAAAAACTCAGCAGAAAAACTGATAGTGTGTATGGGGCTTAAGAAATATTGAATGAGCCAACGGAAGCTGCAGACTTTTACTGCATTCGATTATCTTTATTTCTTGTTTCCAAATCTCTACATTGCTAAGTAGTAGAGCTGTGGTTAGTTAATTACTTCCCGACCAGCACACACCGGTGTACGTCGGCAGAATGGCACGGACAGGCAAATGGGCATACCTGTACGTCCCTTTAAATTTGCCGCCATGCCATCACGTGCGCGTCAGTCGGGACCTCCGTCGGATCGCGGGTCCCACGGATTTGATCGCACTCAATTAACTTTTATGTGTATTGTGGACAGACAATTCATTATAGCCACGAGTAGTTTTAAATTACTTTTCCTTTAGAAATGTAATTTTGCTGTCAGACTGTTCTAAACATGGGAAACATGCACCCCTTTACAGGCAGACTATAGACACCTCCCAGGTACAAAATTTAACGGAATATTACACTTTTATTGTTTCACTTTAAGCATTATTAAAATCACAGCTCCCGAAAAAACAGCCATTTTGAAAACTTTTTTTGCATCGATACATGTCCCCTGGGACAGGACTCAGGTCCCCAAACACTTTTTATGACAATAATTTGCATATAAGCCTTTAAAATTAGCACTTTTGATTATTCATGTTCGAGTCCCATAGACTTTAACGATGGATGTTAGCGACATTGCGCTCCACTACCTTCCGTTTGAGGATGCCCAACAGATGCTCAATAGGGTTTAGGTCTGGAGACATGCTTGGCCAGTCCATTACCTTTACCCTCAGCTTCTTTAGCAAGACAGTAGTCATATTGGAGGTGTGTTTGGGGTCGTTATCATGTTGAAATACTGCCCTGTGGCCCAGTCTCTGAAGGGAGGGGATCGTGGTCTGCTTCAGTAAGTCGCAGTACATGTTGGCATTCATGTACTTGTACATTGCAGTGTACCTCCTGGTTTAGCGGCGCACATGTTTGTGCCTCCTGCTGACCCAAGCGGTGATTGGATGCAGCATGAATTTTGCCAGCAGGTTAAAGCCAATGATTATGGCTGTACACCGCCTGATCAGCTGTGGCCAATCACAAAACAAGTTTTGTGTTAGCAAACACACTGAACTCTGTACACAGACAACAATCTGGATGTTTCTTCTCCCTGGGTTCAGGGAGTAAAAGTAGCCAGATCTGTGAGTAAAAGCAGCACACATTAAACACATTACACTTGTTAGGCACACAGTTAACCCCTTGATTGCCCTTTAGTGTTAACCTCTCCCAAACAGTGTCATTATTACAGTGTACAGTATTATTATTACTGATCACTGTATTCGTTTCACTAGCGATGCCAGTGTCAGTTAGTCGGTTAGTGTCCCTCCCAGCCAGTGACTGTTAGTGCCAGACTGACTACCATGCTATCACAGTCACACTATAAGTTGCTGATCACTGTCATTACTAATAGAGTGTCTGTATGGATCAGTATCATTATCAAGATCAGAACTATGCTGATGTGCCTGAAATAGTATAGTGTCCCCAAAAATGCACTTTGGTTTTTACCAAAGATTTGTAGCAGAATATGTCTTGGCCTAAATTTATGAAGAAATGTGATTTTATTAGATATGTTTTATAACAGAAAGTACAAATAATTGTTTTGTTTTTTCCAAATTTTTAGTATTTTTTTGTTTATATAATAAAAAATAAAAAACCCTGTGGTGATCAAATACCACTAAAAGAAATAACTATTTGTGTGAAAAAAAAAAATAGTAGCACAGTGCGAATAGCAAAAAATGCACTGGTCATGAGGAGTAAAACCTTCCAGTCGTCAGGTGGTTAAACTGGGTACAACATTGGTTTACAGAACAGAATGTTAAAGGTTCGCAGTGGAACAGGCAACATTGCAGAGTAGATACAGCCTTTTCGCTATCCTCTCAACTCTTTTTGCTGGCCTGGGGTGGGCTATTGAGACTGCTGGGGTAAGACAGTGATGTATTGACAGCTGAGAAGTTTCTCCAAAATGAGATCTGCGTACTTACCCATTTGTAATCTTCTTCAGTCTGGTCACTTTATCCTACAGCTTCAGGCTCACCTGTATTAGTCAGTGGGTGCTTCGGGGGGTTGAAGGGAAAGAGAGCAATCACAGCACTCCAGGTCGGACTCCTGTTAAACCTCCAGTCCTGCACTACCACGCTGAAAAATTCTGGTTGGCTGTACGTCCAAAGAAATCACCTTTATCTTTCAAAATGTTTTTATTGATAAGATTTCAAAGTTGAGACAGAAGGGAAACACGATAAAAACATGCAAATGGCACATCTTGAGCAGTATATAACAAGGCAACAACATGGAACAGTCTAGCTAACAACTGTATATTTAGGTTCACTCTCTGTCCTCATTGAGGAACAGAGGGAGGCTAGAGGAGAGAGGAGGCCCCTGGGAGGCACCCCTAATGAGAGAAGTGTCCTGGGGGTTCCCTCACTCCCTGCAACTAGCAGGATGAGTCTGAAACAAATAGTAAGACCGGCCCGAACGTGAAGAGCCTGTAAAACCTAGAAAGCTGAATTAGGTAAAAAACATGTTTGAACAAGATGAATGCAACTGAAGAGTTGATAGGATGGAGAAAAGGTGAGAAGAAAAAAAGAAGGTGGGTGGGGTGGGGGGCAATCACCTGGGAGGATATGAAGGGGGATTAGGTATCTGGGGGATTGTAGTAATGGGGATCCAGATGAAGCGTGCCCAGGGTTCCCAAATAGCTTCAAATTTGGATGTAGAGTCTGTTAAAATGCTGGATTTTTCTTGGGACACAGTCCATGATATTTTGTGAATGGCAGCTGCAAGGGAGACCCCGGGTTGCTTACAAGCTTTAGCAATAGTTATTTTGGCACCAGTCAAGATGAAGAGAATTAATTTATGGGTGTGTTTGTGAGTCTTTGGCAAGTTGTTGTTCAAGAGGACTATTGTTGGGGTTCTAGAGAGTAGACAGTCAGTGGGTTTATAGATCAAGTATTCCAAAAATACAAAAATTTGTGGGCAATCCCACCATATGTGGGACATGGTACCCTGAAGGTGGCATTCTAGGAAGCATAGGGGATTCGCTGTTGGGAAGATGGAAGCCAGCTTAGTAGGAGTAAAGTACCATCTGGACATTACATTGAAGTGAGCTTCTATTAGGGAGATGTTTAGTAAACTGGCATAAGATCTGGAGTGGACTCTCTGCCGCTTTTCGATATTCCAATGTATCTGAAGTTCATCTTCCAGGGCTATCATGTAGGAGGATTTATCAGTTGGATTGGCCAGAGACTGGTAGATTACTGTGATGCCACCCCTTAGTTCCTCTGGCTGACTGCATCATCTTTTGTAAGCTGTAAGGGAGCGGGGGTTGGTTTGTTGGTCCATATTTTGTTTAGGAAATAGGTAACTTGTCTGTGTATGAAGCTTTCCGAGTCCAGAAGTTCCAGAGTCCTCAAACAGTAGCTCAAAGATAGAGGTCCCATGGAATTAAAGAAGTGGCCAATCCGGTACATTCCCACCTGAATTATCTCATGTCTAGACCAGGAGGAAAGTCTGGGATGTGGAAAATGTGCGCCAGTGGGTAGTAATCAGAGGTTAGGGTGGTTGAGGGTTTCAATATATCCCATAGGGCAAGGGCTTACGATAGGATGGGAGATAAAATTGGTGGTCGCTCCTTGAAGGGAACACAGAGAAGGAAGTCAAGAGTGAAGGATGGAACTGTCTGTCTTTCGAGTTGGATCCAGCCTGGTTTTCCATATTTAGAATAAACCGTGGACAACTGAGCTAATCTAGCTGATTGAAAATATGGATGGGCGAACGGTTTGGCCCGAGCATAAGTTCGGGACAAACTTTGGTTGTTCGGATATTCTGCAGAACACTAAACAATATGTGGTGCTGTCGGAAACACCGTTAAAGTTTATGGGACATTAACATGAAAACTCAAAAGTGTTAATTTTAAAACCTTGTATGCAAGTTATTGTCATAAAAAAAAAACAGTTTGGGGACCCGGGTCCTGCCCCAGGAGACATGTATCAATGCAAAAAAAAGTTTTAAAAACTGACTTTTTTTGGTAACAGTGATTTTAATAATGCTTTAAATGAAACAATAAAAGTGAAATATTCCTTTAAATTTCGTACCTTGGGGGGGTGTTTATAGTATGCCTTTAAAGTGGCACATTTGTCCCATGTTTAGAACATTCCCTGTACAAAATGACAATTCTAAAGGAAAAAAGTAATTTAAAAGTACTTGCGTAATGAATTGTCGGTCCTGGCAATACAGATAAAAGAAGTCATTGAAAAAAACAGCATGGTATCCTTCCAGTCCATTACAAGGCCCTTTGGGTCTGGTATGAATATTAAGGGGAACCACAAACCAAAATTCCATAACAGGCCCTTCAGGTCTAGTATGGACATTAATGCCGCATACACACGACCAGTTTTCCCATCGGAATAAAGTCTGAAGGTTTTTCCGATGGAGTTACGATGGAGTTCCACTGAAACTGTCATGTGTACACGCAATCACACCAATGTCCGATCGTTAAGAAAGCGGTGATGTAGAGCATGTAAGACGGGACTAGTAAAAGGAAGTTCAATGGCCAGTAGCCAATAGCTTCTGTCTCGTACTTTCTTCAGAGCATGCGTCATTTTTGGTGGGAACAGCATGCAGACGAGCGGTTTTCCTGATAGGAATTGGTTCCGCCGGAAATATTTAAAACATGTTCTATTTCTAGGTCCATCAGAATTTTCATTTAAAAAAAAGTCAGATGACAGACATGCCACTCATGTATACACGGCATAAGGGGAACCCCACGCCAAAATTTAAAAAAATGGCGTGGGGCCCCCCCTCAAAATTGGTATGAATTTTAAGGGGAACCCTGCACCAAAATTTAAAAAAAATGGTGTGGGGGTCCCCCCAACAATCCCTACCAGACCCTTATCTGAGCACACAACCTGGTAGGCTGCATAAAAAGAGGGGGGATGAGAGAGTGCCCCCCCGGAACCGTACCCGGCCACATGCCCTCAACATGGGGAGGGTGCTTTGTGGACAAGGACCTCATCCCCACAATGCTTGCCCGGTGGTTGTGGGGTTCTGCAGGCGGGGGCTTATCGGAATCTTGAAGCCCCCTTTAACAAGGGGACCCCCAGATCCTGGCCTGTGTGAAATGGTAACAGGGTACAAATGTACACCTACTATTTCACAAAAAAAGTGTCAAAATGGTACAAAAGACATGACACAGCTTGGGACAAGTCCTTTATAAAAAAAATGTCCCACAAAGTCTATTCATCTTCTCTCGCTCCGCTGACAGATCAAAAAATAAAAAAAAGCCTGCTACCATGCCGTATCATGTGTCTTCACTTTGACAGTTCTTATATAACTGAGGGCGGGGCTACACAGTGGCCACCCATTTACGTAACCCTAATTGAAAATACCATAGAAGGTTGGGTAGACCCAGCCCTTCTTTAAATTTAGGATGAAATAACATCCTACGGGGAATTCTGCAGCCTGAGCCACCCCAGAGGAATCAAATTATTTTGCTTTGGAAGGATCTTAGGTGGTACTTCCTGACCAAAATGGAGAGGGCTCGGAAAAAGTACTGTATTCTAGGGAGGAGTGTCATCTTATTTGAATGAATCTTGCCTAGCCAGGATAGTTCCCCTCTGGACCAGTTTTTCAAGCCTGATTCAAGTTTTTTGTACATAGGGGGATAGGTTTTCAATTTTATCTGTGAGGGTTATTCCCAGATATCTGATGGATGATTTACTCCAAGCAAACTCAAATGATGTTTGTAGGGGAGGTGCTTCTTCTGGGGAAAGTTGAGGGCCTGGGATTTAGAATGGTTGACTATAAGGCCTGAGATCTCCAAGAAATCTTTAAAGACTTTTCACAGGTTGGGGAGTGAAGTTGGGGGGGACGTGATGAACATGAGGATGTCATCTGCAAAAAGGGCACATTTGTGGATCTGGAGACCACAGGAAACCCCTTGTATATTTGAGTTGTGTCGAATGGCCAATGCTAGTGATTCAATTGCAATCACAAAAATCAGGGGCAAGAGAGGGCATCCCTGTCTAGTTTCCCTGGAAATGGTAAAAGGAACTGACTCATTATTATTATTATTATTATACATGATTTATATAGTGCCAACAATTTATGCAGTGCTCTACAATGTATAGGGGGACAACATAATTTCAGTACAGTTCAATACAAAAGGTACAGGAGGGCCCTGCTCATAGAGCTTACATTCCAAAGGGAGAGGGTGGTACAAAAGGTAATAGCTGCAGAGAATGATTTGATGAGGGTGGCTCGGGGACAGTTAGGTGAGTGCGGGATAGGGTAGGGGTTGATCGGATATACTGGGGCAGGGAGTTCCAGAGGATGTGAGAGGCTCTGGAGAAGTCTTGAAGGTGAGCATGGGAGGAGGTAACAAGGGAGCTAGAGAGCAGGAGGTCCTGGGAGGAGTGGAGGGGACAATTTGGGCGATATCTGCAGATGAGGTTGGTCATGTAGATGGGGGTGGTGTTGTGAATGGCCTTGTATGTTATGGTTAGCATTTTGAATTTTACATGGTGGGGTGGGGGTGAAGGGATTGGCAGAGAGGAGCAGCAGTCATGGATCCGCTAGTGAGGTGTATTAGTCTAGCAGCAGAATTCATAATAGACTGAAGAGGGGATAGCCTGCTTAAGGGTAGGCCATTAAGGAGAGAGTTGCAGTAGTCAAGGTGGGAAATAATCAAGGAGTTAATAAGTTGCTTTGTGGTGTCATTAGTCAAGAAAGGTCGAATTCTGGAGATATATAACAAGGTGAACAAATATCTGTGCTAACCCAAAAAACACACACAGCGGCTAGCACAGTTTGCTGATTCATCAAGCAATAATATGAAGTCCAATAGTGCAGCGCTACACAACAGTTTTAAATGTGATTGTCCATAAAAAACAAATGTGGGTAAAGACAATCATTGTCCATAAAAGATAAATGTGAATAAAAGAACTTTAAACGTGATTGTCCATAGACAGGTGACGGAAATCTTCTACCAAGATTCAAAGTGCATATATGAAGCACACTACACACTCGTGCTCTCAATCTGCTTGCCAGAATGAAAAGAAGACAGGCGTATAATCATGCAATCAAAGATGGCAGATAGCAAAATTGGATGTCCCCCTCCAGACTTGATGGATGGATCACAGGGTTAGCCAGGTACATCAGTGTCAGATGGAACATCAAAACTCACATCAGGGAATGGATTAAAGCAATCATCGCCAGAACAGAAGAAAAGGAGCAACAATAGTGAAGCCCATAAGGATATAACACTTAAAATTTATTGTAGTCTACTTACAGAGTGAAAGCAACATCAGAACATATAAAAATCTGCAGTATATACTTGCATCAGCCAGCCTGTCATGTTTCATCCTGTGTGGATATCATCAGAGGCGTAGCCAATGACGCAAGCACACCAAATTTATAGCAAAATGTCTAAAAAAGCTGTCCAATGCTGGGACAGCATGACAAACAAACACAGCTGACAAAAGTCATAATCGCCGGGCACACATGTGCATTACGGCCGCGCCAGCGAATGGGTAAAAAACAATTGCAAATGCACATGCGCACATTGCGGCCGCTTATGTGCAATACAAACAAATAGATGCACAAATATTGCTGCCAAAACTGCACAATACGCACACATGCACAGATGCAACCATACTGTGGCCACATATGTGCAATGCGGATACGCGCATGGATGCATAAGAATTGTGGCCACACATGCGTAATGCGATTCAAATAAAAACGGAAATACAACCAGAACTAGACACATTTACTTCTGGTGGGCAGAAAAATGCCATCGCCGGCTGGAAGTATCATATCCAAAGCAGCTCATGCGCACAACATCCCATGGCTCAAACCAGGGGAAGTGAAACCAAAAATGCAGCTGCGATGAAAATATTCTAACAAAATTAATTGCATGGATAAATGTATCAAAATACCCCAAAATTTCAAAATATATTAATAAATGATCTACAGTGGAGGATAAGGAGGCTCACCCCACTGAAACTGACCAAAATATAAAATACAATATAAATCTATATATGTAATCAATATCCCAAAATACAATTCTCACATTGGAATCCTATATATATATAGTCACATAAATTATGTATCAAATAGTATTAATATTTTATATAGGAGATAACCAACCATGAACACTGTCCACTAGTGTCCAGAGGGGAGAATGCATGCATAATAAAAAGTAAAATATTTAAAAATAAATGAAAATAAAATAAAAAGTAAAACATAGAAAAGGCCCCTAAATATTATTAATAAAACAATTTACATCCCATTCCCAACACTTCAAGTCATATATCCAGTGAGTTTCAAGTTTTGAGATTTCTTGCTTGGATACACTATCGCACCAATGAGGATTAAAACGATCGATAGCCACAAAAGTGGTTCCATTAGGATTTTTATTACGGTGCTCTAAATAATGTTGTGAGACAGTATGCTTTGGAAAACCCCTCTTTGTGTTACTGATATGCTTATTGACCCTCACGGCATGGCACGTGTTGTGCAACCCACATATTGTAGGCCGCATGGACAAATTAGTAAGTATACCACATTAAGGTATGTACAGGTAATGAAAGTATTAATATCAAAAATCCGCCCAGTAGCATGAGATATGAACTGACAAATTCTCCTACTTTGATCCTTATTGATAGCACAAACACTACAATAACAGCACGGGTAATAACCTTTATATTTTTGAAAAAAAGAGACTCTATTAGGGGCATCCAGAATATTTGGTGCTATCTAAAGCTTCAGTGGGGAACTCCTCTGAAAATAACCTGAGGCCATTCAGGGAGCACAGGACCCAGAACATTATAATTGAATAGTGATTGGAAGAAGTCAACCTGCCCTTTATTGGGAGCATAATAAGAAATTAAGGAGTATAAGTGGCCCTCGATCGTGCCCTTGACCGAGTTAAACCTCCCCTCTGTGTCGCTGACGTCTGACTGCCAGCAAAATTGCTGTTTTTGGAGAAGACGATAGCTACTCCCCTGGTTTTGTCCTCAGCATTGGCGAGGTAGAAAGTGGGATAGTTGGAGTGGAGGAATCTGGGACTATACCGGATTGGAAAGTGGGTTTCTTGGATCAATACAATGTCCAGCTTTTGTTAATTGTCAAAGACTTTTTTTTGCTTAGTTGGGGAGTTTAGCCCCTGTGTGTTGTGTGAGGCAATCCTGAGAAGTGCGGACATGGTATGTAGGTCAGCCATGAGAAATCAGGGATGGAATGCAAAGGAAGCCACCGTCACTTACTCTGTCATTTTCATCTAATTGAGGCTGGGATTGTTCTGGGATGATGATGGAAAAGGATTCAGTTCCAGGTGGCTGGCTAGAAGAAAGAAAAGAGTTAGAGCTGGAAAGAAAGAAAAAAACTATGAAAAAGAGGAGGAGGGTCCATAGATATGACCTCCCTGGATTGGATATGTGTCTGTCAATCAAAATAACATAATGCGTTACATAACAGTTTCCCATGACTATGGGGTAGGAGAGGGTACATGTGACCCACCTCAGACCACAGCTTCCAATTGAAACTCATGAAAAACAACAATAGTATTGCCATGCAAAAAAACATTAACGAACATTGTGGTGGGGTGTGACAACCCCCTCTACCATGTTGAGGACGACATCTCCCTTCCTGAAAAAAAGTGGGGGAGATGAGGTCCCTGAGATGCTTAAGACTTAATTCCACTGAAAGGGGCATTGGAACGATGGCCTCCAGACCAAAGGGCTCTTAGCCTGGTAGAGCATCCCCCCGAATCAGGGTATATGCAAGTCCCCAAATAATGGATGGGCCAGAGGGAGCGTGGTCAATATTCAACCTTGATCATTGTTGCTTGGTGGAAATGTCTGTATCCTGTAAGGCACTGAAGGGCAGGCCCATTATGCAATATGCCTAAAAGGTTGTCTAAAGGAAGTGTCCTTTGTGTCCTTTGGATGGGCTTAAGGAGGAAGGTTCCCTGGGTCTGCAATGAGGATATGGATTGAGGATTCAGATTTTAGGGGGCTCCCGAAGCGTAACAGGAGTACGAGGCCTACTCGGAGCGTCGTTCAGTGGGAATAGAGAATCTAAATAGAGAAACCCCCTATGAATGGGACTTTAAAGGTGCTACCATATCAAAATGATACAAAAATATATAAAATTTATTATACACAAAGAAATACATGGAAAACATATAATCAAGGATGCATAATGGTGCATAAACGATAGCGAGCAGACACAGTGCAATATCCTAAACCCAACGATGTTTCAGAGATGAGTTGTAGTCTCCTTCATCAGGAGTTTTCACAGGAAGTACAGTGTCTATGAAATTTAAATGCACGTTAATCAGCCAACAAATCCCGACATACATTACTACATAATCATAGAATAGTACAAACCAAATACTTACATCCTAATCATTAAAAGAGTACATTCGAGCATCCAAAAATCTTTAAAAGTGAAGAAAGGACATCATGACATAGAGCCTCCCGCAGATCCCATCCACCAGTTGCTGGTAAAATGTAGCTAATGGGAATGAAGGAAAAGGGCCTTTGGGGGGCGAAATGGATATCCCCCTTACTTGCCCTCCAAGGGAAAAAATCCAAATCAAAATATAATGATAAAACCCACCTAAATCAAACAATCATGACACTCACAGGCCAGTAATGGAGCAAAGAAAGATGGCTAGGAACTCTGGGGTCCCAAGTGATCGAAGACCGCTGTCAGGTGAAGATACTGTCATAAAACAGAAGTACCCACATCAAGCCAGCTAAGCCAAAAGAGAAAAAACGAAAACATGTGTATAAACATGCTATAATGTCTGGAATGAGTTTATAATAAACCAAGCCAGATAGGCAGCCATAATGAGAAAAGTGTATATAAATTACCTAAACAGCCAGAGTCTCAATGTCCCTGTTTGGAATGAGAAGTTTGGGAAAGGTGGGAGATAAAGCTCCAACTACGGGTTGAGTCCCAGATTCAATTGGGGGGTTAAAGGAGGCCTGAAGATGTGGGATCGGGATGGGCTATGAGGATCTTTGATTAAGGAGGCCTCATGTCAGTGGTTTTCTGTCAGGACTGGGCTCAGCCCTTCCTTCCATGAGCTGGCCACTCAGCTGTCAGCTAATTACCAGCTCCCATCTCTCCACAGTTACTCAGCTGTTGATGATATCCTGCTTATCAGTCCTGCCTACTTAAGCCATCCAGCCCAGAGGATCTCTGCCTTCACCTTGGTCAATATCACAGAGACTATCTTCTGTATTCCTGTTAAAGACTTGCTTGGCTGACATTTCTTCTGGCTCCTGATCCCGCTTGCTGTTTTTTTACTCTCATCTCCAGCTCCCTGACGTTTAGCCTGTCTGACTATCCATTCCAGTTCCTGAACTCTGGCTATGTTTTAACTGCGTTTATTTTGTTTACATTTTTTATATTACCTTTTTTATATTATTATACAAGTGTGATTTAACTGTACTTCTGTCTCAATCTGATTCATGGTTTCTGATAGTTTATTGCTCTTGGCTTTGTTAGAAACTGGGGGCCCTAGGCTGTTTGGGAGAGGGTGCTTGGACATTTCGGATGCCGCATTGGTAAAATCCAATTCTTGTGTGATTAGTTTCAGAATCAGCAGGGTTTTTTCTCCGTCTGGGAAGTCTTTGAATGAGTATGTTTTGCCCTTAAGGGAGAATCCCCACCAATATTTAATTTTCTTTTGGGAAAGAACATTCAGGAGGGGTTTGAGGGATCTTCTTCTTTGGATGGTCATGGGAGAAAGGTCTGTGAATATTTGGATTTGATGACCTTAGCACATCACCTTGTCTTTGGCTCGAGAATGTGGCATCACTTCCTCTTTTGTGGCAAAAAAGTGGGGCTTGACTATGACATCCCTTGAGGAGGGCTAAGGGCTCTGTGGGCTCGGTCCAGTTCAAGGCGATGTTGGGGATACCCAGAATCAGGTTCTTCATGAGATCCTGGATTGCTGTTGGGATGTCGGTGATTTTCTCAGGGGGATCCCTGACCCTGAAATTATATCTTCTCAACCTATTCTCAAGGTCTTCTATTCTGGATAAGGCAGTATCGAGCTGGTCCTGTAATAATGTGGTTGGAATTCTGATTGGTCCTTGTGACTGAGATGTTCAGTTTCTGCTCTATGGCATCCATTCTAGCACCTAAGTTTTGAAAGTAGGATTTAATGTTACCCGTTATTTTTGCAGCTGTATTGGATAGACTCCTCTCCAGTAATTCTGACATTTTGCATAATAGCTCTGCAGAAAGGAGGGCTGTGTCTACGGCTGGTGATCCAGGAGAGAAGGCTTCAGGTGTGCAGGCTAGAGTAGGCCCTGCTGGGGAGAAGTTATAGTCCTCCATAGTGTGGCCCAGTAAAGATTATGTAGATGCTGGGGTTGGTGCAGGGATGTGCTGCCCTTTTACTTGAGAATTGGGGGTGTAGGCGAGGTTTGCTGGAGAGATGAGGTGCCTCATGTCTGCAGGCCCTGGGGACCCTGTGGCCATCTTGGTACACCTGTCTGCAGCTGTCTGCTGCCTGAGGTCCCTCCAAGCGCCTGCCTCTGACAAATCCACAGGTGTGGAGGGAGTCTGTGCCCCGGTTTCAGCAGTCCCGGTAGCTGTGCTTGGGTGCAATTAATGCCATTTGTCTGAGGTAGTGCGGAGCTCTGGGGCTAGGCGTCCATGTCAGAGCTCTTGCACATGCTCACTGATGAGAAATCACCTTTATTAGAAATCTTCATAAAAAAAAAAATCTTCACCATGATGAGATACAGCATACACAGCTAACACATTTTGCGCTAATTCAGTTCTTGATCATAGCTTACAAAATCACAACTCACACAAGTATAAATATACATATATATATGCGTCCCAAACACTCCGACAATTAAATTAACCTGTGTGAGATAATTAGAGAACAGTCACCAATCATTAGCAGCTGCCACTGTTCTCCACACTCTTGAATCAAGCAAAACAACTGTTCCACAAATTATAAAATCATATAAAAAACGAAGAAAACCATTGGGATTAAATCGTGATTGGGATGTCTCACATTTTGTAAACTAGGATTAAGAGCTGAATTAGAGCAAAATGCATTAACTGTGAAAGCTGTATGCCGTCATTGTGCAGATGTTTTCTTTATTAAGATTATTAATAAAGGTGATTTATTTGGATGTGTGGTCAACCAGAATTTTTCTTTTGCATGAGGAGTGGAAGGATAGCTGGCAATGGCTGGGCCATGGGTGCCTAAAGGTGACATCACAGCTCCTGCAATGTTGTTAAGATTAATTAGTGTTAGGCTTTTCTTTCACTTTAATGCATAGGGTTTATCTAGTTCACAATGGCTATAATTTCTTAGCACTACACTTACTGTTAAATACACATTTTCTTATTCATATAATATTTTGATGAAGTAATGCATTTTATTTGTAAATTGATTTGAAAATGGGCCCAGATCTGAGTCCAGTGGGAGATTTATCCCACACCTAGACCTTGTGTTACCATCATGTTTCCGTTTCACTGTTATTGATGCCTTATTAATAAATTGTATTTTTAGGCTAATTTTGAAGAATTGTGTAGATTTTTTGTGTGGGATTGTGGTTTTTAAGTGGCATCAAAAACTGCAAAACAAAAGCAAAGAAATTCCAAGCTCAATTTATCAACCAGCTTGCAACCAACCAAATCATTCTGTCTAACAGTATGCATTAAAAATAGGGGTTTAGTTTGCACACATTTGCAAATACAGAACCCTGTCAAGGCACCCCAGTATTTTCGGTAGTCCTAACTTTAAATTTTGAGAGCCTCCACAGTAGAAGCACGTGCATTAAAATAGATAGGCAGAGGGCTGGTGGGATTTGAGGGAGCCCATCCAGGCTTTAAAAACTGGTCTTCTATATCTATTTTTGCATTGTTGAAGTGCATATAGAATACGATATTGTAATAGTAAGACTATTATAAAGAGACTTTCTAGTTGCTGGTGAGTGGTGACAGATTAAGACCTTTTAGAAGAAAAAAGATGTCCTCAAATATATAAATTTAACTAAATGGAAGTGAAGAAAATAAATGCCAGATTAACATTAGAACCATACACCAGGGGATCCACTTAATGGCTAAAATTTTTATAGTGGTTTCAAAGGCAGAAGGTTTTTCCTTTACTGTAATGCATTCTTTACAGTAAGGTAAAAAAACCTTTTGCATGCAGTTCCCCCCACAGTTCTTCTAAACACATACCTGAGTCTGACCTTGATCCAGCGATGTGCATGAGAGCCAAGGCTCTCTTGCCTCTCCCACACCTCAGTAGCTCAGATACTGCAGCGGCAGCCATTGGCTTTGGCTGTTGGCAATTAGAGGCAGTGACAAGGGAGCTGGGGGTAAAATCATGTGTCTTATGGATAAACAGAGCAGGGCTCAGGAGCAAGCACGCATGAGTGCCTCTATGGCAAATGGCTTGCTATGAGGGCACTCGGCGGGGAGGAGCCAGGAGTGCTGGTGGGGGACCCAAGAAGAGGAGTGTCATGGCTGCTCTGTGCAAAACTAAAGCACAAAACAAGTAAGTATAACATATTTGTTATTATGTCACTTTAAGTTTGCCTGTACTGGAACTGTTACCTTTATATTGTTTAGTAATGCAGTTTTGGACAGTCATGCTCTGTTGTTTCATCCGCTATATGACATATAGTACATTTTTCAACAGCAAGAACAACACAAGGAGACCCTGTGTACTGTTTGTTCTTCCTGGTTTTTGGGTAACTACATAGCAGGTAGCAGTTTATGGTAAATAGACCTTATAAAAATAAATCCCATTAGGAGTTTACATAACCTCAAAAATGTATTCTGCTGTAGCAATTTCTATGCAAGTAAAGGCAGATAAGTGCACTTTCAAGGCAAGTAAAGATTGCTATAATCAACCATTTTAAACATCTGTGATGGGACTATTTAAGATGAAAATATGAAAAAAAAAATTTAAGTGCAAGCTAGTCTGTGCTTTTAAGACAAAGCTACACAGGGACTGCAATACAAAAATGTATAGAAATAAAAAAGCATTACTAAACATCAGTACTATGGTGACCACAGTACATATAGCATTAAATACATATTCATTATCCTACATGGTGGTGAAAACAGCAAAGCAGGAAATCAGATCTGAGTACACCAACTGACGTCACATTTTTTTAAATACAAAAACAGATAGCATCCTATATGATTTAAATTAAATCTAAGGTTCGTGTTTTATTTTTTATTTTTTTTTAAATAAAACAAACAACATTTTATACAGACTGTGTAAAATGTGTCAAACACGTACATTAGATTTTAGTGTGTTATAAATAGAGGCAGCTGGTGTTTGGGTATACAGCCAGTTTTAAAATATTACAGGATAATCTAATAAACCTTTAAAGTGAACCTGTACTTTGTCTACAGGGTAAAGCAACAGATTCACTTTATTGGCAGCTTCACCAACAATATATGATTACCTTCCTGTGCTTTTCTCCCCACTCTGTTCAGCTTGCAGTGATTTATATTGCTTTTAAGTCCAGTGACTCAGTAAACTTGTGTTCAGTTCAATCCTTGAGCTCATCCCTAGTGTAATAACTCTGATGGGCTTCATAGGCATTTCATGGTTAGCAGGGCTCCTAGTATAATGCTTATGCTGTCGTCTATATCATTAAGGGTCTTGATGGAAGAATGTTGCAGCTTAGGTCAATACTCTGTTTCAGGAATGTAGAATCAATGCCTTTGGACCTTCCCTGATGGTAAACCTGATAACTCACTGTCATTGTCAGAGTGGGTATGTTCTATATTTTTTTTTCAATCAAATCGTTTTTTATAATACAACAACAGCCCAATGACACACAAGACGTTTCCCACAAATAACCCCTCCTAAAAACAAAACAACAATAAATAAAAAAACACACCATTTCCATATTTATGCTCACCTTCGCTTCAATCTGTATTCAAGACCCTTCATCTCATTATTACTCCTTAACGCAGAAGTTCCACCCAAAAATTGAACTTCAGCTGATCCGTTTCCTCCCACCCTGGGTGTCACATTTGGCACCTTTCAGAGGGGAGGGGGGAGAAGATACTTGTCTAATATAGGAATTTGCTCCCACTTGCAGCGAAAGATTGCTCCGGTTTTCCATGACAATTTATGCCCAGGTCCCAGAAGACAGCAGGGACTAGTCAGAACGCACAGCATGCATGAATGCGCAGTAAGGAAACAGGCTGTGAAGCTACAAGGTTTCACTTCCTGATTCCCTTACTTAAGATGCCAGCGCCTCCACCCGGATCTGAGGGATGGGTTGGCTTGTGGTGAGGACATCGCGGGCATCCTGGACAGGTAAGTGTTCTTATTTTAAAAGTCAGCAGCTGCGGTATTTGTAGCTCCTGACTTTTATTTTTATTTTTTTGCAGGCGGAACTCCACTTTAATGAAATATATATATAACTTCCTCTTATGTCATTGTTCGTTTTCCTCAGTATCACTAATTTACTCAACTGATTGTTCAAACAGATTGGAGACTAACCACCAATGGCAAATGTAAAACATTTTTTAGGACTCCTCCTATGTTTATATGTCAATTCTTCTTGTCTTAGATTAAGGTTAATCGCCTTGATCCAATGATCTATCTTTGGTAGGTATTTTGATATCTATTTTTGTAGTATGGAACCTAGGGAATTTAAAGTGTTAAATACACCCTCTCAGTAGCGATGCAGTTTGGGACATCGCCACAGCATATGTATAAGTGTACCTTATAAATGCCTGTAATTGCCGCTCCTGGTAAGACCCGTTTAACATGGAGCGGACTCTGAAAAAGCAGATCCACCTGCTCTGATCTGTCTGGTGATCCCTGCTAAGCAGGTGGATGACCGGTACGTGGCCACTCCGCTGATGCAGAGCGGACACTGACACAGCACGCTATTCTTGATGGGACGTTTGGATGGAAACGGACTGCCTGTTCATTTCCATCGGATGCTATCCGATCTGATCTGTTAGATGGATGGGAAATGGAATTTCCACCTGTCTTTTTTTAGCAGACTGAATCGGATGCAGGCGGGTGTAGATGGACACATGTCCATTTACATCAGGCTCTCCATAGAGAACAATGGGTGGTCCAATTGGGCCCACCTGAAAAATGAACAGGCAGACCCGATTGGTGTGCTTGTGTGAAAGGGGCCTAAGGCCTTGATCACACAGGGCATACACACCTTTACAGGGACGCACAGGTGTTCCGTGCATCTCTGTGCAGACAGTCCCATTGATGTCATTTGGGATGTAGCACCTACACGAACAGAGCCGTTGCTACCAATTTCACAATCATGTAGGTCCATATGCACAACCCTGAGCTCACACTGTCTGCAATCGGGGTCATGTACCCACACCAACATGGATGTCAGATTAAAAACAGCAGCTATGCCTGTGCAGCCATTGCATCCCAATTGACATAAATGGGACTGCCTGTACAGGGATACATGAACACCTGTGCATCCTTTTGCGGGTAAACATGGCCCCCCATGGGCATACACTTTAGTATGCCACATGTGAACGAGGCTTTAGTACTAATTTAGCAGGAATTTTGTAAGTTACATTGTATTTATGTGCACTATTAATGATTTTAGTTTATTTTTGATGAAAATAGCGATATGATGAACATTTGCGCAATTATTGTGGGGCCCAAAAAATCAGTAGCACTTTTTTTATGCTACTGGCCATGTGCTTTTAGAATATGTCTAGTTTAAGGGCTCTTTTCAAATTCTGAAAGCTGTAAATGAAAAATGAAAACCTCCAGATTTTTAGAGAAACTTTTGGGTACGTTCAATTTTCACCATTTTGCAAAAAGGCGCAATTTAAAATATACAAATATTTGTTATTTATTACCTCCATACAGGTTAAGATTTTATATTTAGTAGGGATTTAGCAGGAATTTTGTAAAATTAGCTGTGTTTTTATCTGATAAAAATATAATATATGGTTTTGGGGGTCTCTTCACAAATTCTGAAAGCTGTAAGGAAAAAATTAAAACCTTCAGATTTTTTGAAAAATTTGGACATTTACACTATTGCTTCTGTTCAATTTTCACCATTTCGCATAGAGGCGCAATTTAAAAGTTACAAATATTTGTTATTTATTCACTCAATACATATTAAGCTTTTATATTTAGAAGGTATTTTGTAAAATTTGCTGTGTTTTTATCTGCTAATTATGGTTTTAGTGTATTTTTTGCAAATATATTGGTTTGATAAACATTTGCGCAAATACTGTGGGTCTAAAAAAATCTGTAGCACCTTCTTTTTATTCTACTTATCATGTGCTTTCAGAAAATATATGATTTGGGGGGTCTTTCACAAATTCTGAAAGCTATAAGTGAAAAATAGAAAACAAAGGAAAAATTGCAAAAATGGTCTGGTCACCGGAGTGTACAAAATAGAGCACAGGGGCTGGCAGCGAAAGGATTAAAGCCCCCTTTCCCTCTTTCTTTTGTGGTTTTATTTCCACCTCTCCTTTCCATTTTTTCTGTTCTCTTTCTTCTTATTCTCCCCTTTGTCTCCTCCTTTTTCCCTTCTTAGTTCCCTAACTTATTCTTTATTTCTTACTTTATTTCTACTTTAATTATAAGAATGTTGCTGCTTTACAGCTCAGTCTTGTAGCTAACAGCTCAGCTCTCCCAAAGTCCTAAGGAAATGATCTATCCCCTTTAATCGGAATTCATCATTTTCACACAATCTCTGCGTTCCTTCGAACTTTGCCAAACTTTGCCAATTCCCGGCTGGCTGAAGTCCTTCCGATCATCACTCCCATCTTTATCAGTCTTCAGGGGAGCTGTTAGCTTCCCTCTCAAGCCTTGCCGAAGTTACTCGAGGCCCACCGAAATATCCGGATGTCACCGCCAACAAAACCTGAAACAGCTGACAACAGCCAAGAGCCCATTGAAGGCCATCGATCACCAATGCACGAGGCGGATGAGGCAGATGAAGAGGCAGAAAATACTCTGGCTTACTGGGTCTTGAGGACTGGCCAGAACTTGCACAGTATGCAATTGAGCTACCGGCCTTTCCTGCATCCAGCGTTCTTTTGGAACGCACCTTCAGTGCTGCTGGAGGCTTTGTAACCGATCACAGAGTGCGCCTGTCCACCGACTTGGTCGACCAACTGACCTTCATAAAGATGAATCAGTCTTGGATCACCACCAGCTACCAAGCACCTGAAGCTGATGTAACCAAATATTTATTTTTGAAATGTCATATCCCTTCAAGACTGCTTATGCTGATGCTGAGTGACTGTCCTGTTATGTTGACTGACTATCCTCTTCCTCCTCAATCATCCTGCTGATAGCTTGGAAGAACAGTTCTGGGTGACGCCACCAGTGGCTAAGGCCCAATTCTTCAGCCCCTGTTTAACAGGGGCATGTAATTACAATTTTTGATGCAATGCTTTGCAGCAGGGCTCATTCCTGCACTACAACTAGAGTATCTGGGAGAGGTTGCAGTGTCCTAGCACCAGCACCAGTGGCTAAGGCCCAATTTTTCAGCCCCTGTTTAACAGGGGCATGTAATTACATTTCTTGATATAATATTTCACAGCAGGGCCCATTCCTGCACCCACCAAGAGTAACCGTGAGGACTTATAGTGTTGTGGCACCAGCACCACCACCAAAACCACCAAAGGCCCAATTTTTCTACCACTGTTCAACAATGGCATGTAATTACAATTCTTAATATAATCGTTCACAGCAGGGCTCTCCAGCACCCACCAAGAGTCACTTTGAGGGCTTACAGTGTTGTTGCAACACCAGCACCTTAGGCCCAAATTTCTGCAGAGCATATAGGGCAGGCCCCTACTTTCATCCAACTTACAAATGTCTCCTACTTGAAAACAAAAGGAGACAACAGGAAGTGAAATGAAAAAAGACGAACGGCCCAAAAAATTATACAGGGGTGATAACCCTTCCCTTTGTTTTCCAAAAAACTTATAAATAGATTTTTTGACTGGAGTTACACTTTAAAAATGTACCAGTTCAAAATTACAAACAGATTCTACTTAACACAACAAATATACACAGTCCCTGCCTTGTTTTCACCGCCTGTATACTGCTGTTCTGAGTATATAGGGCCTGGGGGCCCCACACGTTTCCTTTTTTTAATTTGGGTATGGGGTTCCCCTTAATATCCGCCCCAAAGGGGCTGGTAATGGGCAGGGGGGGGGGCTACCCATGTCATTTATTTCTCAATGATTTTCATCTGTATTGCCGGAACCAGATATTACATTAAAACTGTAAGCAGTTTTAAAGGACTTTTTTTCCGTTAAATGTCATTTTGTGCAGGGACTGTTCTAAACACGAGAAACACATGCCACTTCACAGGCATACTATAGACACCCCCCAGGCACGATATTTAAAGGAATATTTCACTTTTTTTTCACTTTAATCATCATTAAAATCAGTGCTCCTGAACAAAACAGCCATTTTTTTAAAAAAATTGGCAATGATCCATGTCGCCTGGGGCAGGAGCCGGGTCCCCAAACCCTTTTTAGGACAATATCTTGCATATTAGCCAATTAAAATTAGCACTTTTTATTTTGAACGTTCGAGTCCCATAGACTTCAATGGGGTTCTTAAGTTCGTACAAATTTTCGGTCCGTTCGAAAGTTCTGTGCGAACCGAACCGGGGAGTGTTCGGCTCGTCCCTAGTGTCTACAAACTGATAGATATAGTTGTGCTCAAAAGTTTGCATACCCTGGCAGAAATTGTGAAATTGGCATTATTATTGAAAATATGACCGATCATGACTTTTATTTAAGGATAGCAATCACGTGAAGCCATTTATTATGACATAGTTTTTTGGATCCTTTTCAAATCATAATGATAACAGAAATCATCCAGATGGCCCTGATAAAAAAGTTTACATACCCTGGAATGTTTGGCCTTTGTAAAGACACAGAAGATAGCACACAGGTTAAAATGGTACGTAAAGGTTCATTTCCCACATTTGTGGTTTTTAAAATCACAATTAGTGTCTGTGTATAAATAGAGATGAGCTGAACACCCTCCTGTTCGGTTTGCAGCAAAACATGCAAACAGGCAAAACATTTGGCAGAACACACGGACACTGTTAAAGTCTATGGGACACGAATATGAATAATCAAAAGTGCTAATTTTAAAGATTTATATGCAAGTTATTGCCATAAAAAGTGTTTGGGGACCTGGGCCCTGCCCAGGGGACATGTATCAATGCAAACATTTATTTTAAAAACTGATGTTTTTTCGGGAGCAATAATTTTTTTAATGCTTAAAGTGAAACAATAAAAAATAAATATTCCTTTAAATATTGTGCCTGGGGGGTGTCTATAGTATGCTATTAAAGTGGCGCATTTTTACTGTGTTAAGAACAGTACCACAGCAAACTGACATTTCTAAAGGAAATATTGTCTCTGATCGTGGCTGTAATGAATTGTGGAAATATATACATCACACATATCATGGAATATCATGGAAAGAAAGAGCGTGGGATCCCCTAGTCCATTACCAGGCTTGGGGGTCCCCCTAAAATCCATAGCAGGCCCTTCGGATCTGATATGGTAATTAAAGGGAACCCTGTGCCAATTTTGTCTTTTAAATGGCATAGGGGGTCCACCCAAAATCCATACCAGACCCTTCAGGTGTGTTCCCTGTGCCAAAATTTAAAAACAAGACCCTTATCCGAGCACACAATATGGCAGGCCACAGGAAAAGAGGGGGGACGAGAGAGAGTGCCTCCATCCTGAACCTTACCAGGCCACATGCCCTCAACATGGCAAGGGTGCTTTGGGTAGTCCCCAAAAGCACCTTGTCCTCATGTTGATGGGGACAAAGGCCTTGTTAAAGGGGTCTTCCATATTCCGATAAGCCGCCCGCCCACAGACCCCCACAACCACCGGAAATGGGTTGGGGAGATTAGGCCCTTGTCCCCATCAACATGAGGACAAGGTGCTTTGGGGGGCTACCTCCTGGCCTGGTACAGTTCAGGAGGGGGGGTGCTCTCTCATCACCCCTCTTTTCCTGTGGCTTGCCAGGTTGCGTGATCAGATAAGGGTCTGGTATGGATTTTGGGGGGACCGCTATGCCATTTGTTTTTAAATTTTGGCACAGGGTTCCCCTTAAAATCCATACCAGACCTGAAGGGTCTGAATGGATTTTCGGGGGACAGCCAATTCCTGGGCTGAAGTGGTTAGCCTACTGTATGTCAAATGATGATGGGATAAATGAAAGATCTTAATAGTGAAGGAAGACTTTTATTTCAGCTTTATTTTTTGCAATTGTTTAGTTCCCACCCTACACACTCATTTGTAGGATTGTTTTGTGTACCCAAATGAGTTGGAATTTTTGTATGAAAAAGGCTACTTTTGAACCTCTTCAGTTTGTACTGATGCATTATTATTGGGTATGGCTACATCTTTACCTAAGCCCACCTCCAAAATGAAGGAAAGTTATTTACAATCTAATCAGAAAGATGTTTAAATGCTCCTACTGACTCTATGCACTACATTTGAAATGGGTCCTATTAGTTAGACAGGACTCATGAGCAGAGGCTCTGGTATGGTTCAGTCTATTAATTTGTCAAATGACTTGGATAAACCGACTATGTCAGTGTACATGCTCTGTTGGGATGGTGGAGGATGGTGTAATGTACTGTATGAGAATTTTGAAATGATGAGGGTGGACTGCTGCACAATTTCCATCCAAGCACACCTGGAAGTTGGGACATATACTGCTAGAGCAATGGAAGGGTGCAGGTACTGAGAAGCTGTAACCATGGACTTGATCTTGGGAGCACTGGTGTTAGGTAAGGAGAAGCACAGCGATGGAGGCTTCACCCAGACCAGTAGAAAATGGAGCCAGGCCGCAAGCCGAGTTAGATACAAGTCAGACAGGAAGGCACCAAATCACAAGCAGGATCAAGGTCAGAGATGAGCAGAGATTAGCAATGTGCAGGCAACGAGATACAGAACTGATATGCAAAATGTTGGTCTGGCTGAGGTTGATAACACAGGTAGGCCGCAGGCATAAACAGGCAGGGTAATCCAGAGGCAAGTCAGAAAGATGCTGGGTCAATAACAGAGTCAAACGGAATTCAGGATCAAGGATAGTAGAGACACAAGCTGAAAAACCATCCAGCATTAATCCCATGAAAGTCTCAGGTTTAAATAGTCCACTATGTAAGGTGCACCCCTCTGGTTCTGCTTGAGCTGGACTTTATTGGTCACTGGAAAGCCCTGTCAACCGGTTGGATAGTCAAGACAACCATGCACAATGTATGGATTATCAAGAATACAGTTCTTTATTTTCTGAATACAAAATGTATGCACTTAGACAATACACAAGGCACAAGGGGGTAGGCCCCTTGACCGACCAATCAAATTACACAAAACACGAGGGGGTAGGCCCCTTGGGCAACCAATCATATACATCCACATCTATGTTAGTCATACAATAAGCAAAAATTTGTAGGGGATTTCTGCTCAGAGATAAGTCCCTAAATATATAAAAATATGTTTTCATAACCTTAAGCTGTTATCATATTTTTGAACATAGAAAAAACGCAGGTCGATGTTCCTACGCCCTAAATGTTCTAAGTATGCAAAACATAAATGTCAGCTGCAACCGCAAGTCCGTCCTGTTTTTCGCAAAATTTGCACCTCAGAAGAAACTTGCAAAGCATTGCGTATGAAGCTGTTTCCAATAACCTTTCTCAGATATATATATCTATGTAAGCAAATTCTAGTATAATAAGAAGAGTATAAACTTAAAGGGTGACTCTCCCTATCGTTACATACTAGGTTCAGTATCTGTGGTGGATGTGCACACTATTGTGCACGCATATGCGCATGAACATGATCTCTAAAGGCTGACACAATGTTACTGACAGAAGGGCACCTTGGATGGGAAGGAATAGGTTCAGCTTCTTGAAAATGCCTCCACCAATCTGAGGAAGTTTTGAGGATAAACTTTCAGATATTCTTAAAGGCTCAGAAAGCCTGCATTTTTTTTAACATGCAGTGAATAGATGCTTCTTGATGAGTTGGAAGCTAGCCTTAGGTTTTTTTTTTTCCGTGGAAAGCTATCAGGATGTCTATCTGTTTTCATTATATTTGGTCTGAAATTTTTGAAGCCAGTTTTTTTTTTTAATATTTGCATTGGTAAGAAATAAACAAAATGGTCTCCTGCAGACAAATAACACTGGAGTGGTAAAATGCATAATAGTTAAAAGCAAAACTACATGTCCAAGGAGAGATAAAATCTTGAACATTGTGTGGGATGATACTGAATGTTGTTGAAGCCATCATACACACCGAGGAGAAAAGCATTTGTAATTGCACCATGGGCTTGACTGGGATTGTGAGGGTGGAAAGCTTTGGTTTCTGCTGGAGAAGGAGAGAGAGAGATGCAGGAAGAAATGGAAAGAAAGCATTAATACCAATCTTCAAGCACCAGTGCTGTCGCATAAGAGAAATGCATCACACAAGATACATACCTAGAAGTGAAAGGTATAGAGAGTATTCACTAAGCGAAATTAATAATTTTGTGTCAAAATCATTTTTTTTTTCACAACATACATCCCTTAGGATCTGGTTGTTATGGGTTGCTATTATTTAATGTTTTTTTTATTTTTTATTTAATATTTATGCTCACGGGGCTTGTAGTTTGAATGGACGTAGGAACCCATTTTTGGTCCCTTTTAAGCAAATATATTTTAATAAACAATTTTGAAAACATAAATGTCAGCTTAATGTGCTGATATTGTTAATATATAAATCTGAATGTAAAATGCATATCTGTATAGTTCCAGGAATCTGACCATTTTATTGGTGAGTAGTCATTTCCATATCACATGTATCATCCATTTGATGTAATAGAATGTGTCCCTCTCCTCTTTGTATAATTTGGAATGTTTTATAAAACTTTCAGCTCCTGAATGTGACATCTAAATCCTTTAATTAAGCTTGATGTATCACTTCTTAATAAATCCCAGACATATTAAAACTATAAAATCTGATTTATAGCAAAGACAGATCCTTATATCAAATCCTTTTCAATGTAGCATTTACTTGTCTCTGGGTGTAATAGTTGTTTTTTTATAGTTTACTGCACATAAAATCATTCAACTGGATGTACAATATAATTTCTGTTCCATCTTAATGCCCATGCCTGCAACTTCCTTAGTACTGTATATTGGAAAGCCAATGTAGATTGGGGTTTTTTATATTGATATTTATTTTTATTTGAACAACAAACATAAATATGTTTTCTGCATTTTTTTCAATGGCTGCTAGGAACCTTGGCAAGGCCTTAACTGCTGTGATAGGCAACAAAATTGCTTTGGAGCAGAGCAGTACAGAGGCCCAATACAACCTGGCTACATTATCATGTATTTATTTTACAGTACTATGTGGCAAATAATTAAGGATAAACTGAAAGTATATATATGTCAGGCACTTTTATCAGATGCTATGAAAATTATTATTTAGATGTATTGCTAGTTATTGTTTAAAATGTTACTAAACCCAGGACCCCGCATTCACCATATCTGGTCTCCCACAGTACACAGAATATGGAAATGCAATTGTTTTAGTAAATCTAAACTGCTAAATACCTTTTCTCATCAGTCCCTGGTTAAAGCTTGTAGGAGGGGTGTTCATGCTGCCCTGAGCTGTCCTATCAGGACCCAGGATCCCTGACACTCTGTCTGGAGAGTGCTGATTGGCCCTGTGCTGATCACATGCACTCTCTTAAGAAAAAAAAATCTCTAACAATACACACCAAACTGATCATGTGCAGCCTGACTCCAGTAGCTCTGTCTTATCTGGATTCTGGACCTGTTCTGCAGTAAGTGGAAGAAGAGGAGGATCTGTGCATACAGGATCAATGCAGAGGATTAACCCAATGAGGTCAGCTGTACTGTCTTATTGCAGACACGGATCCTCTTCTGCCTCTCCCTGCAGTGCTGCCTGCTTCTCCTCCTCTTTATCCCTCTGGCTGCACTGCAGGGAGAGTGGTTCTAGCACATGCGCCCTTCCATCTGTTGTCTGGGTCTCCCCGTGTGCCTATTTACCCCACAGCACTGTTGGCTTCCTTCCTCTTCTCTGCCTCCGGCAGCTGCTGTGGGCATGCAGGGGGATGTTTTAAGATGGAGAGCTGGGGAAGGGGCAGATTAATATGTCATTCCTTTCCTGAATGTACACAGTGAGCAATAGGTACCAATCACTCCTGTGTCCATTGAGCACTTCCTATTCATTCATCTGTGCAGCTGAGTCTGCACAGATGAATGTAATCACCAGCGCAGCAAGACTGGGAAAGGGTGGACCAACACTATGAGCCAATCAGATTTTGCTGCATTGTGCTTTCAATTTTCATTTATAATTGCATTTTTTAAAATATTTTAAGTGATAATAAATGCAAAATTTTTAAGCTTGTTCATCAGCTGCTTTCATCACTTATTGAATTGACTGCTGCCCCAGGTTTTTTGCTTCAGGGTGATCCCTTCCTCTTGCAGCATCTTATGGAGCAACTCTTACATGCTGGGGCTAGAGTTGTGTGCATCAAAGCAAAACACAGTCCTATAGCCTAGAATTACAAGGCACTCCCCTGCTCCTGTATCCCTTGCCCCATCCCTTCTCCAAGCTAATAGACTGACTGGAGAATGCACTGTCCATTTCTAAAGTGGTTCTAAAGGCAGAAGGTTCTTTAATCTTACTGCATTCTATGCATTAAGATTAAAAAAAACCTTCAGTGTGTAGCAGCTGCCGTCAGCCCCCCAATACTTACCTGAGCCCCATCTCGATCCAGTGATGTGCACGAATGCCTTGGCCATCTGGGACCCCACTCCTGATTAGCTGAGACACAGCAGCAGCGCCATTGGCTCCTGCTGCTATTAATCAAAGTTAGTTAGCCAATTAGGAGAGGGAGGGGCGGGGCCAAACAGTGGCTTTGTGTCTGATTGGAAACACAGAGCTGCGGCTCGGCTCAGGTGCCTCCATAGTAGGCTGCTTACTGTAGGGGCACTCAACAGAAGGGAAGGGCCATGAGTGCCAGCGAGGGACCTGAGAAGAGGAGGATCCAGGCTGCTCTTTGCAAAACCACTGCACAGGGCATGTATGTATCACTTTTTTGTTATTTTTAACCACTTTCAGACCGGACCATTTTGCTGGTAAATGACCAGAGGTCTTTTTACACTTTGGCACTGCGCTGCTTTAACTGGTAATTGCGCGGTCATGCAATGTTGTACCCAAACAAAATTTGCGTCCTTTTCTTCCCACAAATAGAGCTTTCTTTTGATGGTATTTGATTGCCTCTGCGATTTTTATTTTTTGCGATATAAACGTAAAAAGACCGCAAATTTTGAAAAAAAATGATATTTTCTACTTTTTGTTATTAGAAAAATCCAATAAACTCAATTTTAGTCATACATTTAGGCCAAAATGTATTCAGCCACATGTCTTTGGTAAAAAAAAAGTCAATAATTGTATATTTATTGGTTTGCGCAAAAGTTGTCACATCTACAAACTAAGGTACGTTTTCTGGAATTTACGCAGCTTTTAGTTTACGACTGCCTATCTCATTTCTTGAGGTGCTAAAATGGCAGGGCAGTACAAAACCCCCCCAAATGACCCCATTTTGGAAAGTAGACCCCCTAAGGAAATTGATAAGAGGCATGTTGAGCCCATTGAATATTTTATTTTTTTGCCTCAAGCGATTGAATAATGGCAAAAAAAAAATTTTTTTTTTTTTTTACACAAAGTTGTCACTAAATGATATATTGCTCACACATGCTATGGGCGTATGTGAAATGACACCCCAAAATAAATTCTGCTGCTTCTCCTGAGTACGGGGATACCACATATGTGGGACTTTTTGGGAGCCTAGCCGCGTACGGGGCCCCGAAAACCAAGCACCGCCTTCAGGCTTTCTAAGGGCGTAAATTTTTGAGTTCACTTCTCACTACCTATTACAGTTTTGAAGGCCATAAAATGCCAAGATGGCACAAAACCCCCACAAATGACCCCATTTTAGAAAGTAGACACCCCAAGCTATTTGCTGAGAGGCATGTTGAGTTCATGGAATATTTTATATTTTGCCACAAGTTGCGGGAAAATTACAAACTTTTTTTTTTTTTTTTTTTTTTTCACAAAGTTGTCACTAAATGATATATTGCTCACACATGCCATGGGCATATGTGAAATGACACCCCAAAATAAATTCTGCTGCTTCTCCTGAGTACGGGGATACCACATATGTGGGACTTTTTGGGAGCCTAGCCGCGTACGGGGCCCCGAAAACCAAGCACCGCCTTCAGGCTTTCTAAGGGCGTAAATTTTTGAGTTCACTTCTCACTACCTATTACAGTTTTGAAGGCCATAAAATGCCAAGATGGCACAAAACACCCACAAATGACCCCATTTTAGAAAGTAGACACCCCAAGCTATTTGCTGAGAGGCATGTTGAGTCCATGGAATATTTTATATTTTGCCACAAGTTGCGGGAAAATTACAAACTTTTTTTTTTTTTTTTTTTTTCACAAAGTTGTCACTAAATGATATATTGCTCACGCATGCCATGGGCATATGTGAAATGACACCCCAAAATAAATTCTGCTGCTTCTCCTGAGTACGGGGATACCACATATGTGGGACTTTTTGGGAGCCTAGCCGCGTACGGGGCCCCGAAAACCAAGCACCGCCTTCAGGCTTTCTAAGGGCGTTACAGTTTTGAAGGCCATAAAATGCCAAGATGGCACAAACCCCCCCCCAAATGACCCCATTTTGGAAAGTAGACACCCCTAAATTTAGGGGTACACTAGTGAGACTAGGTAATAAATGGCGGGTGCCCTGAAACTATAAAAAAATAACTAACCAACCAGCGTCACCTGTAACAGTTATATGGTGATCACTGGTGAAAGGGTTAACTAGGGGGCAATCAGGGGGCTTTATGCGGTAGTATATGGGGGTCCCTGGCGCTATAAAAAGCTGCGGCGAACCTAAATACCTACCTGCCTAACTAGCGTCACCTGTGACACTAATACAGCGATCAGAAAAACGATCGCTTATTAGGCTGGGTTCACACTGGAGCGATGCGGGAACGCCACGAATGCGCGGCGGGTTCCCGCATCGCATGCCTCCCGGCGGCAGTTCACACTGCCCTATGCGAACTGCTGGGAGTGTCAGTGAAATGTTACTGACACCCCCAGATCAGTTCGCATATCGCAGTGCGATCTGCAAACTCGGATCGCATGGTGTGAACACCCATGCGATCCGATTCTGCTGCGGGCCAAAAAAAGGGTCCCGTGCGAATTTGCGGCGGGTGCGGCGAATGGCTGAACTCGAATCGCACAGAGATCGGATGTGATTTGCACTGCAGTGCGGTGCGAATCACATCCGTTCTCAAACCGCTGCAATGTGAACCCAGCCTTAGTGACACTGGCGACGGGGGGTGATCACGGGGTTAAACCTTTATTGGGGGGGTTAGGGGGGTACCTTAGAACTAAAGGGGGCTAACCCTAACTGCCCTAACAGTTATTAGTCACAAATGACACCCGCCGGGTGATCAGGGGGTTAAACCTTTATTAGGTAATAAATGGCGGGTGCCCTGAAACTATAAAAAAAAACTAACCAACCAGCGTCACCTGTAACAGTTATATGGTGATCACAGGTGAAAGGGTTAACTAGGGGGCAATCAGGGGGCTTTATGCGGTAGTATATGGGGGTCCCTGGCGCTATAAAAAGCTGCGGCGAACCTAAATACCTACCTGCCTAACTAGCGTCACCTGTGACACTAATACGGCGATCAGAAAAATGATCGCTTATTAGGCTGGGTTCACACTGGAGCGATGCGGAAACGCCGCGAATCCGCGGCGGGTTCCCGCATCGCATGCCTCCCGGCGGCAGTTCACACTGCCCTATGCGAACTGCTGGGAGTGTCAGTGAAATGTTACTGACACCCCCAGATCAGTTCGCATATCGCAGTGCGATCTGCAAACTCGGATCGCATGGTGTGAACACCCATGCGATCCGATTCTGCTGCGGACCAAAAAAAGGGTCCCGTGCGAATTTGCGGCGGGTGCGGCGGGTGTGGCGGGTGCGGCGGGTGCGGCGAATGGCTGAACTCGAATCGCACAGAGATCGGATGTGATTTGCACTGCAGTGCGGTGCGAATCACATTCGTTCTCATAAACCGCTGCAATGTGAACCCAGCCTTAGTGACACTGGCGACGGGGGGTGATCACGGGGTTAAACCTTTATTGGGGGGGTTAGGGGGGCACATTAGAACTAAAGGGGGCTAACTCTAACTGCCCTAACAGTTATTACAGTCACAAATGACACCAATGCAAAAAAAAAAAAAAAAAAATGACATTGGTGTCACTGTGACTGGGGGGCAGGGGTAATTGGGGGGGTGATCGGGGGGTAAAGGGGGGGTGTGAGTGTGCCTGGCATGTTCTACTGTGTGTGTAGAGTGTTGGTGCAACTCACCGATCCGCTCTCCTCCGTGTCGGAACGAAAAATACCGACACGGAGGAGAGAATACATCACTTCCTCTCCTGTGTTTACATTACAGGAGAGGAAGTGATGTCACCGGGGATTTCCATTCGTCGAGAGCGATCGCGAGGGGGTGGCCATGAATGAATGGCCGCCCCCTCATCCCGGATCGCTCTCGAAGGAATGCCGACCGCCGCAGGCACCGGGGGGGGGCCCGATCGGGCCCCCCACCCGCGGGCAGGCAGGGACTTATATATACGCCCATATGCCTGCCCGTGCCATTCTGCCGACGTATATCGTCGTGCGGCGGTCGGCAAGTGGTTAAACAAAAAAAAGGAGTTACTATCACTTTAAATATTTCCAGTGATGACCAGAAGTTAAGGAAAGCAGCCCTGAGAAAGCAGGAGTCAGCGGGATTAAAAAAGTCCTAGGGGAAGAATTCTAAAAAAAATAGTTTACTGTGGAATGCGTATTTTATTGTGCTCAATGTGTTAAATGAAAACTGATCACTGCTTAACCCTTTCACCGCCAAGCCCTGTGTTCCATTTTTTTACACTCAGGTGGCCAGATTATTTTTGCAATTTTTCCTTTGCTTTTTTTATTTTTCATAGTTTTCAAAGACCCCCTAACCATATATTCTGAAAGTATATGATCAGTAGAATAAAAAGAAGGTTTGAATGCAATATATAAAAAAAGTCTCAATAGAAAAGTCCTTTAAACCATTGCAACAGCGCTTCCTGTCAGATCTATTGGACCAGACAAGCTCTCATATATAGTCCATACATGAGCACACAAAGGAAATGGAGGAGGTCTATTATAGGTTTTACCGTGTTCTTGTAAAGAGAAACTTCCACCATACACTTCACCACGCGTGGGAAACTTCCCCTATGGGGATGCACTCACCAGAATTACAGCAATACTGCGCCTTTAATAATGAACATGTTTACTCCACCGCTCCACCACAAACTTCCACCAGGTGTCAGCCATGCTATCAGGGGTAGAAATCCTTCAGAGTTTTGCTGCATGCTGGATTTGGCGATTCGGGCAGGATAGGGACTTTCATCTCAGGCGGCAGTGACTCAATTGAGATATGCTGCTTTTGTTGGACATCAAGGCATATTGGTGGAAGGTCCCTCACTTAGGAGGCAGACAAAGAGGATCTGTGGCTGCTGCTCCTCGCTCTGGGGCTGTTGCTTCTTTTAAGACAATGTGATATTTGCGCACATGTTTATCAAAACAATATTTTCACTAAAAATACACTATAATCATTAATAGTGCACAAAAACACAACATAACTTACAAAATTCCCGCTAAATTGATACTGAAGCATCGTTCACATGTGGCATACCAAAGTGTATGCCCATGGGGGCCATGTTTACCCACACAGGGATGCACAAGTGTTCAATGCTTCCCCGTACAGGCTATCCCATGTATGTCAATTGGGATGCAACAGCTGCACAAGCATAGCTGCTGTTCCCATTCTGACATCCGTGTGGGTACATGACCCCGAAAGCAGACAGTGTGAGCTCAGGGACATGCATGCGGACCTACATGGATGTCAAATTGGGAGTAACGGCTCTGTTTGTGCAGTTGCTACATCCAAAATTACATCAATGGGACGGCCTGCACAGAGATGCATGGAACACCTGTGCATCCCCATCAAGGTATACTGTGTATGCCCTGTGTGAACAAGCACTTAGGCGCTTTTCAACCAAGAAGACCGATTGGGTCTGCCTGTCCATTTTTCAGAAGGTGCTCAATCGGACCACCTATTGTTTTCTATAGAGGCTGATGTAAATGGACATGTGTCTGTTTACACCCACCTGCATCTGATCCAGTCCAGTCCGCTAAAAACAGATGGATGGGGATACCATTCCCCATCCATCCACCCAAATGGATCGGAGGGGATCAGATGGAAGCCACATGATTAGAGTTTGAGGCTCTAATTGGCTTGAAAAAGGTTGAGCTCAGGATGCAGATCATTGCACCCCCAACCCACCCACTTGTGACCATATTGTCCTGGCCAATCAGGATGGATTGGGTTGGCCAGGAGAAGAAGCTGAGGAAGCCGTGGAGGGGTGAGTGTGGGGGGCGTCACCGTGGAAGGGTGAGTGAGCGGAAGGTCCATCACCATGGAGGGGTGAGTGCAGGCCGACCTGGGGTCATACTATGTTTGTGTTTTTTTGTTTTTCTTTATTTCTACTTTTTACATTTTTTTTGGGGGGGGGTGGGGGCTTTGGTTAGATATCAGAGGTCTAAGCAGACCCCCATATCTCTTTTTTGAGACAGAGAAAGGGACTGAAGATAGTCCCTTTCTCTGTAGCACTTTACTTGAATGAATGCATGGAATCTGTATAGTGATTACATTCATTCATAAAATGACAGTCTGATACATTGTAACACTCATGGTTACAATAATCAGCTGTCAATGAATATAGAAGCAATCCTATATCCATTATCCTGCCTATATCCATTGTTCAGAGGGGTTTACCAAGACCCAACTTCACCTCCACCTGCACCTCCCCCCCTTCCCCTCTGCCGCAATCCCCAGTCTGACAACTCAATGCAGGGAGAGAGAGGCAGGAAGGAAAGAGAGATGCACTCAGAGTAGGGATGGATTCAGGATGCGGGGGCAGTACGGTGGGCTATCTGACCAGCGGGGGGACACATATGGGTCCCCCCAAGCCCCGTGCAGCATCTTAAGCTGGCAGGAGTGGCAGAGGAAGGATTCTGGCTAATGATGGTGGCTGCGGGGGTTAAGTTTGCGGGAGGAGCTCGGATTGTGTATGGAGGGGAGTAATCAGTGCTGTGGGTGAAGAAGGGGGGTTAAGGGGATAGGAGAAGAGAGTGGGGGGGCAGTTTTAGGTGGAAGGGAGCTGCAGGGGGAGGAGAAGCAGAGGGCAGGGAAGCGGCTACATGGGTGGGGGGTTGGTAACATTAGGGGTTAATAAATCTGATCAGAGGTTGTAATTTGCTGATCAGAGTTATAGAATTGTTCAGCAGAGTCTGCTGAACAATTCTGATATAAGCTCATGGTCATTAAAGTGACCATAAGCTTATAGGGAAGGGGGGAATGAGGTCCATACACCGTACTGACATGGCCACCTGCAGGCACTTCTGTAGGTCCGTATGACATACGGACTTGGCAGTGAAAGAGTTAAAGGAGTTGTAAAGGCAGAAGTTTTTTTATCATAATGCATTCTATGCATTAAGATAAAAAACCTTCTGTGTGTAGCAAATTTGTCCCAGCACCCCCCTAATTACTTACCTATGCCCCTTCTCTCTGCAGCGATGTCCAGGTTCCCCCAGCCATCCTCCTCTTGATTGGCTGAGAAAGAATAGTAGCGCCATTGGCTTCTATGGCTGTCAATCAAAGTCAATCAGCCATACAGGGTAGAGAGGGGCGGGCCAGGTTGGGGCTCCATGTCTCAATGTAAACACAGAGCTCTGACTCGGCTTGGGTGCCCCCTGTAGAAAGCTGCTGGCTGAGGGGAACTCAAAAGATGGAGGGGCTAGGAGCAGCACATTGGCACTCAAGAAGAGGAGGATCCAGGTTGCTCTGTACAAAACCAACTGCACAGAGGGGGTACGTATAACATGTTTGTTATTTTTTTTTTTTTAAACTAGCCTTTACAATCACTTTAATACTATTTTAACCACTTCGGCCTGGAAAGGATTTACCCCCTTCTTGACCAGAGCACTTTGTGCAATACAGCACTGCGTCGATTTAACTGACAATTGCGTGCTTGTGGGATGTTGCACCCAAAATATAGATATCCCGGCCATAAAGACGTTTGTTTGGTGACAGCAGGTGTTGCATCATTGTATACTGCGATTCAGCATGATGATGTCCTTTTGTCACTTAAATTGGCCATTCAGTCAGAGGGATGATTTGCCATATATACAGAAAAAGTTTTTAGGGATGGTTTTAGAATTTTTTTTCGTCTCACAATTTTTTTTTTGCCTTTCTCTGAATGGGAAGAATTATATATTTATGGCCAATGGAGGAATGAACTTTTATTTTATAAAAGGTTTATAGATGACCTGTTCTGTATTTGGGCTGGAACAGAATTATCTCTGATGGAATTTGTTGATAGTCTCAACCAAAATAATAACATAAAGCTAGAGTGTCATTGGAGTAGGGAACAAATAAACTATCTCGATGTTACGCCCATGTTATATAATAGAGAATTAATTACTAAGGTCTATTTTAAGCCTGCTGACCAAAATAGTTGCTTACATTTACAGTGGCCATAACCCGATATGGCTTAGGAACATATCAAAAGGTCAATTTACAAGACTTAGAAGAAACTGCACTAGAGATGCTGACTTTGTAACACAATCACAAATGATAAAGGAATGCTTTGTAGAAAAGGTATATAACTCAAGACAACTAGATAGAGTCCTGCAAGAGGTGAGGCACAATACACAAGCTATGTTTTTGACAAATAAGGTTAAATCTAACGATGATGGTCACAAATGGGGCTTCATTATTTATTATCATTCACAATACAAAGAAGTAGAAACTATTTTTAGAAAGTACAGGTCAATTTTAGGTATGAATAACATTTTAGGGAAAACAGTACCTAAAGACCCAAAGGTTATTTATCGGAAAAGACCCTCATATTAGATCCTCCAACCAAACCCTTGATGTTCTGGGATAGAATGGCTTTTTATTCCTGCCGCAGATGTTTATGTAGACAAGTGAACTCACATGTAAGTGGTATGACCGAATTTTGTTAAACTGCCAGTGGCAAAACTTTTAAGATCAAAGATCTCATCACATGTAACTCGACCCATGTGGTATATGCATTACAGTGCCCATGCGGCCTGATGTATATAGGCCATACAAAACGCACAGTGGGAATAAGAGTATCTGTACACATCAACAATATCAAAATAGGTTATAAGGATCATAGTGTGTCCATGCACTTTCGCTGTAAACACAATAGTGACCCCTCAGGTCTAAAGTTTTGGGGCATAGAAATAACTAAATCCATGTGGAGTGGAGCAAATAGAGTCAGAGGCTTATTGAAGTGTGAAACTAAATGATATATCTTATAGATACTTTATACCCTAAGGGGGTGAATGTATAACTAGATCTAAACTATTTTATTAGTGATTATTAGCTTTTAATGAATGAAGTATGATTTATGAATTGCTCGCTTGTAGATTAATTATTAATATGGATTCTATATAGATGTATTAAGTGATATAAAAATATATATAATAAATGTAATCTTAACATGAAGAGTCCACTCTCTATATATAGCAGCGCCATCCAAAGTGAATAATTCTTAATATCTTCAGGTGTTTAGAAAATAATAGTGCTTGATGAAACAGTTCTTATGGTGATCTAAAGTAGAAAAAACAGCTTCCACCACACGATACACCGCTTATGATTCAATCGTTCCTCATTTGGGGATGCACTCACCAAATGCCTGAAAGCATGAACCTTTAATGTACCAATTAACCAACTCTTCTTTGGCCACTAGATGTCTCTGCTATCACTATGGGGGTCCAATTTATCCTCAGTTCCTATGAAACAATACCACTTCATAGCTGCTTTATCTTTGAAGACTTTACTGTTTGTTTCACCTTTTCTCTACTCATCATAGGCACCTGATGACTTCTCTGTTCTAGATAGAACAGAGAAGTCATCGGGTGCCTATGATGAGTAGAGACCATCCCATTGAGAAATCAGTGTGAGAAGAAAGGAACTGAGGATAAATTGGACCCCCATACTGATAGCAGAGACATCTAGTGGCCAAAGAAGAGTTGGTTAATTGGTACATTGAAGGATCGTGTTTTCAGGCATTTGGTGAGTGCATCCCCAAAGGGGGAACGATTGAATCACAAGCGGTGTATCGTGTGGTGGAAGCTGTTTTTTCTACTTTAGATCACCATAAGAACTGTTTCATCAAGCACTATTATTTTCTGAACACCTGAAGATATTAATAATTATTCACTTTGGATGGAAGTGTTTATGCGCTGCTATATATAGAGAGTGGACTCTTCATGTTAAGATTAAATTTTTAATATATATTTTTATAAAAATTTTTGGCAAAAAAGCAGCTGCTTTTGTTATTTATGGATTGATTTATTTATACATCAATTTATATATATCTTTATATTGTTTTATTTATTAATGTATCCAGAAGCGCTGAGCAGTGTGCCATTAGGGCTGGTTATTTACACATTTTTTTAGCACACTTATTTAAGGTATTAAGTGATATATTTACTAAATTTTATGAATTATTTATAAAAAAAATTTACCTTTGGGGTGCTGACTGTTCTAATGCTATAATTTTATCAAAGGTAGTTTGACATCACTAAAATGTTAATATTAATTTTAAATGAATGTATGTATTTTAGTTTTTTTTTTATATTTAAGCATAGACAAAAATTTGTATCTTAATTGCTCCCTGATTTGTCCATATATAATCTTTTATGCTATGGGCGGAGGTGCTGATGCTGCTTATTCTATAGCAGATTATATGTAATTGGAATTTAATTAATCGATTGAGGTACAATTAATATGTGAACATACATGTTGCAATCCATCGATATCAGGAGGAGTGCAATGTGGTTATATGAGTTTAGCTGTAACTGATTTTAAACAAGGGCTGAAATTAAGGCCAATGCGCTATTGTGGACGAACAAGGTAATGTGTAATATATGGTTATGATGTTTGGTATAGCATACGTGCAAGCATACGTGACTGTAACCAGAATAATGTATAGTGTTATGTGATGTAAGATGGATTGAGTTCCCGTCTGTAGGTATACAACTTTGATGGGTTTTTGCGAGTTAAAGATGTATTGTGCCGTTTGACAGATGATAGGTTAAATTCCCTCGCCCGTACATGTGTATATAATGGATGCGCTGTGCTGTGTGGCCATGGCCCCTGACAAAGTTTCATCTGTCCAAAGAATGCTTTTCCAGAACAGCTCTGGCTTTTTTAGAATTTTTTTGGCAAAGTCAAATCTGGCTTTTCTATTCTTCAGGCTTATGAATGGTTTGCACCCTGTGATGAACCCTCTGTTTTTGCTTTCGTGAAGTCTTGATTGTAGACTTTGTCAATGATACGCCCACCTCCTGGTGAGTGTCCTTCACTTGTCTGGATGTTGTGAATGGATTTTCTTCTTTACCATAGAGCTGATCCTGCGATCATCCACCACTGTTGTCTTCTGTGAACGTCCAGGCATTTAAAGTGGAATTTTGTTTTTAAGTGGCGTTTTCCTTTAAAACAGTGAAAAACAAGAATGATATATATGGTACAAATGATCATAGAAAAAATGAATTCAAACAAGAGAATTGAACTAACGGTAGTAATTCTAAGGCCTGGACATTTTTACAGCTGCTGTTTTTGGCTTCAAGCATCTTTTTCTACAGCCAGTAAACTCCACAGCATGTTATCCTATGTGTCCATGCACACATAGGCTGTTATGAGCATTTTTTGGCAGGGGCGTTTTCTGTCTGGAAAGCCCCAGAACTAGTGGGTTTTAGACCTCATGCATACTGGATGTTATAAAAGCTTCAGTAGCGTTAGTTGTAGAAAGATGTACCTGTAGAATGAGTTTTGAGGCATTTTTTCAGTAGCTTTATTCAGCATTTTTTAACTTTTTTTAAGCTGTAGCATTTTTTAGCTTTTTGTTTAGCAAAACTATACTCCCACAAAAGCTTATGGCTCAAGCATGCTGAAAAACGCAGGATAGCCTTGTTTTTCAGGGTTTTTTCTGCTTTTTTTTGCGTTTTTACAGCTGAAAAACTCTTCTTAAAACCCAGTAGTTCTGGGTTTCTTTTCCAACCAGAAAACACCTCTGCCAAAAAACGTTCATAACAGCCTACATGTGCATTGAAACATAAGATAACATGCTGTGGAGTTTACTAGCTTTAGGAAAAATGCCTGAAGCCAAAAAGAGCAGCTGTAAAAACGTCAAGTGTGCATGAGGAGGAGAGGAGTTAGAGGAGTTTTTTCAGCTGTAAAAACACGCTAACTCTTATAAAAGCTTATAAATGCTAAAAAACGCAGAAAAGAATGCTACAGCAAAAACACTGCAAAACTCATTCTATAGCTACAGCTTTCGACAGCTAACGCTACTGGTATTTTTATAACATCTAGTGTGCATTGACCTAATATTTAAAAATATTTAAATATGCTGCCAGTTTACTATCATTTATATTTTGAAATTATTTTTCAAGTATTCTACTAAGAACCACCACAATTTTAAAAAGAAGAAATCATAATTTTGCAAAAAGAGTTGCAATATTAATAAGCATTTATAACAGAAGTATACATAATTCATTGAAACATAAATCGTTCCCTCTTCCTCTGAAAAGAGATTGCTGGTTCTGTTTTAATTACCAACATTGACAGGTCTTGGTAACAATTTTTGAAAATACACTGCACTGTGTTTCTTGTTTACTGGCTTACATGATGCTTAAAGCAGAACATTACCTATAACAACTTGATAAAAAATAATGTTCTTTAGCAGGGAGGGAACATATATTTCACATTAATAATTATGGTACCAAAATTTGTGTGTTCTGTAAATTGCCTCCAGCATTGCTCCTGTTTCTTCTTGCCAGGGGCTGCCATTTTGCTTGATCCAACTGTGGAGACTGAGGTGATGAGGGTGGCCTCTTATGCAATTCCTGATCAAGCCCTGATAAAAGGGGCATTTTTGGACCCCTGAAACACATGAACACTCTGTTGATTGCTCCTCTGACTTTTAGAGGAATAAAGTTGTATCTGTACCTCTTACCTTAGCTAAGACACTTCAATTTCCATTTCTGAGCCATATACATTTGTCAGTAATCAATTATTGTATATACTGTACTGGTATAAATTAAAAAAAAAGAAGTACTACAATCAAGTAAACGTATTTTGGCACAATACTGCTAACATGTATATATACCTAATGATATGCACTTCCAAGTACCCTACCCACCACAGGACATGAATTATATGATCAAGGACATGCTTAGGTAGAGTACCCAAAGTTTTTATCTACAACAATATCTCTGGCGTTTGTTGCTGATAAAAAAGTTTTCTCACCAGTGTTCCCATGTTGTATATAAATATTTTCTAAACAATCCACTACAGCTTTAAAAAGCTGAAATAGTTACAGATGTATTATTTTATTTTTTATTGGATGTATTTGCTATTGATACATTGATATACTAAATTGACAATAAGAAGCAAAAGTACCAAAACGCAGTAGAGGTACCCTCTAAGAAATATGGAACACTTGCTGACAGCCTGGTAACTACTGTACTGGCTGTTTATCAGTATGTATGTTCTGTTTCCAAGAACTCTTATATATAGATTGTGGTGTTCACATTTGGAATCTAGTTTCTCAAACTAAAAGTGCAGTTGTATTTTCTATAGCATAAATTATCCACACTTGACTTTTTCAAGACTGATGACTAATGTGCCTTCCTTTAGGCTCTTGTCAGCGTTGTGACATCTTAATCTTCACAAATTACTCAGAAGCATTAAAAAAACTAAAAGTGAATTTATGTTTATTAAGAATTCTTACCCAACCTAATTGCTAATTAAGAGCAACCATGAAAAGACTAAAAAAAAAGCAATTATTTCTTAAAATTGTTTTATAATCTTTTTATTTTTGTTTTCAATTGCTATTATATTAGTCATAAAACAACAATTCATAGTAAAATACAAATTAGTGAAATGATTGTTATTTTAAATTACTTGGCATCAGTAACACTGAGGATGCACTTAAAACCTCGAACTATCAGCAGTTCTTATCTGAGCCAGCAAAATAAACCCTTAAATGAACTTTGCAATGTAACAATTCTTAAAAGCACATTAATTGAACAACATAATTTAACAAAAGTGTACTCATTTTCAATTGTCATCCTCTCTTTCTAAGCTTAAAGTGATTGTAAAGGCTCATTTTTTTAAAAATATCAAACATGTTATACTTACCTCCTCTGTGCTGTTGGATTTGCACAGAGCAGCCCAGTTCTTCCTCTTCTTGGGTCCCTCTTTGCTGCTCATAGCCCCTCCCTCCTTTGAGTGCCCCTCAGCCAGCAGCTTGCTACAGGGGGCACCCAAGCCGAGTCAGAGCTCTGTGTATCCATTCAGACACGGAGCCCCAACTTAACCCTGCCCCTTCTATCCCCTGATTGGCTTTGATTGAGAGCCGAGGGAGCCAATGGTGCCAATCAGGAGGAGTGTCCTGAATGAGGGGATTGTAGACATCAATGCAGAGAGAATGGGTTCAGTTAGGTAATTAGGGGGTGCTGGAGGTCTGCTACACACAGGTTTTTTATTGTAAAGCATAGAATGCATTAAGATAAAAAAACCTTCTGCCTTTACAAGTCCTTTAACATTACTAATACCACAATACTCAATAGCTTAACTATTTAGCTGCTATTACCACTCTTTTTTCAGTGTTATGCAAAAGCAGGTTCCCGTTGTCTCTTATGAGTGTACAGCATACTCTCCTAAGGAATCTTTAATGCCATGAACACACGACCGGACTTTTCGAGGGACTAGGTCTGACGGTCTTTCCGACGGACTTTCGGCGGCGTTCCGACGGACTTTCCGAATGAACGGACTTGGCCACACACAATCACACCAAAGTCCGACGGATTCGAACATGATGATGTACGACCGGACTAGAATAAGGAAGTTCATAGCCAGTAGCCAATAGCTGCCCTAGCATTGATTTTTGTCCGTTGGACTAGCATACACACGAACAGATTTCTCGGTCCGGCGGAGTTCCGGTGGGAAAATTTAAAACATGTTCTATTTCTAAAGTCTGCGCGATTTTTGGCAAGCAAAGGTCCAATGGAGCCCACATACAATCGAATTGTCCGACGGACTCGTTCCGTCGGACCATTGCTGTCAAAAAGTCCGGTCGTGTGTATGTGGCATAAGAAAGAAAATGGCATTTTGGCATTCAGCGTGTGACTAATTAGACAAGGTTTACTGAGTCTGACCCAGTGGAGGACAAAATCAACAAGAGGCCACTGAGCAAGATTATTTTTTACACACAGTTCCCCCCTTGCTCCCCATCATTCAACCAATGGCAAAAATAATTTACCATATATACACAGACAGCTAGATAGAAGTGAGCATTGTCCTACGTGACAGTAGGAAGTGTTCCACATCTAGTAAAAATTGATTCCTAATTCTTAGAAAGCCCTTGTGCAGCTACACAGTCTGCACAAATGGTATACCTATTCCTGATTTTCACTTAGGCTATAGAGCTTGCATTCATATCAATCAACCTATTAGTGCACAGGAATGTCTTGTTTTTTATTTTCATTGTATTTTTTTCTTTTTTTGTACCTGGCTTTGTATACAGTGGTAGTAGGCATAAAACCGACCACTGAAAGTAGTAGCCACAACAGGTCTTTAAAAAATGAAGCTAAAACCCTTAACCTTGTACAAATTGTGCAGTGGCATAACGGTTTAAAGTAGTATTAAATCTAATACACAATATCCCATTTTGTATATGTAGAAAGATAATTAGAGAAGTTCTGTTTTTGTAAAAAAAATAATAATAATATATATACATTCCTTCTTTCTCAGTGGGCACCATCCCTTTATAATGTCTATTCCGCAGAGCTGTCACTTTAAAGAGGAAGTAAACCCTGATGAGTTTACTTCCTCTTTCATTCCCTGCAAAGGTAAAGCATAATGGACTACTATGCATCGCACAGTAGTCCATTATGTGTCACTTACCTGACACAGGAGCCAGCGATGTCACCGCTGTCCCCTGTAGTCCGGCGCATCCATCTTCTCTGTGAGTCTTGCTGCTCCGCCGCTGTCATTCGGCAAAGCCACGATGACATCACGCCCGCGCATGCACAAGGGAGCCACCACTCGCGGCATATTGCCGTTGACCGCGGCGTGCTCAGTGCGCCTGTGCGCTGCTGTCTACGGCGAATGCGCTGTAGACAGTGGTGCCTGTCTTTCGGCAAATATCTCCTAAACCGTGTAGGTTTAGGAGATATTTCTTGGACCTACAGGTAAGCCTTAATCTAGGCTTACTTGTAGGACAAAGTTGGTTGTAAGGGTTTATAACCACTTTAACCACTTCCCGACTGACACATGCTGATGTATGTCAGCAGAATGGCATGGGCAGGTATATTGGCGTACAGGTACGCCCATTTCTATATGCCGCCCTGCCATCGTGTGTGTACCACTGGTCAGGACCCCCGTGAGTCTAGTCGCGTGTCCCGCGGATATGATCGCCACGGGGATCTCACGGGGCGGCTGAACGGGGAGATGCCATTGTAAACAGCATCTCCCTGTTCTGTCTAGCAACAAGTGACACTGATCTCTGCTCCATGTGATTGGAGTAGAGATCAGTGTTCACTAACACAGAACCCAGCCCCCCACAGTAAGATCCCTTTCACACCAGGGCGTTTTGCAGGCGCTATAGTGTTAGAAATAGCGCCTGCAATCCGCCCTAAAAAAGCTGCACCATTGTTTGTAGTGTGAAAGCCCGAGGGGTTTCACACTACAGCGGTGCACTGGCAGGACATCAGAGAAAAGTCCTGCCAGCAGCTTCTTTGGAGCGGTGAAGGAGCGGTGTGTTTACCGCTCCTCCACCGCTGCTCCCCATTGGCGCAGCGCTGTAATACCACCAGCAAAACACCTATTGCGGCATATTAGCGGCAGTTTTAACCCTTTCTCGGTCGCCGCGGTAAGATGCCGCTAAAAATAGCTGAGTTTTACCGCCCACGCTATGGGCGGTGTGGTGTGAAAGGGGTCTTAGTAACATGCCCCTGGTAACACTTAACCCCTACACTGCCAACCCCTGGTTAACCCCTTCACTGCCAGTGTCATTTACACAGGAATCAATGCATTTGTATAGCATGATTGCGGTATAAATGACAATGGTCCCAAAAATGTGTCAAAAATGCCCGATGTGTCCGCCATAATGTCGCAGTCACAATTGCAATTTTTTTTTACCAAAAATATGTAGAAGAATACGTATCGGCCTAAACTGACGGAAAATTTTTTTTTTATATATATTTTTGGGGGATATTTATAAAGTAAAAAATAATGCGCTTTTTTCCAAATTGTCACTCTATTTTTGTTTATAGCGCAAAAAAACGCAGGGGTGATCAAAAACCACCAAAAGAAACCTCTATTTGTGGGAAAAAAAGGACGTCAATTTTGTTTGGGAGCCACGTCGCACGACCGCGCAATTGTCAGTTAAACCGACGCAGTGCCGAATCGCAAAAAGTGCTCTGGTCTTAAGCCAGCAAAATGATCCGGTCTGAAAGTGGTTAAAACTCCAAGTGTACTACCTGGACTGTTGCTGTTCATCAAGAGCCCCTATTCTAGTCACAAATACCTGTATTACACCCTCAGCGCTGTCCTTAACACACACACATATATATATATATATATATATATATATATATATATATATATATATACATATATATATATATTTATATATATATTTATATATATATCCAAATGGGATCTACAGTATATAATAAATTATGTACAGTGGTGTGAAAAAGTGTTTGCCCCCTTCCTCATTTCCTGTTCCTTTGCATGTTTGTCACACTTAAGTGTTTCGGAACATCAAACCAATTTAAACAATAGTCAAGGACAACACAAGTAAACACAAAATGCAATTTGTAAATGAAGGTGTTTATTATTAAAGGTGAAAAAAAATCCAAACCATCATGGCCCTGTGTGAAAAAGTGATTGCCCCCTAAACCTAATAACTGGTTGGGCCACCCTTAGCAGCAACAACTGCAACCAAGCGTTTGCGATAACGTGCAATGAGGCTTTTACAGCGTCCTGGAGGAATTTTGGCCCACTCATCTTTGCAGAATTGTCCTAATTCAGTTACATTAGAGGGTTTTCGAGCATGAACGGCCTTTTTAAGGTCATACCACAACATCTCAATAGGATTCAGGTCAGGACTTTGGCTAGGCCACTCCAAAGTCTTCATTTTGTTTTTCTTCAGCCATTCGGTGGTGGACTTGCTGGTGTGTTTAGGATCATTGTCCTGCTGCAGAACCCAAGTTCGTTTCAGCTTGAGTACACGAACAGATGGTCGGACGTTCTCCTTCAGGATCTCTTGGTAGACAGCAGAATTCATAGTTCCTTTTATCACGGCAAGTCTTCCAGGTCCTGAAGCAGCAAAACAGCCCCAGACCATCACACTACCACCACCATATTTTACTGTTGGTATAATGTTCTTTTTATGAAATGCAGTGTTCCTTCTACGCCAGATATACTTGGACACACACCTTCCAAAGAGTTCCACTTTTGTCTCATCGGTCCACAGAATGTTGTCCCAAAAGTCTTGGGGATCATCAAGATGTGTTGTGGAGAAATTGAGACGAGCTTTGATGTTCTTTTTGCTCAGCAGTGGTTTTCTCCTTGGAACTCTGCCATGCAGGCCATTTTTGCCCAGTCTTTTCCTGATGGTGGAGGCATGAACGCTGACCTTAACTGAGGCAAGTGAGGCCTGCAGTTCCTTGGACGTTGTTGTGGGGTCTTTTGTGACTTCTTGGATGAGTCATCGCTGCGCTCTTGGGGTAATTTTGGGCGGCCGGCCACTCCTGGGAAGGTTCACCACTGTTCCATGTCTTCGCCATTTGTGGATAATGGCTCTCAATGTGGTTCGCTGGATTCCCAAAGCTTTGGAAATGGCTTTATAACCCTTTCCAGACTGATAGATCTCAATTACTTTCTTTCTCAATTGTTCCTGAATTTCTTTGGGTCTCGGCATGATGTGTAGCTTTTAAGGATCTTCTGGTGGACCTTACTGTGTCAAGCAGCTCCTATTTAAGTGATGCCTTGATTGTGAACAGGTGTGGCAATAATCAGGCCTGGGTGTGGCTAGAGAAATTGAACTCAGGTGTGGACAACCGCAGTTATAGTATGTTTTAACAAGGGGGGCAATCACTTTTTCACACAGGGCCATGATGGTTTGGATTTTTTTTCACCTTTAATAATAAGCACCTTCATTTACAAATTGCATTTTGTGTTTACTTGTGTTGTCCTTGACTATTGTTTAAATTGATTTGATGTTCCGAAACACTTAAGTGTGACAAACATGCAAAGGAACAGGAAATGAGGAAGGGGGCAAACACTTTTTCACACCACTGTATAGTATATATTTATATTAAAAATCATGCATAATATCATATGTACATATGGGCAGTGTCTGATACACCAACAAAAAAGTGCTGCTATTATAAGTCCAAACAGTTCATCTGTAAATTATAAGTGCTTTACACATTCTACATAAAGTACTCCGAAGATAAAGTGCTTCAGTGCAGCCCCTTTGACTTTCCAGTGCTTCATGCAACACTCTGTGATTCATAGCACTCACCAGATATTATTGACTTTGTACTTTTCAGCTACAAAGTCTTCAAAGGCATATGGATATTACCCTTCCGGGTCTCTGCATGAAATGACCAGCTCCTTCTCTCCTTAGCTACTCCACTCCTCCAACACTCTCCATCAGTTACTTTGCAATAAATCCTTTATCCTCAGATGTCAAACAAGGAAACAGAAGGGGAGCTCACATAGCATAATTCTGTTTTATTTAAAAATAATCAATTAAAACAATTCAATCCCACTCACGTGTAAACATTAGTAAGAAAGCAACAAGAAGCACCACTGCAGTGTGTGTTCCATTGGCAGGAATCAATGTCACCGGGTAGTCTCAAACAATGCATTTCACCAGCCAATCAGGCATCTTCAGGGGTGGGGAGGGGACATCCTGTTTGCCTCCTCCCTTATATACACACAGCCCCATCTAATACACCCAAGCCATACATTACACCTCTAGGGTACTTTCTCCTATGTCACTTCCTTTAAGGTGTTTAGGCATCCTGTCCTATAGTTAACAATGCACTTCCGCCCTTACTAGAATGTTGTACAATGTGTCCTTTCATAAAATTTTAACTACTAAAAAAAAATTGAAAATTGCTTTGTGGTCATGTATATTTAAGTACTAGAATTTACTTGGTCTCTAATAATTTTTTTTTTTTTACTTCTAGAAACTTGGATCCAAACCTGGATCCAAATGGGATCCAACTATATTAAATAGTGGCTATCCAGATGTAGAGTAAGACCTTATCTCTCTCTCTCTCTCTCTATATATATATATATATATATATATATATATATATATATATATATATATATATATATATATATAAAACCCTTTCGGTTCCAAAGTGTAATACATATATCCAATGTGTTTCATTAAGTGATATTGCCTGTTTTAAATGTTTTCCTCTCCAGTGCCTTTCCACCATATTAATGCCACAAAATGTTAATAGTGTGGGGCCCCTGTTCAGACGAATGTGGAAATTGTTTGATAGACTATGGTTGTGAAACACTTTTTTAATATTATTTATGTGTTCTTAGTGTTACTCTTAGTTTCCTGGTGGTTCTACACAAGCATTGGATTTAACAGGGACTCAACAAACTCAAAAAACTCAACAAATACGTCACATGGGTAGTGTTGCATTTGATAAACTTTTCTATTTTGTATTGTTTTCTCATGTGAAAGGATTCAAAAATTATCTTTTATCCTTTCTCTACATCTAACCATTCTACAAGGTACACTGTTTCCACACCTAAAGAAATCAATCCAGCCTAAGACCCTGTACACACGGTCGGAGATTTTGCCAACCAAATCCATTGGATTTTGTCCATCGGATTTAGTCCGACGGATTGTGTCTGAAACTGTTGCATACACACGGTCGGGCCAAGTTGCCTGATTTAGCGGTTGCCAAGAATGCGGTGACTTAAGCCGTGTACGGCGGGACTAGAAAAAGGAAGTTCAGCACCACGTCCGGCACCCTTTGGGCTCCTTCTGCTGATCTCGTGTTTTAGTAGAAGTTTGGTGAGAGACGATTCGCGCTTTTCAGATTAGGGATTCAGATCGCTACCACTCTTCAGTTTGTGCTTGTCTTTGCGTATCTGATAATCAGTGCGTGCAGTCATTAAGTATTTGCTTCTCATTGTGGACTATATCTTAGTGTAGTACGCTTTGAAAGGCATTTTTTATTGTCTGCTTGCTTCTGCTATTCAGGTCGTCCTTTCAGGCCTTGCTGTTTATCGGTGCTTTCTGGTGTCCGTTCTGACCAGCCGACCGTTTTCCAAACATGTTTCGTCTTTACGTACTCATCGTACAGTTTGTGCTGTGCAGGAGCTTCGTGTTGGGGTTCTTACTTTGACTTTGACACAAGCCCGGTCCATGAACAGAGAGGGGAGGCGTTTGTGGACCAAGAATTGGTTGCGCCAGCGTCACCAGTTCTCCCACATGCCTTTGCTCCGTGAGATCCGCGATAATAATCCTGATAATTTCTGGATTTTTCTCAGGATGACGGACCCCGTTTTTCACCGTCTGCTGGCTTTGCTGACCCCTTATATCACCAGGCAGGATACCTGCATGAGGCAAGCCATCACTCCGGAGCAGAGGCTCATCGCCACGTTGCGCTACTTGGCGACAGGGAGAAGTCTTCAGGACCTCAAGTTCTCTACAGGCATCTCCCCCCAGGCTCTGGGGATCATTATTCCAGAGACCTGTTCTGCCATCATTCAGCTCCTGCAGAAGGACTATATTATGCTAAGTTGTATCCTTAAACATCACATTCTATGTATTTCATGATTGCTAATGTCTTGCATTTCTTTCCTCCTTCCCTAATTACCATCATTGCAACATGCTCTAATTCATATGCTCTGCCCCTTTGTCCTCATGCATATTTGCCTCACTAACTTCCCCACCATGCTCTTCTTGGCCCCTAAAACTATAGTCTAGTCACTTAACAATGTCTTTTGGCAGCTCCATAGTGTTGCTTTCCCCTAAACACCCCCTAAAATCTCGACAAATGTGATATGTGTGCTTCAATTCATGCAAAGTGACCTTTTTTGGATTTTTGGAGTTGTGCCAAACTCATTAGTAACCCCCCTCTCCCCAACTGCTAGCTCAGCTGATAGCAATCTTCTATCTGATGACTTGACCCAACCCAATACACACTCTAAATACCTTTTTCATGATCACATTTATGGACAAATTCACCAAAGCATGTAATGTAAGGGCCTGCCTCAATACTTTCAAATGCTATTTTTTTTTTAACACATTCATTTTCTTGCTATGTAATAGCAGAATGTCAAAATGTGCTTCCATTTTGTTATTATGACACTTCTTACCTGTCCGGTGGGCTGTCAATAGTGTAACTAAGGGGCTTCACAAAGTATCACACATTATTTAGGCATTCAGCTCTCAATCAAGTGGAGAGGGTTACCTGTCCTAAACATCCCCCCTGATTTTTTAGCAAGGGCCCATCAGATGGGGGGGGGGGGGGGTTATGACTTTCATAAGGGGACCTTATACTTCAGGCTATAAATACTCAGTTAAAAAAATGTTATACTAATTTTGTCAAAAAATGTGGGTGTCTAATCTGCATGCAATGTTGATTTGTCAAATTACTAGTTTTTGTTCTTGTGTCATTACACAGTGTCCTTCAATGCCACAGGAATGGCAGACTGTGGCCTCCCACTTTGACAGTTTTATTAAAGTTGTGCCTTTTTCACCAACAGTGCAAACCCAAGTTCAGAGCGAGATGAGGGGACAGTCTCTTCTTCAGATAATCTTATTATGTTGTGGGTCTGCTACACACACACCTTCTTTTTGTTAACTAATGTATGTATTGCATTACTGATCAAAATCATGCTCATTTTCAGCACCATGGCAGGAAAATGGCATGATTGTACAAATTTACACCTCACTGTGGGTGCTTTTTACTAAAGGCACATCTACTATGCACTACAACTGCACTGCAAAAGTACACCTGAAACTGCACTTGGAGTGCAAAGTGGAGTTGCCTTTAGTAAATCGCACTCCTTCTCAGCACAAACTCAAATTTGACTACAAATACATTTTATGCCCAATGAAAAAGGAAGCCACACATTGTTGAGAATTCAACTTTTTAATACAAGCACATTCATATGTGCGTTTATTAAAGGTTTTTACAACAAACCAAGAGATTTTGTGTATCCAAAACAGAGTTTAATCATATTTTTTTTTACTTGTTTTTTTTGTGTAAACAGGCATGTATCAAACCGTAAAATACAGAACACAGGAACTTACAAAGTTCAACTTGGAAAAGTGAAGACAATATCAGACATGAGTATTTACAAACTGGGCTGATATTGCCTTCATCACATGGGGTGAGAGCCTTAATTGAACGTTTTACATTTTTGTATTTTAACTTTTGTGTCCCAGAATCATATTCACAGTTTTTTATGTTAACCTCTCAAATGTGGCTATAAGTCTTTGTACATACACTGCAGTTAAGTGAGAATCTATAGCAAATTGTTATCCTGGGGAATTTTATAAACAGCTTTGACAGAATAACTCCCATAATAAACACTGCCTTTAATGCCATCTGAGAATCATACTCCTTCTCCCAACAATTCCAGGAAGCTCACATCACCTTGATCCTGAAAGATCAAGTTATAGACCCATATCTTTGAATAAAGTGGATTTAAAGATCTATGCAATAATATTCTTTCCACTTACAACCTCCTACTGCAGAATTTTGCTGGCCATAATGCAGACAGCAGAAGATGCAAGCAACTAGCTGTGGAGGGAATGAAGGGTGGAGGTTAGTGTATGTTGCACACCTACTGTATGTCACCCTGGAATTCCATAAGTTGTCAAGCTGGAACAAGTGGGCCTGGGACTAGACACTGATTTCTATAAGCCCTTGTACACATGGTCGGAGATTCCGACAGCCAAATCCGTCTGAGTAATTCCGACGAATTAATTCCGGAAGAGGTCCGGAAGTGATGTTGCATACACACGGTCGGACTAAGTTATCGGAAAATCCGATTGTACATAACGTGGTGACATTATTTCATTACGACGGGACTATGTTCAGGCTAGTAGCCAATAGCTTTGGTCTAGGAATTTGATCTGAGCATGCGTGGCACTTTGTCCATCGGAGTAGGCTACACATGATTGGAGTATGTCCGATAGGATTATTTTGTCAGAAAATTTTACCGGCAAGTTGGAAAACTTGGTCCGTCGGATATTCAGACGGAAACAGTCCGATGCAGACCACACACAGTCGGAATATCCAACAAAACGGTCCGATAGGACACATTCCGTCGGAATCTCCGACCGTGTATACAAGGGCTAAGACAATTAAGCCAATGTATTTTTTGCACAGCTATTCTATAAAATAATTTGTTAAATAGTTAACACTTTTTAAAATATTTGATTCATTTAATCACAAAGGGAATACATGGATGTGATGGAAGCTGGGAACATGCAATTTTAATTCACAAAGACCAGCCATATATGAGGTTCATTAATTGCATTTTTCTTTTAAACTGGGGAAAAGTGACTAAAGAAATACAATAGGAAGAGATCAGATCAATATGCATAAGGGAATTACAATAAAACCATAATTAGTTGTTATGAGTTCCTGGTCTTTGTACACAAGAGCTTATTTAATAAAATTACATGAAGCGTAACAACTTTGAATATAACTTTAAAGGAGAAGTACAGCCAAAGCTTGTTGGGCTGTTCTTCTATGGATCAAAGGAGTGCAATTTGTTCTGCACTCCTGTGACCCGTTTTCAGCAGAGAGCGGGCTGAAGTCCATGACGTCACAGAGCTGGTCCAGCCTTGACGTCATCACGGCCATCAAGTCGGGATCTGCCCAGATCCCTGGGCCGACACCCGACTCAGCCTCTCAGAGAGCCCAGCACTCCAGTGAGTGAGGAGGGGCAGAACAGAGAGCTGTAAGAACCGAGTGATTGGCGGCGTTCAATAGCTCGGTTCTCAGTGTTAGAGGCACCAGGGGACAGATGCTATTGTAGGAAACCTTTGACTAGGCCTTTCTGCACACTCTATACAGCGGAGCATTCCAGGAAGTTTTTTGAAATGTTAGCTTTCCTTTGTTTTGCACAGCAATAACATGTTTTTATCCAGAGTTGAATGCTACACATTATAGGTTAAATGATATTTAATATAAAAGAATCTTGCAATCAATGTTTATAAAAATCTCATTAAAAGAAAGGATAGTAAAGGGCAAGGACAGCTTCACATTTAATTATAATTTCTTAGGCCGCGTACACACGGGCGGATTGTCTGCCCAACTAAGTTCGTCAGACAATCCGACAGACAGTCCGTCCAACATTTGAATGAACGGACTTGACCACACACTATGAACAGACAGTCCGCTGAAAGCTTGCGCGATGACGTGTACAGCACGTACGACGGGACTAGAAAAACGACGTCCAATACACTGCAATGCAACCTTTCGGCCGTGTAAATCCTTTCTGAGCATGCGCCATACTTAGTCCGTCCAACTTGCCTACACACGAGCGGACTGTCCGCTGAAACCAAGTTTGGACGGACAAAACCAAGTTTGGACGGACAAAATTACGGAAATTCCGAAAGACTTAGTCCGTCAGACTGTCCGCTGAAAAAGTCAGCTGAAGCCCACACACGAGTGGATTGTCCGCTGAAACACGGTTCAGCGGACTAAGTTGGGCAGACAATCCGCCCGTGTGTACGCGGCCTTAGTGTGTACAATCAATGCTCCATACAACAGCACCCAAAAAACATATTTTATGTGAGCCCACATAGATTTGCATCTCTGTGAAATTCAATTGAAACATAGAAGATTATGCAATCACATTGTAAGATCAGAGGCCATTTTACAGCTGCTTTTCCCTATGTAATGCATGAATTACAGAAAATGTAATAAGCTAATTGGTTTTACCAATTGACCTCGGAAGGTTTTACCTCCTTCTTGACCAGGGCATTTTTTTTCTTTTTTTGCTATTCAGCACTATGGTACTTTAACTGGCAATTGCTTGGTCATGCAACACAAAAAGAGCTATCTTTTGGGGTATTTGATCACCACTGTGCTTTTATTTTTTATTATATAAATTAAAAATTTCTACATAAATTTAAGCCAAAATGTATTCTACTACATGTCTTCAGTAAAAAACAAAAATCCCAATAAGTGTATATTGATTGGTTTGTGTGAAAGTTATAGCGTCTACAAACTATGATATATATACTGGAATTTACGCAGCTATAGATGCTATACTGTAATGGCCATGAAGAGTGACTTATAGTGGGACTGTGATAAGGTGATGGGCAATCTGGAGCTAAAATACACTATCTGGGAGCGTCACTAACTGACATTATTTTCACTAGTGACACTAATACAGTTATTAGTAATACTATTATTAGTAATACTGTATACTGACACTGTACTAATGACACTGGATAGGAAGGGGTTAACATCAAGGTGCAATCAAAGGGTTAACTAGGTGTAATATGTGCTGCTTTTACTTTACTATGTGGCTGTTTTTTCTAACTGCTATTCAGGAGAGGAAGAAAAGCAGGTCGTTGTTCCAATGCATACAGAGTTATGCGTATTTGTAAACACAGAACTCTGTGTGATTGGACACAGCAGATCAGCTGATTTTGTTCAAAATCATTGGCCAAAATCTGCTCCTAAACTCATGAAGTGCAATCACAGTTGGCTTCCGGCTTCCGCTTCTGGACTACGGAGCACCTCCCTCTCCGATTCAGCTCCCAGTTATCCTGCTGTTCCTGCTTCCTGCTGGTCCCAGCTCCAGTCCGCATCTGGGTTCCTCTCAGCTCATCTAAGTCCAGATCAGCCCTTACATCTGTGACCTGTAGGCACTTGTGCCCCTTTGCACTCCTGAGCCTCTGTCTGCTCTATCAGGGGTTCTTGAGCCAGAGGAATATGAGAAGCCACTCCCTGCATAAGTGAACTCAACTACCAGGTACCTGACAGTACAGGTTGGGGGGGGGGGGGGGGCATGCATTTGCGTTCAAACTCGGGAGAAAGGCCAGACCTACAGGTACATGATTGGTTAAAGTAAACATAGCCTTATAATCTAACATTTAGGGCTTGTTAAAACCAGCCCAATTGGACCCAATTGGACCCAGCATATTCCCAACGCAAAGTCAAATCACAAAGCATTGCTTTGTATAGGGCACGTTCATAACAACGTCATGCATTTATGTGTGTTTCAATGAATGATACAGAATATTTATCGTAGCACAGTATATTACATCATGCCGCAACACTTTACAACATGCTGCAGCACACAAAATTAGCATTGGAAAAAAAAAAAAAAAAAATTGCATCAAATACCAGTGCACATGCATTGTGTACTATGTCCAGTTTGAACAAACTCTTAGTATTAAAGCAGGCCTAGATTTAGACAACCTTATCCGACAAAGAATGAGACAATTTAGTTCATTTTGGATAAGGGGATGCAGCAACTATTGAGGCCCCAACATAAAATAGACAATGGGGTCTCATACTGTTTATGCATGTTGCACAACCTTATTTAATTTGCAATCCTGCTGTTGGAGAGCGAGAAGCATAGAGCAGCACCCTGCCCACCCTCCCCAACCATGGTCATCATAGTGATGTTATTTTTGAAAGGCTGTCATCCAGATAATGCTAGAGGGAAATGACCTGCTCATGCTGGTGTAACTGCTTAGGTTTTAAATGTTTGGTTAGCATAAGCTTTATAAAATTTTGGATATTTAATGAGTTGTATTTTTGGTAACCTCTTAATAAAACACAATTGTTTGTGCCCTTACTTTATCAGACAGATTACTATGTACAGTGCAAGCATTTACAAACATACCTTACCACCCTTGCTCATTTATCCAGGGACCTCCTTTTGAATTCTTATGCTTCAACAATACTGATTGTCCACACGTTGTATCCCAGATTTACAACATCTTTTTTGCCCACGCATTTCCAAATTGACCCTATTATATCAGGGACTGGAAGAGGCAACTGAAAGCTGTTAGCCAGATAGTATAGATGCCCTGCCACATTATACAAAATATTACCATCAATCTCTTACTGGTGTTTTTAGATTTGAGAAAGATGGAAATATAGTGGAACTATATTACAAGTCTAGTGATCTATATATATTACAAGTCTAGTGATCTATATATATATATATATATATAAGGCCTTATTGGGGAACTATCTTTCAATTATGCCACAAAATTACATAAAATGTATGGCCCAAGACCTCAAAAACAGTTTTATTATTCATCGTTCCTGGATGAGTTATACAGAACAAAAAAGAATGGGTTAATGAACTTAAATGTGTTGTAAAGGCCCAAGGTTTTTTATCTTAGTGCATTCTCTGCATTAAGATAAAAAACCTTCTGTGTGTAGCAGCCCCCCCCCCCCCAGCACCCCCCAATTACCTACCTCACCTCCTTCTCTCTCCAGCAATGTTAATGATCCCCTCAGATATTCAGTACACTCCTCCTGATTGTCTGAGACAGAGCAGTGCCACTATTGGCTCCCACAGCTGTCAAAGTCAGTCAGCCAATCAGAGGAGAGAGTGGGTAGGGCCAGGTCGGGGCTCTGTGTCTGAATAGATACACAGAGCTTTGACTTGGCTTGGGTGGACCCCTGTAGCAAGCTGCTGTCTGTGGGGCACTCAAAGGAGGGATGGGCCAGGAGCAGCAAAGAGGGACCAGAGAAGAGTAGCATCCAAGCTGCTCTGTGCAAAACCGACTGCACAGAGGAGGTAAGTATAACATGTTTGATATAAAAAAAATAAAAGCCTTTACAATCACTTTAATCATATTATGAAGATGGTGTAGTCAACAGCTAGCCTACAAGAATGACACTTGAAGTTTATGGAAACTTAGTGCACCTGGATTGACTTTTCCAGTTCATCAAATTTCAGTCCTTCCTCTGAACTCTCAAACTGTTCTCAAAGTCTATTTGGGAACTTAACAGCTGGAATCCCAAATGGCTACCCTCCCTTTTTTTCTACTTTCTTCTTTATGTTTCCCCCTCTTTTCCCACTTCTTCTCTTCCAGTCTTCCTTTGTTTACCCCTAATTTTCTGTAGTTATGGCAACAATGCGCACCTTGCCTTGAGCAATACAATGGTGATGAGCTAATACGGCATTTGCACAATTATATTTAAGCTGTTTTATAGCTATTAGGATATGTTTCTTTTGGTGCGTTAGCATGTATTGGATCTCAGTTTTTATGTAAAATGGGTTAATTTTATCCCTTTTATTTCACTGCACTGCCCTTTGATCTTTTCGTTTTTTTTCTGTGTATGCGTAATTTGTTATTCAATATATCTTATTATTTCAAAAGAGTAGATCCAAGCAAGCCAGCCACAAACAGACCACACTCACAATATCACTTTTATCACTTGGGAACATGCACACTACACTTTTTGCCATTCCTTGCTGGAGAGTTAAATGCATTCCTGGTTCTGGGACCTAGTACCAGTACCAGATCTATATACTGGTATAAGTTATAGGTGTAAGATTAATTTGGCATCCTGTTGACACTATAACACAATTCAGGTAAGCTATCCCACCCAGTTCATTTTTATTAACTTTGCATGTCTGCAGTCTACTGCAGTGAATGCTTGAAACAATTGGCATATCAAGCAGTCTGGAATGTATGCTAGTAGATATGATGATGCAGTGTCTATTGGAGTTGCAGAAGAGATCTCCCCAGACACAGCAATGATAATCATTGGCTTATTGAATGCTGCAGCAATGCCCAGTATAGCTCGATAATGCTTCTATTTAACTTCTCTTTCAAAAGCCTTGATAATTAAATGTGCATGCAATAAATTCAGTTTTAACCCTACATAGAAACCTGTTGTGATCTCAGAAAATATTGTTTTAGTTGTAAAAATTGGAAAAATACCAAGTAAAATATTGCGTGCGTTACACTTTATTAAATTAGCACTTTAATTTATTATTGCAAAAAAGATAAATATTAGATGATACTTTAAAAGCCATTCATGAAGGAATCCAGAGGAGTTTATAAACTTTTTCTCACACCTGTATATAGTTGAAAATACAATGTAAAGCATTCATATGTCCATACATATATTATACCTATAAATTATTCCTTTTCCTATCTTGGATTTTGTGACCCATTAAGTAGCATTTAAATGAACCTGTGCTGAAAACTGAAAAAAAAATGAAATTTGCAATGCTAAGTTATAGCTGCTTCAGAAAAGTCTAGTCTATACTCATCTGCAATTCTATTGCTGCATTAACACATGTGAACAAGCTAGGTCTTAGTAATTGTAAAATACCTGTTTCACAGCACTGAAAGCAGCAGCTCTAAGAAGAAATTGCTATCCTAATCTATAGAACTTGCTTTTTTTGAATTTGAGCTTTTTCAATACTTGTTATTCACTCCTCATTCTAATTACAAAGTATAAAAAGCTTTCTGTTGTTTGTTTGTACTATTAGACAGAGGTTGTAAGCAAAAAAAGAATAACTTAAGTCATGTACAGTAACAAATATAGACAATAGTATTATGTAATCAAATCAGATAAAAAATCATTCCAACAGAGATGAGCAATTGTGTATTTACTGTCAGTATTAAATAAACAGCAAAATAACTGATGGAGTGAATACCACATAAGGTAATCGATACACCAGAAGTGACCAGAGCAAATACACTTTAAGCAACAGACAACATGGATTCATGAAAGACAGAAGTTGTCAGACAAATCTGATTTCTTTTTATGAGGAGGTAAGTAAAACCTTGGACAGAGGGGTGGCGGTGGACGTGGTATACTTGGATTTTGCAAAAGCATTCGATACAGTTCCCCACACACGGCCCGTGTGTAAGGTAAAGTCTACTGGTTTGGAAATATCAGTTTGTAAATGGATAGAAAATTGGCTAGAAGACAGAATTCAGAGAGTAGTGGTTAATGACTCTTACTCTGAATGGTCTAAGGTTATCAGTGGTGTACCCCAAGGTTCAGTGTTGGGACCCTTACTTTTTAACATCTTTATAAATGATATTGGGTCTGGGATCAAAAGTAATATTTCTGTCTTTGCAGATGACACCAAGATATGCAGTGGAATAACGTCTTTACAGGATGTCTCCAATTTACAAGCCGACCTCAATACACTGTCTAATTGGGCGACTATGTGGCAGATGAGGTTTAATGTTGATAAATGTAAAGTTATGCACTTGGGGCCTAAGAATATGCATGCATCATACATGCTAGGGGGAGTACAACTGGGGGAATCCATAGTGGAGAAGGATCTGGGGGTTTTGGTAGACCATAAGCTCAATAACAACATGCAATGCCAAGCTGCTGTTTGCAAAGCGAGCAAAGTCCTTTCTTGTATTAAGAGAGGTATGGACTCCAGAGAAAGAGATATAATTTTGCCCCTGTTCAAATCATTAGTAAGACCTCACCTGGAATATGCCGTTCAGTTTTGGGCACCAGTTCTCAAAAAGGATATCGGGGAACTGGAGAAAGTGCAGAGAAGGGCAACCAAACTGATAAGAGGCATGGAGGAACTCAGCTATGAGGAGAGATTAGAGGAACTAAATTTATTCACTCTTGAGAAGAGGAGATTAAGGGGGGATATGATCAACATGTTCAAATACATTAGGGGTCCATATAGTGAACTTGGTGTTGAGTTGTTCTCTGTACGGTCAACCCAGAGGACACGGGGGTACTCTTTACGTCTAGAGGAAAAGAGATTTCATCTTCAAGTACGGAAAGGTTTCTTCACAGTTAGAGCTGTGAAAATGTGGAATAGACTCCCGCCAGAGGTGGTTCTGGCCAGTTCAGTAGATTGCTTTAAGAAAGGCTTGGATACTTTCCTGATGGTACATAATATAACTAGGTACTAACATAGGTAAAGTTGATCCAGGGAAAATCCGATCGCCTATTGGGGGATCAGGAAGGAATTTTTTTTTGTACGATTATTTTTTATTTTATTTATTTGTTTTTAAGGTTGAACTGGATGGACTTGTGTCTTTTTTCAACCTGACTAACTATGTAACTATGTAACTATGTAACCCCACTGGAAAGACTGTACTTGGGAGTCCCTCTGGACAATGTCTGCCAGTGTGACTAGGGCTCAGATTAAAGTGTTTGTTACCCCAACACTTCATATTCCTGATATGTGTCGGCTGTACCATGTGCTTGTATGAAACCATAAACAGAAAAGTAGATGAGAGCACTCTGGTGGGGGTGGATGGCTGGTCTAGGGGGTGATGGTAGATGGCACTTCAGGTAGCACTTTGATTGAGGAGAAGCAACTCTAAAGACATATAAAGAAAGAAAGGCACCTCTAAGTGAAGTATTAAAATTTTAATTAAGTGCACAAGGGGTTTAAAAGCACTAACAAGATAGTTCAGTATTAAAAGCATGTCGACATGGAGTCCTCATCTGTTATCTGGGTCCGTCCACTTCACCGTCACCAATGTCCTTTCTTTAGTCTTTTAACTTCCTACAAAAGTTTACAACAATAACGATCCTATCTGTGTGTGTATGGCTGTCCTGGCCATACTCACAGCACGCCTATAACCAACTCCTAGTCCCATCAATCACTTACCATCCAGCCCATACTACTCCCCTTACTCCTTCACCCCACACCACTCATAAGCCCGTCTGAAGATCATGGGTTTAGGTCTGACGAAAGAGCTGTGCATGCTCTGAAACACGTTACTGCACACCTCTCCTCACGGATGCCATCAGCCTCATGTGTCCTAGTGTGAACATGGAACAAAGGCCGATTTGCTGCCTCCTCGCTTCCATGTGTATGGAAGAAACCTGATAGCTGCTGGGTGGCTCCACCCTGCTCTCCATCCGTGGACTGAGGACGGACTCAGATAACAGATGAGGAATCCATGTCAACATGCCTTTAATACTCAACTATCTTTAGGTGCTTTTAACCCCTTGTGCACTTAATTAAATTTGTAATACTGCACCTAGAGGTGCCTTTCTTCTTTTATATTGTATGAAAAAGTATCCTGTTCTCTTTGTATTGCTTCTTTTAAATTAAATTCAATGTGTTCCTGCTAGTCCCCTTGCTTTCCTATTAAAAATGGACCACACTAAGCAGGAGAGGTGGTCAGTTCTCCAGCATTGCTGGGAACTCAGTATGTTCTCCTCCAATGATCAGACTTGTCCTGACATGCCCCCCACTGTGCAGCTATTCACTAGAAAGCCAATTCGCGGGTAGCAGTGCGGGCCCCCCTACAAACATTGGGCCCAGGGCAGGTGCCCCGTTTGTCCTGCTCTAAAGATGGCCCTGGATTTGGGGTAATAGATTTAAAGGCAATGGGCAAGTGGGTAAAGGGGCACTCCATGACATTACTTGTAACATTGATTCGGAGATTTGCATTTACAGCAGCAAATAGCATTGGTTACTTCTATAGGTAGCTAATCTTCCGAGCAGTAACTATGTACAGTACAAGGATCAGAGTCAGATCCTATTAGTTATTATGCTCCCAACATTATTTCTAATAATGTCTAAACCTCTAAAAACATACCCCCATAGAGAGGGTAGTGAGGAGTGAAAGAAATTTGGGAGAGATAAGTAATTTAAAATAAATGAGTTACTGACCGTTCAGGCTATCTTGCTTAGAGAGGGGCATCCTTTAAAACTGACCTATTTGGCTTCCTGAGCATTTGAGCTGTGTATCTATGTTCTGTTAAACTGAACAACGTATACATTTCATACATCAGCAATCCTTATAATATGATGTATGTGCTTCTTCTGTCCCTGACATGTGTAACAGTTATAAAGAGACTTAATGTTTTCCACCCTTTCCTACATAACATGAGCACTGATACAAGAACGTGTCAGAAGCCTTGAATCTATCCTTGCTTGTAATAGTGTTATTTCATAAAGCCTATTGTGCTGAATACATTTCTAAAGAAATACGTACTGTTTCTAAAGCATTTGATAAAAGAAACAAGTGCAAGTGCTAATGTGTTGTCTGTGCAAACACCATTTTAGCGCTAATCAATAAATATATGCTGATCCATAAAATATTGTTCAATAAAAAATATCCACAATGTGTCTGTGACGGAACCTTTCCCCCACACTCCACTTGAGTGTTTCCGTCTATATACTGCTTCCTAAGTCCTGGAACATGAGTCCAATGGATTTGGCTATAGGAACCCCCAAGAAGTAGACAACACCAGTCTTGGAGTACATCAGGAATCTTCCTTTATTTGAGATCTCACACAAAATATATACAGAGGGGTGACTAAAACCTAACCTAATTAGCATGAGCTAATTATCCAATCAACAATGGACTCCTTTATTCAATTGCAGGTTAATTAGCACAAACAACAAAACAACAATAAGTGAAATATTCTTTAGTAGTCCATTGCTAACATGGCATTTACATATCCAGAGTCTGTGTGTCCAAGAGCCTCGGTCCTAGCCTAGGTCTGTGTCAATTTATACAAAAATTCCAAAGTGCATAAATCAGCAAAAAAATCATCATCAGCATTTTAAACATTACGTAAGTGACGCAATAACGATGAACGCTTTGCCCTACACTTTTTGTCATACAGATGTCATCTGTATGATGAAACGAGTAGGGAGGAGCTTTCAGCGTCATTATGTCACTTCTGGTTCGGCGCTTTAGGTCTGTGGAATGCAAGGTTTCCCAGACGATCTTGTTTTTTAAACCGTGTATTGCTGTTAGGACTAGTGATAGTGCTTTTTAAAAAGATTTTATTACATAAACTTCTATTGACAGATTTATATGACGGATCCCTTTTTTTCTTATCCATCTATATATGAGTGTACCAAAAAGATCGTGGATACCAAGGGAGGAAGGCAGGATAAGGAGTTGACTCCATTGTGAGGCCTTTTTTTTTCCCTGCAGGGTACATCCATTTGGTGAGTACAGACCTGAGGAGGGGCATGTGTGAAGAGTCACCATTTTTCTGATCAATATTCTTTCACTTCACTAGCACCTTTATGAACTTATACATTGAGTGGAACTTTTCTGCAATTTTTTAAGAATTCTTTATGAATCATTTATTGAAAATGCTGATGATAATTTTTTGCTGATTTATGCACTTTGGAATTTTTTAAGAAACTGACACATTTTGGACATTTTTTATTGAACAATATTTTATTGATCAGCATATTTTTTTTTTTTGATCAGCATATTTTTTATTAATTAGCACTAAAATGGTGTTTGCACAGACAACACGTTGGCACTTGTAGTTGATGAGGTCTTCATTGTTTTCACTTAGCAGTGCCAATTCACCCATATACCTATTTTTCACTCTAAAGCATTTGATATTGTGGGAATGTGGGAATGCAGGAATGTGTTTAATTTAGGTATAGTTACAGTATATACATTATTGTCACTATTTGGAATGTGTTTATATTGACTAAATATGATTGTGTTTGTTCACTTGCTATTTTTAAATAGAATATTGAATATTTATTCTATGGATCCCGAACTGCAGTCCTCTGTTGTCCATTTATAGTAAAACCAATAACCACTAGTGATGGACAAATCTGCATGAGTTTTATTTGTGGGTAACATTATTGTGACTCTATTGAAGTCAATGGGAGGTGAATATTGAAAATCACTTCTAGCCATTTTTAAGGCTAATTGACAAGGGATTGTCAACCAAAAGGCATAGGAAGCTGAGAATTGCCAGGGAGGTGTCAATGCAAAACATTTTAAAATAAAAAATGTAAATGCCCTACTGCAGGGAGCAGCTAATAAAGCTGAAACTGAAACATTAAAAAGCACAATTCCTTCAGAAAACATGCTTGGAGGATGCCTGCCTGTGATGTGAGGCACCTAAACAATTTACTAAAACAAAAGTGACATTTACAAAGAAAAAAATACCACTTAAAAATGCTATGATGATTCCCAGCTACTTTGTTTTGTTTGTAAACAGACTGCCATGATTTACTCCTACCTCCATACCAGATCCTTAGATGAGGGGTTGACATTCATTTTATAGGGGGGGGGGGAGACACAAAAAAATGTGTGGGGTTCCCCCTTAAAATACATACCAGATCCATTTTTTAATGAGTGTCGAGTATGGTTTTCAAGGGGGTCCCCACACACAAAAAAATTATGGAATGGTTCCCCTCAAAATCCATAACTAACACTTATAGGAATAATTAGAATTTTTTTTAATGCGCCAATAAAAAATCACTAATCACATAGACCAACAATATAGATCCACATCAATCATGACGAATAATGTCAGCCGCAACAAAACATGCTGACTGCTGGAGACAATGTGCTTCCGATAGACTCCTGCCACGAATGAGAGTAATTTAAATGTGCATCTTCAGTCACAAGTCATCTGAAAGCACATCTCCAGCAGTCAGCATGATATGGGTCCGAGGACATCATTATCATGACTGATGTAGACTGATGTAGATTTACATTGCTGGACAAAGAGATTTACAATTGATTTACACCAACGGACCTTCTTTTTAATAAAGGGCTTTACCAAAAGTATTGTGTGTTTATTTTCTGCCCAATTAATGTGACTAAGTAGCCAGGTACCTCTTACTCCCTCATGGGAGGAGGGGCAGATGTCTGGGCACCCCCTTAATTCAAAGGGTGCTTCCAGATTCCAATAAGTCGCCCCCCCACTTACACACACACACCTAGATCCCCCAAGGCTGTACCATGTATACAGTGAGCAGGCTCAGGCTTTGTTTAACCATGCCCCTTTAAGCCTCTCATATTGCACAGAATGCAATGAAGACCATCTCATTCCTATATTCTGGGTATGCAAGGGTGCCCCAGGTCTTTTACAATCAGTAACACTATTCCTATCTTAAAGCGGGGTTCCACCCTAAAGTGGAACTTCCGCTGATCGGAACCCTGATCGGAACCCTTCCCCCCTCCGGTGTCACAATTGGCACCTTTCAGGGGGGAGGGGGGTGCAGATACCTGTCAAAGACAGGTATTTACATCCACTTTCCGGGCATAGACTTCCTGTACCTGCGCGCCGTCTGCTGTGACACACACGGGTTCCAGAAACAGCGCGGACAATTCCTATTGCGCTGCGCGACTCACGCATGCGCAGTAGGGAACCGAGAAGTGAAGCCGCTTCGTTTTGCTTCCTGATTCCCTCACCTAGAATGGTGGCGGCAGCAGCCGAGAGCCGAGTGATCGATCGGCCTCGGCTGCCGGCATCGTTGGACCCCCCGGGACAGGTGAGTATCCATTTATTAAAAGTCAGCAGCTGCAGTATTTGTAGCTGCTGGCTTTTAATATTTTTTTTCCGCAGTGCAGTCCCGCTTTAAGTAAGGATGAGCCAAACACCCCCTGGTTCAGTTTGCACCAGAACTTGCGAACAGGCAAAAAATTTGAACAAACAAATTAACACTGTTAGAGTCTAGGGATACGAACATGAAATATCAAAAGTGCTAATTTTATATGCAAGTCATTGCCTTAAAAAGTGTTTGGGGACCTGGATCCTGCCCCAGGGAACTTGCATCAATGCAAAAAAAAGTTTTAAAAACTGTCATTTTTCTGGAGCAGTGATTCTAATAATGCTTAAAGTGAAACAATAAAAAATGAAATATTCCTTTAAATATCATGCCTGGGGGGTTTCTATAGTATGCCTGTAAAGTGTCTCAGTTTTCCTGTGTTTGGAACAGTACCACAGCAAAATGACATTTCTAAAGGAAAAAAAATCATTTTGGCAACATAGGTAAAACTCATTAAAAAAACACCATGGGTCCCCCCCCCCCCCCCAAGTCCATGACCAGGCCCTTTGGGTCTGGTATGAATATTAAGGGGAACTCCAAACTAAAAAAAAAAAAAATGTGCGAGGGTCCCCCCAAAATCCATACCAGGCCCTTCAGATCTGGTATGGATATTAAGGGGAACCCTGTGCTAATTTTTTTTTTAAAGGCCTAGGGGTAACCCCCAAAATCCATACCAGACCCTTATTTGAGCATGCAACCTAGCAGGCCACAGAAAACAGGGGGGATGAGAGGGCACCCCCTTCCTGATTCACATGGCACATATCTGAAGCCTATACCTACCATATTTTTTAATACATCATACTGCATCATTTTACTAATCATACTTTCCCTTTTCTGTTGAGAAAATCAAAGGGAAATTTTCTCTGCAAAAAAAAAAAAACTTCTGATATTCTGCTACTTTCTATTTTATGGAAAAAAATTCAGGGCAAAGACACCCCAAGCAAAGCATCCAACTTATATCAGACCCATGTGGCGTATGATCAGTCAAATTCAAAAACCAAACAAATTAGGTTAAAAAGTAATAGTCTTTATTTCAAAAGTACCTTATTAACTATCTGGCTAGCAGGTTCTCAAATTTTGGACCAACAAATTTTTTGTTGTCTGACTTTCCCATCGTGTGTACACAAGTCTGTCGCACAAAAGTCCACGCATGCTCGGAATCAAGTATGAGCCGGAAGCGCTCGGTCTTGTAAAGCCTCATACACACGATCGGACTTTGTACAAACTTTCCCTTGGATTTTTGTACAAAGGGCGTCGGCCGAGAACTTGTATTGCATACACACAGCAGGACTTTTTCAGCCAACTTTCACCAAATCACGTGGTTTTTCTGCTCTTTACCGCCACCTTTGGTCAACTTCTGTATTGTTGTCTGATCTTTTGCATTGGTTCTGAGCATGCGTGTTTGTACCTTGTACAAAAGTCCTATGGTTTTCTGTACACACGATCGGACTTTGCTCCATCGGACTTTTGTTGCCAGAAAGTTCGTCCGTTCGCACAGCCAACAAAAGTCAGATGAAAACCAAAAAAGTTTGTCCGATGGAGCGTACACACGGTCGGATGTTGCTCCAAAACAGCTAATTTGCATGTTTGTTGTCAAAAAGTCTGATCGTGTGTATGGGCCTTAAAACTAGCATTCATAATGGAGATATCATGTACGTGTTGTACGTCACTACGTTCATAATTGTTGGCCAACATTTGTGGGACCATGTGTATGCAAGACAAGTTAGAACCAACACCCTTCGAACAAAAATCCACGGTTTTGTTGTCGGAAAGTCCGTCATGTGTACGGAGCATAACTCTCTATACTAAACCATTAAGTAACTATAAAGCCTCATACACACGATCGGACTTTGTACAAACTTTCCCGTGGATTTTTGTACAAACGGCGTCGGCCGTGAACTTGTATTACATACACACAGCAGGAATTTTTCAGCCAACTTTCACCAAATCATGCAGTTTTTCTGCAATTTTTCTGCTCTTTTCTGCTCTTTTCTGCCCATACACACGATCAGACTTTTGGACAACAAACATGCAAATTAGCTGTTTTCGAGCAACATCCGACCGTGTGTACGCTCCATTGGACAAACTTTTTCGGTTTTCATCAGACTTTTGTTGTCTGTGCGAACGGACAAACTTTCTGGCAACAAAAGTCCGATGGAGCAAAGTCTGATCGTGTGTACAGAAAACCATAGGACTTTTGTACAAAGTACAAACAGGCATGCTCAGAACCAATGCAAAAGATCAGACAGCAATACAGAAGTTGACCAAAGGTAGCGGTAAAGAGCAGAAAAACCACATGATTTGGTGAAAGTTGGCTGAAAAAGTCCTGCCGTGTGTATGCAATACAAGTTCTCGGTCGACGCCCTTTGTACAAAAATCCACAGGAAAGTTTGTACAAAATCGTGTGTATGAGGCTTAACACTAACAGACAACAAGACTGGTGTAGTTAGACAACATGATCAATGATATTTGATTTTCTCTGGGCATCATTCTTTAACAGCAACAACAGGCATAATGGTTGGTAATAACATAACATAGGTAATGAAATATAGGTAATGAAAATTAGTTACAAAGTGTATTATATTTTATCCCTGGCTTACTACATGTGGTTTAACAAGGATGTGGAAAAGTGCTATTACAGCTTTTAACATCGGTGTGATGTTTTTTCGAATGAAGTTAAATTAAAAAGTGTTTCTGGTCTCGTATAAGGAAAACAAAAATGCTGAGTTAAGAAAAACAAAGAATAACCCCCATGAAAAGATAAAGGTGTAAAAAACAGAAAATTGTTCCATACTTACCGTAATTTTCTTTTCCTGGTGCCTATCCATGGCAGCATACCTGTGACAAGCTCCGCCTTGGCTCCTCCCTCAGGACTAGTGAATATTATAAAAGAAAAGGTTAGTACAGCCCCCGCATTCTCGTTAATATAGAATACCGAGGGTGGGAATGTATGCTGCCATGGATAGGCACCAGGAAAAGAAAATTACGGTAAGTATGGAACAATTTTCTGTTTTCCTGGTGCCTCCATGGCAGCATACCTGTGACAAATAACTAGCTGAGACGGGTGGGATAATGCTTAGAGGTTTATTTAAAGAATTTATTATTTAGAAGAGGCTAAGGCCGAAGTGATTGCCTGTCTGCCAAACTCCACTGAGGAGAGAGCTCCTGGGTCCACCCTGTAATGTTTCAGGAATGTGTGTTGGGATGACCAGGTTGCTGCCCGACAAATAGTTTCGATCGACACATTCGCTCTTGCCGCCCAAGAGGCAGAGACCGCTCTTGTGGAGTGCGCCCTGACCGCTGAAGGGGTCTCTAGTCCCTTTGTCCTGTACACCTTGTGGATGAGTTTGACGATCCATGAAGCGATCGTTCTGGCTGATGCCTCCTTTCCTTTACGTTTTCCCCAGGGAATTATGAACAGTCTGATGGAAGCCCGGAATGGAGCTGTGGCTTGGAGATAGCATTTCAGAGTGGAGGCGATGTCTAATTCATGAAGAGTGACAGAGTCCTGTTCAGAAAATGTTGGGAGTGCCCAGGGTTCTGACATGCTCAAGGATGAAGCGACCTTGGGAATGAACCCTCGTATTGTTCTAAGTTCCACTCTATCTGGGTAAAAAATAATGTGATCCTGATCTGCTCCCAAAGCTTGGAGCTCTGACACCCGCCTGCCGGAGGTTATGGCTATCAGAAAGGCTAATTTTAAAGTTAGGTTCCAGAGTGATATTGAGTCCGAAGGGGCAAAGGGTGGATTGGCTAAGGACTCCAGGATGACCGTAAGGTCCCAAGTGGGAAAAGATTGTTTAGACGGTGGTCTGATCTTCCTGACGGCCTTAAAAAATTGGATTAACAATGGGTCCTCCGCCCATCTTCTACTGGTTGCTGCTGAGATCGCTGACACCTGTACCTTCAAAGTACTCAATGCAAGACCCAGGTCCAGGCCTGCCTGCAGGAACTCAAGAATTTGAGATGACGAAGGGGAACCTGGATCACAGTTTCTATCAAGCATGAAGGTCTTGAAGTTGTTCCATACTTTATCATATATGTTGTTTGTGGATGGTTTTCTTGCCTTGAGCAGGGTTGCGATCACCTTGTCGGAGCACCCTAGGGATTGGAACCTTTCCCTTTCAGTTGCCAGATGTGAAGGTCCAGCCTGCGGGGATCTGGGTGGGTGTGACATCCTTGCGACAGGAGGAGGGGTACTATTGGAACTTTGACTGGAGGACTGGTGCTCAGATCCATTGCCGTAGGGAACCAAGGCCTTCTTGGCCAGTATGGCAGAACCGCTATCACCGTCGATGTCTCCCTCACGAGTCTTGACAGGAACCTCGGTATGAGGGGCCGTGGGGGAAAAGCGTAGGCCCGATCGCATGCCCACGGGGCTGATAGGGCATCTGTTGCCTCCGCCTGGGGGTGCGGAAATCTCGAGATAAACCTTGGAAGTTTGGTGTTGGATGCTGTCGCAAAGAGATCTAGCTCGAGGGGCCCCCACTGGATCATTATCCAGTTGAAGATTTCCGGGTGTAAGGACCACTCGTTGGTGTCTGCGAACCTGCGGGAAAGGCTGTCTGCCCTTGAGTTGAGATGGCCGGGCAGATAGACTGCCCTCAGGTCCTTCAGATTCCTTTCGGCCCAGAGGAATATGGGCTCCACCTCGTTCAGGAGGGATCTGCTGCGCGTTCCCCCTTGACGGTGCACATAAGATACCGCGGCCCTGTTGTCCATTCTGAGGAGAACTGGTTTGCCCGAAATCTCGAACTCCAGGGCTAGCAGTGCAAGATAGGCCGCTCTGAGCTCCAGGACATTGGACACCACGCCTGCTGCATTGAAGGACCATCTCCCTTGTACTGAGGTCTTGTTGGAATGTGCTCCCCAACCAGCTGCGCTGGCATCGGTAGTAATTATGATCCAGTCGACATGCCCTAGCGGGCGAGACTTCAGAAGCGACTGTCTCTTCATCCACCAATGTAGACTCCTGAGCATCCGGGTTGTCAGGTGTATGGGTTGGGATAGATATCGTTTGTTCCACATTCTTAAGAACTCCAGCTGAAAATGTCTCAAATGCCAGTGGGCCCAGGGGACCATAGGGATGCATGATGACATCCGACCTATCAGGCTCAAACAATTTGAGGCTGTCAGGTAGGATCTCAAGCTCACCTTCTTCATCTGTTGGATAATGGAAGATACCTTCTGAGGAGGGAGAGACACTGATCCTTTCATTGTATTGAACAGGGCTCCCAGATAGACCATCTCTTGGGTCGGAGAGAGAAGACTTTTCTCGTAATTTATCTTCCAACCGAAATCCACTAGTGTTGTTAACAGGATATCCCTGTGTTCTAATAACTGGGTTGGGTTCTTCGCCAGGAGTAGAAGGTCGTCCAGATAGTGATACACCCGGAGCCCCAATTCTCTCAGAGGTGCTATGATGGCAATCAGGGTTTTTGTAAAGACTCTGGGTGACGTGCAGAGGCCAAACGGAAGGCTCCGAAATTGGAGATGTACTTGCCCCACCGCAAATCTCAGGTATTTCTGGAACGTAGGGAGTATAGGTATGTGTAAGTAGGCGTCTTGCAGGTCTATTGACAACATCCAATCCCCTGGTTGGACTACGCGAATGATCGTCTGAAGAGACTCCATCTTGAACTTTTCCAGAAAAATGTAGCGATTTAGCCTCTTTAGGTCTATCACAGGTCTCCACCCTCCGTTTCTTTTGGGGACTAGAAACAGGGTGGAATAGAAACCTGAAAATCTCTCGGATGGAGGCACTGGAACTACTGCCCGTTGTTCCTGTAGGGAAAGAAGAAATCGCTTCAGAGCTTCCGCCTTTTGAGGAGATCTTGACACCCTTGTCGGAGAAAAATAGTCCTTGGGGGGTTGGTTTAGGAAGGACCAGGAATGACCGTGTTTGACTGTTGCAACTACCCAGGGATCCCTGCATTTTTGTTCCCAAATCTTTGAGAACTGTTTCAACCTGGCCCCCACAGGGATCACTTGGGCTGGCCTGGCGTCAAAAAGATTTTGATGGCTCCTGTGGGGTAGGTACCGGCCTCTGCCTCCTGGACTTGAGAAACGTCGACTGTGTGCTCTTCCAGTTGTGCCTGAAGCCTTTCCCTTGTCTTGATTGTCGGTAGTCCCTATTTTTGGAATATTGGAACCTTGGTGCAGAGGATCTGAAACGTCTAGATCGCCTGTCTTGAGGAAGTAGGCCTGACTTTCCGCCGGTGACCCGAGAGATGGCTTTGTCGAGTTTTTCCCCGAACAAGGCTTTACCGTCAAAAGGTATCTTGCACCAATTTTGCTTCGAGGCAACGTCCGCTGCCCATGGTTTTAGCCACAGTGCCCTTTTGGCCATTACTGTGTGAAGCATTGCCCTTGCGGAGCAACGAATGGAATCGATGGCGGCTTCTCCAATGAAGTCGGCTGAGAGCTTCAGCTCATCCAATGCCCTTATTATCTCTTCTTTAGGGATATCCTGTTGGATTGCCGACTCTATATTATCTGTCCAGACGCGTAGTGCGTTGGACACTGATGTCAGAGCTATTGCAGGTTTACAGGCATATCCTGCCATCTGATAGGCCTTCTTAAGGTCAAGGTCCATCCTTCTATCCAGAGGGTCCTTGAAGGAGGTTGAATCATCTAGGGGTAAAGTGACGTTCTTGGCCAGCCTTACCACTGCGGCATCTACCACCGGCGGGCCGTCCAGCATTTTGGAATCTGCCTCGGAGAGAGGGTATAATTTTCCCAATCGATTGGTGGAAAGTCTTTTGTCTGTCCTCCCCCATTCTTCCTCGATCACCTCCCTGATTTCCTCCATAAGAGGGAAGAAGGAGATCTGGCGCTTAAGGAAGGGGAAGTATGATTTGGACTTCCTGACCTCCACGTTGGAATCCTCCCAACCGATTGCTTGTTTAACGGCCTGCACATAGGGCTGGACCATGGCAAAGGCAAAGCCAGAGGCATCTGTGTCATCTGAGGAATCCTCTGAAACGGCCATTTCGTCCTGATGCTTAGAGGAGGAGGGAGGGAACAGACGACCACTTCCACTGGTGGATGGACCAGGAATGGAGGCCTCGGCCATCAGCTCCTGAGGAGGAGATGCCGGTTGTTGTGTCGGCCTTGTAGCGACCAATTCCGTAAGGGAGTCTTTTACTGCCTTTTTAAGGAGATCTGCCACCTGTAGGCTCTCAGACTCTCTGTCTGCTGCATAGTCTCTAAGGCAGTCTCGACAAATTAGTTTGTCCGGAAGTGGGGAGCCTCCGCAGGCCTGACATCTGGTAGGTCTAGGTCTCGGGGAGCGCGAATGACGGCGCCTCTTAGCTGAAGCTTTCCTGCCGCTTCTGTAATGCCCATGTCTGGGTGACCTGTCTCTGCTGTGACAGGAATCATCATCGTCATCTCCATATCGCCTTGAGGTCTTCTTAGACGTCTTCTGGCGTACAGGACTGAAATACAAAAGTATTGTCCTTAGTGCACTCTTTTTTTTTTTTTTTTAAAACTTACCTGGGCGTAGGTCCTTACCTTGGGAGTAGAGTAGGATCTTGAGCGGGCGGCGAAAGGCTCATGTTTAGGCGGCTTAGCAGAGGTAACGGCTAGGAAAGAGTCAGAGGAAAAAGGCGTCAACCAGTCGTGCGCTGATTCACGGAAAAGAAGGGAATTTGCCTACAAAAGTGACGATTCCCACCCCCCGTTACTGTGTGTTGCGTTTTTTTTTTTTTTTTTTTAAAACCATTTTTTATATATATTTTTTTTTTTTTTTTTTTTTTTTTGGAGGCTCCGATTTAAATAATTTAATATATTAATAAATTAATTCTTTTTAAGTGAAAAGAGACATTCCATCAGGGCTATACCAATATATACGGATGATCACATGTACAAAAACAAATGCATTAAAACATGCCTTACCTTAACAGGGGTGGGAATAGCCTGGAACTCTAGAGTGTAATTCTCTTGTTGACCACAGGCATTTCACTTGTGCTGCTGGGGAAATAAATAGGAGGAGGGGAAGTGATGTCGTGCTAAAGCTCCTCCTCTGACACTCTGAGGGCAAAAGGAACCATTCGCCCTCAAAAAAGATGGCCGCCGAAGCTTCCGACGCTACCGCGCACGCGCCGAACGTCCAAACTGACCGTCGAAACATACGACCCGCCGGCGCATGCGCAGACGACGGCGGGAACGCTATACTATTATAAAATGACACAGACTCGCCGCGCGCGGCCCCTAGTGAGTCTGGGAGTGACAAACAAACATGGGAAAGGAAAGGGGGGCCTGCTAGGACTATGGGGACCGCGGAAACAGAGCGCAGGAGAGAGGAAGGACAGATGAGACTGGAGGGAAAAAACAAACCTCAGGGACAGAGCAAAAGCTGCTACCTCTGCTGCCATAGACTGGAGCCTGAATGCCCATACTGCAGGTAAAGCTCTTACTTAAGAGACAAACTGCTTGTCCCAAAAGATCCTACAGAAGGGACTTCCAACCTTATAAGCGCATTTAGCTGCCCAAGAGAAGGAACTGCGTCCGGGAGAGGCTTGAACCCGGACGGACGCTGCCGAATGCAGAAGGTAAGGACGCCGACCAGGATTCACTGCCATGAGGTATGAGGAAAAAAAGGAGAATGCGGGGGCTGTACTAACCTTTTCTTTTATAATATTCACTAGTCCTGAGGGAGGAGCCAAGGCGGAGCTTGTCACAGGTATGCTGCCATGGAGGCACCAGGAAATACAGATTTGTAATTAGGGAGGACGTGTTCATGGAAAATGAAAAAGGTGATAATGTAGACCTCTATTAGCAAGCATAATTTCTAAATGAATACAGTGTAGGTGGCTCAGACATTTAGTGATATAAAAGAATGTTAGATTTGATTAGTTTTTTTTTAAATCATCAGTTCTTGTCATGAATGACAATTCATGAAAGACATGTAACAAGGCAAATCCTTAGAACCTGTCTGGAGTTCCTGCTATTATGCAGAGAATTATAACATGTTATTGGACAATAGTTTTCAGAGTATGACAGCTTGATTAATTTCCTGTGTGAAATAAATGTGAAAGTAAAGCAAAGTTTGTCACACATCATAAAATACCAAATGTTGATTATATGTTTATTACATGCTGATTCCTGTGACAAAAGAAAATAATTATCCATTATACTGTATAGTGTATATATATATATATATATATATATATATATATATATTGTATATTGCCATTCTACATAAGTCATAGTGTTGTTCATATAATTCAGGTGAAAGCAAAGGGTTTTTGTCATATTTTGTTTACCTGATACATTACCAGAGCACTTTTATCATTTTTTTCCCAATACTCTTTATTATAATTTTTTTTACATATTCATTTACATAGCATTTTCATTATTTAAAATTTACATATATCCTCTTACATATACCGTATATACTCGAGTATAGGCCGACCCGAGTATAAGCCGAGGCCCCCAATTTACCCCCAAAAAACTGGGAAACCTATTGACTCGTGTATAAGCCGAGGGTGAGATATGCCTGTCCATCCCTGTGTGTGTGTGTCCATCCATCCATCCATCCCTGTGTGTGTGTGTGTGTCCATCCATCCCTGTGTGTGTGTGTGTCCATCCATCCATCCATCCCTGTGTGTGTGTGTGTCCATCCATCCATCCCTGTGTGTGTGTCCATCCATCCATCCCTGTGTGTGTGTGTGTCCATCCATGTGTGTGTGTGTGTGTGTGTGTGTGTGTGTGTGTGTGTGTGTGTGTGTGTACATTTTCTACATTCCCTAAAAGAGAGAACATGCAAATAAAGCATTGCATAGGGGGAGGATGCATGAAGTTGAGAGTTCCTGGGACATTAAGGCAGTGGACTGTGGAACTGGAGGAAGTAGGAATGTCAGCAGCACTTGCCAAACAGGTGTGGTAGTGATCAAAGTATGCAGATGGCACATAATGTGTGTGTGTGGCCTTGTGTGTCCAGCCTACCTGTGTCCCGAGCCTCCGTCCGGTCCCGAGCCTCCGTCCGGTCCCGTCCCGTCCCGAGCCTCCCTCCGGTCCGGTCCCGTCCCGAGCCTCCGTCCGGTCCCGTCCCGTCCCGAGACTCCGTCCGGTCCCGTCCCGTCCTGAGCCGAGCCTCCGTCCGGTCCCGTCCCAGGATCACTGCTCTTCGTCGGCGCCCATTCCCCTGTTCAAATGCCGCGCCTCCCTGTCTGTGATAGGTGGAACACAATTTCCCAGCAGTCTGTGTTCCGCCTATCACGGACATCCTCTTATCCTCGTCCGTAGTATGATGATGAGCGGATGTCCGTGATAGGCGGAACACAGACTGCTGGGAAATTGTGTTCCGCCTATCACAGACAGGGAGGCGCGGCTTTTGAAAGTTAGAATGGCCGCTGTCTGTCTGCTCGACACGCTGTTCGGGCAGACAGACGGCGATGACTCGAGTATAAGCCGAGGGGGGCACTTTCAGCCTCAAAAAAGAGGCTGAAAATCTCGGCTTATACTCGAGTATATACGGTACTTCCTTTTTTCATCTTCCCCCATAATTAAAGACTCATTTCATTCTCTCATATCCATACTATAGTCACTATTTTCTTCCTCCTAATATTCACTCTATACAGTACTTTCATATAATATTTTTATATAGATCTAATTTTTCTGTTCACTTTTATCAATAGTTAAATGAGACTTGCTCCACTTCACTCAATGTTTTTCATATTTTTGCGTATTTCCCCTTTGTTCATACATTATTCTCTCATATGGTTGTTTTTTTTTCATATTTTCTTTACAAAATAGTTGAAGTTAGTTTAACCTAACCCTAACACACACACACTACCTTAACTTCAACCACAGCCTTAACAAAAAAGAACTCTAATGCCGCGTACACGTGACCGGAAATTTGGCCAGCAAAAGACTGATGAGAGCTTTTGGTCTGAAAATGTGACTGTGTCTATGCTCCATCGGGCTTTTGCTGGCCGAATTCCATTTAGCAAAAGATTAATAGTATGTTCTCAATTTTTCGGTCGGAAAAAGTTCCAATCGGAAATTCCGATCATCTATAGCAATCCGACGTGCAAAAATCCTACGTATGCTCGGAAGCATTGAACTTCATTTTCTCGTTGTAGTGTTGTATGTCACCGTGTTCTTGACGGTTGAAAGTTTAGAGAACTTTTGTGTGACTGTGTGTGTAAGCCAAGCTCAAGCGGAATCCCGTTGGAAAAACCATCCAAGATTTTCTGACGGAAAATCCACTCGTGCATACTTGGATGGTTTTTCCAACGGGATTCCGCTTGAGCTTGGCTTACACACACGGTCACACCTATAAGCCCTGGTTCACATTGGTGTGTTTTGACAAGTGATTTGAAGGATTTACCCCCTTCCTGACCGAGCACTTTTTGCGATTCAGCACTGTGCCATTTTTAACAGACAATTGCGCGGTCGCCTGACGTTCCACCCCAAAAAAAAATTGATGTCCTTTTTCCCCACAAATAGAACTTTCTTTTGGTAGTATTTGTGCTGATGTATATCGTCATGTGCTGGTCAGCATCTGGTTAAATAAACCCAAAACAAAGGATGTCATGGTACCTGATTCATGAAAAGATGGCAGGAATACTAACTGACACAACAGTCAAATTTGAGAAGACATGGAATCCGTGGGTAGAACATTACCTTCTTAAAAAACCAAGACAGGTCCCTGCTACTTGCATAATAGGATCATGTAGGAAACTTACCCGAGGTGTCTGTTGGCTTCCCTGAGAACTTGTCCCCTGGAATTCCTCTCCCCTCCCTTTCTTTCTTCTAGATCCCTTTCTTTCCTGATCCTTTGCCGCAATCTTCGCCTAGCTGCTTCTTAAAGGATAAGTTCATCTGTGTTCACGTTTTATTTTTTTTCAAAATTCCAGCCCCAATGTACCAATATAGCAATAATGTACTTATTTTGCAAAAATATCAAAGCTTTCCATTAAATCTACAGACACTTACTTGACGTGTCCTTATCCATGTTTCCAAATGTATCCATTAGTAATGTCTTACTTCTTGGACAGACTATAGGTCATGACACAGGAAGGAGTTGACCAGCTGACCTCATTAGCATACACCCTGCATCATCCACCCTTCTACCTACCCGCCCATTCCCAGCTGCACATTTATTTAAATTAAATGCAATCAATCAGTGATCACCCTTCTCACTAAATACACAATATACCAGATTGAATAGCGTATGACCATCTTTATGCAAGTACATAGGATGGAGGGGACAGAAACACTCAGCTGTCAAGCCCAGTTCACACTCGCATTCCCACATGCATTATTTTTATTTTATTTTTTTAACAAGGGGGGGGTTGATTTGGAGCATTTTGACTCATCACACATAGGGCAGCCCATCCATCTGAATGGGCCTTCCTGCACGCAACAATCACCCCAATGAAGGTTCAGAAGTTTTTTCGAGCAGAGCTTGGTGCATTTTTTAATTGGGATTTTTGGTGGCATTCTGAAAAGCAAGGAAACACACAGATCTGAGTGGAGCCTCATTGTTCCTGTGTATACGTACCAATTTCACTTTCAGACCAATTTCACATCTAGCATAGTGGAAGCGCGCATTTTGGGTCTCGTTTTTTTACTTTTTTTTCTGTTTGAACAATGACCTTTTGCTTCTTAAAATGTTGGCTGGCTGGTGATCCTGGGCTTCACCATATCACCCATAGTGTCCATTGTGGAGAGTTCCCTCACACTTCCTTCGCCATAGGTAAAACAAGAATTAAGAGGAAATCCCTCCACAGTTGGGGCATTCCTGCTTGTCACCAAGCTCACCAGAACTAGTCTCCTTTAAAGGATTTCCTCTTGCTTTGGTGATAACCCAAAATGTGAGATGTTCTTTCACTTTGCTGAAAATGGTAACCAGGACATATAAAGAAGGCACATTTCTCTAACAAGGACACAAACAGCAAAAAAAAAAAAAAACTGTCAGGCCGCGTACACACGGGCGGACTGTTCGCCCAACTTTGTCCGCTGAACAGTGTTTCAGCGGACAGTCCGCTCGTGTGTGGGCTTCAGCGGACAGTTTCAGCGGACAGTCTGACGAACAAAGTTTTTCGGAATTTCCGTAAGACTGTCCGCTGAAACTTGGTTTGAGCGGACAGTCCGCTCGTGTGTAAGCTTGTTCGACAAACTAAGTCTCGCGCATGCTCAGAAAGAATTTACACGGCGAAGGTTGCATTGCAGTGTATTGGACGTCGAATTTCTCGTCCCGTCGTACGTGCCGTTCACGTCATCGCGCAAGTTTTCAGTGGACTGTTCGTTCGTCGTGTGTGGTCAAGTCCGTTCATGCTAATTTTGAACGGACTGTTTGTCAAACTGTTTGACGAACCTAGTTGGGCGGACAGTCCGCCCGTGTGTACGCGGCCTCAGGTGCCTAAACCCACCCCTCTCTAACCAAAGCTAAAAAAAGTTTTGCTTTTAGTTATACTTTAACCCTTACTATTTCCACAGCAAAAAAAAAAAATTCCAAGCCCATCAGGTAATATTAAAGTGGTTGTATGGTAAATTTTTTAACTTTTACCTACAGGAAAGCCTATAATAAGGCTTACCTGTAGGTAAAAAAAATATCTCCTAAACCTGTACGGTTTAGGAGATATTCCCCTCGGTATGCGCCGCTGACTGCAGCGGCGCATGCGCACAAGGGGGTTCTCGCCGTGAAAATCCGGCAGCGCTCGTCCGGCCGGACTGAAATCTCCCGCGCGCATGCGCGGGAGTGACAATATCGCGGCTCCGGCCACTCACAGCGCCGGAGCCGCGATACCCGGAAGAGACGCCGAGGGAGCATGTCAGCTCCCTCGGCGTGGATCGGGCCAGATGTCGGGGCCTCGTTCTAAGGTAAGTATTTCATAATGAGCTAGTATGCGGTGCATACTAGCTCATTATGCCTTTTGCTTTGCAGGTTTAAAAAAATAAAAATAAAATTTGTGGGTTTACTACCGCTTTAAAGCAAAGCCTAAACTCTAGTCCTAATCAAAAAATCTCACTTTCACTGTTGAAATTGAAGCTCCATCTAAATACAAAAATGTTAAATGTCAAAAAGCGCAAATTTTACTCCAGTACAAAAACGTAATTATGACTATTTCCCATGCAAAAAGTTTCCCTAACGCCTCCTATCCAGAGCCACAGTCCCTGGACCAGAAGCTCATTGAGGTGTGTTCTAGAGCAAGATCTTCTCTCTGAGACACACCCTGAAGACCTCTGATTCAAACAGTGGTATAGTAAGTCACATCCAACCAGAGAGAGAGAAGGGCATTAATAGGAACTCACTTTGTATAATTAGGATTTCTGGAAGAGATCTGAAATAAAGGCACACACTCAGTGGCGGAATTACAGCAGTTGCACTTGCGACCGGGCCCTGGCGTTCCACCACTGTGGGGGGGCCCCAAGACCCAGCATCTCCATTGCACCTCAGGCTGGCAGCTAACTATACAGTGGAGGGGGGGATCGGAAGCTTTGTGATGTCCACGCGAGATGTCCCATTCAGAATATTGGCTAGCAGTTCACTTCCTGGGTGTCAGTGTATACCAGGGATCTGCAATTAGCGGGCCTCCAGCTGTTGCAGAACTACAAGTCCCATGAGGCATAGCGAGACTCTGACAGCCACAAGCATGACACCCAGAGACAGAGGCATGATGGGACTTGTAGTTTTGCAACAGCTGGAGGTCCGCTAATTGCAGATCCCTGGTGTATACAGTCGAGAAGGGAGGGGTCTCTGACCCAGGAAGGTATCAGCAAGTGTACAAGCAGAGCGACTCACTTGTGTACTGAATCTGGTGCCTGTCTGGGTCACAGCCCCCCCCCCCCCCCCACTGCATACACTGATACTTGGGAAGTGAACTGCTAGCCGGATGGGACATTCCAAAGACATCACAGAGAAGCAGTATGTACAAGGTTTGCTGCTTCTTGCATCTAGGCTTTTTCTGTAAGGAAAGCCCAGCACCTGAGCATGCTGTGTGTCTTAATATAATAATGCCTACCTGTCACATTGCCCCCCACCTGTCACACTGCCCCCCACCTGTCACATTGTCCCCCAACTGTCACATTATCCCCCTACCTCTCTTGCTGCCCCCCAACATGTCACACTATCCTCCCACTTGTCACACTAACCCCCTACCTGTCGTACTGTCCTCCCACCTATCACACTATCCTGCCACCTATCACACTGCCGCCCCACCTGTGACACTGCCCTCCCACCTGTTGCACTGTCCCCCCTTTTGTAACACCGTCCTCCCACCTGTCACAATAGCCCCCCACCTGTCACACTAGCCCCCACCTGTCACACTGCCCTCCCATCTGTCACACTGCCCCCCACCTATCACACTGTCCCCCACCTGTCTGCCCCCTCTTATCACATGGCCCCTACCTGTTACACTGCACCGCACTTATGACACTGCCCCCACCTGTCCACCTGTCATACTGCTCTCCTCACCTGTTTCACTGTCCCCCTCTTATCACACTGCCCCCCACCTGTCACATAGGCCCTCTTTTATCAAACTTCCCATGTCATACTGTCCCCCCATCATGCTGCCCCCCACCTGTCACACTGTCCCATGTCAAACTGTTACCTTGTCACAACACCCCCTGTCATACTGCCCCCTCATGTAACATTGCCCTTCCATCATTCTGCCCCCTCGTCACACTGCCCCTTTCTGTCATATTTACCGCTCTCCTGTCACACTACTCCGTTATACTGCCCCCTCTTGTTACACAGCCCCCTCCTTTCACAGTGCTCTCTCATCCCCCTCTTATTACACTGCTTCCCTCTTATCACACTGCCCCCTCCTGTCATACTTCCTAGGTTCCCCTTTTCCTGTCACACTGCCTCCCTCCTGTCACATACGCCTGTATGGTGTACTGGATTGATACATTTAGGAAAATGGAGGCACACATAGTTTTAGCTTCTTTTGATTATTGTAGGAAATAATGTCTTCTTGCTTAAGTATTTATGTTAAGGAGCAAACTGACATTTCTTGTGAAAACAGATAATTAAATGCAAGAATCTCACTGAAGTACATATTTCAGCTGGCTTCCTGTAGTGACTATGAAAAATAGAGCCATACATTTTGTATTTTCACTGATGCCAACCATTCTCCCATATAAAATCTATTAGATTTAATCGCAGCCACTCTGTTCCCACTTACAAGCTAACTTTGTTTTTCAAACTAAGTACGTTACTGACAGAATCATTTTCAACTGTAAGATAAGTTGCAAGGTTGCTATCATTATTTATCAGAACTGATACTGCAGAACTCTGAAACTGGCTGACAAAAGTTTCAACTTTAAATCAGATTCCCAATTGCAAATTCACTTGAATTGACGCTGGAAGGTAGTGTTGTTAAGGCTACTGTAGGTAAAAATATGACATTATGCTGCAGGCACTGAGTGATCATAAAGGCTTATTTGTAAGTCAGAAAAGATGTCAAACACTGGAAAGCCCTGTCCAGTAACAAATGAGCAACCTTTAGGTCAGAGGTAGGCAACCCTTTGAGCACAGTGTGCCGAAAAATGTTTTCAAAGAAATTGAGCGTGCTTATTTTATAACAAAAACATGTCAACTTCACACTTTCCATCACGAAAAGGATTTTTATAAAGCAAATGCTGTAAACTACTTGAGTAATAGTGAGAAATTACCATCCTGCACTCACGCCTCAGATCAGCCCCAATTACTGCAACTTCACACCTCCGATCACTGTCCCCCCCGCAAATCTGTACCACTTTACCCCCCTGCTCAACTGTCCCACCACTGTACATCTGCCCCACCACTGTACTACCCTGCACATCTGCCCCACCATTGTAACCCCCTGGACATCTGCTCCACCACTGTACTACCCTGTTCTTCCGTCCCACCACTGTAACCCCCTGCACATCTGCCCCACCACTGTACCACTCTGCTCTTCTGTCCCACCACTGTAACCCCCTATACATCTGCCCCACCACTGTACCGACCTGCTCTTCTGTCCCACCACTGTAATCCCCTGCTTATCTGCCCCACCACTTTACCTCCCTAGACATCTGCTCCCCCGCCGTACCCCTATGCTCTTCTGTCCCACCAATATACCTCCTTTATCCTCTGCCCCTCCCCTGTACCCCCGGCACATCTGTCCCATCTCTGTACCCCCTGATCTTCTGCCTAACCACTGTAACTCCCTGCTCATCTGTCCCACCAATGCACCTCCTTTCACATCTGCCCCACCGCTGTACCCCCTGTTCTTCTGTCTCAGTGCTGAACCCCTCCTCATCTGGTTCCACACTGAACCCTCCCCCCCACTCATCTGCCCCACCAGTGTAACCCCCTGCTTTTCTGTCCCACCGCTGAACCCCCTTCTCATCCCTCCCACTAATGTACCTCCTGCACATCTGCCCCACCACTGTATCCCTTTTCTCATCTGCCCCACCACTGTACCTCCCTGTACTCCACCGCTGTATCCCCATGCTCTTCTGTCTCACTACTGAATCACCTTCTCATCTTTCCTCACATTGAACCCATCTGCTCATTTGCCCCACCACTGTAACCCACTTTTTCATCTGTCCACCAATGTACCTCTTACACATCTGTCTCACTTCTGTACCCCCCTGCTCTTCTGTTCCACCTCTATTCCTCCTGCTCATCTGTCCCACCAATACATCTCCTTTCACATCTGTCCCCCTTCTCATCTGTCCCACCGCTGTACCTCACTGCACATCTGCACCACCACTGTACCCTCCTGCTCTCCTGCCCCACCTCTGAACCCCTCCTGCTCATTTTCCCCACCGCTGTATCCTCCTGCTCATCTGCTCCACCGCTGTACCTCCACAGCTGAGAAAAAGTGTGTTGCTCTGCACCACAGGAAACGTTGGGTGTGATTTTCATTGAGCTGAATACTGGCTGTGGTTTAAATGGACACAGAGTGCAGGGGTTCAGTTGTAAGTGTTGCAAAGGTTCAGAAAACATTTCAACCAAGTTCCCAGGAGCTCAATAGTAATTCCGCAAACTGTTACCTGATTGTGGTTTTCTTAATCACAGTGAAATCCCTTCTTTCTGAGATTGGTAGTGGCAACCAAGCGAGTCATCTTCCCCAGATGGTGGGCGGGGCTAGCAGGACTGTGATTGGCTTTAGCAGTGGCCAATTACAGTCTTCCTTCTCCTGGAAACAGGGACCCCCCCCCCCCACCCTAGCAGAACTGCATCCAATCTCATTATCTCACCATCACAACAGCTGACGATCGCAGTTACAGTAAAAGTTAGAGAACCAAACAATGTTTCCCATCTTTTATAATGTGTGGGGGCGCAGTGTCTCCCCCTCAGTGCATTCCAGCATGGAGAATTCTGAAATTGGAATGCATTAGTGTCCCACTGACACTTCCCTGCACTGCTCTGCTGATGGGGAGGGAGTCGAGTGCCAGCAGAAGAGGCTTTGAGTGCCGCTTGTGGCACCAGTGCCAAAGGTTGCCTACCCCTGCTTTAGGTCATTGATTTTTTTTTTTTTCAGCTATAAACAATATTTCCAATCTTCAGGAATTTACAACAGAAAATTGACATTCACAAAGTTAGTTAGTTCAGCACTGGATGTGTTTGGTGTGAAATAAATTTCCGACATTACCTACAGAACTTTAATTAAGTTCAATACAACAGTAGCAAAACCAGGGATATATAGTAATCTACATCAATTTACACTATATTAACAAAAGTATTGGGACACCTGTCTTTATATGCAGGTGAACTTTAATTGCATCCCAGTCTTAGTCTGTAGGGTTTAATATTGAGTTGGGCCACCCTTTGCAGCTATAACAGCTTCAACACCTCTAGAAAGGCTGTCCACAAGGTTTAGGAGTGTGTCTATGGGTATGTTTGACCATTCTTCCAGAATCGTATTTGTAAGGTCAGGCACTGATGTGGATGAAAAGGCCTGGCTCGCAGTCCCCATTCAAATTAATCCCAAAGGTGTTCTACCAGGTTGAGGTCAGGCCAGTCAAGTTTCTCCACCCCAAACACGCTCATCCATGTCTTTATGGACCTTGCTTTGTGCAAAGTCATGTTGGAACAGGAAGGGGCCATCCCCAAACTGTTCCCACAAAGTTGGGAGCATGAAGTTGTCCAAAATGTATTGGAATGCTGACGCCTTAAGAGTTCGCTACACTGGAACTAAGGGGCCAACCCCTGAAAAACAACCCCACACCATAATCCCCTCTTAACCAAATTATTTGGACCAGTGCCCAACAGGGTCTGTAAAGACATGGATGAGCGAGTTTGGGGTGGAGGAACTTGACTGGCCTAGACAGAGTCCTGACCTCAACCTGATAGAACACCTTTGGGATGAATTAGAGTGGAGACTGCAAGCCAGGCCCTCTCGTCCACATCAGTGCTTGACCCCACAAATACGCATCTTGAAGAATGGTCAAACAGTCACATAGACAAATGCCTAAACCTTGTGGACAGCCTTCCCAGAAGAGTTGAAGCTGTTATAGCTACAATGGGTGGGCCAACACAATATTGAACCCTACGGAACAAAGACGGGGCCGCCATTAAAGTTCATGTGCGTTTAAAGGCAGGCATCTCAATACTTTTGGTAATATAGTGTATGACAGAGCAGCTTTTGTATGGGGCTGGTTCACATCAGATGCAGTTCAGTGCATTTTTGTATTCTGAATCAAAAATTCATGTACAGTGTTTTCTATGTATTTCAATGGTCCAAGTTCACACCAGTTCAATGCTGTCCAGTGAAGTCAACAAAAGTAGAATACGTTGCATTATTTTTGTATGTAATGTGGCAAAATGCATTAAAAACTCACCAGTACGCATAAAAAATGCACCATGACACATCAAAAATGCATAAAAAATGCACCGTAACGCATCAAAAAGGTGCATACAGAAATGCATCTAGAACACACAAATTGTGGTGTGAACCGGCCCTGAGTGTCACTGCATTTACCTATCAAAGACTAATTTCTTATGGGCTGTTTTAAAGGTTGATCCATCCAACAACAGACACTGGTCAAATTTCGATCAGTGTGTGTCCTCCAAACTTTTAGATGGTCAGAGGCAGCAGCCAATCACCTGCAGCCACTGATCTGTGTATTCTGAATATAATGTCCTTGCATGGAGGATTTCTGCATTCACCTCATTTGCATGGATGAGGGAATCTTTTTGCTTTTTTTTGCTTTGCTTTTTTCCAGCATGCTGGCTGTAAGAGAAAGCTATTTAAGGCCAGCCTTAGTAAATCAATGCCACCAATCTCCTACAAATGAGAACACTCCCTGCTGTATTTCTTTGTAGTTGTCCCCCATTGACTCATCTTGGACTTTTGGGTGCTCTCATCCACCTTGCAGTGTTTCTGAGTCTCCCATCCATAGATGTGTATAGCCTGTTGCATTAGGGTGTGCACCACAAAGCTCAAACACACATGTGAGTGCAGCGTTCTGGTGTATGCTGCATATAAAGTACAGAGTTCTGCTGTGTGCTGCAAATAGAGTGCAGAGTTCAGGTATGGGCTGCCTGTAGAGTGCAGAGAGCAGGGGTGTGTTGCCTATAGAGTGCATAGCTTGGGCATGCACTGTGCATAGAGAGCGGGGTTCAGATGAGAACTGCCTATAGAGTGCAGTATTCAGGTGTGTGTTGTCTATAGAGTGCAGAGTTCAGGTGTGTACTGCCTACAGAGTGTAGTGTTTGGGTGTGTGCTGGCTAGGGATGAGCTTTGTGTTCGAGTCGAACATACGTTCGACTCGAACATCGGCTGTTCGCCCGTTCGGCGAATTCCGAACTTTATGGGCCGTTCGCGCCAAATTCGTGTGGCGCTCACGGCCCACAATGCACTGCGTCATCGCAGTGCATTGCTGGCTCATGATTGGCCAAGCATGCACTGTAACCCCGCATGCTTGGCCAATCAAAGCTCCAGCAGCGAGGAGAGCCATGATTGTCCACAGGCAGGATGCCTGTGGCCAATCATAGCTCAGGCTGTGTAGTACACGCCCCACACTATATAAGGCCGCCAGCGCGGCGGCCTTGTGTAGTGTGTTGGCGTCTGAAGCAGTTAGTGGGTGTTTTGTGCCTCCAGCACAATATACACCTGTATCTACCCTTTATTGCTGTTCTCTAATAGAGCCATCTGCAGGGCTTAGTGGGTGTTGTGTGACTCAATTACAGTATACCCCTTTATCTCTGGTGTTCTATAATAAAGGCATCTGCAGGAGTTAGTGGGTGTTGTGTGCCTCCAGCACAATATACACTTCCCAACTGCTGTTTTACCCAACTCCCTTCAGGCCATTACCATGTCTGGAAGGCCAGCAAGGAGAGGCAGGCAGGCGCGAGCCGATAAAAGAGGGCAAGCAGGCTCTGTGTCTAGAGACAACAGTGCTGGTCGTGGACGCGGTGCATTGTCATCAGCACGTGGCCATGGGACACGCTTGTCCTTCTTTTCGGCAGTTGGACATGTTGAACCACAACATGCCAACGACTTGGTAGAGTGGATGACCAAGCCCTCTTCATCCTCCTCATCCTCTCTCACCCAGTCTCAGGGTACTAGCAAAGCAGCTGCCAACGCATCGTCTTCCCTCCTCTCAATGTCATCATCAGTGACTCCTTCCCTAGACCCACCACGTCCTCCTGAGGAGTCTCCTGAACTCTTTGAGCACAGTGTTGGGTACAAGCTCCAGGAGGATGCCCAGTGTTTTGTAGGCTTTGATGATGACACTCAGCTAGAGGAAGGCAGTAGCGTGAGCGCAGAGAGAGGGGATGCTCAAGAAGGACAGCAATCTGGCAGTCATGTTCCACAAGCTGCAGCATACTGCCAGGTTTGCTACAGTGATGAAGAGGGAGGGGATGATGAGGGCACTGACTCCACGTGGGTGCCTGGTAGGAGAGAGGAGGAGGAGGAGGAGGAGGAGGCACATGTCCAACAAGGCAGGATGCCCTCCGGGGGCCAGCTTAGGGGCAGCACACCGACTGAATCACACCGCAGAGCTCCGCCTGTGCAGGGCGCTGCCTCTGCACGTTATTCTAAAAGTTCTTTGGTGTGGGCCTTTTTTGAGACGAGTGCATTAGATCGCACCGCTGCTATTTGCAACATATGTCTCAAGCGTATCTCGCGTGGCCAAAACATCAGCCGCTTGGGCACCACATGCTTGACCAGACATATGTTGACCTGCCATGCAGCTCGTTGGCAAGCGTACCTCAAAGACCCACACCAAAGAACAAAGCGGACCTCTCCTTGCTCCTCATCAGCTGGCAGCTCCAACCCCACTAGACCTTCAGTCCTCTCTGAAACCTGCTTTGTACAATGTGCGGTTCCTCAGTGGCAGGTCCCCAAACTCCACTTTTTCTCACGGAAGGCGATTCCGGCTCTCTACCGGCATGTGGAAGGCAATGTCCTTGCCTCGCTGGACAGGGCGGTCAGCGGTAAGGTGCATATTACCGCTGACTCATGGTCCAGCAGGCATGGACAGGGACGTTACCTGTCTTTCACGGCCCATTGGGTTACTCTTCTGGCAGCTGGGAAGGATGCAGGACAAGGTGCAGTAGTGTTGGAGGTTGTTCCGCCACCACGCCTCCAAAATGCTACTATTGGTTGTGACACACTTCTCTCCTCCACCCCCTCCTCTTCTTCTTCCTCCATGGCCTCTTCCAGTGCTCTGTCCTCAGAACCAGCGGTGCTCCGTAGGCGTTCCAGGGGCTACGCAAGTACGCAGGCAAAATGATGCCATGCCGTGCTTGCGCTGGTTTGTTTGGGGGACAGGAGCCACACTGGGGCGGATGTTTTGTCAGCTCTGCAGGGGCAGGCCGAGAGATGGTTGACGCCACGCCAGCTTAAGCCAGGAATGGTGGTTTGTGACAATGGCACCAACCTCCTCTCCGCCCTCCGACAGAGACAACTGACCCATGTGCCCTGTGTAGCTCACGTCCTTAACCTGGTGGTGCAGCGGTTCTTGGGCAGGTACCCCGGCTTACAGGATGTCCTGAAGCAGGCCAGGAAAGTCTGTGTGCATTTCTGCCGATCATTTAATGCCTGTGCTCGGCTGGCTGAGCTCCAAAAGGAGTTGAACCTGCCCAAGAACCGCCTTATATGTGACATGCCCACCAGGTGGAACTCAACGTTGGCCATGCTGCAGCGGCTGCACACGCAGCAGAGGGCCATCAATGAGTACCTGTGCGACTACGGCACCAGGACAGGGTCAGGGGAGCTCGGTTTTTTCTCACCACGCCAGTGGGGCATGATCAGGGATGCATGCACTGTCCTGTCACCGTTTGAGGAGGCCACTGTCAGGTACTCACCAAAGCCGAAGTGCTGAGAGCGGCTTCCCTTGCAGCTGGGTGCACAGTACCCCTGAGGATGGAACAGTGGGTACAGGGCACAGAGAGGCACGGGTTACCAGCAGGTGACTGGAATGCAGCAGGTCTACTGAAGGAAGAGATGCCCGTGCAGAAGATCTCGAAACTGGTAGAGGTAAACGCCTGCCAGGGGTTCCAACACCTGGAGTGAAGGCCGAGGGTCAAACACAGGTACAGTCCGTGAGGCAAAGGATATTCCAGAGGCAGGCCAAGGGTCAAGTACAGGTATCAGTCCGTGAGATAAAGGATATTCCAGAAGCAGGCCGAGGGTCAAGCACAGGTATCAGTCCGTGAGATAAAGGATATTCCAGAGGCAAGCCGAGGGTCAAGCACAGGTATCAGTCCGTGAGCCAGCAAGGCTAAGTGTAGAAAGTCCGTTTAAACAAGCCAGGGGTCAGATCAGGAGAGAAGCAGAGTGGTCTTCAAACAAGCCAGGTCACAACAGGAAGTGGTCAACAGGAACAGGAAACAGGAAACAGGAACACAGGTGAGCTGAGGAGACAAACCAGCAAAGACACAGAGCACATTGATGCCTTTTATAGGACTGTCAGGCCAATCAGGTAAGGCCCATAGCCGTGTGCATAGGCTTGCACATGCGTGTACGACATTGTGTCGTACGACGCATATGCATGCGTCGTTGTGCAGCTCTTCCCCGCAGGCGCACGGGGAAGTGCCGACGTTGAAGTCTGGTGATTCTCTGACAGTGCCCCCCCCCAAGGGGCAGCCTCCGGATGCCCAATCTGGCTGGTAGCTTGGGGTGTCTCCGGTAAAAATCCCGTATCAGGCGAGGAGCGTGGATGTTGCTGGAGGGTTCCCAAGAACTGTCTTCAGGGGGATACCCTTTCCATTTTACCAGGTATTGGGTCTGTCTTCCTCTTTTTCGACAGTCCATTATGGCTTCAACCTCAAATTCTTCCTCGCCTTCGACTTGGACGGGTGGAGGTGGTGCCACTTGTCTACCGGTGAAGGAGATGGAATCACTGGTTTTAATAGAGATACATGGAACACCGGGTGAATTTTGTACGAACTAGGTAGCGCCAGTTCAAAAGCTACTGGGTTTACCACCCTTTTGATTGCAAAGGGGCCAATGAACTTGGGACCGAGCTTCCGTGACGGGTATGGCAATCTCAGGTTGGCAGAAGATAACCAAACCTTATCCCCGATCTTGAAACTTGGGCAACTTCTTCTTCCTCTATTGTAGTATACCTCATAGTCTCTTTGAGCCTTCTTCATGGCCTCCTGAATCTGTAGGAAATTGTCCTGAATTGACTTTACCCGTTCTTGGACTGCAGGAGCGGAGACTTCAGGGACGGAATCTGGCAAGAAAGAAGGGTGGTAGCCATAGTTCGCCCAAAATGGAGTTTGGTTGGTGGCGGAATGTACAGAATTATTATACGCAAATTCTGCGCAGGGCAGGAGAGAGGACCAATTGTCTTGAGAGCAGGAGCAGAAGCAACGAAGGTATTGTTCAAGTGTCTGATTTGTTCTTTCTGTTTGCCCGTTGCTTTGCGGGTGGTATGCGGAGGATAGTGAGGACTTGATTTCTAGTGCTTTGCAGAGGTCTTTCCAAAATTTGGAGGTGAATTGGATTCCCCTATCAGACACGATGTTGAAAGGGACGCCATGTAGCCTCACAACTTCCTTGATAAAGATACTTGCTGTAGCTGAAGCAGAAGGGGTGCCATACATAGGTAAAAAATGTGCCATCTTCGAGAGACGATCTACCACTACTAGGATTGTAGTGAACTGGTCAGAAGGTGGTAAGTCAACAATAAAATCCATAGAGATCTCTCTCCACGGGCGTTCAGGAACAGGTAAGGACCTCAAAAGTCCCCAGGCCTTGGTGTTTGCCCCCTTGTTACGCTGGCAAGTGATACAGGATTGGACATAGTTCTTGCAGTCCCTTCTCCAACCCGGCCACCAGTACGAACGACTGATTAGATCGGCAGTCTTCTGGATCCCAAAATGTCCTGCCATCTTGTGGTCATGAAAGGTTTGCAAAATCTGAGGTCTTACTGAAGGAGGAATGAATACCTTGTTGTGTGCCCATAGCAAACCGTGTTTCCTTTCCAGGGAGGATACTGTAGTTTTGGAGAGTTGGTTAGTGGCTTGTTTGATGGCAGTTTCTAGATCGGGCTGGATAATTTGGAGGAAGTTGTGTGGAGACAGAATAGTTGTGGGTTCGGGTGGTTCTTCGGCTTCTGGAAACATTCAGGAGAGTGCGTCTGCTTTCCCATTTTTGGAACCGGGACGGAAGGTGATATGGAAATTGAACCTGGAGAAAAAGAGAGCCCAGCGTGCTTGTCGGGGTCGGAGGCGTTTAGCAGCTCTGAGGTACTCCAGGTTCCTGTGATCTGTAAAGATCATGATGGGTTGAGACGCACCCTCCAGCAGGTACCTCCATTCTTCCAGTGCAAACTTTATAGCAAGAAGTTCTCGATCTCCGACATCGTAATTCCTCTCCGGAGGACTGAGTTTCCGAGAGGCGAAGGCAACTGGATGAAGGAGAGCCTTCGGCCCACTTCTTTGGGAGAGGATAGCACCTAATGCGAATTCAGAGGCGTCCACCTCCAACACATAGGGAAGGCTTGGATCTGGATGTAGGAGGATAGGAGCTGATATAAAGAGTCTTTTTAATTCATCGAAGGCTTCCTGTGCTTGTGGAGACCATCGAAATTTGACCTGCTGGCGGGTTAGTTGGGTGATGGGGGAAATAATCGTGGAGAAGCCCTGGATGAACCTGCGATAGAAATTGGCAAAGCCAACGAATCGCTGTACAGACCTTTTGTCTGAAGGTGCCGGCCATTCTTGAATGGCTTTGATCTTCTTTGGATCCATTGAGATTCCTCCTGTGGAGATGATAAATCCAAGGAACTGGATGGTGTCTCTCTCAAATTCACACTTTTCTCCCTTTAGGTAGAGCCCATGTTCTCTGAGGACAAGGAGGACCTTCCTGACGTGAGTACGGTGCAGTTCTAAGGAATTGGAAAAAATCAAAATATCGTCAAGATATACTATCACGAAGTTGTCTAGATACTCACGGAAAATATCGTTGACCAGATGCTGGAATGTGGCCGGGGCATTGCAGAGCCCGAAGGGCATCACTAGATATTCAAAATGCCCGAATCTTGACCTGAAAGCCGTCTTCCACTCATCCCCATCACGGATTCGGTCTAAGTTATATGCTCCCCGAAGATCTAGTTTACTAAATATCTTGGCAGTTCTTAGGCGTTGAAAAAGTTCAGGGATGAGTGGAAGCGGGTACCTGTTCTTAATGGTATTTTTATTAAGTTCCCTGTAGTCCACGCAAGGCCTGAGAGAACCGTCCTTTTTTTCGACAAAAAAGATGCCTGCACCAGCTGGAGAAGAGGATGGTCGGATGAATCCCTTTTCCAGGTTTTCATCTATGTAAGAGCGTAGGGCTTCTAGTTCAGTCTCTGATAATGGAAAGATCCGACCAAATGGAATTTCGGAAACCGGGTAGCAAGTCTATCGGGCAATCATAGGGCCGATGGGGTGGCAGAGTATCAGCCTTCTTCTTGTCAAAGATGTCCAAAAAATTATGATAGGCTGAAGGGACATGTTGCAGGTTATCAGGTATGGTCTGTATGGTTAGGCAGGAGGTGGACTTGTGGGAGGTCGGCAGGTGACAGTGCTGTGAACAGTAGGCAGATGAAAAGAGTACTTCTTTCTTGTTCCAGTTGATCTGTGGGTCGTGGGCTTGTAACCAAGGGAAACCCAGAATGATTGGGAACATAGGAGAGTGGATAACGTCAAAGCGAAGAAATTCGCAGGGTTATGTCCATAAAGCAACTGCAGGCCCCGGAGTCAATGATGGCTCCCAGCCGAACCTCCTCTTCCGCCACCTGTAATGAAACCGGGAGGACAAGGTGAGACCGGGTGGAAACCGCAATCTGGGACTTCACAGCAACACGAGGTTGGCACTTACTGGGTCTCACAGGCAGCTGCGTAGGAAATGGCCCGCTTCACCACAATATAGACAAAGGTTGGCTTGACGCCGACGGAGTCTCTCGTCAGGGGTGAGTGGAGCCCGGACCAAGCCCAGCTGCATGGGTTCGCCATCAGTAGAGGAGGTGGGAGCTGGAACAGGTGCGGGTACCGGGGGTACCCGGGGTAGCATCCAGATGGGTCTAGGTGACTGGAGGCGTTCGGAGCGACGCTCCCGTAGACGTCGATCAAGTTTGGTAGACAACTGGACCAGATCTTCCAGGGATGTAGGGGTGTCTACTCGGGCTAGTTCATCTTTTAAGGTCTCAGACAGGCCCAGACGGAACTGATACTTAAGGGCAGCCTCATTCCAGTTAGTGTCCCCAGACCATTTCCGAAATTCCACAATGTAGTCCTCTACTGGTCTCTTTCCCTGGGTAAGGGAATGCAGGATGGCTTCAGCCGTAGCGGTGCGCTGGGGATCGTCATATAGTTGTGACATAGCTTCAAAAAAAGTCTCTACTGAATCAAGAAGGGGGCTCTTCTGTTCTAGGAGGTTATGGGCCCAGGACTGTGGCTCATCGGATAGCAGGGAAATGATGAAACCCACCTTTACCGACTCAGAATGGAAGGTCCTGGGCTGCAAAGCCAAATACAGGAGGCATGCGTTTTTAAATGACCTAAACTTCTTCCGGCTGCCCGAAAAACGCTCAGGAGTAGGGACCCTGGGTTCCGGAAGGGTCATGGCTACCGCAGGTATAGAATCGCCTTGGGCTTGCGAAGCAGAAGGTCTGCTGGATGAAGAATCTGGTAGACTGGGAGCGACTGCCAAGTGCTGAAGGCGACCCTAAATCTGGAAGTAGCCATCTTGGAGTCGCTGTACGGCCTGGGTGAGGGCTGCAACCTGCTGGCAGAGAGCCTCTAAAGGTGAGCCAGCCCTGTCGGCTTCTGACATGGCTGGTTTGTACTGTCAGGTACTCACCAAAGCCGAAGTGCTGAGAGCGGCTTCCCTTGCAGCTGGGTGCACAGTACCCCTGAGGATGGAACAGTGGGTACAGGGCACAGAGAGGCACGGGTTACCAGCAGGTGACTGGAATGCAGCAGGTCTACTGAAGGAAGAGATGCCCGTGCAGAAGATCTCGAAACTGGTAGAGGTAAACGCCTGCCAGGGGTTCCAACACCTGGAGTGAAGGCCGAGGGTCAAACACAGGTACAGTCCGTGAGGCAAAGGATATTCCAGAGGCAGGCCAAGGGTCAAGTACAGGTATCAGTCCGTGAGATAAAGGATATTCCAGAAGCAGGCCGAGGGTCAAGCACAGGTATCAGTCCGTGAGATAAAGGATATTCCAGAGGCAAGCCGAGGGTCAAGCACAGGTATCAGTCCGTGAGCCAGCAAGGCTAAGTGTAGAAAGTCCGTTTAAACAAGCCAGGGGTCAGATCAGGAGAGAAGCAGAGTGGTCTTCAAACAAGCCGGGTCACAACAGGAAGTGGTCAACAGGAACAGGAAACAGGAAACAGGAACACAGGAACACAGGTGAGCTGAGGAGACAAACCAGCAAAGACACAGAGCACATTGATGCCTTTTATAGGACTGTCAGGCCAATCAGGTAAGGCCCATAGCCGTGTGCATAGGCTTGCACATGCGTGTACGACATTGTGTCGTACGACGCATATGCATGCGTCGTTGTGCAGCTCTTCCCCGCAGGCGCACAGGGAAGTGCCGACGTTGAAGTCTGGTGATTCTCTGACAGCCACAAGGATGGTGAGCAGTGACAGTGCATGCATCAGTGACACTGTACCTCTTGTCCACCTCTTGGAGCATACGCTGCGTGGAATAATGGACAGGGCACTTGAGGCAGAACAGAGGCAGGAAGAGGAGGACTTCCTTGCCTCTCAAGGCCCCCTTTATCCAGACAGTGTTCCTGCTGTGCCACCCATCACACAGGAAGAGGATGAGGAGGAGGAGGAGGAGGATGATTGTGTCAGCATGGAGGTGGAGGCTGGCACTCAGCATCAGCAGCAGCAGCAGCAGTCTTGTAGGGATGATTTACAGTCCCAAGAAACACGTGGACTTGTACGTGGCTGAGAGGAGGTAGCTGCGGATCATGTTGTCCTTAGTGACCCAGAGGACTCCGGACCGAATGCCTCAGCTAACCTACGCTGCATGGCCTCCCTGATCCTGCAAAGCCTGCGGAAGGGTCCTCGTATTCTTCGGATCAAGGAGAGGGACCATTACTGGCTGGCCACTCTCCTTGATCCACGGTAAAAGGGTAAGGTTGCCGACCTTATCTTGCCATCGCAGAGGGAGCAGAGGATGAGACATCTCCAGGAGGCCTTGCAGAAAGGTCTGTGCAACACGTTCCCAGAGACTGGGAGGTTACAAACTCCTGGTCCTGGACAACGTGTTGCTGAGGCATCGGTCAGAAGGAGCGGTGGAGAAGGTGACCGTCTGACTGATGCTTTCAGACAAATTTTTAGTCCGCAGCCCCAAGGTATGATCGGTTCCAGCAACCATCGCCAGCGTCTGATTTACATGGTGCAGGAATACCTAGGGGCAAGGTCAGACTTGGACACCTTTCCCACCGAAAATCCTCTGGCTTACTGGGTCTTGAGGATGGATCACTGGCCAGAGCTTGCACAGTATGCAATTGAGCTACTGGCCTGTCCTGCATCCAGCGTTCTTTCGGAACGCACCTTCAGTGCTGCTGGTGGCTTTGTTACCGATCACAGGGTGCGCCTGTCCACCGAATCAGTTGATCGACTGACCTTCATCAAGATGAATCAGTCTTGGATCACCCACAGCTACCAAGCACCTGAAGCTGATGTAACCGAATAATTTTTTTTTAAATATCACATCCCTTCAAGACTGCCTATGCTGATGCTGAGTGACTGTCCTATTATGTTGATTGTCTATCCTCTTTCTCCTCCGCTGATATGTTGGAAGAACATTTCTGGTTCTGGGTGATGCCATCAGCCCAATTTTTCTGCCCCTGTTTAACAGGGGCGTTTAATTAAAATTTTTGATGCAATGCTTTGCAGCAGGGCTAATTCCTGCAATAAAACTAGAGTATATGGGAGAGGTTGCAGTGTCGTGGCACCAGCACCAGTGCCTAAGAGCGAATTTTTCTGCCCCTGTTTACCAGGGGCATTTAACTACAATTTTTGATGCAATGCTTTGCAGCAGGGCTAATTCCTGCAATAAAACTAGAGTATATGGGAGAGGTTGCAGTGTGGTGGCACCAGCACCAGTGCCCAAAGCCCAATTTTTCTGCCCCTGTTTAACAGGGGCGTTTAATTACGATTTTTGATGCAATGCTTTGCAGCAGGGCTAATTCCTGCAATAAAACTAGAGTATATGGGAGAGGTTGCAGTGTGGTGGCACCAGCACCAGTGCCTAAAGCCCAATTTTTCTGCCCCTGTTTAACAGGGGCGTTTAATTAAAATTTTTGATGCAATGCTTTGCAGCAGGGCTAATTCCTGCAATAAAACTAGAGTATATGGGAGAGGTTGCAGTGTCGTGGCACCAGCACCAGTGCCTAAGGGCCAATTTTTCTGCCCCTGTTTAACAGGGGCATTTAACTACAATTTTTGATGCAATGCTTTGCAGCAGGGCTAATTCCTGCAATAAAACTAGAGTATATGGGAGAGGTTGCAGTGTGGTGGCACCAGCACCAGTGCCTAAAGCCCAATTTTTCTGCCCCTGTTTAACAGGGGCGTTTAATTACGATTTTTGATGCAATGCTTTGCAGCAGGGCTAATTCCTGCAATAAAACTAGAGTATATGGGAGAGTTTGCAGTGTGGTGGCACCAGCACCAGTGCCTAAAGCCCAATTTTTCTGCCCCTGTTTAACAGGGGCGTTTAATTACAATTTTTGATGCAATGCTTTGCAGCAGGGCTAATTCCTGCAATAAAACTAGAGTATATGGGAGAGGTTGCAGTGTCGTGGCACCAGTGCCTAAGGCCCAATTTTTCTGCCCCTGTTTAACAGGGACATGTAATTACAATTCTTGATATAATATTTCACAGGAGGGCCCGTTCCTGTGCCCACCCAGAGTAACTGTGAGGACTTATAGTGTTGTGGCACCAGCACCACAACCACCAAAGGTCAATTTTTCTACCACTGTTCAACAATGGCATGTAATTACAATTCTTGATATAATCGTTCACAGCAGGGCGCTCCAGCGCCCACCAAGAGTCACTTTGAGGGCTTACAATGTTGTGGCAAAACCAACACCTTGTTCCGCCATTTCTGCAGAGCATATAGGGCAGGCCCCTACTTTCAAACATCCAACTTACAAACATCTCCTACTTGCAAACGGAAGGAGACAATAGCAAGTGAGATGAAAAAAGATGGACGACAAAACAAATTATACAGGGGTGATAACCCTTCCCTATGTATTCCAAAAAGCTTAAAAATAGTTTTTTTGACTGGAGCTACACTTTAAAAATGTACCAGTTGAAAATTACAAACAGATTCAACTTAACACAACAAACCTACACAGTCCCTGTCTTGTTTGTACCGCCTGTATACTGCTGTTCTGAGTATATAGGGCCTGGGGGCCACACACATTTCCTTTTTTTAATATGGGTACGGGGTTCCCCTTAATATGCGTACAAGACCCAAAGGGGCTGGTAATGGGCAGGGAGGGCTACCCATGCCATTTTTCTCAATGATTTTCAACCATATTGCAGGAACCAGATATAACATTAAAACCGCAAGCAATTTTCAATGATGTTATTTCCGTTTAATGTCATTTTGTGCAGGGACTGTTCTAAACACGGGAAACACGTGGCACTTCACAGGCATACTACAGACACCACCCAGGCACCATATTTAAAGGATTATTTCACTTTTCACTTTAATCGTCATTAAAATCAGTGCTCCCACCAAAACGGCCATTTTTAAAAACATTTTAGGCATTGACCCATGTCCCCTGGGGCAGGAGCCAGGTCCCCAAACCATTTTTAGGACAGTATCTTGCATATTAGCCATTAAAATTAGCACTTTTAATTTCGAACGTTCGAGTCTCATAGACTTCAATGGGGTTCTAAAGTTCGTACGGACGTGGGGTCCGTTCGAAAGTTCTGGTGCGAACCGAACCGGGGGGTGTTCGGCTCATCCCTAGTGCTGGCTATAGAGTGCAGAGTTCAGGTGTGTGCTGCCTATAGAATGTAGAGTTCAGATGTGTGCTGCCTATAGAGTGCAGAGCTCACGTGTGCACTGTGCATAGAGAGCAATGTTCAGGTGTGCACTGCCTACAGAGTGCAGAGCTCACATGTGCACTGTACTTAGAGAGCAATGTTCAGGTGTGCACTGCTTATAGAGTGTAGAGTTCAGGTGTGTGCTTCCTATAAGATGCAGAGTTCAGGTGTGTGCTGCCTATAGAGTGCAGAGTTCAGGTGTGTGATGTCTACAGACTGTAGAGTTTAGGTGTGTGCCTGCCTATGGAGTGCAGATTTCAGGTGTGTACTGCCTATACTGTGTAGAGTTCAGGTGTGTGCTCTCTATACAGTGTAGAGTTCAGGTGTGCACTGGCTATAGAGAGCAGGGTTCAGGTGAGAAGGGGAGGAGGGGGGAGACAGATGGGGAGAAGGGAGGGACAGATTGGGAAAAAGGGGGAGGCATGGGGGAGAATGGGTGGCAGATGGGGGAGACAGATGGGGAGAAGGGGGAGACAGATGAGGAGGGGGGGCAGATGCCGAGAAGGAGGGGGAGATAGATGAGGGAAAAGGGGGGTGATGGGGAGACAGATGGGGGAGAGGGGAGGAGGGAGGAACAGATGGGGATTAGTGGGGAGACAGATGAGGAGGACAGGGGAAGACAGATGGAGGAGAACAGGAGGAGGGGGAACAGATTGGGAGTTGGGAGGGGTGACAGATGGTAGAGGAGGGGGAAGACAGATGGAGGAGAAGGGGGGAGATGTGGAGAGTTCAGTGAAATACTCACCCCATGCTGGTCCCTGAAGGCTCAGGCATCATTCATGCAGCCACGATCTAGCTGAAGCCGCTGTAGTTACAATCTCCCCTCACACTTCCCTTTCTCAGGCACACAGCACTGATTGCAATGTGGGTGGGGCAGACAAAGAGATAGGGTCAGGAGGTGGCAGAGCAGACTGAGCCCTCTCTCCTCTCCTCCTGTTTATGGAGCAGAGGGGTGGCGGCAGGGAGTGTGTGCTGGCTGAAAGCTGGGCATTGTGAGTGATAGCTGCTGTAGTTCTAACTTCTGCTGATGTTAACGATCTGCAACCCTGTCTGGGCCCAGCATCCATGAGAGAGGAGGGAAATTTCTGGGGGGGCGCAACTGAAATCTGGGGGTGCCTAGCCCACCCCAACAACCCCCTAGATCTGGCCATGTTTCATAGGAGCGTTCAGGCTGCAGGAAGGACACAGGCTTCACAAGGTGCTGCTGCCGGGCTAGCGTGGCTGTACACATCCCCCACCCAATCTTCTTCTATCACTAGCATGGGAAAGCGAACAGTGAGGGTTCAGTGCAAACAGCCACTGGGAAAGGAGTGCTGTCACTTGTTGACACAGAAACCTTGCTTCTGTGTTAAAGATGACAGGAGAATGCGGAAAGCTCAGAGCAGCACCTGAGGTAGTTCCAGCTGAAAAAATAAACAGACACCAGCACACAGAGCGATATGCATGGGGGGTGACTAGGGTGTGCCCGGGCACACCCAGCTCACCCTGTGCGCATGCCTATGCTCCCACCTCAATAATAGAAAACACGTTTTCTAATTCCCAACCGCTACAGGTATCTGGCTCTTGTGGGTATGTTGACACCTCCAGGTTTATCTCTTCACTTACACTGGGAGGAGAGGAAAACCACACATTTTTACATTGCCCATTTTCTTTTGCAATGCTAGTGTCCCAAGGTCATGTGTTTAAGATTAATTGGACTACAATGATTTTATGATTGCCATAGATGCCAATCTTGTATGAACTAAACTGCAAGTGGACTCTGTATAGCAGGGATATGCAATTAGCGGACCTCCAGCTGTTGAAAAACGACAAGTCCCATCATGCCTCTGGGGGTCATGCTTGTGGCTGTCAGAGTCTTGCTATGTCTCATGGGACTTGTAGTTCTGCAACAACTGGAGGTCCGCTAATTGCATATCCCTGCTGTACAAGGATGTTTATCCGGTGAATATAAGAAATGTTCCTGCTCAATATCTTAACAAGTATGTTAGTTGCTTTTTTTATAGTAAAGTAGTGTTTTATTCAAATTTGGAAATAAATTGCCATAGTAGGCTGCTGAATGATGTTCATGAATGAAGCACAAAAGAGGAAGCCAAGGTCCTAGCAGGGGCCAGGAAAATTCTATATTAACAGTGTTTTCTGTGCAGCCAAAGTCCAGACTCTACCAGGACTTTGACATTTATCAGGACTGAAGAAGCGGGAGCTGCATGGATCTAAACTGCAGAGACTCTTTAGTAGGGATGAGCTTGATGTTCGGGTAGAACATAAGTATGATTTGAACATCGGGTGTTCATCCGTTCACCAAAGAGTGAACATTATGGGGCTTTCGTGGCAAATTCAAGCACCATGGAACACCCCATAATGCACTGCAAGATCGCAGTGCATAGCGGTATAATGATTGGCCAACGCATGCACCTGACCTGCATGCTTTAGCTAATCACAGAACTCTCTGCTAAGAGGGCCATAATTGGCCAAAGTCAGGGTGCCTTTGGCCAATTATGGCTCAGGGGGACTAAGTCCATGCCCCACAGTATATAAGACTGCTTACACGGTGGCCATGTGTAGGGTTGTTGGTGTGGACAGAGAGATAGCTTGATTTAGGTTAAGCAGGCAGGTTATTCAGTTAGTGGCAGTGTATTTGATATACATATATATACAGTCAGTCTAGTATGTATGTATATATATATATATATATATATATATATTCAGTATCTAATACACTGTGTACAGTTTCCAATACACTTCTGGTGGTATACACAGTACATAATACAGTGCAGCCATAGTACAGTTGCTAATGCAGTGCAGACAGTGTACACAGCATCTAATACAGAGTGTACAGTTTCTACTACACTTCTGGTGGTGTACACAGTACACAATACAGTGCAGCCATAGTACAGTTGCTAATACAGTGCAGGCAATGTACATAGTATCTAATACAGTGTGTACAGTTTCTACTACACTTCTGGTGGTGTACACAGTATCTAATACAGTGTAGTGCGTGTTCAAAACAAAATAGGCTAAAAGATGCGGTGCTTGAGTTGGTCTGCCGAGGGGACCGGAGCCACACTGGGGCAGAGATTCTTTCAGATCTGCAGGGGCAAACTCAGAGGTAGTTGATGCCATGGCGGCTTCAGCCAGGAATGGTTGTATGCGACAATGACACAATGACACCAGCCTTCTCTCCACCTTCCAACAGGGACACTTGACCCATGTTCCCTGTTTGGCACACATCCTGAATTTGGTGGTGCAGTGGTTCTTGAGCAGGTACCCAGGCTTACAGGATCTCTCTAAGCAGGCCAGAAAAGTCTGTGGTCATTTCCACTCTTCATACAATGGCAGTGCTCAGCTGGCTGACATTTAAGGGGAATGCAACCTGCCCACCAACCGCCTCATTTGTGACATGCCCACCAGGTAGAACTCAATATTGGCAATGCTGCAGTGGCTGCACACACAGCAGAGGGCCATCAATGAGTACCTGTGCGATTATAGCCCAAGGACAGGTTCAGGGGAGTTTGGTTTGTTTTTGCCACACCAGTGGTTACTGATCAAGGATGCATGCACTGTATTGTCCCCAATTGAGGAGGTCACAAGGATGGTGAGCAGTGACAATGCATGCATCAGTGACACTGTCCCTCTAGTCTACCTGTTGGAGCACACGCTTCATTGAATCATGGACAAGGCACTTGAGGCAGAACAGCGGGAGGAAGAGGAGGACTTCCTTACCTCCCAAGGCCCCATATTTTAACATTATTAAAATCACTGCTCCTGCAAAAACTGCAGTTTAAAAAAAATTAATTGCATCGATACCCTGGGGCAGGACTGTAGTGCAAATCTGCAAAATGCAAAAAGCACTAAAAATGCATAGGTGTGAATCCAGCCTAAGTGACAGAAGTGATGAAAAAAAAGATGTCTATGGGGCAAAATAACGTTGGAACAAATGCAGCCTGAAATCTGTTTTTGTGAGTACTTTACCTTAAGAGGTTAGTTTTAATTGGCATGAGATGGTGGCAGGGTCTCATTAAGCTTGTTAGTCTATATTATTTTGAAGATATGGATAGCACAGCTTCCACAGAATAGCATATAGGAAGCAGTGAGAAAAGGATTTTTTTTTTGTTTAATGAAAATAAAGCACTTAGAAAATAAGTAATTGTTTTAACAGTCAGAGAGGACAAACACAAGGACTTACCAAGTACATTAGGTACAATCATCACATGAAATAATGGTTAGGGCCAGCAACAGTTGGAAAAAAAAAATCAAAAGGAAAGTGACATTGGGCCCTGAGATAAGTATGATTCTAGGTGGAGAAAGGGAGATTATACCATGGATGGGTATATATACTGTATAATGCTAAATGAGGGATTTTGATCTTCTGTTTTGACTGTTTAAACACTTGGATAGATGTCTTTGGACTCTACACATCAGTGAACATTGCATTTTGGCACATCATTCTCCTTTGCTCTTGTTTGTAATATATCATGTATCCCATATTGCAGCCCGATTAAACAGACTTTAGATATAATGTTTATATCATTCAGTTATCTCTGTCTCTACCTTATCCTAGCTTAGCATCTGCTTGGATTTCTGTCTTCAAATAAACAGATTGAAGAACTGCCAGAAGGTGCAGGCAAATTTACTTTTGAATTGACAAGTGCTTTATTAGCATTAATCCAGAAAAGATATTGATGTAAACAGCAAAAGGCAGCGTGACACTTGCATAAGCAGAATGAAGTCACTTTGTAACCAATTAATGCTTTTAAACACTCAGCAAGTTGATCTCGGAGTGTGTAGGTAAGCCAAACCCTTGATGTGTAAACATCATCTTTCTTAAGCCTGTAAAATTGACACCCTTGTAAAAAGATTTTTATTTGGCAGGTCATATTTAGGCACTGAATTCACAGAAGTTTTAAAAGTTTTACTGTAGATAGTTGTAATTACTTACCTCTAACATCAAGCAAAGTTACAAAGTGAGCACATTTTTAAGATGTCCCCCTTTTTTGGGGTTGACACTTTTCTCCAATAAAAAACATCTCTTGTATGTCCAGGGAAGAGTCATGGATGTAGCGTACTTGCTGGCTAGGTTTTGGCATTTTATAAGATAAACTGGTGGCATTGAAAGGTATTTAACTGTATAAAGTGGGTTAAGCACTTGGCGCACATTGTTCCCAACCTAGTTTGTCTTTATCCTGGGATGATCAGTGTTGTGGGGGAGAGGATAGATGTGGGCTTTAACAGAACATGTCTGCAGGTCTGAGCAGACCCAGTGTGGTTGTACAAGGAGGCTAAACAACTTTTGTTGGATTTTGGACTGTCATTATTACACCTGCAAGGAAACATATTGTTTTGATCATGTATTTTGCAATGCTGATAAATGTACATTGGCCAGAATCCCTTGAACACACTGTGGTATCTGTATTACCTCTCTACAATCTATCCTCTTGAAGCTGATTGCTCACACATCATACACTTAAATGCAGAAAATACAAGATTTTACAATCTTAAAAATAATCATAACAAGGTCTTTTTATTAAAGTGATTGTAAAGTCCCCAGTTTAAAAAATAAAATAAAAAATAACAAACATGTCATACTTACCTGCTCTATGCAGTGGATTTGTACAGAGCAGCCCCAATGTTCCTCTTCTCGGGTCCCTCTTCTGTGCTCCTGGCCCCTCCCTCCTGTCGTTTTCTGTACACGAGGGCAGTCATATTTGCTCATTGCATATAAAGGCTCTGCTTCCTACTTTACAGTACTACACTGCTTAGGCAGCCCATAGATGTTTCATTTTTTTGTTCAACCAGTGGTTGAGACAAAAAATGCCTTGTTCCCCCCCCATCCACACATTTGATGTGGATAGAGGAATCCTCCCCGCTGAGCTATTGAATTCTGACAGTGGGAAGACTTCCCTGTTGTAATGATACATTGATTAACACCACTGGCCATAACCGGCAGCACTGATCTAGCAGAAATTTTCCAACAGGGCAGTTGTACAGAAATCAATCAGTTGTTCAACTTCTGTACAACCACCCTGCCTATACTATACATGGATTGAAATTTATTCAGTCCCTGCTGGACTTTAAGGTGCTTACAATCTAAAGTTCTTAACTCACATTCATACATATACATACAAGTACCAATTTAGACAGGGGCCAATTAACCTACTAGCATGTCTTTTCAGTGTGGGGGGGGACCCACGCAGGCACAAGAAGAACATGCAAACTCCGTGCAGGTAGTGCCATGGTTAGGATTCAAACCAATGACCTAGTTGCTAACCACTTAGCCACTGTGCTGCCCAACAATGAAGGGTCTCTCTGGTTAAAATCTCATTTCAACAAGCAAAAAAAATAAATAAAAATTGTAGTGGTTAATCCAATGTTTGCCCAATGGCTAACTTACAAATCTCTACATTTAATACAATACAAAAATATGAAATCATTTGAAAGCCTCATCAAAAATGACTTTAAACCAAAATCTATTTTTCTTTAAAAAAAAAAAACAATTTTTGTGAATCTGTTGTAAAATTTCTTACCTAGAGATGTTGGCAGTAATAGCACTTTCTGTTTCAGGCTTAAAGTTAAGCCACTTTCTCTTTAGCAGCAGTGTCAGCCCCTAATTGCCTCTGAATATGTCAAGTCCTCTGCATGTGCACTGTAACACTATAAACCTGTTCATTTCTATGGGGGGATACTATGCTGGACCACTGGAGGCTGCCATAAGTATGCCTTTTCTTATGAATGAATGGGGTCACAAAGAAAAGGCTGTGTGATCAAAGGGGCAGCTACAAAGTGAAGATCACTGGAGCAGAAAGTTGGTAGGTATATAACCTGGTGAACTGCATTAAGAGGTGTGGAGGGATACATTAAAAGACAGCTTAATAAAGCTACAATCCTCCTTTAGCCATTTCACTGTCACTGGCCACCAGGGGGAGCATTATTCTGACAGATCAGTTAAAATGGCCTTCTTGTTTATCTTGGAACATATTGAAAGGTCTGGTGTCACCCCAACATCCCCTCCATCCCTAATACAATACATATACACATAGGATTCACCCAGGGACTTTAAATGGAGTGAGTATGGTTAGCCAAGGAACATAACATGATTATATTCTTATACTTTGTAATTAATTATTTTTATTGTCCCTTCAGTCCCCTAGCCCTTACCAGCATGTATTCTATGCTGGTTTATGTATATTCATATGCATACCAAATTACTGCATTTAAGCTTACCTGCACTTGCAGGGTCCTTTTGACACACACATATACTTTTTTACTATTTTTTTAGCAGTCGTTCATCATGGACAAGGTGAGACTTCTAGGGACACTTGCACTTACCAAAGCCATTTCGGTCCTTCGGTTGTTCCCCTATTGGGGTTACCTATTGCTCTGCCTCCTCAGCTCCCGTGCTGGATGTCTATTGCTGCTGCCGCCTGTGGCATCAGTGATTGATTGCCTGGCCCTTCCCTTTGGTGAGTATTTGTGTAACATACATTTATTTGGTCTACTACTTGTATTGCAGATATAGTAAGGCATCTACCCCTGAAGAGCGAGCGTGGTCGTGAAACGCATCGGTACTACTGATGCTTGTACATTAGACTGATGCTTGTATATTTTTTTATATACTATTTATTTACCAAAGTATGAGGATTGTTCTCTTTTTACACTGTTACAATGTATACCTCATCGGCCTGCATTCACAGCTGCTGTGTTTTACATGCACAATTTGCAATAAATCAAATTTTTATATAATCATGTTATTTTCCTTGGCTAACCATACTCACCTCATTTAAAGTCCCAGGGAGAATCCCATGTATATATATCATTAGACTTTGGAGAACAAAGGCAAAGGGCACAGAGCTAATCCAAGCATCTCTGTGTCTTGCAATCAATATAGGAAGGAATCAGGAAGGAGGTTAAAGTGCCCAGTATTGAGGGGATTGGCTGGAAGTCTGAGAGACAGGAAGTGATGCAAGGAGTGTGTTTGACACATGGATACACACATATAAGCTTGTTTTTATCTTTTTAAATGTAAGAGTCAACTTGACATTTCTAATAAACTGTATTATCTTTCTATCTATCTTTACATATTACACTACGGGAGGCCTGTTTTCTTTTATTTCTTTTAATAGCGAATATTGAACATCCATAACGGAACCACGAGATCCTGAGGCTAACCAAGCTGTCAGCAGGGAGAAGGTTTATTCAGCAGATCGCAAACCACGTTCATAACCATCAACACGGACATCGATTGGAAACGCGGACGATATACAGGTGATCCCATCTCAGGATACCGATCTAAGGCTTATTGTTCTCCATCTGGAGGAAAGAGCTGTGGGAGCATTACGTGACTATTTAATCATGAAGATTAACATCAATTTCACAACATAATTGTCTATTTAGAAGATTCACCAGGATTATGGACACTCATGATTATTGTCACTAATTTATCACTTTGATTTGGACTTTTTTTTGATGTATACACACTCATTTTGAATTTCAATTACCGTATATACTCGAGTATAGGCCGACCCGAATATAAGCCGAGGCCCCCAATTTACCCCCAAAATACTGGAAAACGTATTGACTCGTGTATAAGCCGAGGGTGAGACATGGCTGTCCATCCCTGTGTGTCCGTCCATCCCTGTGTGTGTGTCCGTCCATCCATCCCTGTGTGTGTGTCCATCCATCCATCCATCCCTGTGTGTGTGTCCGTCCATCCATCCCTGTGTGTGTATCCATCCATCCATCCATCCCTGTGTGTGTGTGTGTGTGTGTGTGTGTGTGTGTATCCATCCATCCATCCATCCATCCCTGTGTGTGTGTGTGTGTGTGTGTGTGTATCCATCCATCCATCCCTGTGTGTGTGTGTGTGTGTGTGTGTGTGTCCATCCATCCATCCATCCCTGTGTGTGTGTCCGTGCAGCCTTGTGTGTGTGTCCAGCCTACCTGTGTCCCGAGCCTCCGTCCCGAGCCGCCGTCGTCCCGAGCCTCCTCCGTCCCGAGCCTCCTCCGTCCCGTGCCTCCTCCGTCCCGTGCCTCCTCCGTCCCGTGCCTCCTCCGTCCCGTGTCGTGCCGATGGATTGCCGCTCCAGGATCGCCGCTCTTCTCGGCGGCCATTCTACAATTCAAAAGCCGCGCCTCCGCCTCCGCCTGTGATAGGCGGAACACTCAATTTCCCAGCAGCCTGTGTTCCGCCTATCACGGACATCGTCTCATCCTCGTCCGTAGTACGAGGATGAGCGGATGTCCGTGATAGGCGGAACACTGACTGCTGGGAAATTCAGTGTTCCGCCTATCACAGGCGGAGGCGGAGAAGGAGGCGCGGCTTTTGAATTTTAATGTCCGCCGTCTGTCTGCTCGATACGCCGATCGAGCAGTCAGACAGCGGTGACTCGAGTATAAGCCGAGGGGGCACTTTCAGCCTCAAAAAAGAGGCTGAAAATCTCGGCTTATACTCGAGTATATACGGTACTGTGTTTACTTTTTTACCAATGATTTGGATTATTTCACCTCAATATTAATGTGTTATGCCGCGTGCACATGATCTTTTTTTCCATCAGAATAAACTCTGACGGTCTTTCCGACAGAGTTTCCGATGGAGTTCTGACCAAACGGACTTGCCTACACAAGATCACACCAAAGTCCGTTCCTTTCCAATGCGTTGGCGTACAACGGGACTAGAAAACAAAGTTCAATAGCCAGTAGCCAATAGCTGCCCTTGCGTTGTATTTGGTCGGACCAGCATACAGACGAATGGTTTTCCCCATAGGAATTGAGTCCGTCAGAAAGATTTAAAACATGTCCTATTTTTAGGTCCGTCAGACTTTTTGAAAAAAAAAGTCTGCTGAAGCCCACACATGATTGGAATATCCGATGAAATGATTCCGTGTGTACGCGGCATTAGGAGTCTGCACAGATCACTTTTATTATTAGTTAACAACCTCAATACCATCATGCTTCTGTTATTTCTGAAAATGGTTGCAGAAAATAAGATCACCTTGGGGTGTACATTTTCGGAAAATGGGGGGTGTTTGTAATGTTCTGGCCTTTTTGTTTTTATTTGTTTGATAACATAAAGCAAGAGAAACGTTTTATTATTATTCATTTTTTAACTTAGTGGTTAATAAATACCACTAAAAGAAAGCTCTATATGTCTCAGAAAAGTGATTATAAAATTAATTTGGGTATAGTGTTGCATGACAGAGTAATTGCTAGTCAAATTGTTACAGCACTGAAATGTATATTATTGCTAAATATTATCTTTTGAATAATCCTATATTAAACTAATGGTTATTTATCCCAAATGCATACCTCTGGATGCAATGTGGCATTAGATATACATCTGATGTCTATACTTATATCCTCCTTACTTCTATTTCATTTCTGGAATAATTTGATGTTTCAAGGTTAAATTTCTTAAGCTATTTTGATACTTTTTCATGGTCTAAGTGTCTGATTTTTCAGTCATACTAAACCTTTAATTTTTCTTTAAATGGTATTTTTAAATCTCTGATGCTTCAGGACTAGGCTGACCTTTGACATTAACTATTGAACCATCCCCTTATCTACAATTTATGGCAAGATACAGTATTACAACATTTTGTCTAACTTGCTGACCTTTACTGTACCATTAACCTCCATGATATGTATCTTGGGCCTTCTAGATGAAAAACTATGACAACATCATGTTAGGATTTTCTTGTGAAGCACTATTCTTTCCTAAGAAATCCATCATGCTTCAGTGGATGCAGCCAAGATTTCTTGCATTAATGTAAGGGAAAATGATAGTCCCGTATGAGAAAAATGCAATAAAATAGAGAAAAACAGCTGTAAAGTATGAGAATGAAGAAATTATACTGCTAGGTTTTATAACATAAGCATCTTTGTTTAACCACTTCCCGACCAGCGCACGACGATGTACGTTGACAGAATGGCACGGGCAGGCATATTGGCGTACAGGTACGTCCAATATTCAATGCCGTCCTGCCATCAGGAGCGCGCCGCCGGCGGCGCGCTCCCGCGCTGGTCGGGACCCCCGTGAGTCCGGTCGCGGGACCCACGGACTCGATCGCCGCGGGCATCCCCGCGATCGTCTCACGGAACGGCCGAATGGAGGAAATGCTGTGTAAACAACATTTCTCCATTCTGCCTAGCAACTAGTGACGCTGATCTCTGCTCCATGTGATTGGAGCAGAGATCAGTGTTCACTAAATGAAAGCCCAACCCCCCCCACAGTTAGTAACACACCCCTAGGAACACTTAACCCCTACATTGCCACCCACTGGTTAACCCTTTCACTGCCAGTGTCATTTACACAGGAATCACTGCATTTATATAGCAGTGATTACTGTATAAATGACAATGGTCCCAAAAATGTGTCAAAAATGTCCGATGGGTCCCCCACAATGTCGCAGTCACAATAAAAATCGCTGATCGCTGCCATTACTAGTAAAAAAAAAAACAATAAAAAATTATTAATAAAAATGCTATAAAACTATCCCTATTTTGTAAACGCTATAACTTTTGCGCAAACCAATCAATAATCGCTTATTGCGATTTTTTTACCAAAAATATGTAGAAGAATACGTATCGGCCTAAACTGAGGGAAAAAAATGTTTTTTTATATATTTTTGCGGGATATTTATTATAACAAAAAGTAAAAAATAATGAGTTTTTTTCAAAATTGTCGCTCTATTTTTGATTATAGCGAGAAAAAAAAAAACGCAGGGGTGATCAAATACCACCAAAAGAAAGCTCTATTTGTGGGAAAAAAACAACGTCAATTTTGTTTGGAAGCCACGTCGCACGACCGCGCAATTGTCAGTTAAAGCGACGCAGTGCCGAATCGCAAAAAGGGTCTGGTCTTTGACCAGCAAATTGGTCCGGTCTGCAAGTGGTTAATCATTTTGAGAACTTATGTAAAATGAATACTTTATTTGGTATTGAAAAAACTTTGCATCATAAGTATCTAGTATCTATTATTTTACCATATGTAACTACATAACAGTTTAGGTTAGGTTCGGTTCACATATATGCGTGTGCGGAAATGCATGTAAATTGCACATATTTCCTCACCTGCAGGCAAGATGCAACCATGTGCACACACTGGAGCTGTGGTTGTGTCAGCGCTAGCGCTAATGGGATTAAAAACTCCCGCGTTTAGGCACTTCCGAAATGCCTTTCAGGCGCTTACGAAGCACCACCTATTCATTTCAATGGGCAGGGCATTTTGAGAGCACTAATTACAGCACTCCCAAACCACCCTAAAGATGCTGCTTGCAGGACCTTTCGGAATGTCCAGCAAAGCACACTGCTCCAGTGTGAAAAGTCACACTTGAATGAATGGAAGGCAGTTTTCAGGCACTTAGCAGAGGCTATTTCCAGCACTAAAACTCCTGAAAACCACCCCAGCGTGAAAGGGATTTAAAAGTTCTATTCTATTTATTGCAGTGTTGTTCTACAGAGATGAGCATCAGTGTCCCAGTCAAAAGGACTTTAAACCCCAATTAATTAGGGCAAGTATAATAAAAAAAAAACATATATATATTTACAATACATTTAAAAAATGGTATTGTGCTATTATCAAGAAGTGTGACATTGCAAATGTTATTGATAAATACGACCATATTTAGTCAATTAAGTCATCCAGGATCCTCAGCTGATTATTTGCAAATAAAAGCCAGCCAAGGATCTGTCATTGTATGGTAGTAGTGCTCTAACTACAAAATGACAGATCCCCAATTAGCTACTCTTTTTAAACAAACCAGTGAAGAATCTGACATTTAGTGATGGTAGCACTACCACTGTGCTAACTCTAGCAGCAGTAGCACTGGTGTTAGCACAGCAGTAGGGCTCCTGCCGCTAAATGGCAGATTCCAATCTGTCTTGTCTTTAACCACTTTCAGACCGGACCATTTTGCTGGTAAATGACCAGAGGTCTTTTTACACTTTGGCACTGCGCTGCTTTAACTGGTAATTGCGCGGTCATGCAATGTTGTACCCAAACAAAATTTGCGTCCTTTTCTTCCCACAAATAGAGCTTTCTTTTGATGGTATTTGATTGCCTCTGCGATTTTTATTTTTTGCGATATAAACGTAAAAAGACCGCAAATTTTGAAAAAAAATGATATTTTCTACTTTTTGTTATTAGAAAAATCCAATAAACTCAATTTTAGTCATACATTTAGGCCAAAATGTATTCAGCCACATGTCTTTGGTAAAAAAAAAGTCAATAATTGTATATTTATTGGTTTGCGCAAAAGTTGTCACATCTACAAACTAAGGTACGTTTTCTGGAATTTACGCAGCTTTTAGTTTACGACTGCCTATCTCATTTCTTGAGGTGCTAAAATGGCAGGGCAGTACAAAACCCCCCCAAATGACCCCATTTTGGAAAGTAGACCCCCTAAGGAAATTGATAAGAGGCATGTTGAGCCCATTGAATATTTTATTTTTTTGCCTCAAGCGATTGAATAATGACAAAAAAAAAATTTTTTTTTTTTTTTTACACAAAGTTGTCACTAAATGATATATTGCTCACACATGCTATGGGCGTATGTGAAATGACACCCCAAAATAAATTCTGCTGCTTCTCCTGAGTACGGGGATACCACATATGTGGGACTTTTTGGGAGCCTAGCCGCGTACGGGGCCCCGAAAACCAAGCACCGCCTTCAGGCTTTCTAAGGGCGTAAATTTTTGAGTTCACTTCTCACTACCTATTACAGTTTTGAAGGCCATAAAATGCCAAGATGGCACAAAACCCCCACAAATGACCCCATTTTAGAAAGTAGACACCCCAAGCTATTTGCTGAGAGGCATGTTGAGTTCATGGAATATTTTATATTTTGCCACAAGTTGCGGGAAAATTACAAACTTTTTTTTTTTTTTTTTTTTTTTTCACAAAGTTGTCACTAAATGATATATTGCTCACACATGCCATGGGCATATGTGAAATGACACCCCAAAATAAATTCTGCTGCTTCTCCTGAGTACGGGGATACCACATATGTGGGACTTTTTGGGAGCCTAGCCGCGTACGGGGCCCCGAAAACCAAGCACCGCCTTCAGGCTTTCTAAGGGCGTAAATATTTGACTTCACTCCTCACTACCTATTACAGTTTTGAAGGCCATAAAATGCCAAGATGGCACAAAACCCCCACAAATGACCCCATTTTAGAAAGTAGACACCCCAAGCTATTTGCTGAGAGGCATGTTGAGTCCATGGAATATTTTATATTTTGCCACAAGTTGCGGGAAAATTACAAACTTTTTTTTTTTTTTTTTTTTTTTCACAAAGTTGTCACTAAATGATATATTGCTCACGCATGCCATGGGCATATGTGAAATGACACCCCAAAATAAATTCTGCTGCTTCTCCTGAGTACGGGGATACCACATATGTGGGACTTTTTGGGAGCCTAGCCGCGTACGGGGCCCCGAAAACCAAGCACCGCCTTCAGGCTTTCTAAGGGCGTTACAGTTTTGAAGGCCATAAAATGCCAAGATGGCACAAACCCCCCCCAAATGACCCCATTTTGGAAAGTAGACACCCCTAAATTTAGGGGTACACTAGTGAGACTAGGTAATAAATGGCGGGTGCCCTGAAACTATAAAAAAATAACTAACCAACCAGCGTCACCTGTAACAGTTATATGGTGATCACTGGTGAAATGGTTAACTAGGGGGCAATCAGGGGGCTTTATGCGGTAGTATATGGGGGTCCCTGGCGCTATAAAAAGCTGCGGCGAACCTAAATACCTACTTGCCTAACTAGCGTCACCTGTGACACTAATACAGCGATCAGAAAAACGATCGCTTATTAGGCTGGGTTCACACTGGAGCGATGCGGGAACGCCACGAATGCGCGGCGGGTTCCCGCATCGCATGCCTCCCGGCGGCAGTTCACACTGCCCTATGCGAACTGCTGGGAGTGTCAGTGAAATGTTACTGACACCCCCAGATCAGTTCGCATATCGCAGTGCGATCTGCAAACTCGGATCGCATGGTGTGAACACCCATGCGATCCGATTCTGCTGCGGGCCAAAAAAAGGGTCCCGTGCGAATTTGCGGCGGGTGCGGCGGGTGTGGCGGGTGCGGCGAATGGCTGAACTCGAATCGCACAGAGATCGGATGTGATTTGCACTGCAGTGCGAATCACATCCGTTCTCAAACCGCTGCAATCTGAACCCAGCCTTAGTGACACTGGCGACGGGGGGTGATCACGGGGTTAAACCTTTATTGGGGGGGTTAGGGGGGTACCTTAGAACTAAAGGGGGCTAACCCTAACTGCCCTAACAGTTATTAGTCACAAATGACACCCGCCGGGTGATCAGGGGGTTAAACCTTTATTAGGTAATAAATGGCGGGTGCCCTGAAACTATAAAAAAATAACTAACCAACCAGCGTCACCTGTAACAGTTATATGGTGATCACTGGTGAAAGGGTTAACTAGGGGGCAATCAGGGGGCTTTATGCGGTAGTATATGGGGGTCCCTGGCGCTATAAAAAGCTGCGGCGAACCTAAATACCTACCTGCCTAACTAGCGTCACCTGGGACACTAATACGGCGATCAGAAAAATGATCGCTTATTAGGCTGGGTTCACACTGGAGCGATGCGGAAACGCCGCGAATCCGCGGCGGGTTCCCGCATCGCATGCCTCCCGGCGGCAGTTCACACTGCCCTATGCGAACTGCTGGGAGTGTCAGTGAAATGTTACTGACACCCCCAGATCAGTTCGCATATCGCAGTGCGATCTGCAAACTCGGATCGCATGGTGTGAACACCCATGCGATCCGATTCTGCTGCGGGCCAAAAAAAGGGTCCCGTGCGAATTTGCGGCGGGTGCGGCGGGTGTGGCGGGTGCGGCGGGTGCGGCGAATGGCTGAACTCGAATCGCACAGAGATCGGATGTGATTTGCACTGCAGTGCGGTGCGAATCACATTCGTTCTCATAAACCGCTGCAATGTGAACCCAGCCTTAGTGACACTGGCGACGGGGGGTGATCACGGGGTTAAACCTTTATTGGGGGGGTTAGGGGGGTACATTAGAACTAAAGGGGGCTAACTCTAACTGCCCTAACAGTTATTACAGTCACAAATGACACCAATGCAAAAAAAAAAAAAAAAAAAAAAAAAATGACATTGGTGTCACTGTGACTGGGGGGCAGGGGTAATTGGGGGGGTGATCGGGGGGTAAAGGGGGGGTGTGAGTGTGCCTGGCATGTTCTACTGTGTGTGGGATGTGTTGGTGCAACTCACTGATCCGCTCTCCTCCGTGTCGGAACGAAAAATACCGACACGGAGGAGAGAATACATCACTTCCTCTCCTGTGTTTACATTACAGGAGAGGAAGTGATGTCACCGGGGATTTCTATTCGTCGGGAGCGATCGCGAGGGGGTGGCCATGAATGAATGGCCGTCCCCTCGTCCGGGATCGCTCCCGAACGAAAACCGACCGCCGCAGGCACCGGGCGGGGGCCCGATCGGGCCCCCGACCCGCGGGAGGCAAATCACGTACATGTACGTGCTTATGCCTGCCCGTGCCATTCTGCCGACGTACATCGGCGTTAGGCGGTCGGCAAGTGGTTAAAAAGCACCACAACCACACATTTATCTTACAGGGCCAGTACACCATAAAGAAAAAAACAATAAACACTATATCCTAATGTAAATAAACATCAGTTACATTGTCCAGTGATGTAAAGCCACATCATTCACCATGACCTGTTGCCTGATCATGTTGACCTACTGGCATGAAAACATCTCCATAGGCATAAAAAATCTCCATAGGCAATGCTTTAAACACCTTTACAAGTTACCTGTTTAGAGTTACAGAGGAGGTCTAGCACTAAAATGATTGCTCTTGCCCTAAAATTCGCAAAGAAACCTCACATGTGTAGTGAGAAAACCATGCGCAACTTACATATGCATTCGCTTCTGTACATGAGCAAGGAGGGATGGAGGCACTTACATTTTTTTTCTTATTTATTTATTTTTTACACTGTCCCTTTAATTTTTTATCACTTTTATTCCTATTGCAAGGAATGTAAACATCACTTGTAATTGAGATAAAGATGGCAGGTCCTCTTTATGGAGAGATCTGGGGTCAAAAGATCTCTCTATTACCTTTAAAAGCAAAAGATCAAAAAAAATCTATAAAATTTAGAGGCCTCTATGAATAAGCCCAATAAGGTTGAAATGCACAAAAAGGGTACGACCAATGGGCAGGGACTGTAGCTGAAGCTTGTACTTTCACTTTGAAACACGGCTGATACATACAGAGTGCAGCCTGGGGCTTTATATTAAAGTATTTGTATTAATGTGGACATATGGAGAGGGACATGCTCCTTGAAGGACCAAGTACCCAAAGTGGAGAGAGAGCTGGCAGGACAATATATAGAGGCTTTAAGCGGCACCATATCTGTCATGCATTGTAACGATTTATAGTGTGTTATGGTGTGAACAATCACTAAAAGCAGCCCTGCAAATCCAACTTGCAAGATTTTCATGCTCATAATACCCTTCAGATATTATGCACCAAGTGACTTGGGCCATGGGTTATTGGTTAATCAGGCTAGTGTCTGCATATACCTGAACAGGTGTAAACTTGCTGCAGGAACCAATCATTGTCCTGAAGCATGTATGTAGGTGAGGATGTTTGGCTGCACATGCTAATCATGTGTATGGTAATGGCAGCCTGCCTGCAGAGAAATAAGTATATTTTTTAGATCAGCAATAGCAACCTCCAAATACTTATCAATTATGGTTTCCCTTAAAGGAGCAGCTGCCGATTGACCCAGAATTGTACCTTGTAAAAAAGAAAAAAAAAAGTCATACCTGCTTAAAGTGATATCACTCAATCATGTCTTTTGTAATATGTGATATTTTCCAAAAGTGCATCCTTGAATGCATGCCTAAATGAAATGTATTTATTATTTTTCTCAATAAATACAGAATATTTATTCATAATTTAAAAGTTATAAATAACTTACAGACATTTAATTGAAACCAATTACCCTTGCTGCTATGACATCTATGCTGAATCTGTACGTGCAAGTTATTTTTGCTCTAATTAGCTATTTCTGTAACAATTCACTGTTATTCATGGTGTTTAAATGTCCCATTGAAAATGTCTAACATGAAATAAAATTATACTGATAAATGACAAATCACACAGGATGTTCATTGGGATGAGATAGACTATAAATTGGTTCTAGGTTTATAATGACACATCTGAAAGGTGCTTAAGTGCTATGGTTGAGCTCATCTTATCAAATGCATATGCAATGTGCAGACAGGATGGTAATTTGATGAAGTATGAAGTATCAGTACTTGCTTTACTGCTTTCTCTAGTTCTGAGGACACCTGTCCATTGAATTAGAGTCCTCTCCTATACATATTTAAATTGTAATATGCCAAGTCCTTAAATAGGGACTTCACTGTAAATAAAAATCATAATGTTGGTATTTAAATTACTGATTCTGTTATGTAAGATATCTCTTTATGAGAACTATGTCAACGCAAGCACAGTTTTTTTTAATAAGCTTTTTAATGCAACAACAAAATACATACATGTATGAAGACAGTGTAGAATACATCAGTGGTTCTCAACCTTAGTCCTCAAGTACCTCCAACAGGCCATGTTTTGGGAATTTCACACGACTAGTTTTCCAGTCGGAATAAACTCCTACGGAATTCCACTGAAGCTGTCTTGCATACACCTGATCAAACCAAATTCCGTCCGTCAAGAACCCGGTAACGTACAACACGTACGACGGGACTAGAAAAAGTAAGTTCTATAGCCAGTAGCCAATAGCTTCCGCCTCATACTTGCTTCAGAGCATGCATTGTTTTTGGTACGTTGGAACAGCATACAGATGATCGGTTTTCCTGATAGGAATTGGTTCCGTCGGAAAAATATTAAACATGTTCCCTTTCTAGGTCCATCATAATTTTAGACGTAAAAGGTCCGATGGGGCATACACAGATAATTGGTGCAGATACTTTTTTCCTCGTCCACTTAACACTGTCAGAGGTATTCTCAAGTTGGAGAAGATTGGTATTGTGCCATGTAAGGTTATTGGTCAAGGCTGATAATTCAGAGTAGGACATTGCTTGGGAACTAAGAGTATTTTTAGGAACATTTTAAGTAAGGAAGATCCGAGCAGGAGGAACTATACCTTTGTAAAATGAGTTAGTGTTTCACAGTATGATTCTAATGCTGCTTCAGTAGTTATGGCTGCATTTTTCAAGTTTGAAAACAAACATCAGTGAATGTATACCAGCTGGAAAGCAAAGTAGGAAAGGCAGAGATTGGGCAAGACCCGTCCTCCTTATGTAGGGGTGTGCTTGGGACCCCATAAAAATGAACTGAATAGGGTATCTATGTCTTTGAATTTGAATATAAAAAAGAGAGCTGGATAAAATATATAGGATATTAGGGAAAAAGACCATTTGATAGATTTACCCTGTCCATCAAGTTCAAGGGGAAGACGTTCCAGGTGGATATTTTATGTTTAAAAGAAACTATAAGTAGGTTCAAGTTAATTTCAATACATGAATAAATCAATAACTGTACCTCAATCCCCAGATATTGTAATTTGCTAATAAGTTGCAACAGGCATGTATCATTAAGATGTAGGTCTAGATCATCATCAATATTGGATTTCAGTTCACTTTAAAACCTAATGCTTATGCCTTGTACACACGGTTGGACATTCCGACCACAAAATCCATCAGATTTTTTCAGACGGATTTTGTCCTAAACTGGTGTTGCATACACGCGGTCGGAAAATTTGATCGTTCGGAACGTGATGACGTTCGCTCGTTACGACGGGACTACGTTGAGGCTAGTAGCCAATAGCTTTGGTCTCGTAATTTGATCTGAGCATGCGTGGCACTTTGTCTGATTGGAATTCTCTACAAACGATTGGAAAAAGTCTGAATTTCCGATGGAAAAAGTCAGATAGAGCCCATACATGATCGGATTTACAATATAATCCGATCAGACCTTTTCCGACTGAATTTCTGACCGTGTGTACAAGGCATTAAAGGGGTTGTAAACACTTGTGTTTTTTCACCTTAATGGTCACTGCCAAAACACCTGGCATTGACCGGCCCCCCCAGCCCCCCCCATTTTACTTACCTTAGCTATGAAACTTGACCGAGTGGAGACACACTGCCTGGTGTTCTCGGCTCTTGATTGGAAAGATTGATAGTAGCACAACCATTGGCTCCCACTGCTGTCAACCAAATCCAATGATGTGGCACTTGGGGGCAGGGCCGAGTCCAGCATTTGCATCCATACGGGAGCATGCCTGCAAGGTAACCCCCCTGGGAGAGCGCTTCTCCTAGAGGGTTATACGATGCGGGGAGGCACTACCAGTGCCACAGAGGGTCCCCAGAAGAGGATGATCAGGGCCATTCTGTGCAAAACAAACTGCACAGTGCATGTTTGTTTTTTAGATATATATATAAAAAGTGCAGCGCTAAATGAAAATGGTCATAGTGTTGGACCATATATTAATGACTAATGTTAAACACTCTGAACATGTGAAAACATAATTAAATGTACACAAAATGAAAAGTGCAAAATGAACATAAATTTGGATTAAAAGTCCACACTGGGGGGCGTGGCCGGACGTTCAGCCTAGCGGACGTGTGGAGACAGAGCTCCGCTCCACCGTCCTCCATCGAGTGCCATCCGCCGCCGCAAACGACTCGGTCGGCCCGCCGCGAACACCAGGAGGTGGCGGAGCATCGGCGGGAGGTGACCGGGGCATTCGCTGTGCTGAGCGGGGATCAGTCTCCGCGGCTCGGGCCTACCTCGCGGCTCGCCGCGGCCATCCTGCGGCCTACACGCCGACGCCATCTTGCGGCCTATTCGCCGCGGACGCCATCCCGGAGGCCGCGGCAGACTGACGGGAGACGAGCATCAACCCCTGTCGGCCCGAGGACCTCCGCTGGACTCCGGAGGGCATTGGGGGCCTTCCTGCATCCAAGGCCATAGCACAGCGGAGCCGCAGACGCAGTTGAAACGGCCGCCCTCTTCAGTAGGCCCGAAGGCCTGACGCAGGGGTGAGTGTTTTGAACTTCTTGCACTGCTCCATAAGCTTCCGGGGGTAAGAACTGTACACAGCAGCCACCACCCTGCGGCCCTCTCCCCTACTTCACTTTGGAGCCTTCACATTGGAGCCATTCCACACCCTCAGGGGCCTGGGTAGCAAGCTGAAGCCTGGGGCCCACACAGCAGGATTCTAGGACCCCTCAGCGCTCCCCACGGGGTCCTCATCTAGGCCTTTCCCCCATGTTATGCGGCCCAGGTCCCTCTGCCTGTCATCAGGATCTGCACAAAGCTACCCACTGTGCCTGCCAGAGCTCCATCTGCCTCAGGGGTCGGCTGTGGCCTGGGGGGTCTCCTCCTTTTGTTTTGCACTGTCCGCTGCACGTTGCTGTCAGAGTCCCCCACATCGATCTCTACTGGCTCTTAAAACCCTCGTATGCTATGTTTAATTAAATGTGAGCGTCCTTGAGCCCCGTCCAGCGTTCAGCTTCATTGCCACAATTATGCCAACCAAGAAACCTAGACCTCGCTCCACAACTAACAAAGGATCTGGAAAGGGACCAACTTTAACCCAATCAGGCTCCGGATCAATACAGCACTTATTTGCCGCAGGGAAATCGACGTCGGACGAACGGGGTGGCCGCGCCAGAACCCCTAAACGCTCTTTCTCCCCTCCCTCTCTCGCCGCCTCTGTTCGAGAAAGCTCACCGGCCTCCTCCTACTGCTCCGAACTTATGGAAGACCCCGGGTCCCCTGGGGGCTCCGACATGTCCGCCTTAGTCAACAGTCTTAAGAAGGAGATGGCGGGGATGTTCCATGGCCTAGAGAAATCTATAAAAAAGGAGATCACCGGAGTTAGAGCAGACATGGCGCACCTTCTGAATAGGGTGGAGGAAACAGAGCTCAGACAGGACTTGCAGGCCTCCGCTATTACAGAATTGCAAGAGACGGTCAAACAACTGGCGTTTGCCCAGAGGGCCTCATCCTACAAGCTTGAAGACCTCGAAAACAGAAACCGCAGGAATAATTTGCGAGTGCGGGGTCTCCCAGAAGCCACTGGTGACAATGATCTTGAACCGTCGATCCGGGCATCCTTAACATGATCCTGGGCAACCCGGTTACTGAGCCGCTGCGGTTTGACCGTGTGCACCGGGCCCTCCGCCCCCGCAATTTCTCCTCGAATCAACCGCGGGACGTTATATGCCGCCTACACTACTTCTCGGACAAAAATGCTGTAATGCTCAAAATGCGGAGTACACCTACCATAGACTTTGATGGGGCCACCATCAGCATCTTCCCGGACCTCTCTAAAGACACGCTTGACCGTCGCAGAGCCCTTAAACCCCTGCTGGATCTTCTCCGAGCTGATGGGATCAATTACAGATGGGGGTTCCCGGCCTGCCTAATTGCCACCAAAAACGGCCGCTCCCACAAATTAAGGTTCCCGGAGGACCTACCCACGTTCTTGAAGGACCTCAATTTACCACAAGTTGATCTCCCTGGTTGGCAGGCCCACATCCCCCACTTCTCCTCCACTTCGGATGCCCAATGGCGGCGAACCCCGTCCAAAAAACGGCGCACGTCCCTTCCAGGATCTACTCACACGAATGGATGAGTGTTGCCACCAAATGAGCGCTTTGGTCTTTCCTTTCCCCCCCCCTTTTTTTTTTTTTTTTGTTGTCATTTTTTATTATTCTGATTCCTTGCTCCTGCAACTTCTGATTTGCTGCTTGCACTTCCCGATCCGGTTCATTTGTTCAACGCTGATGGACACTCCTGGCCCCTGATTAGACCTAACTTACCTGGTTGCTGAGAGTGGGTTCCTAACCTGCAGTTTGACTATTTTACAACCTTAGTGGTCGTTGGGTACCCCGCCTTGCAGGGGTCAGTTGTGCTCCCCCCCCCTCACTCCTTTGTTTTTTGTTCTCCCGGACCGTAAGGAGTTCCCTGCAAGTATGTATCCGCATGGACCGTGACACGGTTCACTGATTCTTGAATGTAATCGAAGGTTTCAGTTGCTGTTACTTATTACATTGCATATTGTTATTTGTATGTTAAGGGCTTTTTTGTTGTTTGGTTATTTTTTCTTGCTACAAGAACGCTTTGCTGAACGCTGGCGGGGCACGTTGCTCCCATGTGCCTCTCGCTCGGCGGACCTCCTACCCCCCCCCCCCTCCTTTTGGGGCTGGGGGGAGCGGATGGCATTTATTTTACGAATTCCGACTCCTGGTTTGAGGTCGGAATTGCCGTCTGCTCTCCCTCTCCCCTCAGGGTTCACGGCAGTTTACTGCGTGACTTTCTAATTGTTCCCACTGGTTTAATGTCCGAAATGTTTTTCCGATGTCTCAGACTGTTCTCTCTACTTCCATTTCTCTCTCTTCCCTCTGTCTTCTTTTCCCCCCTATTACCTTTCCCCGGGTGGCTTGCGTGGAAATTTAAGCTGAAGGGTAACACTCTGCTGCTATGGCTTCCATAAAAATCTCCTCCTATAATGTGAGGGGCCTTCATGTTGCCGCAAAAAGGCACCAAATTACCCGTGAACTGAAAAAGGCCGCATGCTCAATCGCCTTTCTTCAAGAGACGCACTTGACGCATACAACACCGGTCAAGCTGACCTCCCCCCAATTTCCCCAATGGTATTACAGCCTGTCTGATACTAATAAGGCAAAAGGAGTGGCCATAGGTTTCAGCAGCAGTGTTCCCTTCCGCCTTGTTGAAATGTTAGCGGACGATCATGGTCGGTATCTTTTTTTGAAGGGGTATCTGGGCAACACGCGCTGCACCTTGGCTAACGTGTATTGCCCTAATCGGCATCAACCTGCCTTCCTCTCCCAGATCCTCTCTAAATTAGCCCACTTCGCTGTTGGTATAACTATCCTAGCGGGTGATATCAATCTACCTCTTGATCCCATAATGGACACCTCCCAGGGCCGATCCCATATTTCATTTAAAAGACTGTCCGCACTTAAACGCAAGCTCTTCGAGCTACAATTGATAGATGTCTGGCGCATACTTCACCCCAGGGATAGGGATTACTCCCATTTTTCTAAAACACATCAATCTTACTCGCGTATTGATAATATCTTTTTAGATCACCATCATCTCCAACTCCTGCAGTCCGCTCATATAGGTACAGCTACTATTTCCGATCATGCGCCGGTATCGATGTGCATGGCCATGCCCTCCTTAGTACAACGCTCCAATAATTGGAAGCTCAATGACTCTCTCCTCTCTACCGAGGCTGATGTAGCTGAGTTATCCTCCCATATGAAACAGTATTTCCTTGAGAATACTTCTCCCGAGTCCTCCCCCTCTGTTGTATGGGAGGCTCACAAGGCTACCATGCGGGGACGACTCATGGAACTGGGAGCTAGAAAGAAGAGGGAGCATGGCCGGCAAATCGAACAGGTCATCGGACAAATTGCAGAATTAGACAAGCAGCATAAACTTACCTTGCATGTGGCCCATTTAAAAGCTCTTACTTTGAAGAGGGAAGAATTAAAAACCCTCCTTGATATGGACACTGCCAGGAAATTCCGACGCTTCGCCCAGACGTTGTATGAATGGGGAAATAAACCCGGCAGGCAATTGGCGAGATCCCTCAAGGCGAAACAAACCAGGTCATTCATCCCCAAAATCAAACTCCCCAATGGCAATTTAGTACACGCCACTCCCCACATTGCTGCGGCTTTTAGCGATTATTACGCGGATTTGTATAAGGTACAGAGCGAAATGGCCTCGCTAACACTGGGGGAAAAACGCAATCGCATACAGGCTTACTTACAAGAGGCCAATTTGCCCACGTTACCCACGTCCGCACTTCAGGCCCTAGAAGAAGACTTTACGGTGGAAGAATTCCAGGCAGCCCTGAAGTCATCCCCAACGGGAAAGGCTCCCGGCCCCGACGGCTATACTGTTTGCTATTATAGCACGTTTAGCGACGTTTTACTCCCTCACCTCACAGCTTACGCCAACTCTATCTCTCGCAATTCGTGTTTGCGCCCGGAATCTCTTGCGGCCCACATAACGGTATTACCCAAACCGGGTAAGGACCCCACAGCTTGTAGTAGTTATAGGCCAATTTCCCTACTTAATGTTGATGTCAAGCTATACTCCAAGGTTCTGGCTAATCGGTTACTTCCCTTAATACCTGGTTGGATTTCTAAAGACCAGACTGGCTTCATACCTGGCAGGGAAGCCAGGGATAACTCCCTCCGGACCATATCCCTGATTCAATACGTTCGTCGGTGCTCCCAGCCCACCCTACTTGTTTCCACAGATGCCGAAAAGGCGTTCGATAGGGTGGACTGGGACTACCTCAAAACGACTTTGCATCACCTAGGCCTTGGCCCTAAAATGTTCTACCGGATAACCTCCCTTTACTCCACCCCCACAGCCCGTGTTCGCATAAATGGCTCTCTGAGTGAATCATTCTCACTGCACAACGGGACCAGACAGGGCTGTCCTTTATCTCCGCTCCTATTTGCCCTTACTCTCGAACCCTTCCTGTCCACCATTAGACGTAATATTGACATCCACGGTGTTCAAATAGGGCCAGTGACCCATAAATACGCGGCATATGCTGATGATATTTTATTTTTTATTCAACAGCCCCGTGTCTCCCTGCCTAATCTGATGTCGGCCCTCTCTACCTACCAAAAACTCTCCAATTTTAAAATAAACTTTTCTAAATCAGAAATTCTGAATATTAACCTCCCTAGACGGGAAGCGGATCTACTTCGGCCCCTCTTCCCTTTTAAATGGGTTCAGCGTAGTATGAAATATCTCGGTATTTTTCTTACACCGAATATCCACTCCCTCTTCCGTTATAACTACCTCCCACTACTAAACAATCTCAGGGAAGACTTGCGGAAATGGAAGAATCTTTCACATTCCTGGCTGGGGAGGGTTAACGTAATTAAAATGAACGTATTGCCCAGAGTCTTATTCCTATTCCAAATGATTCCCCTGGGGGTACCTATAGGTTTTTTTGCAATTTTACAGACCATGATCTCCCGCTATGTCTGGAGGAACAGTCGTCCCAGAGTGTCTCGGGACGTCTTATATCGTGCCAAAGATGCTGGGGGTCTGGCCCTTCCAAACCTTAGGTTGTATTATTATGCAGCAGTACTTTCAAGGGTGGCAGACTGGAAGTACGCTGCTAACACCAAACTGTGGGTGTCCATGGAGCGCTTATTATGTGGGGCAGACCTCACGGTTGCACCGTGGATCCCTCGAATACACAGACGCCTTGGCACTGACACCTCTTCCCTTACTTCCTCCACCTTGGCTATATGGGACAATCTTCACAGACAGTGCTCCTGGTCTTACAACTCCCCTCTAATGCCCCTTCTTCACCATCAGTACTTTCTACCGGGTCTGCTAGATCCAGGCTTCCGGGCCTGGTCCTCGGATGGGCACCTGATGATACACCAAGTCCTGCGGAACTCTACCATTAAGTCTTTGTCGGATATACTCGGTGCTAAACCGGCTACATTCCTTGACAGGTGGCGGTATGTTCAGTTACGCTGCTTCCTGAGGGCCTTGCCCCAGCCACTGAGAGGTTCCGAGACTTTGAATGAAGTTGAGGTAGTGTTCTACCCCAAAGACCCCCCCCTATGCTGCATCTCACTGCTCTATAAGGCCCTCATCAGACTCCTTCACAACTCATTCCCGCCCTATCTGGCCAAATGGGAGGATGATTTCAATATCAGCCTCACAGATTCACAAAAAAGGAAGGTACTACAACTCTGTCATGTCTCATCCATTGCTACTCAAATTGCCGAAGTTAATTATAAATTGCTCACCAGATGGCACTACACCCCTGTGAAATTACACCAGATGTTCCCTGAAAATTCCCCGTTGTGCTGGAGGAACTGTGGGTTTAGGGCCACTCATGCACACATCTGGTGGTCATGCCCCCTTATTCAGCAGTTTTGGTCTGACGTCATCCAGATTACGCAACGTATCACTGGCATCCTCCTCCCTAATGATCCCTGGACCATTCTCTTCCATGCTACTACAGATTCGGTGGGCCGGTACAAACGCTCCATCATCCCCCACTTGCTGAACGCGGCTAAGGCACTTATTCCTGCCTTCTGGGGTCAACCCAAGATCCCGTCGCTGAAAACCTGGATGCATAAAATAGCGGCGGTTCACCTCATGGAGGACTTTACTCATGCTAATAAGACTACCTCTCAAAAAACCCTATTGACTTGGTTTTGTTGGGGGGAATTTACCTCAACTTCATTCTACAAAGATATCTTAACGCAACCCCACTGAGCCGTGTATGCTGAATGTTACCGCGCAGGCCACCGCCCACCCATTTTTCCCCTCCCCTCCCTGACTCTTTTCTGTTCTTCATGCCCCCCCTTTTCTTTACACTCTCTTGCCTTTCTCTGTTCTTTAATTACACTTCTCAGTTTCTATGATAGACAACATGATGCCCGGTCCTTTTATAGGTGCTGCGCACCTTGTTCATAACCTCCAGAATGTTTGTTCCTTTGGCACTTCCGTTATTATTGTTCTACTGTACTGATTCCAGGCTACTCTAGTGCTATTGATCATCCTGCCCCCTGGTTTGTGGGATTGGGCATTGATGGATTGATTGTATGTTTGATTGTATGTTTGTTTGTGAATTCTACAGTCCATGTTTGTTGTTTATCTCCAATAAACATTTATTAAACAAAAAAAAAAAAGTCCACACTGTGAAAAGTGAGTGAAAAGAAAAAGTCAAAAAATTGTATAAAAGAAGCAATAGTGCTGAAGTGCTGATATAGGTGAGTAGATATCAACCTCCAAATATAAAACAATGCTGCATGAAGATAGAATAATGGGAGAGACCACCACTAATAAAACTGAGGCTTACCGGAGCATATGGACTCAACAAGGCATATGCCAAAATGAGTCATCAGAGCTTTGTGGTGAAATTGCACCAATGCATAGGAACACCAACATTTAAGGATGTTTAACACCGGAAGATGGTATTCACACTTTCCTCCAGAGGACACACATCACAGGGGAAAACTCAGAGATGGAATCCGTTGCATGGGTTCACAGGTTAACCATAAATTAATGAATATTAAAACAATGGCATCAGTAGGCTCATCCCTACTGATGCCATTGTGTTAATATTTCAGTCATACAAGCATTTGTTTTATCTACTCAAATGTGAGTGTTCTCTATCACTTTTTAAATAAATTTTCCTGTTAAACAGATTCACACTATGTGGAATTTTTTTTTCATTTTGCATTAAATCCAAATTTAGATTAATTTTGCACTTTTCATTTTGTGTACATTCAAACCCTTACAAACCACTTTGACCTACAGGTAAGCCTAGATTAAGGCTTACCTGTAGGTCCAAGAAATATCTCCTAAACCTACGGTTTTGGAGATATTTACAAAAAGACAGACACACCGCTGTCAGTTGTGCGCAGGCGCACTGGGCATGCCGCTGCTAACGGCGATTTGGCGTTAGTGGTGCCTCCCATGCGCATGCGCGGAAGTGACGTCATCGCTGCTCCGGTGCTGTGAGTGGCCGGAGCAGCGATACCCGGAAGAAGATGGACGCTCTGTACTACAGGGGGCAGAGGTGACATCGCTGGCTCCTGTGTCAGCTAAGTGACACATAATGGGCTACTTTGCAGGGAGACAATTTAGAAGTAAACCCATCAAAAGAAATTTAAGCTTTACATTCACTTTAAAGGGATTATAAAGGCAGATGGCTTTTTTATCTTAATGCTTTTTATGCACTAAGATAAAAAGCCTTCTGTGTGCAGCAGCCCCCCTAACACTTACCTGAGGTCCCTCTCTGTCCAGCGATATTCATGGGTGTCTCAGCCATCCGAGATTCTCCTTCCTGATTGGCTAAGACACAACAGCGTTGCCATTAGCTCCCGCTGCTGTCAATCAAAGTCAGCTAGCCAATCAGGGTAGAGCGGGGGTGGGGGGCGGGTCGGGGCCCAGTGTCTGAATAGACACAGGAATCTGTGACTCAGCTCGGGTGGCCCCATAGCAAACTGCTTGCTGTGGGGGGACTGAACAGGAGGGAGGGGCCAGGATCACAGAAGAGTGACCTGAGAAGAGGAGGATCCAGGCTGCTCTATGCAAATCCACTGCAACAGAGCAGGTAAGTATATTATGTTTGTTGTTTTTATAGGGTAAAAAAATGAGACTTTACAATTACTTTGAATCAAGTATAAAACTACATTTAATTAGTGTTTTGGATTGCAAAAAAAAAATTAGCATGTCATCTGCATTTAGCAACACCCATTCTTCCAGGGTACTAATAGTAAGACCCTGGATCAAAGGTGTCCCTTGAAGCAATGGCTTCAGTTGCTCAGTCACAAAAGCAAACAAGAGTAACACAGGACCAACCCTCTCTAGTGCCTCTTTATATAGGAAAGGCACCTGTAACTATATTGCTAATCCATTTATGGGCTATCAGTTTATTATATTATACTTGAATCCAGATTCAAAAAAATCTGAACAAAACTGAATTTAGACATGGTTTGAAATATATAGTGGCACTTGTCAGATCTGATTAATTCTGGATGAATCCTCTGCACACTGTTATTTACCTTTCTAGCACGCTTTGCAGTAAATGAAAACAGGGATTTTTAGTTCCACACATATTGCAATACATATTTAAGCTTAAATACAAAAGAAATAACAGTTAAGCACACAATGTACGTAATAAAAATACTAAAATAATTAAACCGCAAGAAACCCCACGCCAGGGTAGCACACAAATTGTAAAATAGTTAAATTTTAAAAAAGTGCTCTGTGCTTAAATTCACAGCTGCCACCTAAATCAAGAAACCCCACGCCTGGACAGCACACACATTTTAAAATAATTACATTTAAAAAAAGTGCTATGTGCTTAAATTCACAGCTGCCACCTAAATCAAAAGTTAATACCATATAACCAAATTAGAAACGAAAAACTAATGCAAGGAGGCCGTGTAAACATATAAAAAAAGTGTGAGAAAATTTGGTATTAACTGTGCACACCCAGTGTTGATAAATAAACTGTGACTTATTGCGTAAATCAACCAAACATAAAAATAATGTCCAAAAAAAGTCACAACATGATTAAATAAACAAAAGTCCAGATAATGTGAATGCACACTAGAACTCAGATTGATATCTTCCACCCAGTGACCTTCCATATCCCCACATGTACAGCTGTGTTCCACCACACGCAATAGATAAAGCACTCCCAAATGGATATGCCGCTCATAAAAATGATGGCCTGAATTTGCATATGTAAGAGGTGAGGACCTCTTACTTTGTTGAAACATGTCCACTATATGTCAAGAGAGAAATTAACGAATGACGGCTACAGTGTGGAACTGAATTTCCGGGAGACCGTCATAGGACGTCCTCCCCTTTGCGTGCTCCCCCTGCAGGGCTCTTGTGGCACATGCTGTGATCCCCGATTCACCGAGACTCGGGTGATCACCGATCCGAGTAAAGGGCTTGGATCAGCTGATCATGTGTGTAAACAAAAGCTCAGTAATTGTTTTTTTTTCTCCTCACACTGACAGCATGAGGAGAAAAAAAAGCCAATCACTGGCTTATGCTCAAGGGACATCAGTCCCAAAGAGGAAGGAGGCACAGCTGCCTCCTCCTCTGCCTCCCCTGTGCCTGCAAGTGCCACCTGCCATTGCCACCTGCCAGTGCCGACAGTGCCCCATAGTGCCACCTATCAATGCCTATGAGTGCCACCTATCAATGCCCACAAGTGCCACCTATCAATGCCCACCAGAGGTGCCAATCAGTGCCTCATCAGTGCCACCTAGCAGTGCTGCCTTCAGTGTAACCTACCAGTGCCGATCATCGCCCATCACTGCCACCCATCAGTGCCCATCACTGCCAACTATCAGTGCCCATCACTGCCACCTATCAGTACCACCTATTAGTTCCACTTCTCAGTGCCCACCAATGCCACCCATCAATGACCTTCAGTGCCACCCATCAGTGCCACCTCTCAGTGTCACCTCTCAGTGCACACCAGTGCCGCCTATCAGTACCCACCAGTGCCACTTATCAGTGCCCACCAGTGCCACCCTATCGGTGACCATCAGTGCAGCCCATCGGTGCCAATCAGTGCAGCCTATCAGTGCCCATCAGTGCAGCCTCACCAAGTACCACCAAAAGAAATCTCTATTTGTGGGAAAAAGTGATAAAAATTTCATTTGGGTACAGTGTTGTATGACAGCGCAATTGTCATTCAAAGACAGCGCTGAAAGCTGAAAATTGGTCTGGACAAAAGGGGGGTTTAAGTGCCCAGTAAGCAAGTGGTTAAAATACCTACTCTCATTGGTGAAATAAAAAGTGCATATACAAAGCATCCAATTCCACATAAGTGATTCTGCCAGCTCTGCCACTGACAGTGTGTGAGTTGAGTCTCCGGCGTCTCACCTGCTCCTCCAGCATGTCACATCCGGCGTGTCACTTCTGGATTGGCATCTGATGTCACTTCTTGTTGCTGGTGATGTCATCACGCTGGGCATGCTTAGGACGCCAATTGTTGAGGTTTCCTTTTGTACTAAGTATTTTACATGTGCATATATTCGTTCTTTTGTGAGTGACTCTTTTATTATTTTTAATACATTTTTTGACAATCTACACTATTGGTTCTCCCTTTATGCTTTTCATGAATTATATCCACTGGAGACTGGAGATCACGCAAGAGAGAAGTTGGGTGCATGACTGACTAGTATCATCATTTAACACACAAATTTCTGACCTCTATTATTACAGTGGGGTCCATTGGATTAGGTGAGAAGACAGCCATAGGGGTATGGTGACAGGCACATTGGTGCTGGTTTTTGGTGAAGAGGTGTGGAGTTATAATCACCAGGAAGCATTTTGTTTAACCACTTAAGCCCCAGACCAATTTGCAGCCAAAGGACCAGTCCCCTTTTTGTGATTCGGCACTGCGTCGCTTTAACTGACAATTGTGCGGTCGTGCGACATGGCTCCCAAACAATTGGCGTCCTTTTTTTCCTACAAATAGAGCTTTCTTTTGGTGGTATTTGATCACCTCGGCGTTTTTTATTTTTTGTGGGTCCAACCCGTTACTAGCAAGGTGTAGCTAATGAAGTGGCCAATAAATGTATATGAAGAAATAGAAAAAAATCTGCGCTTAGTAAAAAACAATAAAGAAATCAGCAGCTGAAGATACTAGGCATAAAAAAATTATTTAAAAAAGTGCAGCGCTTAACCAATAAATATTACTGTGACCATTGAAATAAAACAGTGCAAAAAAGAATGCCAAAAAAAAAACAGTGAAAATAAAAGGCAAACCCACTTTGCACTACAAGTGCACTGCAAGTGCACTTGGAAGTGCAGTCGCTGTAAATCTGAGGCGGAGATGTGAAATGAGGGGAAGTTCTGCTGATTTTATCACCCAATCATGTGCAAGCTAAAATGCTGTTTTGTATTTTCCTTGCATGCCCCCCTCAGATCTACAGAGACTGCACTTCCAAGTGCATTTGCAGTGCACTTGTAGTGCAAAGTGGATTTTCCTTTCGTAAATAACCCCCAATATGTCTTAAAAATACACTCTAAAAAAGTACATGAAATGTGCATCAATCTTGAAGGAACTGAAGTATTTCCATCATATGTAAATTTGCAAAATTACCTGTATATCAAAGATTATAAGACAAATATGTGTGACTGGATTATTGGATTATGTCCTGGATATTCTTAATTTTCTCAAGCTTGATGGTTGGCTGCATCTTCATTGCCATCTGCTACTTTTGGGGGTGACCTCCCTCTGCTGGCTCCCTGTTTTCACCTGGTGTGTGTCTCCTTGCCCTTTCCACAGCTCTCAGAATAGACACATGATGGTGCCCTTCACGCATTAATTGACTGACATATAACCTCTAGTTGCTTTCGCAACTTGGTTTATTTTTGGTCAATTGATATTCTCCTGATGAAGTGAACTAAGATTTGAAATAAATGCATTGAGAATATCTGTGACATACTCTTATCCAGCCACTCATATTTACCTTTTTATCATTGCTATGACAAGTAATTTTGCTAATTTACATACAGTATGATGGAAGTACTCCAGTTGCTTCGAGATTGATGTACATTTCAAGTATTTTTCAAGTGTGTTTTTTCAAAGATATATTGTATTTTTGGAATCAAATCCATTTTTATTTAGTTTCCTACCTTTGTTGATATTTCTCATGAAAGTCTCATGGACACGGTGTTTGTCCTTTGTATTCTTTCTCAGATGCTTGTTGCCAATTGTACAAAGCTTAGAGCTTGAAGTATTCAAAGGTGTATCAAAGCGATAGTAAAATACAGTGCACATTTAGTAGATATTCATTTAACCTACAGGTAAGCCCTATTATAATCTTACCTGTAGGTAAAAATGAAATTACAGAGTTTACTACCTCTTTAATAGTCTAAATATTTATACTGTAAAAATAGTTTTTAATTTCAATAAAATGTCCGTTTGAAAAAAAAGGTTCTACATTATGTTAGGGCACATTATATGCAATGGAAATTATAGTATGCAAGATGTGTTAACTTGATAAACCTGCTTGTGGTAGATGTTGGAGAGGTCATGGGGTTCTAATCTATATGCTATGGAGATGACCTAAACCTACACCTCAAATATTTGTTGATATCATCCATATGCAATACAGTGCATATGCAATCATATGCAATACAGTGTTATCTTGTAGCTAAAAAAGTCCCATCCCCCAGACCCATAACCCCCTGGTTGTAGTAAATTTAAAATAAGCTTAATAAAACAAAAAAATTTAGAATAATCTGAGATAGTTGAAGGATAGATCTGTGCACCTTATGGGAGAATATCGGCAGTAGGGAGAGCCATGTTCATTCTAGAGAGGTGTGAGGTGTCTGTGAGGCAAAATTAGGCTCTACTATGAGGGTATTTCAAACTCCACAGATCTACTTGATTAAAAATAGAATATAATCCATTTAGGGGGCTAGGTACAACCCACTTGCACCTTACACAGCATCACACACATCACAAGAAAACTGCAGCTCAACACTTATCAGACCTCATAGATTTGACAGCTTATCTTTAAATGGGATGTTCCAGGTGGCATGGAAAGGAACTCACACAAACATGCAGTCTCCCTGGTCTGCCAACCTAAGAGTACACAGTGCAAACCAAGGCTAATCTTTATCTAAGAAAGTCATTTCTTCACAGCCACATATTGCAAGGGGAAAATCGGACTCACTTGACTTAAACAAATTAAACGACTTGCGAATGCAAAGCAAGAACAGCTTTCATTGCATTGTTTACAGTATACTAAATGTTTTCTGGACTTGAACCTTACTTTTTAGTGAAATGCTTATTAGGACTAGCAATACCCAGAAACAAAAATGTTAGAATCATATTTTTAGTTGGATAAGGACACCCCTTGTAATTGTTTTATTTTTGTTTGTTAGGGGGGTGGGGGTGTTTTCTTGTTTGTAGTGGTCCTGTTATTTTTCTCAAAGTATTGTGTCAAGAATCATTTTGTTTGTGGTGCTATCCGACATTGAGGTGTAAGAGATAAACTTCAATAGAGATTTAATCACTTAGTAGTGTAACATCAGCCCCTTGCTGATTTTTTTTCTCATTTGTCACAAGTATACAGTAGCTGAGATCTGATATTAAGTGTAAGCAAGGAGCTTACAGAAAGCTAGTTGAAAAGCACAAAACAACCTTGTACTTAACTTAAAAGAGCTGCAAATATGTATCAGCACAGTGTAAATGCAAATTAAAAAAACGTGTGAAATGTAAGAAGGAAGCTTATCCCTGCAACTGCCACACTATTAACTAATCTTAGCGCCACCCATGTGTCTCTAATAGACCACAGGCTAAAAGTCTGTAGACTCCCTATGCTTAACCACTTTCAGACCGGACCATTTTGCTGGTAAATGACCAGAGGTCTTTTTACACTTTGGCACTGCGCTGCTTTAACTGGTAATTGCGCGGTCATGCAATGTTGTACCCAAACCAAATTTGCGTCCTTTTCTTCCCACAAATAGAGCTTTCTTTTAAAGGTATTTGACTGACTCTGCGATTTTTATTTTTTGCGATATAAACGTAAAAAGACCGCAAATTTTGAAAAAAAATTATATTTTCTACTTTTTGTTATTATAAAAATCCAATAAACTCAATTGTAGTCATACATTTAGGCCAAAATGTATTCAGCCACATGTCTTTGGTAAAAAAAAAGTCAATAACTGTATATTTATTGGTTTGCGCAAAAGTTGTCACATCTACAAACTAAGGTACGTTTTCTGGAATTTACGCAGCTTTTAGTTTGCGACTGCCTATCTAATTTCTTGAGGTGCTAAAATGGCAGGGCAGTACAAAACCCCCCCAAATGACCCCATTTTGGAAAGTAGACCCCCTAAGGAAATTGATAAGTGGCATGTTGAGCCCATTAAATATTTTATTTTTTTGCCTCAAGCGATTGAATAATTTTTTTTTTTTTTTTTTTTTACACAAAGTTGTCATTAAATGATATATTGCTCACACATGCTATGGGCATATGTGAAATGATACCCCAAAATAAATTCTGCTGCTTCTCCTGAGTACGGGGATACCACATATGTGGGACTTTTTGGGAGCCTAGCCGCGTACGAAAACGAAAACCAAGCACCGCCTTCAGGCTTTCTAAGGGCGTAAATATTTGATTTCACTTCTCACTACCTATTACAGTTTTGAAGGCCATAAAATGCCAAGATGGCACAAAACCCCCACAAATGACCCCATTTTAGAAAGTAGACACCCCAAGCTATTTGCTGAGAGGCATGTTGAGTCCATGGAATATTTTATATTTTGCCACAAGTTGCGGGAAAATTACAAACTTTTTTTTTTATTTTATTTTTTCACAAAGTTGTCACTAAATGATATATTGCTCACGCATGCCATGGGCATATGTGAAATGACACCCCAAAATAAATTCTGCTGCTTCTCCTGAGTATGGGGATACCACATATGTGGGACTTTTTGGGAGCCTAGCCGCGTACGGGGCCCCGAAAACCAAGCACCGCCTTCAGGCTTTCTAAGGGCGTTACAGTTTTGAAGGCCATAAAATGCCAAGATGGCACAAACCCCCCCCCCCCCCAAATGACCCCATTTTGGAAAGTAGACACCCCTAAATTTACGGGTACACTAGTGAGACTAGGTAATAAATGGCGGGTGCCCTGAAACTATAAAAAAATAACTAACCAACCAGCGTCACCTGTAACAGTTATATGGTGATCACTGGTGAAAGGGTTAACTAGGGGGCAATCAGGGGGCTTTATGCGGTAGTATATGGGGGTCCCTGGCGCTATAAAAAGCTGCGGCGAACCTAAATACCTACCTGCCTAACTAGCGTCACCTGTGACACTAATACAGCGATCAGAAAAGCGATCGCTTATTAGGCTGGGTTCACACTGGAGCGATGCGAGAACGCCACGAATCTGCGGCGGGTTCCCGCATCGCATGCCTCCCGGCGGCAGTTCACACTGCCCTATGCGAACTGCTGGGAGTGTCAGTGAAATGTTAATGACACCCCCAGATCAGTTCGCATATCGCAGTGCGATCTGCAAACTCGGATCGCATGGTGTGAACACCCATGCGATCCGATTCTGCTGCGGACCAAAAAAAGGGTCCCGTGCGAGTTTGCGGCAGGTGCGGTGGGTGCAACGCGAATTCAGCCATACTATCTGTATGGCTGAATTCGAATCGCACAGAGATCGGATGTGATTTGCACTGCAGTGCGGTGCGAATCACATCCGTTCTCATAAACCGCTGCAATGTGAACCCAGCCTTAGTGACACTGGCGACGGGGGGTGATCACGGGGTTAAACCTTTATTGGGGGGGTTAGGGGGGTACCTTAGAACTAAAGGGGGCTAACCCTAACTGCCCTAACAGTTATTACAGTCACAAATGACACCCGCCGGGTGATCAGGGGGTTAAATCTTTATTAGGTAATAAATGGCGGGTGCCCTGAAACTATAAAAAAATAACTAACCAACCAGCGTCACCTGTAACAGTTATATGGTGATCACTGGTGAAAGGGTTAACTAGGGGGCAATCAGGGGGCTTTATGCGGTAGTATATGGGGGTCCCTGGCGCTATAAAAAGCTGCGCCGAACCTAAATACCTACCTGCCTAACTAGCGTCACCTGTGACATTAATACAGCGATCAGAAAAACGATCGCTTATTAGGCTGGGTTCACACTGGAGCGATGTGGGAACGCCACGAATCCGCGGCGGGTTCCCGCATCGCATGCATCCCGGCGGCAGTTCACACTGCCCTATGCGAACTGCTGGAAGTGTCAGTGAAATGTTAATGACACCCCCAGATCAGTTCGCATATCGCAGTGCGATCTGCAAACTCGGATCGCATGGTGTGAACACCCATGCGATCCGATTCTGCTGTGGACCAAAAAAAGGGTCCCGTGCGAATTTGCGGCGGGTGCGGCGGGTGCGGCGAATGGCTGAACTCGAATCGCAGAGATCGGATGTGATGTGCACTGCAGTGCGGTGCGAATCACATCCGTTCTCATAAACCGCTGCAATGTGAACCCAGCCTTAGTGACACTGGCGACGGGGGGTGATCACGGGGTTAAACCTTTATTGGGGGGGGGGGTTAGGGGGGTACATTAGAACTAAAGGGGGCTAACCCTGACTGCCCTAACAGTTATTACAGTCACAAATGACACCAATGCAAAAAAAAAAAAAAATGCATTGGTGTCACTGTGACTGGGGGGGCAGGGGTAATTGGGGGGGTGATCGGGGGTAAAGGGGGGGTGTGAGTGTGCCTGGCATGTTCTACTGTGAAGTGTCGTGTTGGTGCAACTCACCGATCCTCTCTCCTCGGTGCCGGAACGAAAAATACCGACACGAGGAGAGATTACATCACTTCCTCTGCCTGTGTTTACATTACAGGAGAGGAAGTGATGTCACGAAGGATTTCCATTCGTCGGGAGCGATCGCGAGGGGGTGGCCATGAATGAATGGCCGCCCCCTCATCCCGGATCCCTCCCGAACGAATACCGACCGCCGCAGGCACCGGGGGGGGCCCGATCGGGCCCCCCACCCGTGGGAAGGCAGGGACTTATATATACGCCCATATGCCTGCCCGTGCCATTCTGTCGACGTATATCGTCGTGCGGCGGTCGGCAAGTGGTTAAGGTATCATTTCAGGAGTATCACAATGTACAAATATGACAATGCCACTTGAAATATTTTTAGAATTTGAAATTCCAAAGCCAAAGTTTTTCTTTCTAACACTTGTTTCTCCTAGTATACATAATGTGTTTTCTTTAGTTTCTTAACAAGTTCCCCTGTGGTTCAATTATACGATTTTATGATGAATCATATTGAATGTTGTTCCATGGCATACATGTCTGTTTCTGCTGTAGCTTCCATTCACAACTGAAATAGACTTATAAAACTATTCACATTTATTTTTTCTTTCATTTGTGTCATGTCCTATACTGAAGTATGTATATTTGTTTAAATTTGCTCTAATGACTTTCTATACATCTGTAATCTGTTAAAACTTAGGATGGACTTCTATGTACAGGGCATTGCAATGATAGTGTTTAACACATGCTTCTTGTACTAAATCTCTGTTTCCTGAGATGTAACTGAATGCTCCCTGAAGCCCATCACTGACAGGCAGATTGCATAGGTCTCTAGTCAGCCTGCTTTGAAGTAATTGGCAAGCATTGTTACCCATGCAACCAGCTTTCTGACACTTTAATGTGAAAGGAATAATTCCTTTAGAATAAAGAAACAAAAAATAAATAAAAAATGGTAGCAAGAGACTCTTCAGCATGTTTGCGAATCTCTTAAACTAACCCTGACCTGGGGCTGTATATGTCATCGGATATATCACTGTCAGCTAAGCAACCTTGGTCAGATCAATTCTAAAATAATATGGTACATAACCAACATTAGTTTGGTATAAAAGTGCATCTCCAACCAAAATTGTATTTCTGTCTATGGGCCAAGACATTGGGGTGATTTAAGGCAAATTGACTGTTCAATTTGCAGGGGAATTAGCTTCAGAACTTAGTGAATGTGGTGAAGTTTCACTTTTCAAAGACTATCCAATCACTTGCAGGGCAAATAAAAAACAGCATTTTTTGTTGGAAGTCAGTAAATCTTAGCTTCACCTCATTCGCTAAGCTCTGAGGCAAATTCTCTTGCAAAGTGATATAAATCAACCTCATTGTCAGCAGGACAGGAAATTAGGGGGGAATCTCAAGGTAGAGAGACAGACAGCAGTATAAATGTTATAGCTTCCTATAGGGATTTGGTGGCAGCACAAGGAACCACAGTGCTTGATGGGAACCAAGCATCTGATACTTCCATAAGTGTGTTGAATGAAGAGGATTCTTTTGCTCATGAAAAAAGTGAAGATCAGTGTAGCAACAGTGGGACAGGTTTGTGTATTATGTTTTCTTTACATGAGGAATCCTATTTTAGATTTAAATGATGTGTCAGTAAGTGGACTAGGTGCAGCGTTGTGCAGTGGGCAGTGACCACACAAGTCCAAGTTTGGTTATAGCAATATATTGTGGAAAAGTTCAGCAAGTACAAACAGGCCCAGTGGGGGAGCACACATGACCAGAGCCACTTTCAACTGCAACAGCGATGAAACAGCAGTTTTAAGAATGGAAGATGCTAATACTGTCTGCTACGAGGAGCAGAATACAGCTTGGACGGTCCACACCTGGAAAAGGTAGACTTATACCCTGCACTGTTCTACTTCTCCAAAACCTTTCCCTGTGTCTAAGCACTCTCCCTGTCAGACGGAAGTCCTATCCCTATGCAAAAAAAGCCCGGGAGCCAGAGTTTTAAAAGATGCCCAACAAAGTCACATGGGGCACTTGCAGCCTATTAGATAGCTGCACCTTTGTGACCAAGGAATTCATAGAGAAAATTTCCTTTCAACTTACTCCCCATCTGCATTACTGCTACGGTCAAGCGGAGAACAAACACAGACTACACCTGCCTACACTCCCACCCCCCTTTGGCAGGTGCTGTCTTTTGGTATCACAACAAAGTAAAGAACAACATATATCTACGCAAAACATAGTTAAGGCAATGGATAAAACAAAAATGTCAAACAACATAATCAAAATACTTTGCAGGGAGTTGCCCACAGTTAGATTACATTTGGATGGTTGACCTTACTGTCCTCCATGGTTTCCCCTACAAAACTTCATTTGTTACTTATGACTAGGGATGAGTCGAACACACCCCCCCCCCGGTTCTGTTTACACCAAAACCTTCGAACAGACCGAAAATTCGTACAAACTTTAGAACCCTATGAAAGTCTATGGGACTCAAAAATTTGAAATCAAAAGTGCTAATTTTAAAGGCTAATATGCAAGTTATGCAACACCAGCAATAAGGGGTATCTTCAGGTGTATACTGTGCTGGAGGCACACAACACCCACTTTAACTCCCGCAGATGCCTGTATTAGAGCACACCAGCAATAAAGGGTAGATACAGGTGTATACTGGGCTGTGCTGGAGGCACACAACACCCACTAACTCCTGCAGATGCCTTTTTTGGAGAACACCAGCAAAAAAGGGTAGATACAGGTGTATACTGTGCTGGAGGCACACAACAACCACTAACTTCTGCAGATGCCTGTATTAGAGAACACCAGCAATAAAGGATAGATACAGGTGTATACTGTGCTGGAGGCACACAACACCCACTAACTCCTGCAGATGCCTGTATTAGAGAACACCAGCAAAAAAGGGTAGCTACAGGTGTATACTGTGCTGGAGGCACACAAAACCCACTTTAACTCCTGCAGATGCCTGAGAAAAGAACACACTGTCCCTGCCTATCTTGCTCTTTCCCTGCACACTGGAACACACTACACAAGGCTGCCGCGCTGGCGGCCTTATATAGTGTGGGGCGTGTACTAAACCCCCTGAGCTATAATTGGCCACAGGCATCCTGCCTGTGGCCAATTATGGCTCTCCTCACTGCTGGCGCTGTGATTGGCCAAGCATGCGGGATCACACTGCATGCTTGGCCAATCATGAGCCAGCAATGCACTGCAATCATGTAGTGCATTGTGGGCTGTTCGTGCCACATGATTTTGGTACGAAAGGTCCACAAAGTTCTGAATTCGCCAAACAGATGAATGGCCGATGTTCGAGTCGAACATGCGTTTGAGTCAAACAACGAGCTCATCCCTACTTGTGACTACAGAGCCTTGGTGGTTGGGGGTCCACAGGGACATCTACACCCCCTTCATCCAAACAGAGATCTAAGTCATCAGAAGAGTCCAGGGAGTCAGCAGGACTGGCATTCTCCTGGAACAGTGTCTCAGAACTGTTCGTAGGTGGGTCAGAGGTGTTTTTCCTTTCAGGATCAACAGAAGCCGGAGGTAGCATTCAAAAGGGGCTTTCTATACAGGAGGTATATCCTTGGGCTCATCATACCTTCTGGTTTGGCGAAACAAACCCCACTCAGTATGTAAGGCCTCAGCAAGTTGTGGTGGAGCCATCTTTTGTTAGGTTTAGGGCTCTCTGAGACCACATTGTACACTGGGGTAAGTGGGAAAGGTTGCTTTTCCGCTTGATAGGGGATATGCTGCCACTTGAGGTCTTTGCCAACACCCAGCCCCCTAGTTGTAATGGCAGTTTGTCTATGTCAGGATCCTCAGACAGGTCTTTGTGTTGGCCCAGAACACCTACTTGGTCTTTTTGTAGCCAATCCCAATTCTCTTGCACCTACATACTGGGCATTTGGAAATTGGGGTGTTCTGAAGCGCCAAGCAGGAGATCTACAGTTAATCGACTGTATGGTCTGAACATTAGAAAGAAAGGTGTATGGACGTTAACATTCCCAGTAGGGTTGAAACATTCACAAGCCCCATTACCCGGAGCATGGTAAGACGTCATATGTGAGTCACCACTCAAGTGGCACAACTTGCACAGAATTTGTGACTCAAAATTTGGGCCCTGGTTTAAGAGTATAAAATGATTAAAATAAGTGTAGCGTTATGTGAACATAATAAACATCCACTGTGCATATAAATAAAATATAAATGTAAAATAAAGTGCAATATTTTATTCATATTCAATGATAATATGCAATGATCAAAATTCTTTCATAAATGCCACAGTGTCCTTATGAATTCCAATTAATAGTTCAAAGCAGCAAAATAGTTAATTTTGTGATTCGTGAAATCAATACAACTGAAGGTAATATCTTCACACTGATGCACATATGTGCACGTATAGAAATCCTTGTATCAACTCCACCAGTTGTGCCCTCACCTTATAGGCTTAAGATCTGGGCCTTAGATCATAATAAATCCCCAAATTAGCTTCTTTAAATTTTCCTCCTTCTTATAACTCATCCGTTTACTCAAGCATCTCTCATAATAGGGTATGCTTCTTTCTTATTAATTAACCTTGGCCTCCACTCACAACTCCCGCATGCAAACCAACAAAACTTGCAATAATGCAAACTGTTTTTATAGATATATTAATTTAAAACATAAAACAGGTAACAACCACATTTTTCAGATTAAAAAAAGCCTTTATGTGCAAATTCACAAATGCTAGGACGATGGTATCCCTTAAAACCATCTCTGTAGCCCTGGTTAGCAGTGTTCCTCAGTCTGTTGCACTGAATTTCCTTTCCTTGGTTACTTCCAATCACACAACACTAACCGACCTCAGGTGTGTGTTATGTTCCATCGCTGTCACGGGTCTAAGTGGCCCCGGGCAGGTGTGCTCCCCCAATGGGCATGTTTGTACATGCTGAACTTTTCTACAATATTTTGCTATAGCCAAACTTGGACTCACTTGCGTGTTCCCTGCCCACTGCACAACGCTGCACTTAGCCCACACTTGGCGGCAGTCAGCAGGATATTCCCCTCTTAGAAGCTGGTGCAGAAGGAAGATTAGAGGCCACTATGGCACCATTAGGAGTGGCCTTGGTCCTGGTGCCGAAGTTTAATAGGTCAACTATTGGGCATTTACCCAGGATCTGTGGTTGGTCTGAAAGCCACCATTAAGCTAAGTCCAGTCATAAATGTTCTAGTAAATGACCAGATGGTCCCTTGCTTGATTGATACCGGGTCTAAAGTCACCATTATGGAGTATTATGTCTATGCCCAGTGGTTTGGGACTAGACTAGTTGGACCCATCCTGGCTGTCTTTGAATGGGCCAATAACCCATCCATCATAGTGGAAGGAGTCACCTGGGTGAGGATACACATAGACGGCCAGGTGGTGAAATCGGTAGGGGTCATAGTGACCCACAGTCCAGTGAGTTCAGCAGTACACATTATCCTGGGCATGAATGTTCTGAAGGACCTGGACTTACCTAGCTTGCTGTGGTAAGGGCTGTGGCCCACGAGCTGTGGGGCTCAATGTGAGCCGAGTTTCTGGCTGTCATAGTTCGCTCTTCAGGTGGATGAAGAACAAACTATTGGTGTCACAATCCTCAGGACGGGCTATAGCAAAATATTGTAGAAAAGTTCAGCAAGTACAAACATGCCCAGTGAGGGAGCACACCCCACCGGGGCCACTTACAACTGTGACAGCGATGGAACAATAGTTTGAATAATGAAAGATGCCAACAGTATCTGCCAGCAGGAGCAGAATGTGAAAGGGGAGGCTTATTGGAAGAGGTAGACATAGACCCCACACTGTCCATTCTCCTCCAGAACCTGTCCTTGTCTCTAAACACTGTCCCTATCAGATAGGGATCCTATCCCTATGCTAGCAATTCACAAAAAGCACACCAAGCCCAGAATGTCTGTCTGACTCAAGATAGCCACCATAGTCACATGGGGTGTCTGCAGCCCCTTTGTGACTGAGGAAATCATAGAAGAACCAAGTTCCTTTCAACTTCTTCCTTCATCTGATTTCCTGCTGTGGTCAAGCACCCCCTGCAGTAGAGAACACAGACTGCATCTTGCTTCCAAATTGATGTTTACAAAGGCCTGTGACTTAGGCTATTTCTGGGAGTTCTTTGAACAGGATAAAATCACTGCAACATTGTCACCCTGTTAAGCTCAGTGCTGCCTTGCAGGGAGAGGAGGAGGGTTCTTGGTGCTGCTTCAATCTCTTGTTCTGGCCCTGGCAGCCATAGAAAGATTTTACTCCTATGGTGAAATCACTGGGGTGAACCAGGGGGTCTCCAGCATCCATGGATCAGGTGAGTTAATAAAAAAAACACTACAGGTATCACATGGGCAGAGTTATCTTCACTGGGTTGCAGAGATGTGTGTCAGATGTGTGGTCTCCCAATGTGCATTTTGGTTCCTTCTGCCCACCACCACAAAACTGTATTCTGTAATGGTCTATTATAATAGGGAAAGACCATGTCACAAGTATGTATTAACTTTTTCTTTAAAGGGTGTACTATTTATTTATTTATTTTTATCTAGCGACCAAGCTGTTTTAAAGTGGTTCTGCACCTAAAAAAAAATATTAAAAGCCAGCAGCTACTAATATTGCAGCTGCTGACTTTTAATAAAATCACACTTACCTGTCCCAGGGTCCAGCGATGTCGGCGGCAGATGACAAGCGACCGCTCGTCTCGCTGCTGCCCCCGCTGCCATCCTCTGTCAGGGAATCGGGAAATGAAGCATTGCGGCTTCACTGCCCGGTTCCCTACTGCGCATGCGCGAGTCACATTGCGCGTCTCTTATGGTCCCCCGCTGTGTCCTGGGAACTGTGTGTTTCCCAGAACACAACGGGGGGCGGGGCGTCTGCGGGGGTCTGCGGCGGTCTGCCCGGAAGTGGGTGCAGATACCTGGATTATCCAGGTAACTGCACCACCTCCCCCCTGAAAGGTGCCGATTGTGGCACCGGAGGGGGGGAGGGATCAGATTAGCGGAACTTCCCCTTTAGGGTGAAGAACCGCTTTAAGTACTTCTAGTAAATGTGTTATTTTACAGAAACATTGGCACTTTTAAAGCATTGATAAAGAGATTCCTAACAGGTGTTCTGAAATTTCAGTTACATATGTATGTGTGACTGTCCAATCATATCTCTTTGTTCCACATGCTAATTTACTAAAGCCTTTTATGTGAGCTGTTGTACTGTACTTAAAACACATTTTTTGCATACACATGGTACTTAGGTTATTCAGTAGATTTGAAACTCTATTAAAGCATTGATAAAGAAGTGGAACAATTATTTTACTAAAATATAATTGTGTAGGTGTGAATTTTCAGTCATAGGTCTTTGTTTTCCATGCCCCTACCTACACCAAAGTCTTTTATAGGAGGCGCATAAATAGCATTTTTGTTTTAAAAACAAAACAAACAACTACAGTTCTTACAAAGTGAACTTTATTGATTGTTCTTGAAAACCTACTGTATGTACAATTATTGTAAGCAGCACATCATGGGGGTCATTTACTATAGCGCCAATAAATGACCCTGCAGTCCTGGAAAATCCCGGCCCAATTAAGTCCAGTTAAGCTTCAACTCTCAGAAACTGGGCATTAATGCAAATGGGATGTAGCGCTATTGCCAGCAAACATCCCTGTCAGATCACATATGCGGGAATAGTGGAAGTCAATGGGGCTCGAACCTGCAAAATCCAAAGTTCTCACTGAAGGCTTATATGCAAGTTCTCACGTTTGGGGACCTGGATCCTTCCCCAGGCACATGTATTAATTGGAAAAAATGTTTTTAAAACAGCCGCTTTTTTCAGGAGCAGTGATTTTAATAATGCTTAAAGTGAAACAGTAAAAATTTAAAATTCCTTTAAATATCATGCCTGGAGGGTGTCCTTAGTATGCCTGTAAAGTAGTGCATCTTTCCCGTGTTTATTACTGTACTGCAGCAAAATTACATTTCTAATGGAAAAAATGTAATTTAAAATTGCTTGCGGCTGTATTGAATTGCCGGTTCCCAACAATATAGATTAAAAATCAAAGAAAAAAAGCATAGGTTCCCCCCATCAGTCCATACCAGGTCCTTGAAGTCTGGTATGGATATTAAGGGTAACTCCACACCAAAATGTTTAAGAAAAATGGCGTAGGGCCCCCCAAAATCCATACCAGACCCTTATCCGAGCACACAACCTGGCAGGTCACGAAAAGGGGGGACGTGCAATCGCCGCCCCTCCTTGAACCCTACCAGGCCACATTCGCTCAACATGGGGAGGGTGTTTTGGGGTCCCGCCCAAAACACTTTGTCCCCATGTTGATGGGGACAAGGGCCCTATCCCCACAACCCTTGCCAGGTGGTTGTGGGGGTCTGCAGGCAGGGGGCTTATCTGAATCTGGAAGCCCCCTTTAACCCCATATCCGGGCCCCCTATGTGAATAGGTAGGTCTACATTGTACCTCTACCCATTCACCTAAAAAAGCAGTGAAATGTGACAAAAGACAATAGCCGGTTTTTGATAATTCCTTTATTAAAAATGTCTTCTTATTTCCCTCACTTCTTCCTCCATCCTCTTCCAGTCTTCCTTCGGTTTTCTCCTTCTTCCTCCAGCTGCTTCTTCCACTGCTTCTTCCTCCATCTTCCTCTGGTCTTCTCCATCTTCCTCCGGCTTCTTCTTCCTCTGTTTCATCCTCTGGCCTTTCTCCTCCACCGCTCCCGCAGAACATTCAAAAACGAACCTCCTCCAATGCTGCGATGGGGCGCATGAAATCATTTTGAGACCCTACCCCCTATGTGAATGGGTATCGGGTACATTATACACCTACCTATTCACCAAAAAAAGTAGTGAAATGTGACAAAAAAAACAATAGTTCTTGACAATTCCTTTATTGTAAAATAGCTTTGAGTGGTCTTCTCCCCCGAGCCATGTCTCCTGCTGTCATCTTCTCCTGGTGCTGTCTCTCTTGCCACCATCTTCTGTCACTGTCTTCTGTTGCCATCTCTCCCACCACTACTTTTCCCGCTGCTGTGTTCTTCCTCGCTGCTGTGTTCTTCCTTGTCTTCCTCTACCCCTTCTGGGTTGTCACCCGCTGTCTGGCGTCTCTTACACAGCCATGGGGAGTGATCAACCGTCAGACAGAAAGCCTGGCTCCTTTTTTCCAAAAAATAAAGGGGGCGGGATTTCCATGTGACATCAACGGATGGTCATGCCTTTTTTTTACTTCTGGCGTGGTGGGTCCCCTCCCAAAGAGCCTGGCAGGGACTCCATGCAGTTTTTATGTAATTTGTTTGACTGGCATTTTTTTTACCTTCAGTGGGGAAGACGCTGACATCTGATGACTCATTGGTTTTTAAGGATGTGGCGGCTGACTTCCCAGCCCCCCCGTTACCAACCAGCTATATACAGTGTTAAAATAAGAACCGCAAAACACATCAAAAATCACCTTAACACAAATGCAACCTTTGCGTTTCTGGTGTAGTTCCATTGAAATGTATTACCCGCAAATTGCGTGAAAAAAAAAAGTCCCCGATCATTTCCAAAAATGTAATGGCCGCAAAATGCATAGATGTGAACTAGTACCATAGGAAACCATGTTAAATGGACTGTAGAGTGTTTCTGCAAACTGTGAAATGCACTAAAAAATGCATAGGTGTGAACCTAGGGTCAGGGCCAGTTCACACTAGAGCTATGTGGGAACCCTGCAAATCCAGTGCTGGTTCCAGCATCGCACACAACTCACAGGCAGGTTATGATGCCATATGTGAACCGCTGGGAGTGTCAGTAGAAAGCTAATGACACCCCCAAATCAGTTTGCATACCGCAGAGTGAACTGCAAATTCAGACAGCACCCACGCGATCCGATTCTGCTGTGGACCAAAAAAGTGTCCTGTGCAAGTTTGGTCCGAAAGCGATGCAAATTCAACCGTACAATCTGTATGGCTGCATCACATAGAAATTGCATGTGATTTGCAGTACGGGGCAAATCACATCCAATGTCAAACAGCACAGCATTGTGAAACGGCCCTAAGGCCCCTTTCACACTTGTAGAACTTGTCCTGCAACTCCTGCTTCCATAGAACTCAAGATTACACTGGCACTTTCACACTTGTAGAACTTGTCCTGCAACTCCTGCTTCCATAGAACTCAAGATTACACTGGCATTGCTTCAAATCACATCAAATTTTCAGCAAAAAATCTGCAAAACTGGAACTTTCAGGTCACACAAGTGTGAAAGGAGCCTTATGGACCTCAACTTTTATGAAAAGTCAGCCAAGTGTGAAAGGAACCTAATGAGATTCATTAACCACCTCAATACAGGACACTTAAACCCCCTTCCTTCCCAGACCAATTTTCAGCTTTCAGTGCTCTCTCACTTTGAATAACAATTACTCAGTCATGCTACACTGTAACCAAATGAATTTTTTATCATTTTGTTCACACAAATAGAGCTTTCTTTTGGTGGTATTTATTCACCACTTCATTTATTATTTTTTGTAATATAAGCGAAAAAAGAGCGAATATTTTGAAAAAAAAACAAAATTTTCTACTTTCTCTTTTAAAAGAAACCAAAAAAATCTAATTTTGGCGAAAATTTAGGCCAAAATGTATTCTACTACATGTCTTTGGTAAAAAAAATCCTGATAAGTGTATGATCATTGGTTTGTGTGAAAGTTATAGAGCCATGCTATGCATTATTGAAAATGTATCAATCCTAATGCACTGATGGCCTATCTCAGTTCTTGAGGCCCTAAAATGTCAGGACAGTACAATAACCCCCCAAATGACCCCTTTTTATAAAGAAGACAGTCTGCGGTATTTAGTAAGAGTCATAGTGAATTTTTTGAAGTTGCAATTTTTCCCCCACAATGCTTTGGAAAATTAAGAAATATATATATATTTTTTTTCTTCACTAAATTATCATATTTACAAGTTATTTCTCACACATGGTGCAGGCATAATTGCAATTACACCCCAAAATACATTCTGCTATTCGTCCTGAGTATGGAGATACCCCATGTGTCAGACTTTTCCACAGCCTGGCCACATACAGAGGCACAACATCCATGTAGCACCATCAGGCATTCTAAAGGCATAAATTAAACATTTCATTTCCTGAGTACCTATCACATTTTTGAAGGCCCTGGAGCACCAGGACAATGGAATTACCCACAAAGTCACCCCATTTTGGAAAGAAAACAACCCAATGTATATTCTGTGAGGCATAATGAGTCTTTTGAACATATAATTTCTTTCCACAAGTTTTTGGAAAATGTGGAAAGAAAATGAAAACCTATTTTTTTTCTCACAAAGTTGTCAATTTAGAAGATCTTTCTAACACATAACATGTGCATAGCCAAAATGACACCCCAAAATACATTCTGCTACTCGTCCTGAGTATGGCGATACCCCATGTGTCAGACTTTTCCACAGCCTAGCAACATACAGAGGCCCAACATCCATATAGCACCATCAGGCGTTCTAAAGGCATAAATTGCACATTTCATTTCCTGAGTACCTATTACAGTTTTGAAGGCCCTGGAGCACCAGGACAATGGAATTACCCACAAAGTGACCCCATTTTGGAAAGAAAACAACCTAATGTATATTCTATGAGGCATAATGAGACTTTTGAACATGTAATTTCTTTCCACAAGTTTTTGGAAAATGTGGAAAGAAAATAAAAACCTATTTTTTTTTCACAAAGTTGTCAATTTAGAAGATCTTTCTAACACATAACATGTACATAGCCAAAATGACACCCCAAAATACATTCTGCTACTCGTCCTGAGAATGGCGATACCCCATGTGTCAGACTTTTCCACAGCCTAGCAACATACAGAGGCCCAACATCCATGTAGCACCATCAGGCGTTCTAAAGGCATAAATTACACATTTCATTTCCTGAGTACCTATCACATTTTGGAAGGCCCTGGAGCACCAGGACAATGGAATTACCCACAAAGTGACCCCATTTTGGAAAGAAAACAACCCAATGTATATTCTGTGAGGCATACCCCATGTGTCAGACTTTTCCACAGCCTGGCCGCATACAGAAGCCCAACAAGTACCACCTTCAGGCTTCTAACATATAGCATGTACACACCAAGAATTACACCCCAAAATACATTCTGCTGAGCAAAGGGTAAAAAAAAGGCTCACCTCTGGTTTTAGCAGGCAGGGACACCGTTCCAGAGCAGTCAAAGCATTTTCTAGACAGCCAAAGGAAATGTCCAGGAATTGTACCACCTTCAGGCATCTAACATATAGCATGTACACACCAAGAATTACACCCCAAAATACATTCTGCTGAGCAAAGGGTAAAAAAAAGGCTCACCTCTGGTTTTAGCAGGCAGGGACACCGTTCCAGAGCAGTCAAAGCATTTTCTAGACAGCCAAAGGAAATGTCCAGGAATTGTCCAGGCAGCAGACAGATATGGAAAATTATGAACATGGTTCAGTACAGTCCAAGGTTTAGCAGGCAGTTCAGGCATAGGCATGTCCAGTTCAGGTGGCAGGCACAGGCATGGCCAGTTCAGGTGGCAGGCAAAGGCAGGGCCAGTTCAGATGGCAGCAGGCGGCACTTTGTACATTGGGCCTTGGTCAGGTAAGACCCTAGGACAGGGGTAGAGGCTTCTTCCCACCCAAATCTCTACGAAGCCTCCGAATCTCCAGACCCTAATCCGAGAAAACGAAAAACCTGGAGAAAAATGTTTTCTCCACTCGGAAATCTTTTTCTGGAGCCCCTCACATGTGAGACCCCTGTGCTGTACAGTGGCAGGGCAAATGATCAGTTCAGGAGGCAGGCAAAAAGCATGGTCATTTAACAGGCCGAGGTCAATTCACGTTGAAGGCAGAAACATGTTTGGCAGAGGCATAGTCCTTTAACAGTCCGGGTCATACACAGAAATGGCAGAAAGTGGAAACTGGAAAGAAATCATCTTCACTTTACTAATAGTGTAGTGAAGTATGATAGCTTCGATAGCAAGTTCCAATGCAGAGGCCTGGCTGGGAGGGACAGTCTGGACAGTAGTATCGGGTGTCACGGCGAATTCCTCTACTTGTACACACACTACATTTTTTGGGGGGTTTGGGACCTGTTTGGGTAGGAGGGAGGATGTCGGGAAAGTGCCTTTCATGGAGTCTGGATACTGCATCAGAACGAATTAGTTTTAATTTCTTGATGACCAATATCTGTGGGAAGCCTTTGCGGTTGGTCCGTGCTGTTCCACAGGCCACAGTCTGTTTTAGGTATAGATGGCGGAAAAGTGGGAGACTTGTGTAGAAATTGTCTACATATAGGTGGTAACCTTTCCCAAGCAATGGTTGGATCAGCTGCCAGACAATTTTGCCACTTGTTCCCATGTAGGTAGGGCATCCAGGGGGGTTTAGCTGTCGGTCTTTTCCCTCAAAAATTATAAAGTCATATGTGTAACCCGTGGCCCTGTCACACGCCTTATAACATTTTACCCCACGTCTGGCTCTTTTACTGGGCATGTATTGTTGTATTCCAAGTCGTCCAGTGAAGTGTAATAGGGATTAATTCACACAAATATTTTTATCAGGGGTAAACATCTGCTTGAAACTGGCGGAAAAAAAATTGATTAGGGGCCGAATTTTGAATAATGTATCGTAACTGGGATGATTTCGAGGGAGGCATTGGGCATTGTTATTGAAATGTAAAAATCTCATGATCATCTCATAACGGTTTCTGGGCATAATTGATGAATAGACCGGCATGTGGTGGATAGGTTGGGTAGACCAGTAGGAATGGATTTCATTTTTTTTTGTTAGCCCCATGTTGAGGGTTAGGCCAAGGAAAATTTTAAATTCTTCCACGGTGAGGGGTTTCCAAAAAAAAGGACGGGCATAGGAAGAACTTGGATTGTTGGCTATATGTTGGCTGGCATATAGATTACATTGCTCCACAATGTTGGTTAGGAGATCATTGGTAAAAAATAAATGAAAATAATAAAGTGGGGTTACATTTTCCGTCTGTATCTGAGGGCCTGGCTGGGATGTAAAAAGGGGAATTACAGGTTCTACTGACGTATCGGGCAGCCATGTTGGATACAGTAGAACATCTGGAAGGCTAGTATGGGCACTGCCTCATTGATGGGATGTTCCGTTGCTAGCATCTGGCCTATCTTCAAGGAAGGTTGCAGAACTGCTGGTGGATGCCTGCCTATCCCGGAGTGCTGCGCTGCTGGTGGATGCCTGCATATCATCCTGGAGTGGTGCGCTGCTGTTGGATGTCTGCGCCTGCTCATTTCTCCCGTTTCTCTTTGTTAGGATTCTATCTTCCACAGTTTCCATCTTGGAGCCACTGCTTTCCACTGGCTCATAATGGTTATCCGAGTCTGACGGAGAGAGTTCCCCGCTACTCTTGTCCGACATACTCTGGAGCATCTGGAAAGCCTCCTCTGCGCTGTACGACCTTTTAGTCATGTTGACGGGCAGATGTCAGATGGCGGGCGGAAGATGTCAGATGGCGGGCGGGAGATGTCAGATGGCGGGCGTCAGTTGTGCCTGATGGCAGGCGTCAGTTGTGCCTGATGGCGGGCGTCAGATGTGCCTGATGGCGGGCGTCAGATGTGCCTGGTGGCGGGCATCAGATGTGCCTGGTGATGGCGGCAGATGCGCTTGGTGATGGCGGGCAGATGCGCCCGGTGATGGTGGGCCAATGCGCCTGGTGATGGCGGGCAGATGCGGCAGGTGATGACGGGCAGATGCGGCAGGTGATGACGGGCAGATGCGGCAGGTGATGACGGGCAGATGCGGCAGGTGATGGCGGGCAGATGCGGCAGGTGATGGCGGGCAGATGCGGCAGGTGATGGCGGGCAGATGCGGCAGCTGATGGCGGGCCGATGCGGCAGGTGATGGCGGGCCGATGCGGCAGGTGATGGCGGGCCGATGCGCCTGGTGATGGCGGTCGGATGCGCCTGGTGATGGCGGTCAGATGCGGCAGGTGATGGCGGGCAGATGCGGCAGGTGATGGCGGGCAGATGCGCCTGGTGATGGCGGGCAGATGCGGCAGGTGATGGCGGGCAGATGCGCCTGGTGATGGCGGGCCGATGCGCCTGGTGATGGCGGGCCGATGCGCCTGGTGATGGTGGGCCGATGCGCCTGGTGATGGCGGTCAGATGCGCCTGGTGATGGCGGGCAGATGTGGCAGGTGATGGCGGGCAGATGTGGCAGGTGATGGCGGGCAGATGCGCCTGGTGATGTCGGTCAGATGCGCCTGGTGATGGCGGGCGGCTGATGTGTCAGATGGCGGGCTGATGTGCCCGCTGTTCTGTATGACAGGTGTTTTTGGGGACACTGTGTGTTTTGGGGGACACTGTGTGTTTTGGGGGACACTAGCTGGTTGATCAGTGGGTAAACAGCAGACAAACAGCTATAAACTCACTGATCTTCCCAGCTGAAGCACAGATTTCTCTTCCTCTCCTCACTGACAGGTTCTGTGTGAGGAGAGGAAGAGATGAGAGCAGTTACACCGCTCTCTATTTACATTACATGACGACTGTGATTGGACACAGTTGTCATGTGATCAGGAGGGCCAATCACATGGCCCTCCTGTTGTATACTGCTCTGCAGTCTCCGGGGGTCTCAGGCAGATCGGGATCACGCCGCTGAGCGGGCACGTGGCGGCGCGATCACCGGTTATCTGCCACCCATCCCTCTTTGTTTACTTTACGATGGCTGTGATTAGACACAGCCATCGTGCGGATCAGGAGGGCAAATTACATTGCCCTCCTGCCGATCCGAGATGCGGCGTGTGCGGGGGACACGCGCGCATCGGGATCGCGCAGCTGCGCGGGAGCGCGCCCGCGCGATTATTAATTACATAATAGTTATTATATAAAACTGCATGCAGGGCACTGGACAGACCACTAGGGACAAAGGGGATGTGAAATATTTACATACAGCAATTTAATCTGTAAGATTACATTATACTGTATGTATACTGTCTGTTTCACTTTTTGAATTTGGCGCCGATCTCCGTCCCCGTGCGTCACAACGCTCGCAGGGCACGGAGATCGGCTCCGTGATAGATCGAGCGAGGCACGGCTCGCTTGTACAGCAGGGAGACAACACTGGATCCGAGGGAGAAGGTAAGTAAACCTCCTCCTGGACCCAGCGATGCAGTCCCGAGTATGGCTCGGGGTTACCGCTAATGGTACAAAAATTCCACCCCGAGCCAGACTCGGGAAGACCGTCAGGGGGATTAATGCAGCCCATTCTCCTCTTCTTTACAATGCTAGAAGAATTAAGTTGTTTTGCTGCTCATATTCACAGAGTTCTTTCTTCATTATTTCTCCTGATTTCAAGAATAATCTTTTTTTGTTTTTAAAGCCATATCTCCATAATAATGTTTGTTATTTTTCTTTTTAACCACTTGGGATCCGCGCTATTGCCAAATGACGGCATTAGCGCGGATCTACTTTTCCGGGACTACGTCTATTGATCGGCGAGTCCGTGAGACTCGCCTGATCACCGATCCGTGCAAGGGGTCGATCCCGACCCCTTATCACGTGATCAGCTGTCAGCCAATGACAGCTGATCATGTGATAGAACGGAGCCGGTAATCGGCTATTATTCCTCCTCGCGCTGACAGCGCGAGGAGAGAAAAAAAAGCCGATCACCGGCGGCCGTGATCGGGACATCAGTCCCAATCACGGCCAGCAATACAGCTGACCACCTGCCCCCTGCCAGTGCCCACCTGCCCACCGCAGTGCCATCCTGAATAAAAGTAAGTGCCCCCCATCAGTGCCCCCCAGCAGTGCCCATAGTGCCCACAGTGCCACCCACAGTGCCACCCACAGTGCCACCCACAGTGCCATCCAGCAGTGCCACCAACAGTGCCACCCACAGTGCCCACAATGTGCCTCAAAGGTGCTGCACCCCAGTGCCGCCCATCAGTGCCCAGCAGTGCCGCCCATCAGTGCCCAGCAGTGCCGCCCATCAGTGCCCAGCAGTGCCACCTATCAGAGCCACCTATCAGTGCCCATCAGTCCCATCTATCAGTGGTACCTATCAGTGCCCATCCGTGCCACCCATCCATGCCACTTATCCGTGCCACCCATCCATGCCATCTTATCTGTGCCCATCTTTGCCCATCAGTGCCGCCTTATCTGTGCCCATCGGTGCCGCCTTATCTGTGCCTATTACTGCCGCCTTAACTATGCCTATCAGTGCCCACCAGTGCAGCCTATCAGTGCCCACCAATGCAGCCCATCAGTGCCCACCAATGCAGCCCATCAGTGCCCACCAATGCAGCCATCAGTGCCGCCTAATCAGCGCACTTCAATGAAGGAGAAAAATGACCCGTTTGCAAAATTTTATAACAAACTATTAAAACATGATTTTTTTTTTTTTGCATCTTTTTTTGTTTGTTTAGCAAAAAATAAAACTCCGAGCTGTAACTAAATACCACCAAAAGAAAGCTCTATTTGTGGGAAAAAAATTATAAAAATTTCATTTGGGTACAGTGTTGTATGCCCGCGCAATTGTCATTCAAAGTGCATCAGCGCTGAAAGCTGAAAATTGGTCTGGGACTGAGGGGGGTTTAAGTGCCCAGTAAGCAAGTGGTTAATCAAGAACTCTTTTTTTGGGGGGAATATTTTGAAATTATTTTGTAGTCATCTCCATTATTTTATTTTTTTCGTGTGTGTCAAGTTTACACAAAAACATTATTATCTTGTCTTTTTAAAGCTCAAGGAGGTTGGTTGGTGTCCCTTGTTAATTTGACATTGTATTTTTGAAATGTACCTCTCTACTCACAAACAAACTGTCCTATTTGAAGAAAAACACATAGGCAAGTATTTAAAAAAAAATAACAATCTCCATTTATTCTGGCTGATAACAAAATAAAGAAGGCAATGCTGGAGAAACTGCTGTAATTTGTGAAGCCTTTCTACCCCAGGGCACACATCAACTATTTGGAAAGTAAAATTGGTAGCCTGAGAAGTCCACGCAGCCTTCCTTGCAGCCTTCCTTGGAGGCTGTGGCTCTGGAGGTGGACTTGTGGCAGGAGGAGGAGCGAGCATACATAATTGCATGTTATCACTTATTTGGCCATTCAACCCCTTCTGAATGTCATCAATTTCTCACCCCTAAGGCAATAACCTCCTCCTTTTGCTGCAATGTAGTAGCTACGTAGCAGCCATAGGCCTCTTCAGCATTGGGGGGCTTTTCATGGCCTCATTAGCATCCTTAATGAGGCCCAGTGCTGCCTCCTCCATGTTACTCACCTTCCTGGTCCTTTTTGTTGGAAGGCAGAGGGGAGGAACCTGGGATTGGGTAAGGCTACAGAGCCCTGCCACCTCTTGGCTGACACTTACCCCTGCCACCTCCTGGCTGCCACTTACCACATTCCAGAGCCTCATCCTGGCTGAGGTCTTCCTGTGTATGAAAAAGGGACATACTTTTAGATTTTAGTTCATCAATCGCACCCAAATTTCAGCTCATGATTGTTGCAAATTGAATGTTAATAAATAGAAAAGACTATCATTCTGACCCCAGCATTTTTCATTCTTGTTCTTGTCACACTCATTTTTGGCCCCTACTGTCAATTGATATGTCAAACACTTTTTGTTAAATCATTAATTTGTTAGCAAGAATAACATCTAGTTACAACAATCATTTTCAGACAATAAATATTTAAAAAAATACTATACCTGGTTCCAGCTGGGCTCCTCAACTTCTTCCAGGATGGAAGGCCCAGGTTGGTCCTCGGAAGCCTCAGCTGGGATTAAGGGAAGGGTGGATGGAAGTGTAGAAAGTGATTCCCTGGCTTCCATCTGGTCTTCCATAAACCAAAGCCAAAGTTAAGATTTTACCTTTGTTAGAACATTTGTCCTCCTTCCTCAGCACACCAAACGTACATACGACACGCGCATCTTAACTTTATATACACTGCACATGCGTGAAACTCCACTCACGTTGCCCGCCCCTGATGTTCTTTCTCAAATATTCCCCGCCCCATATCTTTCATCGCAGTGGGAGAGGAACATGCCGGAGACACAGCAGGTGGTCACTACTACTAGTAGTAATGAGGCCGAAACGTCCAGATCCAGGAGGAGGTTTAAGGCCTCGAATATCTCCTTTGAGGAGATGGTGAAGATGGTCCACATATTGAAGAGGGCCGACTATGATGAAAAGAAGGGGCTCACTGCCTTACTGAATAAGTCACAGTGGTGTAGTAGCCCATTTGACGTAAGGCATATAGAGGGAAGGAGTCGCAGTAACAGCATCATCCAGCGAGCATCTTAACATTTCTATGCATCCTGAGCCCGCACTGCTTAAGTGCTGCATTTGTGAGTAACTTTTTAATGTTTTAATGAGGAAATAAACCGTTTTGATATACAGAGAGCACTAGATTTTGCCTTTTCTATTTCTATGTGCACCGGACCCCATTGAGGGAATTTGTACTGGCTGGTATCCATCCAATCAGCCGGAGGCAGCACAGAGGGAATAGGAGTTCCATGACCAACTGATCCATCTGTATCCCAGAGAGGGAACCTGTTTTTTCTGACCTTCTGGTAATGAGCAGGGAAGAGATCGCTGCACACCTGAGGAGTGGACAACCTTTACTGAGGAATCGGAAGGAAATATCGCCCAGTGTGGTGGGTCTACCCTTATACATGCCTATGTGATCTTTGGATCTGGTAAGCGGCCACCTGGTCATATCTTTTATTGTTTTGGCTGTTATTCGTTGGAACAAATGTGGTGCTTCCATCTGAAGTGGAAAAAAAAGAACTTCTACTATTTTGCTACTATTTGGCTACGTTTTTCTACATCACAAAGGGTTCTTTGAAGCTGGAAATCCTTTTGATTCATTGTGTCAATTTATACTGACCCTCACTGAGAGTAATATATCTGTATCATGGACATTTTTGGACACTAGTGTGTAATAGATCAATATATATATTTATTTATATTTTGTATATCTAGAGATATATTTATTTAATTCATTGAGTAGCACAATTAATTATTGAGTCACTGATGTATTTGTTCACGCATTGAAGTTTGCATCATGATTGTTCACTGGTTTATTTAATTCAGGTTGCGCAATTGAAGTCTTTTCATATCAGTTTGTACTCCGCCAGGTTGATTGTCGTTAGAAATATGTGGAACCAGCTGGCCATTATCCCAAAGGTGTTCTCTATGACTCTTAGGGCTCTGGCCAGCTGGTATTTAAAAACCCTCCTCTGGGGTGAGGGTCCTCTGGGGAAATGGCCTCATCACATGATTGCCCAGACCAAATGCTTCATCAGCAATAAGAACAAATGGAAGTCCTTCAACGTTCTCTTCTGCAGGTGGCAATCTCAAGCCACCACTCTGGGGACGTCCATAGAACTCGGTCTGGGCAAAGACTCCACCATTCAACATCCGGCCATTCTTCCCCACATCCACATATAGAAACTCATATGTCTCCGACTCCACCGCCATCAAAACTATACTATGATACCCCTTATATTTAAAGTAGTATGACCCCAAATGGAATGGTGGGATGATGTGGACGTTCTTTCCATCTATTGCCCTTCCGCAGTTGGGAAAGTCCCAACGATGGGCAAAGTGGAATGCCATAGTCTGCCATTCCTATGGCGTTGAAGGAAACTGTGGCAAAACAGAAAAAACTAAATTAGTAATTTTGCACATAAACATTGCAAGCAGATTAGACACAAACATTCTTGGCCAACATCAGTATAACATTGTTTTTAATGCGTATTTAAAGACAAAAAAATAAGGTCCACTTATCAGATTCCTCACCCCCTCTGATTTGGTGTGACCGCGTGTATGCAAGACAGCTTGAGCGAAATCCCGTCAGAATTCCGTCGGGAAAACCCTCAGAGCTTTTTCTGACCAAAATTCCGATCGTGTGTATGCGGCATAAGGGTTTGAGCACTAATTGTTTTCAGGGAAATAAATTCGATTTTGGGAGTTTTTTTTACCAGTGCTATAGTGAATACAGTTTTAACTCTAAAACGAACCCTTATAAAACTGACCCCCATTATGTTTTTTACAAACAAAATAAAAGAACAGTTCATACCAAGTACACTTCCTGTGTTGTCCTTCAAAAACTAAAATAAACAGTACATGGGCAATGAATATATACAGGAATTCAATACATTGATTCATAGCTTGTATCATATCATTATAATCAAAGTCAAGGTTATATGATGTTCTAAAGAAAAAAATAAAAAATAATGCTTACATTTCAGATCATGGAGGTGGAAAATCTACACATTACTAATGAAAAATATTTTTATTTGAACATATTGTGAGACAAGTAGGGATACATGTTAATTTTAAACATAATATATAATGTGAATTTACTGTATATACCGTATTTATCGGCGTATAACACATGGCTGGGTACAACACGCACCCCAAGTTTAGGAGGGAATTTTAAGAAAAAAAACTTTTAGGAGGGAAGTTTAAGGAAAAAAACTTACATTTAAATACCCATCAATGCAGCCTTATCAGTGTCCATCTGCAGCCTTGTCAGTGTCATTTGCAGCCTTATCATTGCAGCCTTGTCAGTGTCATTTGCAGACTTGCATTGCAGCCTTGCCAGTGTCATTTGCAGCCTTGCATTGCAGCCTTGTCAGTGTCATTTGCAGACTTGCAGTGCAGCCTTGCCGTTTAAAAATGACGGCGTCGAGGCACAGAGCAGATGTCTTGTGTATCTCGGCGGCGCTCGGTAGCTCTCGGCTGTTCTCGGCGCCTTTCGCCCATTCTCGGCGGGTCTCGGCTGCACTGGGCCGTTCTTGGCGACTTTTGGCCACACTCGGTGGCTTTCAGTGGCTCACGTAGGACTGCGAGAACCGCCGAAAGCCGACGAGAATGGCTTGAGAGTGGCCGAAAGCCACCAAGAACAGGCGAAAGCCACCGAAACCCGTCGAGAATGGCCAAGAGGCTCATAATTGGTGGGGGATGGGCGTATAACACAACAATGCATACAATTAGAAGATTGTCCAATACACATGTGCACACTGAAATATTTTGTTTTGGAATTTCATTTTCATCTGAAAAGTACATTTATTTAGTTACTCCCGAAATTTATTTTTATTGATTTAGTTTCGTTAAAAAACGCATTCGTCCAAAAATCCGAAATAATTAAGGTCGAATCTGTCATTGAAGGCTCATGGCGTCTGTCGAATGTTTTAAGAAGATTCCATGGAGCAGCTAAACTGTACGACGCCGCAATCGTACATTTCCAGTCGAATGTTCCGCCTACAAGCTATAGTAGAATTCTGATGTTGTATGACACTAGTAATAATTATATTTATTAATTATTATTACTAGTCAACCAACATTAGAATTCTTCTATAGCCTATGGGCGGAGCATTTGACCATAAATGTCCGCTCGCGGTGACTGCTTCGTAAAATCTTCATGTTGAATCTTTTCTCTCATCTCTAATCTTGGACTAATAGAGTTAGGTTAGGCACATTTGACCTTTTTTGCTATTGTCGCTATAATGTTGAATCTTTTCTCTCTATGTCGAATCTTTTCTCTCTATGTAGAATAATCTTGGACTAATAGAGCTAAGGTTAGGCACATTCGACCACAGGTTTTGATGGACACAGACTGCTATTGTCAACGTCATGTCAAATCTCCTATCTATATCGAACTGTTGTCGCAAAAAAAACTAAAATAAAGCATTTGTTTATGTCGGATCTTTCAGTTTTTCGGATTCTGTACATTCGTTATCATTTGTTAAACGAAAATACCCGAAATTCTGACAAAAATGCATTCACACGAAAACGAATGCACATATCTATTGTCCAATTTAAAGCCCAGTTGAGGTCTCACAGCTTTGTAGCCATATATAGTTCTTTTCCTCCACATATTATGATTAGTGATTACCATATTTATCTGCGAATGACACGCACAGGCGTATTTAAGATTTTCTAGCAAATAACTGATGATTTTTACATGTAGGAGAGAAATGTCAGAATTGGCCTGGGTGCTCCAGAACGCCTGATGGTGCTCCCTGCATGCTGGGCCTCTGTATGTGGCCACGCTGTGTAAAAGTCTCACACATGTGGTATCGCCATACTCGGGAGTAATAGCAGAATGTGTTTTGGGGTGTAATTTGTGGTATGCATATGCTGTGTGTGAGAAATAACCCGATAATATGACAAAATACCTTGGAATGTCTTCTTTCCAAAAAGGGGTCATTTGTGGGGTATTTGTACTTTTCTGGCATGTTAGGGTGTGATCAATTATAAGATATTGGCACCATAGCTTGTGGACTCTATAACTTTCACAAAGACCAAATAATATGCACCAATTTGTTCTTATTTTTACCAAAGATTTTTAGTAGTGTAAATTTTGGCCAAAATGTATGAAGAAAATTTACTAATCTGCTAAATGTTATAACAGAAACAAAGAAAAATTTATTTTTTACAGAATTTTCTGTCTTTTTTCTTTTACAGTACAAAAAATTAAAAACCCAGAGGTGATTAAATACCACCAAAAGAATGCTCTATTTGTGTGAAAAAAGGACAACAATTTCATATGGGTACAGTGTTGCATAACTGAGTAATTGTCATTCAAAATGTGAGAGCACCGAAAGCTGAAAATTGGTCTGGTTATTAAGACCCCTTTCACACCAGGGCGTTTTGCAGGCGCTATAACGTTAGAAATAGCGCCTGTAATCCTCCCTAAAGAAGCTGCACCATTGTATGTAGTGTGAAAGCCCCGAGGGCTTTCACACTACAGCGGTGCGCTGGCAGGACGTCAGGGAAAAGTCCTGCCAGCAGCTTCTTTCGAGCGGTGAAGGAGCAGTGTGTTTACCGCTCCTCCACTGCTGCTCCCCATTGAAATCAATGTGACAGCGCTGTAATACCGCCAGCAAAACGCCTTTCTCGCACGCTAGCGGCCGAATTGCGCCGCAAATCCAGCGGTAAAACGCTGCTAAAAATGGCGCCGTTTTATCGCCCGCACTATGGGCGGGGTGGTGTGAAAGGGGACTAAGGGTGTTTAGGAGCCCAGTGGTCAAGTGGTTAAGAAGTTTCTCAGCAGAACAAAACAGGTACCCAAAAGTGAAGAAAAAACGGAACCGATAGTGAAGTACCATTAACAAGAAATTTATTAGTAAATCATTAGTGAGTTTTATAAAGGCAGTTTCCATGGAGTGCTGCGAGCAAAAGCTAATCTATAATGGGTCAAGAAGGTTATTTTCACTAAGGTAGGAGCTAAGATGGTTCTACACAAATGCGTTCTAGAAGTTTAGAGGTGAATGAGAGCAATGAGATAAGTTGTTTAGATTTGGTAGGGCTTTTTGAGGGTGACCGTAGTAGTTGTGAGGGAACAGGATCCAAGGGACAATTTGTTAGGTGGGCATCTGAGAAAAGTTTTGTAACCTCTTTAGTAGTTCAAAAGAGGAGAGTGTTGAATGTGCTGTTAGGCAAGGTATGTTGGGTGGGGAAGATGTACACGCAGTGGAGGTGTCCTCACAAATTGAATCAATCTTGTCTTTGAAGTGATTGGCAATCTCTTGGGCAGTGAGTGAGTTAGTGGGTAGAGGGGGAGGGGGACGAAGGAGAGAGTTAAAGGTTGAGAAGAGCCGATGGAGACTGGATGACAAAGTATTAATAAGATATATATCTATTTATCAATAGATATATGTGTATATATATATATATATATATATATATATATATATATATATATATATATATATATATATATATATATATATATATATATATATAAACATACAGGAATTAAAAGTCTTCCTTGAGTTTTGGAAATAGATTTTGACTGGCTTTACTGAGGTTCTGGAGAAAGGCTTAGCTGTACAAACAATCTCTCCTTACAGACACATTTGGTCAATAACATTATAGCCTGTTCATACATTTGGCACTACGTTTTGGTGTCATATAAACCTTGCATCTCAGTCATTGTCTGTGAGACAGTTTGAGTCAACATTGAAGTTGACTAAAAAGATAATTTCACCCTTTGAAACAATGGGTTTATTTAACCACGTCTTTTCTTTAATTGAAAGCTTTGTAACTTGGATTTGGAAACACAATTTTTGTCTCTTGTCAGCTGGTTTTGTGTGAGATGACATTAGTGTTCATGTTTACTCAGCTTCAATACAGGATTCTGTTTCTTGAATTTAGCCTTTCAATGGGTTGTATAACTTAATCAACTATTTCTATTGGGAGGGGAAGTGCTCTCTTGGAGCGTTTAAAGTCTAAATAAAAAAATATGATATTTTGATGTCTCCACCATGACAAGATCCCCCTTTGAATTCCAGGTATTTCCAGTTTCTTATTCCAGGTAAATAAAAAAATATATTTTGATGTGTCTCCTCCATGACACTTCTTATAAATAAAATATATCAGTCAGGACCTGAGTAAAAAATACAAATATGCAACGAATCCTCCAAAGTAGATATATAGTGTGACAGTACAGTTCCCTGTCCTAGTAATTGTTGCCCAGGGTTCTCAAATAGGCAGGTTGAGGGGCTCCAGGGGTATTTAATGTGGAGGAATCTGTTTTATTAGTTTGTAAAATCCACTTGGGGACCTGGAGCCCAGAGATTCCATAGCGTTATGGGTGGGATGGAATCTCCAATCCTGGGACTGGGCTTTTGGAACAGCCAGGAGTCTGGCTGGTTGATTGAGCAGGTGGGTCCTGGGCTTGTAGCAGAGTAATGCCCCATACATACGATGAGATTATCGGACGAATGATCGTCCGTTTTTTATTGCATGCTGATCTCAGATCGAATCTGATGAGTTTACTAAAGTCACGAAAATTCCCGCACGACAGAAAAAAAATGTGGAATTGATGTCATGTGTTGTAATGCATTTGTATTGCATTTTCGAACGATAGCTGTACTGATTAAACGAAAATCGTACGATCTGGCATCGTACGAAAAAAAATTCCGTGCATGTACGATAGAATAATATTGGATGAACTGTCCTAATCGGCTCTCGAAAGCTCTGTACTACGATCGCTTCGAAATCTGTATTTTCCTTACGATTTTCTGATCGTGTGTACGGGACATTAGGATTAGGGTTATGGGCTCCACCCAGAGAGACAGGAGGTTTCCAAGAGTGCAGAGTGCAGGTGTGGTAAGGAGACAGATGAGAGCCTGAAGTGGAAGGCCTGAGCAGCAAGGAAGCTGAAAAGAGGTACAGTAGTTGTACGGGAACCCTGTTATATGGCCAAGAGGGCTGAAGTGTAAAGCCTACGTGGCAGTACTGCTGAATGGAGCCAGGTGGCTTGGCCTTTTTCATGTATTGTTTTTGGGAAAAGAACCCCTGTGTGGGCAACCAAGTGCATGTATGAACTTTATTTTGTTCCTTTTAATAAAAGTGGGCTACCATGCCCTTAAACTAAAGTCCCTTTTCGCTGTGAACTTATTGAAAAGGCATCTACCACTGAGTTAAACAACCCCCAATGTCACAAGTGGTGCTCAAATGCGGGCATGTAGACGGTGGAATACGGATCCTTGCTCCACAGTGAGTTCAAGTCAGGAACTATCGACTGTGTGTGAAAGTGCAGCCAGGCAAAAAGGCATTGCATGTTGCAGGTGGTGTACCTGTGAATGAAAAGCCAATTTTTCTTTTTTTTGCTATGAACTGTGTTTGTGTGCATGAGATAGCACAATCTGTGTGTGCAATGTGCAGGTGACGAAAGCGTGAATGAAGAGAATAGCAACTTGCTTTAAAGAGACACTTTAATTTTCCTGTATTGTGTAAAGTTGTTCTGGAGTCGCTAAGTATGGAGCGGTCATAGCTCCTAAAAGAAGCAAGGTTTGCTGAAATGAGAGACAGAGCTCTGTGGTTGGAGGGGTTGTTACCACCCGAATGAGCCCCATACATGCCTGATCAGAGTTTATCAAGGAGAAAAAGGGCTGGGGTTGTCCCTAGCAACACTGGTGCAATGAGTGCACGGGTGACTGCTGTTATGGAGAGTCCACCAGCATTTGAATCTGCAGGGGATTGGTGCAAGTGGCACCTGGCAGGAATTAACCAAGCTACAGAGGAAAGCAAGCCAACCCTCAGTGCAAGGGGAGAGTGGCTGGATGTCCATAACTGGAAGAGGGGTGTTGTTGCCCCTGGCAACGCTGCTGCAGTTAAAACAGTAGCTATTGTGAAAGATGTGAATGTGTCACAGCATGAGACAGGATTCAGCAGAGAGAATGCTATATGCAAGGAGAGAGACTGATCAAAGGCTGAGAGTGGTTGCCCATAACAATGCAGAGGAAGCCTGTCGGGCTGTCTCTGTACCATGGGCTATGTCTAATAAGGATCGTGGAAAGTGGCTTAAGGAGGAACCAATATATCATGTTGGAGAGAGCCAGCAAAGTTCTGCTGGGAGAGTGCGGTCTCCCATGGCGACCGGAGTGAAATTTGTGCCTGAAAGGAGGAGCTGCAGTAAAGATTTGGCTCAGCATCCCCACAAAGAGGCCTGTGCATTCCGGCCAGCTGGGAATCACCAGGAGAGAATCACTTTAGAAAAAAATGATCCAGTACCATGCCTGGAATGTGACCAGATGGGGCATGGTGTGTTTTCTTGCCCTAGGTTTTGGAATATGGCTGGAGATAATGTTGCAGAGAAAAAAGTTTTGTCTGCAGGCCCAGATTCCTGTGAAAATATGTTTGCAGTCACCACTGGCAACAAAGAGTTTCCTGTTGTGCCTGCAGGGGGTGCTAAGCAGTGGGAGATGCCTGCTGTAGTCTCATCCCATGGCCACCAGGGGGAGTTGGCCAGTTAAAGTGCAGCAGAGGACTGGTGCATAAGACAACGTACTCAAATGAAGACGGTGACCCCAACTACTGCGGTGGGTAAGACTGTCTTTAATGAAATGATGGCTGGAACTGCTGATTTCATGTATAAAAGGACTGGTTACGAGACTGTCCATGATGATGTGAGAGTGACCCCAGTTAGTGGGGCCACTGAATGTGCACTTGAGAATGATTTTCCCTATACAGTGGGAATGTAAGGGTTAAAGTCCAAATAGAACCTGTGTTGGTGACTAAAAGTGTTGTGTCTAATGACTATCATTCTCAAGTTGGCTGTGGGCTAGGACAGCCTGCAAAAGCTAAAAATGCTATAAGTGTTACTGGTAATGAAATGTTTGCTGCTGTTAGGAAAACTTTTTCCTCTGAAAGAACCTGGGGTTATCAAAAATGGCCCATTGCCTGTAGCAACTGGTGGTAAGACAGCACAGTTGTCCCCAGAAATCTCCAGGGAACTTCATGTATTGGAGTCAGAGGTTGTCCTGGACAACTGCGATGTCACTCTGGTGGGACAGAGTGGAAATGTACCGTGTAATGGTAATGTGTTAGTGCAAGCTGCTAGTACTAAAAATGTGCAGGTAAATGGTGGATTAACACAACCTGTGAAAAATGCAAAGGTGTGTGAGGTTTATGAAACGCAAGCCGAGCAAGGTGGTGAATATGGTGTATTGCAACCTGTGTTACCACAGTCTGACATGATTTACAATGACTGGTGTAATGAGTCTGAAGCTAAGCCAGTCTGTTCTTATGTGTCTCCTTGGGCAGATGGATCGGTGATGAGGAGTACCGCAGAAGGGAGCGCACATACAATAGATTGGGATAGTTGGGGTAAAAATCGTATCTCCCTGATAGATAAGGCTTTTATGCACAAAAATAAGGTGGACACCGTTTCTGCTGTGCCAGTAGGAGGGGCTGCAGAACAGCTTTTACCTGAGGGCGCGGTGGCTGCTGCAAGGGTTAACACTCGTGAGCAGGATGAACCATATAAGGGCACAGCAGAGACATTGTCCGTGACCCACAAAACTGAGGTTTACATGGAGTGTCAACGTGACGTTGGCACTGGTAATGTTCTGGAGCAGTTCACTGGTGCTGAGCCTGAGAAGTTGGGTATGAGTCCAGCACCTGGCAGCGCTCTGGTGGAGCACCAGGCTGTGTTTACCTCCAGCTGGGAGGAGGTTCCGTTAACCATTGCAACTTTTCAAGTCTCAGCAAGTGAGTCTCTCTGCATCCCCAGTGTCATGAAAGTCTCCAGGAAGGACTTAGGTCTGGAATCAAGGGCCTGGTTTATAACCGAAGCATTAAAAGAGATGCTTGAACTTTGGGATGTACAGCCAATCTATATTAGTGTGTCTCCTCCACAGTCTGATAGTCTGGTACTGCGGAGTACCACTAGGTGGAGCACTGTATGGCAGGCTGTACAGAGCAAAGAAAAACAGGACAGGAATGGTTTATTCCTAAATTTGCTACTTTTGTTAAAAGTTGCCACTACGTATGCTGCTGGATTACGTCCAGAAGAAATATTTAAGACAGACTTTGGAGAAATGGAAAATAAGCCTAAAATATCTGTGGTTTCACCTCCTAACAGCCAGATGGGAAGCATTTCTGCTGCTATGGTCCAGGATGGTGCTGGTCAGTTGTTGGTGAAGGGCACGTATACTGCACCAGTGGAAAAAACACATGACATGGAAGGGCCAAGTGTGGACCTGAAAGCAGCAGAGATCCTGACCAGGGCTCAAACAAAGGTGGTTAAAGAGACTGGGGACCCCAGTCCAATGGTTGGTTTAGGTGACAAACCTAATAAGGTACCCGAGACAGGGGAATGGACAAGGAGTGTGATAAAAATTGTATGTGGATCAGGAGAGAGCTTGCCTGTTCAGGTGGATAAAAATACAGATGGCATCAGAACAGGTCAAGTGGTAGGAAAGCTGCCTGCAGAGTGGGTGAACCCAGGGGAGGTGACATCCTGTGAGGTTCCTGTGGGTGATTGCGGCCCTCCGTTATGCGTGTCCTTTGCAGACTCTGCCCTAGCAAATGTTGAAAAAAAGGCATTGGTGACTTGTGCAACATTGAGAGGTCTAATATTGGTTTGAATATGTCTGTCAATGATGAACCGAGTAATGTGTTAATGGTACATGATAATGTAGTGTCCAAAGGTACAGGTAAACCTGGTAAACAATAAGTGACTGCTGAGTCAGGTACCAGAAATAAGAGGCGGGTTCCCGTTATAAACACCATAGAAATAGGCCCCCTACAGTCTCAGAACAGTAATGCAGAGAGAGTTTTGGAGAAACCAGGACACTGGAAGCGTGGAGGCAGAAGGATTGGTAGAAAGACCATGGGTACCCTGTTTAAATTTCAGGAGAAGAAGTCCTTATGGAAATGCACCCAGAAGAAGAGTTGGGAAGATCTCAAAACACATTGCAGAGTGACAGGGGGCAAAGAGAGAGACACCAATGGAAGTGGTGGGTTAAGTTCCCCTTTAGAAGTGAGGTTGGACAGGGTTTGACTTCCGTAAGGTGTAGTTGGCACATAGGTGCCAAAAGGAAACAATGTGTTTCGCCCTCTGGTTCGAAACAAGAGGGAGGGATATGTGACAGTACAGTTCCCTGTCCTAGTAATTGTCACCCAGGGTTCTCAAATAGGCAGGTTGAGGGGCTCCAGGGGTATTTCATGTGGAGAAATCTGTTTTATCAGTTCCTTCCAAAGTTTGTAAAATCCACTTGGGGACCTGGAGCCCAGAGATTCCATAGCATTATGGGTGGGATGGAATCTCCAATCCTGGGACCGGGCTTTTGGAACAGCCAGGAGTCTGGCTGGTTGATTGAGCAGGTGGGTCCTAGGCTTATAGCAGAGTTAGGCCGCGTACACACGGGCGGACTGTTCGCCCAACTTTGTCCGCTGAACAGTGTTTGGGCGGACAGTCCGCTCGTGTGTGGGCTTTCAGCGGACAGTTTCAGCGGACAGTTTGACGGACAAAGTCTTTCGGAAATTCCGAAAAACTGTCCGCTGAAACTTTGTTTGAGCGAACAGTCCGCCCGTGTGTAGGCTACTTTCGAAATGAGCAAACTGTTCCCGCTCGGAGGGAAGTCTGCTCATTTCGAGCGCGTGTGCAGGTAGGCGGGGCCCGCGACGGAGACGTCGCGGGCTCCGCCGCCTGGAATGGACTTAAAGGGGAACCCCAATGCCCAAAAAAAATCGGCGTGGGGGTCCCCCCAAAGTCCACAACAGACCCTTGTCCGAGCACGCTACCCGGCCGGCCAGGAAAGGGGGGCGAGCGAGCGCGCCCCCCCTCCTGAGCCGTACCAGGCCGCGTGCCCTCAACATGGGGGGTGCCTTGGGGAAGGGGGGGCCGCGCGGCCCCCCCACCCCAAAGCACCTTGTCCCCATGTTGATGAGGACAAGGGCCTCTTCCCGACAACCCTGGCCGTTGGTTGTCGGGGTCTGCGGGCGGGGGCTTATCGGAATCCGGGAGCCCCCTTTAAGAAGGGGGCCCCCGGATACCGGCCCCCCACCCTATGTGAATGAGTATGGGGTACAATGTACCCCTACCCATTCACCTGTAAAATAAAAGTACCCAAAAAAAAAACACAACACACGAGAAAAAATATTTTATTGCACAGCTCCGGGGGTCTTCCGTCTTCGGGGGTGACCCCGCCCCCTTACGATGTCATAGTCCCCATGTGACATCAACCCATGTGACCAACCCATGTGACATATACCATGTGACACCGCCACATTGTCACTATATAAGTGGCAGCGCAGGGCGGCTCTGGCATTCCGGCCGGAGAGAGCGTCGTGTCAACATCTCCTGGAGAAGAAGAAGAACAAGAAGAAGAAGAAGAACGGAAGGCGGCGACGGCGACAGCGGCGACAGAAGACCGGGCCACCGCCTGCAAAAGAGCTATAAGAAGGCGCGGTGGCCCGGCAGAAGAACGGAAGGCGGCGGCGACAGAAGACCGGGCCACCGCCTGTAAAAGAGCTACAAGAAGGCGCGGTGGCCCGGCAGAAGAACCGAAGAGGGGGACAAGACCCCCGAAGTCGGGAGAAGAGGCCGGCGGCGGGGAGGAAGAAAGCCGGACTCCTCCGCTAGTAAAAGAGCTACAAGAAGATAGCGGAGGAGTCCGGCGAGAAGACCCCCGAAGACGGAAGACCCCCGGAGCTGTGCAATAAAATATTTTTTCTCGTGTGTTGTGTTTTTTTTTTGGGTACTTTTATTTTACAGGTGAATGGGTAGGGGTACATTGTACCCCATACTCATTCACATAGGGTGGGGGGCCGGTATCCGGGGGCCCCCTTCTTAAAGGGGGCTCCCGGATTCCGATAAGCCCCCCGCCCGCAGACCCCGACAACCAACGGCCAGGGTTGTTGGGAAGAGGCCCTTGTCCTCATCAACATGGGGACAAGGTGCTTTGGGGTGGGGGGGCCGCGCGGCCCCCCCTTCCCCAAGGCACCCCCCATGTTGAGGGCACGCGGCCTGGTACGGCTCAGGAGGGGGGGCGCGCTCGCTCGCCCCCCTTTCCTGGCCGGCCGGGTAGCGTGCTCGGACAAGGGTCTGTTGTGGACTTTGGGGGGACCCCCACGCCGATTTTTTTCGGCGTTGGGGTTCCCCTTTAAGTCCATTCCAGGCGGCGGAGCCCGCGACGTCTCCGTCGCGAGCCCCGCCTACCTGCACACGCGCTCGAAATGGGCGGACTTGCCTCCGCCTTACGTGGGCGAGTCCGTTCATTTCAAAAGTTGAGCGAACTGTTTGGCAAACAGTTCGCTGAAACAGTCCGCTCGTGTGTGGGCAAGTCCGCTCATGCAAATTTTGAGCGGACTGTTTGCCGAAACTGTTTGACGAACAGGGTTGGGCGAACAGTCCGCGCGTGTGTACGCGGCCTTAGGAATTAGGATTAGTTAGGATTAGGGTTATGGGCAGGAGAGACAGGAGGTCTCCAGGAGTCCAGAAAGTGCATGTGTGCACTAGTGAAATCCAGAGACCCAAATCTGAGGATTAGAGCAGTGAGGGGCTGCTTTCTAGATAGACGCTGTGTGTTTTGAAGCTGTGTGCATCTAAGGAGACAGATGAGAGCCTGAAGTGGAAGGCCCAAGCAGCAAGGAAGCTGAAAAGAGGTACAGTATTTGTACTGGAACCCTGTTATATGGCCAAGAGGGCCGAAGTGTAAAGCCTAGGTGACAGTACTGCTGAATAGAGCCAGGTGGCTTGGCATTTTTCATGTATTGTTTTTGGGAGAAGAACCCCTGTGTGGGTAACCAAGTGCATGTATGAACTTTGCTTTGTTCCTTTTAATAAAAGTGGGCTACCATGCCCTTAAACTAAAGTTCCTGTTCGCTGTGAACTTACTGAAAAGGCATCTACCACTGAGTTAAACAACCCCCAATGTCACTATATATATATATATATATATATATATATATATATATATATATATATATAATCAGCTCCTATAATATAACTGTACGAAACTACAAAAGTGCGATATCACAAATAAAGTGTAATTCATCATATGAATAAATAGATGTAAAATGTGCAATTTATCCACCAATAGTCCAATTCATTAAAGTGACAGGTCCTCAATTTCATGTATACTGTGACAGGTAGGTATAAATAAACTTAAAAACAGGCAGTTTATGACAATCTCCCCCCACAATTAAGTGGCCAGATGAAGAAACATTATGTGTATCCAACATGCAGATTACCACCACCAGCACACCCCACTCACCAGAAAATATGGCTACGTGGATATACGCTGCAAAGGTGCTTAATTATATCATCCAGGTAACTCTACTATTCTTCAGGTTGCAGTCCTTTTCAGATGTATCCCCACTGGCTGTAACACTGGTTAGAACACCACCATACAGAACAGGAAAATGGATACCGCAGCTCTACAGGACAAATGCTACAAACCCGAGCCACAAAGATCTCTCATGGTGTAACATTTATTAAAAACGTTTCAGGACAAAGTACATAAAAGCAGTTTAAAACCAAACAGCAGTAGCCAACAACTTACAGCTATGGCCGCCACATACAATCCATGCAGCAGCGTGATGTCAGTACACTGTCTCTCCTCGAGAGCGTGTCTTCGGGGGTTAATTTTATTTATACTTGCCTGTTATACCTGAAATTGTGGACCTGTCACTTTAAGGAATTGGACTATTATCGGATGAATTGCACATTTTACATCTATTTATTCATATGATCAATTGCACTTCATTCATTATATTGTACTTTTCTAATTTTGTATATTTATTTTATAGGCACTGCACTTTCTATATTTCTACATATATTGGTTTAATGTATAACTTCTTGTCCTCATAAGCATAATTTAAACTAGAAAAGTTTCAGATTCAACGCAAATTTGGCCAGTTTGCTTTAGGATGATATGATATTTACAGTTTTACAGATTACATTGTGCTACTGATATGTAACGGGCGCTCCATGCTGTTTTAAAGTACTCCCAACTCAGACTGTGCTGTTGTTATGCCTCACAGCTAGTATGTGTGAGGTTTCTGCACAACCAGAACAAGGATCATCATAATTAGGCACTAGCTTTCTCTGTGCTATGGTTTTATTCAGAACAGCGAGGATTTTAGTAAAGATCAAATCAGCAATGAAGCTTTATAATAATGATCAGAAAATAATCCTAATGTATTCAGTAAATCTCAACTCATGGGTGTTTTAAATATCCTTGGCTCTGAGGTGACTGAACTCTGGGAACTTCTCTGTGTGCAGTGTTGTATTGTACGGTGTGTGCTGGGTCACCAACTTCACCAGGAAGAGCCACACACCAGCTGAGATAATGATAGGAAGATCCTGGCTTCAGCTGTCATCTTGTAATAGCCGCTCACCAATGTGGACATTTATAGATGTATAGTGGATGTTCATGCTGGCTTGGTTATTTTTATTATATGTGCATTTGTTTTATGTAAATGTGAATGCACATTCTTATTAATTAAATACAGTAAAATTTGTATTGCACTATGGAAAGGCATAAGTCTTCTCTTTTTTTAGAGTCCTGGTATATTTGATTTATTGGTGGAATCCCAGGTGATGAGAGAGGTGTTTAGGGAAGGGAAATGGTGGCTGAATGATTATATGCATTGTATGACTTCTCTTGAGTAAAGAGGGTCATGGAAATTTGGTAACCAAACACCCTCATTGCACTCCTGGTGAAGGTGGCTGCTGCCACACCCCACAGCACCTTGTCCCCATGTTGATGGGAACAAGGGCCTCTTCCCCACAACCCTGGGCTGTGGTTATGGGGGTCTGGTGGCAGGAGGCTTATTGGAATCTAGAAGCCCCCTTTAACAAGGGGGCCCACAGATCTCGCCCCTCCATATGAATGAGTATGGGGTACGTAGTACCCCTACCCATTCACCAAAAAAGTATCAAAAAGAAATAAAAACAGTCACACAGTGTTTGACAATTTCTTTTTTTTAAAAACAATGTCTCCCGATGTAGATCCATCATCAATAACAATGCCACAACTACCACTGGACCCAAAAAAAACACTCCGGATAACCACCATCTACCTGCCCCACCATTTGGTAAGAGGAGAAGGAGCCACCTGGTAACATCACCGGTGGACTAGGCATGCACTGGCCAGTGACATCACAAGGGGTGGAGCCTGCAGTAGGCGGTTAGCCTTTGTTGCGGGGGGCATTTATTTTTCCTTTTTTTGGGTCCACCGGTGGCGGCAGCATCATGATTGACAATGGATCTATCGGGGGACATTGTTTTTTTATTTTTAATAAAGGAATTGTTGAAAACTGTGTGTGTGTTTTTATTTCTTTTTGACAATTATTAGTCAAAATATAGTCAAAATATAGGGGGGCGAGATCTGGTGACCCCCTTGTTAAAGGAGGCTTCCAGATTCCAATAAGCCTCCTGCCCACAGACCCACACAACCACAGCCCACCCCAAAGCACCCCCCATGTTGAGGGCATGTGGCCTGGTATGGCTCAGGTGGGGGGGGCACTCGCATGTCCCCCTATTTTCTGACCTTGTGGGCTGCATTCTCGGATAAGGGTTTGGTATGGATTTTGAAGGGGACCCCACAAAGTTTTTTTGCTTTTTTTTGGCATTTTTTTTTCACATTCTTCTATTGCCAGAAATGGTATTGTATTGCCCCCATACCATACCTTACCTTAAAAATGGGGATTTTTGATTTTCAGGTTCGGGTCCTATATACTTCAATGGAGTTTGGAGTTTGGGACTAAACTTTTTCTATGTCATCATCTCTACTGGTGACATTTTTGGTGTGGAATTCATAAAGAAGCACTTTATCACGGTCCTATTAAACCTAATTATTGGACTTTATTGTGAACTTTATTAAATGTATTTTTAGTTCATTATTTATTTTTTATATGTGTAGTATATGGTCTAATTTTTTTTCACTTATCACTGATATTTTCAAGATAGGGATTAACATCGGGTGTTCACATGCTTGCCAAACATCAAATATTATGGGGCGTTCGTGGCAAATTTGAGTGCCGCAAAATGCCCCATAATGCACTGCAAAATCGTAGTGCATTGATGTCTGATGATTGGCCAGAGCATGTAACTGACCTGCATGCTTTGGCCAATCACAGCACACTCTGCTGTGAGAGCCATAACTGGCTAAAGGTAGGGTGCCTTTGGCCAATCATGGCTCTTGGGTGTTAAGTCTACGTCCCACAATATATAAGGCTGCTTACATAGCGGCCGTGTATAGTGTGTAACTGTGGATGGAGATAGATTGAGTTAGATTAGGCAGGCAGGTTAGTTAGTGGAAGTGTATTTATTATATATACACAGTCTAGTAGATATATATATATATATATATATATATATATATATATATATATATATATATATATATATATATAGATCTCAAACCTAGGGCAGGTTACTTCCTTCTCTTATTATATTGTAGTTATAGCAAGCACCGTCAGCGTGGAACTTCCAGTCCTCCACCAATCAATATTCAAGAAAAAACAATAGGACTCGTACTTACAATGCAATATCTTCTTTAATCCAATAGAGGAATTGTTACATAGTGATACATCGTCACAGCAGTAATAGCAGTTGCACTGTACAGTGGCTACTGCTGTGACGATGTATCACTATGTAACGATTCCTCTATTGGATTAAAGAAGATTTTGCATTTTAAGCACGAGTCCTAACGTTTTATATATATATATATATATATATATATATATATATATATATATATATATTCTGCATTTAGTGTGTACAGGCAGTGTAGTATATATAACACAGTGTATTGAAGTAGTTAAGGGGAACCCTGCGCCAACATTTTAAAAAGAAATGGCATGGGGTCCCCCCAAAATCCATAACAGAAGCTTCAGGTCTGGTATGGATTTTAAGGTGAACCCCGCACCAAAATTAAAAAAAAATATGGTGTGGTGGACCCCCTCAAAATCCATACCAGTCCCTTATCCAAGCAAGCAGCCATGGCAGGCCAGGAAAGGGTGGGATGAGTGAACGCCCCCCGAACCATACCAGATCGCTTGCCCTAAACATGGGGAGGCCCCAAAGCACCCTGTCCCCATGTTCATGGGGACAAGGGTCTCATCCCCACAACCCTTGCCTGGTGATTGTGGGGGTCTGCGGGCAGGGGGGCTTATTGGAATCTGGAAGACCCTTTGTGAGGGGTTAGCTCGGCAGCGGGTGTGTGTGACCCCCTGGATGGGTTCACAACACAAAATCAGGCACAGCAGACAGCGTTGTAGGTGCAAAAAAAAACAAAAGATGCGGTTTATTTATGCTACATGCAGTGAAACATATAACAGCCAAACAAAAATAAAACATGAAAATAAATCCTGGTCAGCTTGACCTCTAATTACACACTTAGATTCCCTATCTAACAACTGAGTGCAGCTTTGTGCTGCACCAGTCCCTGTCTCTGTTGTAGAGGTTTGCCACACAGGCGTTAACTCACCGCACAGAACAGGTGTCACATTCCCCAGTCTATACAACACAAAACTGGTTCCAGGATGGAGCATCTCCCTAAGCATGCTGGGGTTTTTTGTAGAGGTCTTAATGAGCCCACTTACTTCAGCTGGGCTCATTAACTCTTCCCCTCTAATTGTAAAAGTCTGCATAAAGCCTGAATCTAGGGCACACATATTTCCCACCCTGGATACAACCAGGTGACTTTACCTGCGTGCTGCCACATACCCCCCCCCCTCTTGTTTCAAACTTGGGGTTGTAACACAAGCAGTCAGACACGCATGTATCCGAGACAAAGCATCCACATTCCCCATTTTAACACCAGGGCGATGCTTAACTGTAAAGTTAAATTATTGTAGGGCCAGGAACCACCTATTTACCCTCCTATTGGTCTCCTTGTTCTGAGCCATCCACTTTAAAGGAGCGTGATCAGTCACCAGGTCAAAGTGCCTACCTAGCAGATAGTACCAAAGGGAATCTAGAGCCCACTTCACTGCTAAACATTCCTTCTCAATCGTGGCGTAATTTACCTCATGGAACTTCAACTTCCTGCTGAGGTAAATGACTGGGTGCTCTTCCCCGTTCCAGACCTGGGATAACACTGCTCCTAACCCAACGTCTGATGCATCAGTTTGTACAACAAAGTCCTTAGAGAAGTCTGGTGAGTACAACACTGGCTGGCTACATAAGGCTGTTTTTAAGGACTGAAATGCTTCTTCAGCCTCTGGGGACCATTTAACCATAACAGACTCTTTCCCTTTTGTCAGGTTGGTGAGGGGCACAGCCTGAGAAGCAAAATGGGGAATGAATCGTCGATAATAGCCAGCGATTCCCAGAAAGGCTCGTACCTGTTTCTTGCTGTTGGGACGTGGCCAACTCTGTATGGCCTCGACTTTATTGACTTGGGGTTTTATCACCCCCCTCCCAATAGTGTACCCAAGATATTTGGCCTCCTTCTGTCCAATGGTACACTTCTTTGGATTGGCCATAAACCCAGCTTCCCGGATAGAGTCTAGGACTGCTTGTACTTTTGGCAAATGTGAGACCCAGTCTGTGCTATGGATAATCACATCATCCAGGTAAGCTGCAGCATATTTCTGATGGGGCCTCAGAATCTTATCCATTTTCAGCTGGAATGTTGCCGGTGCATTCTGTAACCCAAACGGCATTCTCTTATATTGGAATGCCCCATCTGGAGTTACAAACGCAGTTTTCTCCTTGGCCGACTCGGCCAGGGGAATTTGCCAATACCCTTTGGTGAGATCAAGAGTTGTCATATATCGGGCTGTTCCCAGCCGGTCAATCAACTCATCTATACGCGGCATGGGGTAGGTGTCAAATTTTGTAACTTTATTTAATTGTCGAAAATCGTTACAAAACCGCCAGCTCCCATCAGGTTTGGGCACTAGTACGATAGGACTGGACCAGTCACTCTGGGACTCCTCTATCACACCCAATTCCAGCATCCTTTGAACCTCCCCACGTATTGCCTCCCGTCGGGCCTCTGGTATTCTATAAGGTTTTAGTTTTACCCTTTCTCCTGGCGGGGTGATAATGTCATGCTCTACGCCAGATGTTTGTCCCGGAAGCTCAGAGAAAATATCTTTGTTACGAAATGTACAAACTCTTTAACCTCCTGTTGTTGGGGTTTCGATAAGGTGTCTGCTATTCCAACCTCAGGAACTAAGCAATCAGGCTGTACTTGTGACAAAGTCTCTGCGACTAGGGATTCCCTATCCCTCCAGGCTTTCAGCAGATGGACGTGATAGATCTGCTCCGGCTTTCGCCTTCCTGGCTGTCTAACCCTGTAGTTCACCTCACTAATTTTTTCAATTACTTCATATGGACCTTGCCATTTGGCCAGAAATTTGCTTTGAACCGTAGGGACTAGCACCAAGACCCTATCCCCCGGGGAAAAAGCACGGGTCTTGGCCCCACGGTTGTACACTCTCTGCTGTGCTAACTGCGCTTGGGTTAAATGTTCCTTTACAATTGGCATTACCTGTGCAATTCTATCTTGCATCAGGGCGACATGCTCAATCACACTCCTGTGAGGAGAACTCTCATTTTCCCAAGTTTCCTTGGCGATATCCAGCAGCCCTCTTGGGTGTCTCCCATAGAGCAACTCGAAGGGTGAGAAACCCGTAGAGGATTGGGGTACCTCCCTAATGGCAAACATCAGATAGGGTATTAGACAGTCCCAATTCTTTCCATCTCTATCCACCACCTTTTTTAACATTTGTTTTAGGGTTTTGTTGAATCTTTCAACCAACCCATCTGTTTGGGGGTGATACACAGATGTACGCAATTGCGTCACTTTGTACAACTTGCATAATTCTTTCATAACCCGGGACATAAAGGGTGTACCTTGGTCCGTAAGCAGTTCCTTACAAATACCCACGCGGCTAAAAACAAGAGATAGCTCTTTGGCTATGGTTTTGGCTGAGGTATTTCGGAGAGGAATTGCTTCCGGATAACGGGTGGCATAGTCCAATATAACCAAAATGTACTGATGCCCCCTGGCGGACTTCATTATCGGACCTACCAAATCCATTGCGATCTTTTCAAAGGGGACCTCAATGATAGGAAGAGGTACCAGCGGGTAACGGAAATGTGGCATAGGTGCCGACTTCTGACACACAGGGCAGGAGGAACAATAATTTTCTATTTCCTTTATGACCCCAGGCCAATAGAATCTCTGCAATATCCTCTCTCTGGTTTTCTCTGTCCCCAGATGACCTCCCAGAATGTGCCCATGAGCCAATTCTAACACCAACTTCCTGTAAGGTTTGGGCACTACAAGTTGCTCAATGGTTTCTTCTGCCCTTTGAGCCACTCGATACAGCAGGTCCCTTTTCATAGTGAAGTAAGGATAAGTGCAAGTCTTATCTGGGTTCACTAACTCGCCATCTATTTTCACCACATTTTCCCGTGCCTTTATTAAGGTGGGGTCTTTTAACTGTTCTGTGGCAAAATTTTCCCTGTGAACCTCAAGATCCGAAAACTCCACAGACGGCATGTTTTCATCTGAGGATGTTGGCTCCTCCCCAGTTTCTCGAGTTTCCCCCGCCAATACTGACAAGGGAAATTCAGGAGAGTCCTCACCACTCCCAGAGGAATTCTGGTCATCTTCCTGGTTTATAGGGGCACCAGTGGGGGGCTCAGGACAATCCCAGAGTTCCCAGAATTTTGGAAAATCCCTTCCAACAATAGCATCATGTGGTAAGTGAGACACTAACCCCACCTGATGAGAGAGGTTACCTTTGGGGGTCTCAAAAAACACTGAAGTTACAGGATACTCTCGGGTGTCCCCATGCACACAAATAACAGCCACCCTGTTCTTCCCAGAGACCTCTGTAGTAACTAATTCAGCTTTCATCAATGTTACCAGGCTACCTGAATCCAGCAACACATCAACATTTCTACCATTAATACACATTTTACATAAATGTTTCTCAGATCCCCGAATGGCAGTGCATGCAACTGTCGCAAACAGCGACTGACGTCTCTCCCTTATAAAGTCACATTGCATAGGCTCATCCACAACAGGGCAATTGGCTGCAATATGTCCCTCTTGCCGGCAGCGGTAGCAAATAATCTTTTTCGCTGCCTCTTGCAGCATGGGCTTCCTGGGCTGCTCCCGCCAGACCTTAGGTAGAACTCCCACCCTCTCACTCTCTCCACCCTCACCCCTTGGAGTCATCTTACCCGCCACTGGGGATGATCTGGTCTTAGGGTAGAAAGTACGTGAGTCCCTGGAAGAGGTGGTCAGGTTCTCTGTAGCCAAGTACCTCTCAACCAGATCCACAAGTTTATCTGCATTTTCTGGGTCTCCATGGCTTACCCATTTTTGGATGGCAGTAGGAAGAGCTCTCAGGAAACGATCCATAACCACACGTTCCACAATGTTTGGTGCGGTCAAAGTCTCTGGCTGCAGCCACTTTCTGCTCAGGTGAATGAGATCATACATTTGAGACCTGGGGGGTTTTCCAACCTGAAAAGTCCAATTATGCACACGCTGAGCCCGGACGGCCAGGGTGACACCCAGCCGTGCCAATATTTCTGTTTTTAGCACCACATAGTCTTTTGCTTGGTCAGGCTCTAGGTCATAATAAGCTTTCTGCGATTCCCCAGTTAACAGAGGGGCCACCAGTCCAGCCCATTGCTCCTTAGGCCACTTTTCTCTTTCAGCAGTCCTTTCAAATGTGGTCAAAAACACCTCCGGATCATCCTCTCCAGTCATTTTTGTCAGTAAACGGCTCACACCAAAGGATGTGGTATTATTGTAACCACTTGCTTCATTGGTCTGCGGACGTTGCTGTATTAATGTCTCTATTTGCCGTTGAAAACTCTGCTCTTGCTTCTGCAACAGGTCTATGAAGTGGGCTTCAGATCGCTGCTGGGCTTGTTGCTGAGCTTCCAAACTCTGCTGCAAAGTTGCATTTGTCTGCTGCTGGGCTGCAAGGCTTTTTTGTAAACCTGCATTTGTTTGCTGCTGATTTGCATTTGCTTGCTGCTGATTTTCATTTGCTTGCTGCTGGTTTGCATTTGCTAGAGCCAGCTGTCTCAGTATCTCCTCCATGTTGGCCTTAACAAAAAACAATAAAAAAAACTGCCCGCATTCTCCACCAACTGTGAGGGGTTAGCTCGGCAGCGGGTGTGTGTGACCCCCTGGATGGGTTCACAACACAAAATCAGGCACAGCAGACAGCGTTGTAGGTGCAAAAAAAAAAGAAAAGATGCGGTTTATTTATGCTACATGCAGTGAAACATATAACAGCCAAACAAAAATAAAACATGAAAATAAATCCTGGTCAGCTTGACCTCTAATTACACACTTAGATTCCCTATCTAACAACTGAGTGCAGCCTTGTGCTGCATCAGTCCCTGTCTCTGTTGTAGAGGTTTGCCACACAGGCGTTAACTCACCGCACAGAACAGGTGTCACACTCCCCAGTCTATACAACACAAAACTGGTTCCAGGATGGAGCATCTCCCTAAGCATGCTGGGTTTTTTTGTAGAGGTCTTAATGAGCCCACTTACTTCAGCTGGGCTCATTAACTCTTCCCCTCTAATTGTAAAAGTCTGCATAAAGCCTGAATCTAGGGCACACATATTTCCCATCCTGGATACAACCAGGTGACTTTACCTGCGTGCTGCCACACCTTTTAACAAGGGGACCCCAGATCCCGCCCCCCCCCTATGTGAATGGGTATCGGGTACCCATTCACCAAAAAAAGTGTCAAAAAAGTAAAAATGACAGGAGACAGTTTTTGACATATGCCTTATTAAAAAAAAGTCCAGGGATGTCCATCCATCTTCAATCATGGCACCGGTTCCCCCAAAAAATATAAAAAAAAGCTCTGCCTTGATGATAGGTGTCTCGCCGACTGTTGTCTCTTGGCTGTGACAGCTGTTTTATAGGCAAGGGCGGGGCCACCTAGTGACGTAACTGGGTGACCCTTTCCCCTTCTGAAGTCATGTGATGCGGGTGCAGTGATTGAAGATCAAAGGACATCGTGGGACACTTTTTTTAAATAAAGGAATTTTCAAAAACTGTCTCCTGTCATTTTTACTTTATTGACACTTTTTTTTTGGTGAATGGGTAGGGGTACAGTGTACCCGATACCTATTCACATGGGGGTGGGATCTGGGGGCCCCCTTATTAAAAATTCTGATAAGCCCCCCTGCCCACAGACTCGCACAACCCCAGTGCAAGGGTTTTGGGGATGAGGCCCTTGTCCCCATCAGGGATCCGGCAATACATTGCAGCCGCAAGAAATTTTTAATTAAATGTTTTCCTTTCGAAATTTCACTTTACTGCGGAACAGTAAAACACATGAGACAGATGTGTCACTTTACAGGAAGACTAAGGGGAACCCCAGACATGATATTTAACCACTTCAGCTCCGGACCAATAAACACCTTAGGGACCAGAGGTCTTTTTGCAATTTCGCACTGCGCTGCTTTAACTGGTAATTGCGCGGTCATGCAATATTGCACCCAAACAAAATTTGCGTCCTTTTCTTCCCACAAATAGAGCTTTCTTTTGATGGTATTTGATTGCCTCTGCGATTTTTTTTTTTTTGCGATATAAATGGAAAAAGAGCGAAAATTTTGAAAAAAAAAGATATTTTCTTCTTTTTGTTATAAGAAAAATCGAATAAACTAAATTTTAGTCATACATTGAGGGCAAAATTTATTCAGCCACATGTCTTTAGTAAAAAAAATGTCAATAAGCGTATATTTTTTGGTTTGCGCAAAAGTTATAGCGTCTACAAACTAGAGTACATTTTCTGGAATTTACACAGCTTTTAATTTATGACTGCCGATCTCATTTCTTGAGGTGCTAAAATGGCAGGGCAGTACAAATCTCCCCCAAATGACCCCATTTTGGAAAGTAGACACCCCAAGGAAATTGCTGATGGGTATGTTGAGCCCATTGAATATTTATTTTTTTTGTCCTAAGGGATTGAATAATGACAAAAAGTTGTCACTAAATGATATATTGCTCACACATGCCATGGTTATATGTGGAATTGCACCCCAAAATATATTCCGCTACTTCTCCCGAGTATGGGGATACCACATGTGTGGGACTTTTTGGGAGTCTAGTCGCGCACGGCACCCCGAAAACCAATCACTACCTTCAGGATTTCTAAGGGTGCAAATTTTTGATTTAACTCCTCACTACCTATCACAGTTTCGAAGGCCATAAAATGCCAAAATAGCACAAAACCCCCCAAAATGACCCCATTTTGGAAAGTAGACACCCCACGCTATTTACTGAGAGGCATGTTGAGTCCATGGAATATTTTATATTTTGCCACAAGTTGCGGGAATATTACAAACTTTTTTTTTTTTTGCACCAAGTTGTCACTAAATGATATATTGCTCACACATGCTATGGGCATATGTGAAATGACACCCCAAAATACATTCTGCTGCTTCTCCTGAGTACGGGGATACCACATGTGTGGGACTTTTTGGGAGTCTAGTCGCGCACGGATCCCCGAAAACCAATCACCACCTTCAGGATTTCTAAGGGTGCAAATTTTTGATTTAACTCCTCACTACCTATCACAGTTTCGAAGGCCATAAAATGCCAAAATAGCACAAAACCCCCCCAAATGACCCCATTTTGGAAAGTAGACACCCCAAGCTATTTACTGAGAGGCATGTTGAGTCCATGGAATATTTTATATTTTGCCAAAAGTTGCGGGAATATTACAAACTTTTTTTTTTTTTGCACAAAGTTGTCACTAAATGATATATTGCTCACACATGCTATGGGCAGAAGTCAAATTACACCCCAAAATAAATTCTGCTGCTTCTCCCGAGTACAGGGATACCACATGTGGGGGACTTTTTGGGAGCCTAGCCACGTACGGAACCCCGAAAACCAAGCACTGCCTTCCGGATTTGAATATAAAATGCTACCAAGAAACCTGTTAGCGATGGCAGGGATCAGGCCTGACTCTGCGATCGCTGCAGTTATGTGTTTAGTGTTTTGTAAGTGACAGTGATCGATCGATACTGCACTTGGGTGGGCAGGGCAGAGGGGCAAAACGCAGGTGCTAGCAGGTATTTGGGCTGATCCCGCTAACAATGCGTTTTTTTGGAACCCTAAACTGCTGGGGACGCTAGTATAGATCTGATCAGATCAGATATTGATCTGTTCAGATTCTATACCACTACGGGAGGTGTATGCTTTGTGTGTGGGTGTTAGCGGTACTGGCACTACCTAGCGCTGCCTGGGGCGACGCAGACCCTGACCCTAAAACCTAATTGATATCACCCGCCGGGTGATCAGGGGGTTAAACCTTTATTGGGTAATAAATGGTGAGTGCCCTGATGCTATAAAAAACAAACTAACCAGAGTCACCCGTAACACTTATACGGTGATCAGTGGTGAAAGGGTTAACTAGGGGCAATCAGGGGGTTCAAATTTTTATTAGGTAGTATATGGGGGTCCCTGGCGCTATATAAAAACCTGACGGGGAACCTAAATAACTAACTGGCTAACCAGCGTCACCAGTGACACTTATACTGTGATCGCTGGTGAAAGGGGGTGAAAGGGTTAACTAGCAGCAATCAGGGGATTAAAACCATTATTGGGTAGTATATCGGGGTACCTAGCGCTATAAAAACCTGGCGGTGAACCTAAAAAAATAACTAGCTACCTAGCGACACTAGCGACACTGATGCAGCGTTCAGAAAAATTATCGCTTAGTGACACTGGAAAAAGGGGGTGAAAGGGTTAACTAGCGGAAATCAGGGGGTTAAAACCATTATTGGGTAGTATATCGGGGTACCTAGCGCTATAAAAACCTGGCGGTGAACCTAAAAAAATAACTAGCTACCTAGCGACTGTAGCGACACTAATGCAGCGATCAGAAAAACGATCGCTTAGTGACACTGGCAAAAGGGGGTGAAAGGGTTAACTAGCGGCAATCAGGGGGTTAAAACCATTATTGGGTAGTATATCGGGGTACCTAGCGATATAAAAACCTGGCGGTGAACCTAAAAAAATAACTAGCTACCTAGCGGCACATGCAGCGATCAGAAAAATGATCGCTTAGTGACACTGGAAAAAGGGGGTGAAAGGGTTAACTAGCAGCAATCAGGGGGTTAAAACCATTATTGGGTAGTATATCGTGGTACCTAGCGCTATAAAAACCTGGCGGTGAACCTAAAAAAATAACTAGCTACCTAGCGACTGTAGCGACACTAATGCAGCGATCAGAAAAACGATCGCTTAGTGACACTGGCAAAAGGGGGTGAAAGGGTTAACTAGCGGCAATCAGGGGGTTAAAACCATTATTGGGTAGTATATCGGGGTACCTAGCGATATAAAAACCTGGCGGTGAACCTAAAAAAATAACTAGCTACCTAGCGACACATGCAGCGATCAGAAAAATGATCGCTTAGTGACACTGGCAAAAGGGGGTGAAAGGGTTAACTCTAGGGGCAATCAGGGGGTTAAATATTTATTGGGGGGTGATAGGGGGCTACCCTGGACCTAACACTAACTGTCCTGACAGTTTTTACTGTCACAACTGACACTGAATGCATTGATCAGTAAAGAAATGATCAATGCAATCAGTGACACTGTGACTGGGGGGGGGGGGGAGGGGGGGCGGGGGGATCGGGGGGCGATCGGGGGGGGGTCGGGGGGGGTTTGTGTGCCTGTGTGTACCTACATGTCAGTGTAGTGTTGGTGCACACTTACTATTAGTCTTCTCCTCATAGTCCGGTCAAAAAGACCGCCCCGAGGAGAATGACATCACTTCCTCCTTCCTGTGTAAACAATACACAGTGGGAGGAAGCTTCTCATTGGCCAGGAGCGATCCAGAGGGGGTGGCCGAAAACCAACGGCCATCCCCTCATCACGGAGCGCTCCTGGAGCGAACCGGACCGCCGTAACCAGCGGGAGGGGGTCCGATCGGACCCCCCACCCGCTGGAAGGCAGGCACGTACATCTACGTGATTGTGCCTGCCTGTGCCATTGTGTTGACGTACATTGGCAATACGGCGGTCCTGAAGTGGTTAAATGAATATTTCATTTTCATTGTTTCATTTTAATTATTATCATTATTAAAATCACTGCTCCTGAAAAAACAGCTGACATGGGCAGTCCGGCATTTGTGTCTGTGGACTTAAATGCTGGATACCTATCAGGTGTCCAATCACAGGAGAGGACGGGAGGAAAGGACAGAGGAAGAGGACATTGAGGACATTGCTCACCGCTTGCTGACATCACATGCTTCCCCACTGAGACAGGGTAAGTGCTGGGCATATGGCAGGCGGGGGGGCACAGTGGCAGCATTCGATGGGAACCATGGGAGAATTTGATGGCACAGTGGGAGCATTTAATGGAGCACAGTGGGAGTATTTGATGGCACAGTGGAAGCACTTGATGGGCACAGTGGCTGCGTTTGAAGGGCACAATGGCGGCAATTGATGAGCACAGTGGCTGCATTTGATGGTACAGTGGCTGCGTTTGATGGCACAGTGGCTGCGTTTGATTGCACAGTGTCTGCGTTTGATGGCACAGTGGCTGCGTTTGGTGGTGCAGTGACTGTGTTTGATGAATAGTGGCTCCATTTAATGGCACGGTGCTGCGCTTGATGGGCACAGTGAGGCTGCAATTGATGGGTTTTTGTTTTCAGAATTTGGCTGCCACTGGCTCCCATTAGGTATATTTTTGACATCTGTGTGCCATTAGGAGATACCCCTTCACTTCCTGTCCCATAGCCAAAACAAGAAGTAAGAGAAAAATCCTGCAAAGTGAGGGAATCCTGATGTCTCACTAGGGTCACCAGCACTAATGTCCCCATTGTAAGATTTAGCCTCTATTCCTGTTTTGGTGACTACCCAAACATTTGGGATTACTTTTACTGTCACTTTTGATGATAATAGTAGAAAGGACAAATAAAGAGGGTGCAACCTAGGAGCTACGTATAAAAAATAAGATGGTCCTATGCTTAGGCTTAGATCTAAGTTTTATATCTGAATGCCCTGTATATCCTTGCTACATTGAAACCCAAATAAGCTGCATACATACCGTCCAGCAACTGTACAACATTTGTGATTATTGCCATTCAAATTATACACCCCAATTTATTTTATTCAGGTCAAAAGCAGACCCATCTTGTCTGTATCATCTTGTCATCATGTTACACTGTAGTCTAAACAAGGTGCTTACATACTGTCCAGCCACTGTACAAGATGTGTGGTTATTGTCTCCAAAATTAACACTCTATTTTTATTTCAAGAAAAAAAATTGCCTCATCTCTCCCTCTTACATTGCTATTTAACCAAGGTTCTTACATACTGTTCAGGGATTGTACAATATATATGGCTATACTCTTCTAAAATAATACACTCTAATTTTTTTCTCAGGATAAAGCCTGCCTTGTCTTTCTCTCCTTTATTGCAATATAACTAAAGTGCTTGCATACTATTCAACCAATGTAAAATATATGTGCCCATTGTCTCTGAAATGATGCACTCTAATTCAGTGTTCATCAACTCCTGTCCTCAGGACCCACTAACAGGCCAGGTTTGCAAGATAATTGAAATACATCACATGTGATATAATTTGCTGCTCAGTGATTGCAGTATTCTAGTCTGTATCTCCCCAAGGTAATACATAAAACCTGGCCTGTTAGTGGGTCCTGAGGACAGGGTTGATGACGACTGCTCTAATCGATATTTTAATTTAAAAGCTGCCTCATCTCTCCTTCCTAAATTGTGGCCTTACAAAGCTGCTTACTGTATATACTGAACAAAAATAGCAACTTCTCCAATGAATTCCAGCACAGCATAATGGCAAGCTGATGACCCCTAGTGTGTCCCCACATTAAATCCAGCAAGCTAAACAGAAATGGAATCCACACCAATAAATGTATAACTAGCTTTTTAAAGCAAGGTGCACATGGGAGGGCTTTTTATAGAACAAACTAATACAAACATTCCTAGAACACTTACCAGCTAGCCAGCAAAACAAATAAAAAATGACTGTCTAAGTGGGTTGAGTGTGTGGAAAACAGAGATTTTAGTTGTACACATTTGAAAATATAAAACTAGAGCACTCAGGATATGGTGCAGTTGTGCATGGTAGCTTCTAACTTCAGCTTGATCAATTAAGCATTGATACTAAAACCTGGAAGCTGTCTGGTTTCCATACAAAGCTGCACCATATTTTGCATACTTTAGTTTTAGTAAATAATTCCCATTGCCTCTTCAATGTCCTTCTTTTAAGGGTTATACGTAATTCTAATCTGTGGGAGCTTTCATCTTGGAGCATATAAAGCAACAAATCAATTGAACCTGGTAGTAGTCCCCTAACTGTGCAAGGACACATCAGAAAAGATGCCCATGATAATGGCAGATCAGATGACCACCAGTATGTCCAGCAAGCTAAACTAAATTGGCAACTACTCCACTCAATTTATAACTAGTCTTTTGCAGTAAGGTGCATGGAGAGAGGCTTTTTACAAGATAAACACAACACTAACATTTCTTAGCGCACTTAATATCTAGCAGAAATAAAATAATTTACAGTGTCTAACAGTGGTAAAATAGAGGTTTTAGTTGCACACATTTGCAAATATTGAGACATATAAAGCATTTAATAAATTAGGGGAATTTGTATTGTGTTTGTTCTGCTTACATATTTTGCAACCACCGTACAATATGTATGGCTTGTGTATCTGAAATAATAAACTTTTTTTATTTTAAAATAAAGCCTTCCTTGTATTTCTCACTTAGATTGTGGTCAAAAAAAAGTTGCATAGTGGTTGCAAACCTTTACATATACCCAGTAAAGTGACTGACCTCAGATGAAACAAATCCTCCTACATAAGATGTATCTGTTTATCTAGACTTTGAATGTATCTCTCTTCTACATACATTCAAAGTCTAGAATTTATAAAGCTTGTTTGAGAGTTTAGAAATAAAGGGGAATGAAAGCTAAAGTTATACTCTGCAGAGCTCAGTGAGGAGAGCTCTGAGAGCTAATTGGAGGTAAGAGACCCCCCCCCCCCCCTTCACACAGTACATAGGAGCAGAGCTGAGGCTGTCAATCTGCTGGAGCTCTCTCCCCATTACACTTAGTGCTTCTAATTGAGTACAAACTATAGAGAGATAGGCTTTGTTTATATTTCATTATAAAAGAAAATAGTGCAGTGCTGAAAAATCCTCATAACATTAACTCGACATATGAGAGACAGAATAACAGTCTTATAGGAAAGGTGAACTTGGATAGCAGCATTCAACAGTGATGGATTCCTCTGTGGTGATGAAAGCGCACATAAATATCTTTAGAGTGTCAACAGACTCAGTGATTCCACCACCAGACAGCCCAACTGCTCACCTCAAATATTAGACCCCTGATTCAACAGATAGGTCATACAAACATTCGCCACTTTCAGTGGACCCACATCAAGATTCCAATGTTCCGGACAAATGAAACTTGACCTTCTGGGTAACGTTATGATGTCATCTATGGTAACTCTTATTCCAAAGTGCAGTATCATAAAAATCTGAAAAAATATATATAGTGCAGACCGTATGGATAAAAAACACGAAATTTAATTAAAAAAAGACAGGTACTCACATAAGGAGCACTAAAGCCTAGTGCTGGTTTGTAAACATTGACAAAAACATTCCATGAAGTAAAGTGCAATAAGGTGGTTGCAGTGACAATCCAGGGTCCTCCCGCACGCGTATCGTCCTAAACGGGACTTCATCAGTGGATATAGAGGCCCACGTAACCTTTCACCAATTTATAGCCAGCTACTACTTAGTATCACCTGCTAGATTGACCAATTAACCAATCAAAACACAGGTTCACACTGATCATATACCTCCTTCCTATCCAGACAACCAACCAATCAGTAAGCAGGTTCACACAGAAAGTTTAACTCTTTCATGTCTGAGGTTTGCAACCACTTAAAATTCTATCCAGCCACTTACAATATTTAAGACTATTGTCTTTTAAATAATACACTAACTTTTTATTACAAGATAAAACCAGTCTTGCCTCTTTGGATGTGGATGAGTAAGGCTTCTGTCTTAGTAATATTAACCTTATACCCTGATATGGAGTCAAATGAGCACAACAAGTCATGTAATGTTGGAAGACATAGAAAGAGAACAGAATGTCATCAACAAAAAAGGAATGTATTCCCATTGTCACATTAACAACCCATGGATATCTGGATTTGACCGTATGGCCTCAGCCAGGTGCTCCAAGCATAGACTAAAAAGCAAAGGCGATAACGGACACCCCTACCTGGTGCCATTGGACATTGGGAATAAATGTAACAAGAAGGAAGACATTTGAACTTGAGAGAACTTTTGGCCGTTTGGGCCTAAAGAAGTAGACCTTTAAAACTATAGCAGGAAAGAGTTGCATGCATAGTGCTAGCCTATTTTTACCATACACATACAGTACTTATCTATATTTTGAATATTTTTTAAATAATTGGGAGATATCCATATTAAAGGGATTTTGAAGATTGTAGGTTTATTGTTTTGAAGTGCACTCTGGATTGAGATGTTATTAAACTTTTAAGAGAATGCTGTGTACTGCTGAAAAATAAAAAATATCACAAATTTTATTATCAAATTATTTTGCAACTTTCTAGTCTATACAAAGTTTAGGGTTTTAGCTTTGTTTTTTTAAGAGTGACATTTCTTACAACTTTTAGATCTGTTGGGTCTTTTACTTCCACTGTTACATTCAGGCCTATTGCCTCTTGATAAAATATCAGGTGCCATTGACAAAACTTTTTTCAAGTTGTAATTAATCAGATTGGGGTGCTGCCACTGTATTTGAGCCAAAGAATAATGAAAAGTTATAAAAATCAATCACACATTCAAAAGTTATTAAGAATATGGTGTCACTGACACTGTCCATGAGAATTGTACTGTTCTATAACACAGCCTACTATACATACAGCTTAAAGGCATATCTCAAACATGTGACTCAAAGGGCTGAGGTTCTTCCAATACTGTCCCATTAAAAAGAGGCCCCTCTCCCCTCTGTATGGTATCAATGGTGTCATTGGTACATGTCCCAATGGCAGCACCCAGCTCCCCATGCTTTTTTTGACAACTCCTTGCCTAGTAGCCTTGAAAATCATGAGAATTAATTATTAAGATTTTCCCTTATTGACAGCAGTAGGATTTAAACATTTTCAAACTTCAACAATAAATGTAAAACAATTGTTTAGCATAAGAATAAGAAAAAAAAAAAGACAAAACTAGTTCAAAAAATATAAATCCACTTGCAGTCTATCCTATGTTTCACCTGAAAGGGCTTCATCATGGGCCCTGATGAAGCCCCACTGGGCAAAACATGTAGGGCAGATGTGAAAACATGCATGATGTCATTCTATTTTAAATGCTAAGCAGTCTAATCACTTCATGTGGATTAAAATTTTTATACCAGTTTTGTGTATTTTCAAGATTTTATAGTAAATAAACATACATACATACATGCATACAAACATTTTAGAACGATTATGCTATTTATGGTTTTATTTTTTGTATTTATCCACATTTTTGCAAGTAACATCAGCATTCCCGAGTGTACTCCTGTAAAAAGTTGCTGCAGATGCAGATGGATTGACATACCAAAAAACAAACTGATCTCTGTAAATATTTTAAGCTGCAAATCTCTGATAAGTCTGCATTTTACTTATAGTGGAGGACACAGTTTATCCTGTACATTTAGGTGTTAAGTTCACTAGCAGAAAAGTGCTCTACGTTTTCACATTGTAATATTGTATAAATGAGATTGCTTTTCACTTTGATGAGAGTAAAGCTTATCGTTGAATCAACAAGAAGCTGCAGGAAACCAATTGTGGTTAACTATGGATGGGCTGCGGGTTTGGTCCAAACCTTGTTTCAGACTGAAATGGCAGCTTAACCCTAGTATAATTTTGTTTGAGAGGTTTAGCAAACTAAATTTGCATTTGGCCAAATCTAATCTCGCAGCAGCAGAGGGAAGCAATGCATTTGGCAGCGGTATTACTACAGATTCCAAATGTGACAGTTTTCCTCTGGTTGTCAGGATGCTAGTAGCTGCCAGCATTGCTGCCAGCTATCTCACCATCCCCCCATTCTGCTGTTAGCAGGGAATTCTGGGAAAAAACAAAAAAAAGAGGCAGTGATAGTTTATATACCCTTACAAACCACTTTGACCTACAGGTAAGCCTAGATTAAGGCTTACCTGTAGGTCCAAGAAATATCTCCTAAACCTATACGGTTTAGGAGATATTTACCTGAAGATTGCCACCGCTGTCTACGGCGCATGCACCGTAGACAGCGGCGCACTGGGTAAGCCGCAGATCGCGGCAATATGCCGCGAGTGTTGGCTCCCGTGCGCATGCGCGGGAGTGACATCATCGCTGCTCCGGCGAATCACAGCGCCGGAGGAGCGAGACCCATGGAGACCCACCAAGAAGATGGACGCTTGGAACTACAGGGGACAGCGGTGACTTTGCTGGCTCCTGTGTCAGGTAAGTGACACATAATGGACTACTATGCGATGCATAGTAGCCCATTATGCTTTACCTTTGCAGGGAATCAAAGAGGAAGTAAACCCATCAGGGTTTACTTCCTCTTTAAAGGGAACCTATACAAAAAAATATAAATTGGTCCTCCACTAATATTTATATCTTCAGGTCTTGTATTGATTTTAAAGGGGTCTTTTGTAAAAAAATAAGAAAAAAAATGTGAGGTCCCCTTAAACCCCACACCAGACCACAAGGGTCCCGGTGGCTGCTTGCCAGGCTGCGTGTGTTGATATTGTGCATGCTCAGACAAGGGTCTTGTGTGAATTTTTTGGGTGACTCCATGCTACTTTATTGTGTTATGCATGGGCTACTCCTTAAAAATCCATGCTGTCATACCAGACCAAAAGGCTCATGTAGGAAAAGGGTCTAATATAGATAAGGATAATAATCAGCTGTTTGTTTATAAGCAGGAGCCTATGCTGTCTTTTACCAGAAATTGAAACAACATTTTTTCTTTGTAAGCCCTTGTACACACGGTCGGAGATTCCGTCGGAATGTTTCCGATCGGAGCGTTTTGTCGGATATTCCAACTGTGTGTGGTCTGCATCGGACTGTTTCTGTCGGAATATCCGTCGGACCAACTTTTCCAACTTGCCGGAAATATTTTCCGACAAAATGCTCCGATTGGACATACTCCGATCATGTGTAGCCTACTCCGACGGACAAGGTGCCACGCATGCTCAGATCAAATTCCTAGACCAAAGCTATTGGCTGCTAGCCTGAACGTAGTCCCGTCGTAATGAAATAACGTCATCACGTTATGTACAATCGGATTTTCCGACAACTTTGTCCGACCGTGTGTATGCAACATCACTTCCGGACCTCTTCCGGAATTAATCCGTCGGAATAACTCTGACGGATTTGGTCGTTGGAATCTCCGACTGTGTGTACAAGGGCTTAGTGTAAGTTTTGCTGAAGTAGATTGTGTGGTAATGGTAAACAACAAAACCTTTGATTGTGAACACAAAAAGCATAAGACATACAGTATCAATCCAATAAACAAACCACTAAAATATGCTTGCAATGTGCAAATAAGGAATTAAATATATACAAATAAAAACTACAGTGAAAAGGTTAAATGGGAGGGAGTGCAGAGCAAGATCCGTTAGGATGACAAGATAGCAGGGGAAATGCAGTTTAGGATGGGTACAGGTTCATTACTTGCCTTGGACTGACCATATATATGGTTTTAGAAATAAGGAAATTATGTATTAGTTTAACCCTTTCCCGTCGAGCGTACGCCGATGTGCATACTCGGCTTCCGGGGGTATACCGGGATGATGCCCGCACCTGCAGGCATCATCCCGGTACCGTTTTGTTCAGCGGGCGATTGGCTATCCAGCCATAACAACCGATGCGGCTAAAAGCCGCTGGGCTGTTATGACGGAGGAGCGGGAGGGGACGTCCCCCCTCCCGCCGCCTCCCGCCGCTGTTACCGGTGCTCCCGCTCGATCGGGAGCACCGATTCCTGCCGCGATGCCTCCGGCCACTGGGGAGGAACTGGAACGAAGCCGTAATTAGCTTCGTTCCAGTCTCCTCATAGTAAACACGGAAGCGACGTCATGACGTCACTTCCCGTTTACTCGGCTGCCAATGGCGCCGGTTTAAAAAAAATATCCGGTATTCAGAATCGCCGTTTTTGGCGATCTGAATACACTGAAGTGTAAAGGAGGGGTCTTTTAGACCCCCGATCCCTCCATAAAGAGTACCTGTCACCGCCTATTACTGTCACAAGGTTTTTTTTCATTCCTTGTGACAGCAATAAAAGTGATCAATTTTTTTTTTTTTTTAAACAATTTAGTCATTTTAAAATAAATAAAATAAATAAAAAAAAAAAAAAAAATTTTTTAAAGCGCCCGCCGTCCCCGCGAGCTCGCAAAGCATAGAAAACGCACACGGAAGTCGCGCCCACATATGTAAACGGTGTTCAAATCACACATGTGAGGTATCGCCGCGATCGCCAGAGCGAGAGCAATAATTCTAGCACTAGACCTCCTCTGTAACGCTAACCTGGTAACCGTAAAAAATGTTTAAAGCGTCGCCTTTTGAGATTTTTAGGTACCGTACTTTGTCGTCAATCGACAAGTACGTGCAATTATAAAGTGTGACATGTTTGGTATCTATTTACTCGGCGTAACATTATCTTTCACATTATGCAAAAAAATTGGATAATTTTACTGTTTTTTTTTTTTTTTTAATTCATGAAAGTGTTCCTTTTCCCAAAAAGTTGCATTTAAAACGCCGCTGCGCAAATACCGTGTGACATAAAATATTGCAACAATCGCCGTTTTATTCTCTAGAGTCTCTGTTAAATATATATATATATATATATATATATATAATGTTTTGGGGGTTCCAAGTAATTTTCTAGTAGAAAATATGGATTTTAACTTGTAAACACCAAATTCCAAAAATAGGCTTAGTCATGAAAGGGTTAATAAGGAGATAAGTATTAGCTTTTCCAACAAGAATGTATTTTCATCTGTAAATGATGAAATTCTGTAATAAAGAAATATAATGGAAAAAAAAGGATGGGTACAGGTGACACAGGTTAGGCTGGTACAGGATCCAGAGCAGGTACTGGTGCACAAACACCCAGCAGCCAGCTTCAGATGGTCACTAATTCCTAGGCTCTGCTGTCTGCTGGCTCACATTTGCTAGTGGATACCAACATTGTTGCATTCAGGTCTAAGAACCTCAAGACCTATACACACGATCCGAAAATTGGACGACAGATCGTCCAACTTTTTTCGCTTGCTAGTCACATTTGTGATAAAGCCTTCAAATTCTGAGTGTCATCAGTGCTTATTCTAGCAGACTGGCAGATTCCTGATAGAAGCCGAATACCTACATACAGTGTGGGTTTTGAGTACAAGTTAAATATTAATAAACATTTATGCAAACTCTAACTCTAGACTATTGATAGTTTGGTTAGTCAGGTTGCTTTATGTTCTTCAAAAGTTTGTTTGAGATTTCCTAATATATTATGATTCAGACATAATTTAAAGTAATATCTAAAGCCAACAGTACAGTAATAAATTGTAACAACATAAAATATGCATGACTATAGTTGGGAGACATGACACTGCTAATTATGGGGTATAGTACAAATTCTGCTTTGTAAAAGTAGAGTTATCAAAATTGCCCATGGGATGAGATTTGTTCTTTCAGTCTTTCATTTATATATGTAGATTAATGACCACAGAGTTTATACAAGGAAGAAATGCTTACATTTGCTGAATATACAAACTGTTTGGAACTGTTACAAAATACTGGGGAGACATAGATAAATTAGTACTATTTGATGAAAGGTTCAGCATTTTTTTCAGTACATGACTGCATGGCTTATTTAATATGATTTTAAATATTATATTACTAACATTAAAACACCCATACAACTCAACAATCCTTAAAAAACTGTGTATAAAAATGTTCTTTTGGTCCCTTTGCAATGTTATCTTTTTTTTGACAGGCACATAAAACAAAACTTGAGTTCATGATGGAAAGGATCATTTTGAAGACTTGACAGAGATGGACAGTGTGCAGAATGAACAGAATGATAGAGATGAGGTTCAGGTCATTGAAAGGTGTTCCCCAATCAATGGTTATTGTTTGTCAAACAGGTGAACCAAATTGTCACATTTGGACTGTCCACTCACAGAAAAACTGTGGCAGCTAATGCAGCCAGAATGAATTCCTTTAGTGGTGGTATTGCTATTTTCACAATCTGAATCACTTCCCATACTTTCTGCAGCTTGTTTCACATGGTCAACGAACTAGCAGGGATTCTGGATGATATTGTTGATTATGTGCTGAATGAAGGGAATGTTGATGGATTTACACTGTAGAACACATTTTTTTTTAATTGTAGTTGTTTTGTGATTGAGTACAAAGAAGTACTATGCACAGCTTTCTCATTCACATAATGGTTGTTGGATATCTGGAGACTTCCTTATTCTAAAGGGGGCTTTCAGATTTTGATAAATTTCCTATTGCAGACCTCCACATCCAGGGATGTAGGGAAATGGCCTTTGTCCTGATCAAGATGAGGACTAAACCAGACTACATACGAAACATGGTGAAGGTACCTTGCCAGGGGGAACTCCTGGCAATGTACCCTCCCCACGTTTAGTATGTAGTCTGGCATAGTTCTCCACTCCTTATTTTGACCTGCATGCTTTTATAAGGGTCTTCTACCAATTTTTAACTATTCAGCAAATATCCAAACTTTGCTTGGTTTGTTCATCACACCACAAATACAGCCTATACCCTATTGGTGTGTGCAATTGTTACGTGGTTGTTTTTTCTCCCTGATACCAGGGAGAAAAAACACCTTTACATAAATCTTCATTACAAAATAAATATGTTGGACACTTCACAATCAGTATTTCAAAAGCTTAATCAAGAATAATGAACTCAGATAGGAACTTGATAATCCTAAAGTTTATAATATTACAGCCTAAATTGCATCATGAATGTTGCTGAATACAGTAGACAAATGTACATTTGCTTCAATTCTTCAATGAGCCTACACACGGAAATTTAAAGTAAGACTTTTGTACCCTATCTTAAGTTTAACATTTCCTATCTAGCATTTCTTTATACCTATGCCCCTGAGCTAATTACCTTCCCTCCTTGCCCTGATGCTTAACTGCTTTGGTGCTGTTACTTACTCACCTCCTAAACTTACCGTCTTGCTCTAGCCATTAAAACTGAACTCCAGGCAAACAGTTAAACAAAAATACCAGTTACAGTATAAAATATATGAGAATTGTATGCTAGCCAAGAAATTTCTTTTTCTGTCCATCCAACCATGAGATTTACACAACTTTGCCACATAGTTCAGGGAGCCTGAAGACCTGACATGCAGTTACATGGTATAACTGGGTTTGCTCTTCTCACTGTCTGTAACAGAATAGTGAAAAGAGAGGAAATAGCCCGATGAGCTGATCTCACTGCCATTCTGCTCTCTACTCCTATCCAGGCCCGTTTTTAAGGCAGGGCAAAAGGGGCAGCTGCCCTGGGCCCTGTAATTGTTGTGGGGCCCAAATAGCTGACTCATACTTGCCATTTATCCTTGTTTAAATTCCCTTGTCCTTTGAGGTTTTAGTCCTGTGCTGTGTCCCAATATCTCAGTGTGAAGTGCTGCTACAAATGCTGCCCAGCTCTGCCCTATTGTTGTGTACAGATGTATCCTCCGCAGACCCTGTGTTTACATGTAAATTATTGCCATTGATATGTAAATAGTGGAGGCCAGTGGCATTGATATGTATATCATGCCCCCCTGAGGTCATATTCACAGTAATCTCTAACAACCAATCAACAAGGAGAAATCATGTGCTGTAAACTCTAGCAACTAATCAGTGAGCCGTAATGTGTGATATAACCTCTAACAGCCAGTCAGTGAGCGGTAATGATACACTGTAACCTCTGACAACCAATTGCAATAGCTGCCTGATCTGATTCAGTAAACTGATTTTGAGTCTAGCTGCAAATTATTGTATGTCTCAGAGCAGGTGCAGAGCAAAACTGTATGGGGTGGGAGAGCCCCAAAAAAAGTTTTGCCCAGGGTCCAATCAATATTAAAGACGGCACTGCTCCTATCAGTAAAAAAAAGGTATTTACACTGCTTTTATTTCAACTGATGTATGCCTTAACCATTACTTCAGAGATCATGTTGGAGTAACTCTGGAAGGAGAGCACCATCTTCAGTCTAGTAGACCAGCTTCCAGGGAACCAGGTGTGCTCCCATCATCAATGCTTTTTGTATGCCTCGTTTCAATGCTTGGAGTTCCCTGCTCACTATATTCTCCCCTGAACTCAAGCACTTCACATAGGATGTTGCCCAAATTACCCACTTACAGGCTTCCTACAGTTGATTTTTTGCCTCTTGAATCTTCTGCTCTAGATCCATTGATCTGTGTCAGTGGCGGCACCTTTTCAACCCTAGAATGGGTTTTGATACCTATGTAAATGATTTTATGGGGTTCTGAGTGATCACCCTAGATTGGTCCCAGAGACAGACTTGTTATGTTTGATATTTGCAAACATCTGAATAATTACTCCCCATGCTCCTTACTGTTGGGTTGGGTGCATGTCCTCTAGTTCCCAAAAAGTTATTAGGAAAGCCTGATTAGGGGACTTTTTCAGTATATCTCCATACCCTACTTGAAATGGACCAGTAGAGTTCTATCGTTAACTCTCTGCCTTTATTAACTTACATTTTTCCCATAAAGCAAAAGTCTCAATTTATGTAAGAACATTTTTCTAATGGGATAAAGATCGTTTTCTCATACACTTATAATTAACCACTTGGCACACTATAGCCGAAAGACAGCTACAGTGTGGTCTTAAAATTAGGCTTGTGCAATTCGTTTCGTAACGAATCGAAATTCGGCCGAATTTTGCATCTTTCGGACATTTGGATGCATCCGAATAAAAAAATAACAAATTACAACGAATACAAAAGAAATATAACGAATTAATTCAAATGAATTTGACATGATTCGAAATTATTTCAATTGCATTCGAAATTATTTCAACATGATTCGACATTATTTCAACTGCATTCGAAATGATTTCAACATGATTCAACATTATTTCAACCGCATTCGAAAATATTTTGTGACCCGACTTTAGGGCCATGTATCTCGGGGTCACTTGGTGCTAGACACTTCAAATGGATATGTTGTAGTGCTAGTATTATTGTGTTTGCATACCAAATTTGGGGTTTCTAGCTATAAGTGTCCCCGAGATATGTGGCCCCAAAATCGGGTCGCAAAATGTTATTAGTTATTAGAGCAGAGAATGACATTTTGCGACCCGATTTTGGGGCCACATATCTCGGGGTCGCTTATAGCTAGAAACCCCAAATTTTGTATGCAAACACAATAGCACTACAACATATCCAAATTTGGAGTTTCTAGCACCAAGTGACACCGAGATACATGACCCTAAATTTGGGTCACAAAATATTTTCAAATGTGGTTGAAATAATATTGAATCATGTTAAAATCATTTCGAATGCGGTTGAAATAATGTCGAATCATGTTGAAATCATTTTCGAATCCAGTAGAAATATTTTCGAATTTGGTTGAAATATTTTCGAATATGGCCGATTTTTCGAATTCGGTAGAAAACTAAACGAAATCCGAAAACGAATTTAAGGAAGTTAACGAATATAACTAAACGAAATTAATCAATTAACAAATTAAAACGAAACTAAACTAAACAAATTTTTTCCTTTTGCACATGTCTACTTAAAATGCCAGGAGGGTGTCCTTGAATGTCCTCCCATACTCACACTGCCCGTGTGCCCCTGCAGTGTTCAGGCAGCGTGCAAGCAATGCGCTCTGTGATTGCTGATTCCTCAGGATCCAGCTGATCACAGATCAGGGTAAAGGGACAATCGCAGCTGACCCTTACCATGTAATCAGCCTCCATTCAATGACAGCTGATCACACCAGAAGAGGAACAGTAAAGGGAAAAAGAAGAAAGCCATTAACTGGCTTCTGTTGCAGGGAAATCGCTCCCCTCAGTGCCTGCCAGTGCTGCTAATTAGTGCCCATGAGTGCCACTAATCAGTGCCCACCAGTTTTACTTACCAATGCCCATCAATACTGCTAATCAGTGCCCACCAGTGCCACCTATCAGTGCTGCTAATCGGTGCCCATCAGTGCCTTATCATCAGTGTCACTTATCAGTGCTGGCTATCATTGCTGCCTACCAGTGCCCATCAATGCCCATCAGTTCCCATCAGTTCCCATCAGTGCCTCTTATCAGTGCTGCTTATAAGTGCCATCTTAGTGCCACCTATCAGTGCCACCCATCAGTGCAGCCTCATCAGTGCCTCCTGATCAATGCCCACCAGTGCTGCCTCACCAGTGCCCATCATTGCTGCCCCATCAGTGCCTATCAGTGCCCATCAGTGCAGTCTATGAGTGCCAGTGAAGGAGGAAAATTACCTGTTTGAAAAAATGTATAACAAACTGTAAAAAAAGTTTGTTTGTTTTTGTTTTTTCAACATTTTCGGTCTTTTTTTGTTTGTTTAACAAAAAAAAAAAAAAACAAAAAAAAACAGTAGTGATTAAATACCACCAAAAGAAAGCTATTTCTCTCTGGAAACACAAACGCCCCAGAATAAGTTATGCCCAACTCACCAAACCAAAATCAAAGGGGGGCATCGGACTACCAGATTTCACAAGGTTTTCACAAGCCTGCCACCTATGCAGAGAAGTGGATTGGGCGGTTCACGGTAACACTAAAGACTGGGTGAAACTAGAAGATTCCTTATCAGAGCTTTCGATCAAAAGTACCCCTTGGATAGCCCCACACCTTATCCCTAAAACACTGAAAGAACATCCACTTATAGGTGCCACTTTACGCAGTTTTAGAATAGCAAACAAACAATGTAAGATTTCCTCAAACCCAGGGCCCCTTACCCCTATAAGACACAACCCGGACTTTCAGCCAGGAATGAGTAACCACTTCCTTAGGAATATATGGCCGTTTAAAGGCATACAAGCTCACCAATTTTTTCGAAGGGGTAAAATACTAGATCGCGACGCAGTCCCTAGGACCCCTGAATCAGAGCCTATCCCCTTTTGGGTATACTTTCAGATTCGACACTTCCTCCAGAAAACTAATGTAGACTCTTCCCTTGCGCGTAACCTCACCCCGTTCGAGAGTCTCTGCTCCCAAACCACGCCACAACAGCATATAATTTCGAACACCTATTCACTGCTTTTCTCCTCTATATCACCTAAAGAGGGGACAGCGTGCAGGGCTTGGGAGAGAGAATTGCAGATGGAATTAACAGAGGAGAATTGGGAGAGAATATTCATAATTGCACACAAAGCGTCCCTCAATGTTACGACACAGGAAAATAATTATAAAACAATATCAAGGTGGTACAGAACACCTGCATTGATAAACAAATACAACAAAGAGATAACGGACAAGTGCTGGAGATGCAACACGGAAATAGGCACATTCCTTCATGTTTGGTGCTCCTACCCCAGACTGCAGACTTTCTGGTCACAGGTACACAACATCATATCCCATGTCACGGCTGACCAGCCGGATTTTTCGCCTGCGAGATTCCTTCTTCACCACTCTGACACACCTGCCCAAGTCTATAGAAAATCACTCTGTTTGCACATGCTTAATGCAGCTAAATTATGCATACCAGCTCATTGGGGTTCTCCGGATACCCCTTCTCTATCAGAGTGGATAAAACGCATTGAGAAGATTGCAGAAATGGAAGAATTAATCCACATTACAAGAGATTCCCCACGCAAGTTTGCCCAAATATGGGAGAAATGGAATGACTTTCGAGCCTCAGAGAGATACAAGTCGATCATGAGGTCCGCAAATTAATTAATTAATGGAGAAAACACTATGCAAACGACATATGCATTGATATCCACACACGATATTCTGGTAAACATATTGACAGCGTTTCTTTTTAACACAATTATAGCAGAAGTAGGAATGCACCTTAACCTCCACACTGATCGAAACAAAGAGACTCAGGCCTGCTAGGCCCAAGCACCACGATCGGCGGAGACCGGAGAGATATACATACTCTCTATATCCTTCCCCTCTTCCTCTTTCCTCTTTCACCACAATCCCCCACCCCCTTCCTTTTTTCCCTCTTTTCACCTACACATGCAACATCCCATTAGGACATAGATGCTCAGTTCGACTACCCAATATTTTTTCATAATTAGGATGGTATAATACCTTGCGCACAAATAAGTTTACACAAGACGACCGACATGTTTACGAACAAAACTTTAACGTGCCCCCTAGACATAACAGAAGAGATTCTCATCTTGGTCTTCTCCAGAGAGACATGTCTAGGACACTTATAACACCCAAATGGATGGAAGGGTAAATTCAGTAAACTATGTTACAACGGGTTGCTCATCCTTACCAGTTTATTGGACAGTCTTGTACCAGGTATCAAGTTACCAACACCTGATGAAGTAGGTTGTCTATTGAGAATGCTTTTTGTCAGCATAAATTCTGTATAGCAATGTACTGTTCATATCCACATGATACGTATAGTGTTGCTGTATTTCTGTTGTACTTCTAATAACATTTTATATGGAAAAAAAAGAAAGCTATTTCTTTCATCTTTCTCTTTCATTTGGGTAAAACATTGCATGACCATGCAATTGTCATTCAAAGTTTGACAGTGCTGAAAGTTGGCCTGGGCAGGAAGGGGATGAAAGTGCCCAGCAAGCACGTGGTTAATATGCATCCATAAATAATTATGTACACAACTATCCTGCCTGAATAAAGTGCTCAGTGAATAAATCAGTCCAGATAATGAAACCATGCTTTTTGACAAAATGAGTGCGCTTTTTCCTCCATATGCCTAGTATACACATTGCGCTCACCAGATGTTTTGACCTCTTTAATAAAAAGAAGTTAAATAGTGCTTTCATTGTGCACTTATCACTGTGCCATGCATCGGGTGTCCCAGTAAAGTTGTTAATAGTCCTGGTCCTTGGTCTTTTAAGGTCCAACTGTTGGGTCATTTGTCTTTTTTGATTAGGGGCCTCTGTACCTTTAAGATGCCCAGCATTGCCCAATATCATACACATAAAAAGATGGGAAAGTCTGTAACAGTGTAGTCATTTTTATTTACGCTTTTAAAAAAAATAGTAAAGCACTTTTATTCATTCAAGAACGTTCAGGCCAAAAATGAAACTAGGAAACCACTTTGCATTTCACATACATTCCAACTGGCGGAAGTGATGTTTCTGGAAGCACGTTTTGTCATTTACAGATGAGCATTTTAGAAGATAGGCAACATAAATGCTATGACAAATGATACAGTTATTGATAGAATATTCCCTATCACTGACATTCAATTTAAACTGATTTGTTTTTCTTATCCTTTTGTTAACTATTTTGCATGGAATACACCCCTCGCAGGTAAAGAATCCAGTTTGATCCAAGAATGTTACTAGTTTTTTTTTAGTGGATCAGGTACATTAAGGGCCTTCTAAATTCTACAGCTGAGGGCTCTCCTACAAATAAATTGTAGTTTATTGGAAAGCATACTGCAAGTGTCTTGTCCCTAAGCAGGATGAGCCAATGCTTTTGAATGATTTTTTCAAATTGTTTATATTGACAGTTGTAATCAGTAATGGAGGCCATGCCAAAATCCTTCCACGTTTTTATCATATCTTTCAATAGTTCATCTCTTTCCATATATTAAACTTGTTGTTTAACTATTTATAAGAAAACTCTATATCTCTAAATCTCTGAATAATTGTTTCTGACTGGTCATGAATATCTTTCATATTCCCACAGTTGCATCTTATGTGCATCAGTTGTCCCTTTGGGTATCCAACATTTTGTGGTGGTGGCAACTGGCTGTGGGAATATAACTATTTCAGTCAGTGTCTATTAAGTATCTTAGTAAAACTTTTTCATAAACATGCGTGGACAAGGGCACATGATGAATCAATGCCATTTTTTTTGCACCTGACTGCAGCGGTAAGGGCTAAAAAATCTATTTAGATTTCCTTCTCCCACAAAATGTAACACGGTAGGGCTGCCCCCTATCACCAATGATTGTTGTACTTACCTTGAAGCTCCTACTCTAGCATATTGGAATCAATCCAAACATATCAGGACTTTCCATGAAAATACCATAGCAAAAGGTTGTGGCATACATTGATGACCTACTATTCTAAACCTTCCTAATTATCAAGAAAAGTTGACTAATTACAGTCAGCTTTCTACATTTAAGATCAACTTGCAGAAGTCAGAGGCTCTATAACATTTCTTAACATCCATTTAAAATGTATTGAATTTGTTTTTCCTTTAAATAGACAGATTCTCACATTAACTACTAGGGTACCAAAATCATTCTTCCATATCAAGACTTTTTGGGGGCCACGTCCTTCCACTTCAGTGGACCATGAGAGTGGATCTGTAGAAGTGGACTAGCCACACATACACCTTAATGGGAGGAATTCCACTCCTAAAATTAATATCCTTTCTTGTTTCCGTTACCTTTTCCAGACCCTGCCATAATGATTCCTTCGCAATTTCTTAGCAAAGCACATAAAGAATAAAAAAAATGATATGGAATAATAAACTGATGAGGAATGTTTATAGGCTTCTCTATTACTCCAAGATACATCTGCCACCAGACCTCACCAAGTATTACTAGGCAATCCACGTAGTCATTGCAAACATAAATGATGGGTGGCCTTAGTACAGATACAATGTCATACATTGATGATAAATGTCATATACCAGATATCTTTATCAACACCCCAGTCGAGGACCTATCCTGAAAGACCCCTTTTACACTGATGTCTTCTGTTCAGTCAAATTTTTTCAAAGAAAACATTTGTTCAGTTTACAACAGTTTCTACATCAGTTCAGTTCAGTTTACATCAGTTTACATTAGTCTACATCTACCAATTAGAGGTAACAAAAATATAGACAAAAACGTTTTCTTGCTTAAAAATGAACATAAATGGAATGGATGTAAAATTATAGCATCCGTGTACACCCGTTCAGATCTGTCTAAATAAGAAAGAACACAGCCTTGTTCTGTTTAAAAAAACAGACACAGGGACATGGCTTGACGCATTGAGCAGTGAGATGTGCTTTCACGCAGCTCCCAGGTCCCTCGGCTCTATGGACCACATTTCAGCAGGAAACTCTGCTTAAACACTCCACATGTGGAAAGATAAGCCCAAGGCACCAAAGGGCACCTGCGGGAACCGTCCAGGGTCAATTTGGAGGAGTATTTTGGCAGATATCGGGTTGCTACACAGTGCCTAAGAATCCAAGATGGCGCAGGTGCCACTGTCCCAGCACGCTCTGACTTGGCCCTGCACACACAGATGAGCTCACATAGCCAACTCTCACTCCTTGAGGACACTGACTTCCGATCCAGGCTTACCTGAACCCGCTCTAATGCCTCCCTGGGTTCAGGTGAAGGCTGGGACACGAAGTCACAGATGAGGTCCCTGCACAGTTACATTAGATCCCTGCCCACTAAAGCAGACTTTGAGAATTGTGTCCACAGGATTGAAAAAGCGTACAAAAAGGAAATCTCTGACCTTAAAAGGGACATAGGGACACGGTTTGAGTAATTAGAAAGCACCGCAGATAGACTTATTCCGAACGAGCTACTTGCCCACACACGGCACTTTTTCAGCGGACTAATACGGCGTACTAAGTCCGCCGGACTGTCCGCTGTACTTTTGAAATGAACGGACTCGCCCACACACGCGGAGGAAAGTCCGCTCATTTTGAGCGCGTCTCCAGGTAGCCGGGGCCAGCAAAGGAGTAGTCGCTGGCCCAGTCAAGTGGCATGGACTTAAAGGGGTACATTGTACCCCATACTCATTCACATAGGGTGGGGGGCCGGTATCTGGGGGCCCCCTTATTAAAGGGGGCTCCCGGATTCCGATAACCCCCCCTGCCCGCAGACCCCGACAACCAACGGCCAGGGTTGTCGGGAAGAGGCCCTTGTCCTCATCAACATGGGGACAAGGTGCTTTGGGGTGGGGGGGCCGTGTGGCTCCCCCTTCCCCAAGGCATCCCCCCATGTTGAGGGCACGTGGCCTGGTACGGCTCAGGAGGGGGGGCGCTCGCTCGTCCCCACCCCCTTTCCTGGCCGGCTGGGTAGCGTGCTCGGTTAAGGGTCTCATATGGACCTGGGGGGAACCCCCACGCCGATTTTTCGGCGTAGAGATTCCCCTTTAAGTCCATACCAGGTGACGGGCCAGCGACGCCTCCTTCGCTGGCCCCGGCTACCTGGAGACGCGCTCAAAATGAGCGGACTTTTCTCCGGGCGGGAAAAGTCTGTTCATTTCAAAAGTGTGGTGGACTAGCACACACACGGCCGAATTGTCCACGAAATGCGAGTCCAGCGGACAGATTGGAGTACAAAAATACTTTCTTAGTCCGCTGGACTTTTTCACCGGATTGTTTGATCATGTGTACGAGGCATTAGCAACACTGTGAGGGCTCATGACAAAATCCTCAACACTAGGGATGAGCCGAACACCCCCCGGTTCGGTTCGCATCAGAACTTTTCGAACGGACCCCAAATTCGAACGAACGTTAGAACCCCATTGAAGTCTATGGGACTCGAACGTTCGAAATTAAAAGTGCTAATTTTAATGGCTAATATGCAAGATACTGTCCTAAAAAGGGTTTGGGGACCTGGCTCCTGCCCCAGGGGACATGGGTCAATGCCTAAAATGTTTTTAAAAATGGCCGTTTTGGCGGGAGCACTGATTTTAATGACGATTAAAGTGAAAAAAAAGTGAAATATTCCTTTAAATATGGTGCCTGGGGGGTGTCTGTAGTATGCCTGTGAAGTGCCACGTGTTTCCCGTGTTTAGAACAGTCCCTGCACAAAATGACATTAAATGGAAATAACACCATTTAAAACTGCTTGCGGTTTTAATGTTATATCTGGTTCCTGCAATATGGTTGAAAATCATAGAGAAAAATGGCATGGGTAGCCCTCCCTGCCCATTACCAGCCTATTTGGGTCTTGTACGCATATTAAGGGGAACCCTGTACCCATATTAAAAAAAGGAAATGCGTGTGGCCCCCAGGCCCTATATACTCAGAACAGCAGTATACAGGCGTTGCAAACAAGACAGGGACTGTGTAGGTTTGTTGTGTTAAGTTGAATCTGTTTGTAATTTTCAACTGGTACATTTTTAAAGTGTAGCTCCAGTCAAAAAAACTATTTTTAAGCTTTTTGGAAAACATAGGGAAGGGTTATCACCCCTGTATAATTTGTTTTGTCGTCCATCTTTTTTCATCTCACTTGCTGTTGTCTCCTTCCGTTTGCAAGTAGGAGATGTTTGTAAGTTGGATGTTTGAAAGTAGGGGCCTGCCCTATATGCTCTGCAGAAATGGCGGAACAAGGTGTTGGTTTTGCCACAACATTGTAAGCCCTCAAAGTGACTCTTGGTGGGCGCTGGAGCGCCCTGCTGTGAACGATTATATCAAGAATTGTAATTACATGCCATTGTTGAACAGTGGTAGAAAAATTGACCTTTGGTGGTTGTGGTGCTGGTGCCACAACACTATAAGTCCTCACCGTTACTCTGGGTGGGCACAGGAAGGGGCCCTCCTGTGAAATATTATATCAAGAATTGTAATTACATGTCCCTGTTAAACAGGGGCAGAAAAATTTGGCCTTAGGCACTGGTGCTGGTGCCACCACACTGCAACCTCTGCCATATACTCTAGTTTTATTGCAGGAATTAGCCCTGCTGCAAAGCATTGCATCAAAAATTGTACTTAAATGCCCCTGTTAAACAGGGGCAGAAAAATTGGGCCTTGGGCACTGGTGCTGGTGCCACCACACTGCAACCTCTGCCATATACTCTAGTTTTATTGCAGGAATTAGCCCTGCTGCAAAGCATTGCATCAAAAATTGTACTTAAACGCCCCTGTTAAACAGGGGCAGAAAAATTGGGCCTTAGGCACTGGTGCTCGTGCCACCACACTGCAACCTCTGCCATATACTCTAGTTTTATTGCAGGAATTAGCCCTGCTGCAAAGCATTGCATCAAAAATTGTACTTAAACGCCCCTGTTAAACAGGGGCAGAAAAATTGGGCCTTAGGCACTGGTGCTGGTGCTACCACACTGCAACCTCTGCCATATACTCTAATTTTAATGCTGGAATTAGCCCTGCTGCAAAGCATTGCATCAAAAATTGTAATTAAACGCCCCTGTTAAACAGGGGCAGAAAAATTGGGCCTTAGGCACTGGTGCTGGTGCCACCACACTGCAACCTCTCCCATATACTCTTGTTTGATTGCAGGAATTAGCCCTGCTGCAAAGCATTGCATCAAAAATTGTACTTAAACGCCCCTGTTAAACAGGGGCAGAAAAATTGGGCTGATGGCATCAACCAGAACCAGAAATGTTCTTCCAACATATCAGCGGAGGAGGAAGAGGATAGACAATCAACATAACAGGACAGTCACTCAGCATCAGCATAGGCAGTCTTGAAGGGATGTGGTATTTCAAAAAAAATTATTCGGTTACATCAGCTTCAGGTGCTTGGTAGCTGTGGGTGATCCAAGACTGATTCATCTTGATGAAGGTCAGTCGATCAACTGATTCGGTGGACAGGCGCACCCTGTGATCGGTAACAAAGCCACCAGCAGCACTGAAGGTGCGTTCCGAAAGAACGCTGGATGCAGGACAGGCCAGTAGCTCAATTGCATACTGTGCAAGCTCTGGCCAGTGATCCATCCTCAAGACCCAGTAAGCCAGAGGATTTTCGGTGGGAAAGGTGTCCAAGTCTGACCTTGCCCCTAGGTATTCCTGCACCATGTAAATCAGACGCTGGCGATGGGTGCTGGAACCGATCATACCTTGGGGCTGCGGACTAAAAAATTGTCTGAAAGCATCAGTCAGACGGCCACCTTCTCCACCGCTCCTTCTGACCGATGCCTCAGCAACACGTTGTCCAGGACCAGGAGTTTGTAACCTCCCAGTCTCTGGGAACACGTTGCACAGACCTTTCTGCAAGGCCTCCCGGAGATGTCTCATCCTCTGCTCCCTCTGCGATGGCAAGATAAGGTCGGCAACCTTACCCTTGTACCGTGGATCAAGGAGAGTGGCCAGCCAGTAATGGTCCCTCTCCTTGATCCGAAGAATACGAGGATCCTTCCGCAGGCTTTGCAGGATCAGGGAGGCCATGCAGCGTAGGTTAGCTGAGGCATTCGGTCCGGAGTCCTCTGGGTCACTAAGGGCAACATGATCCGCAGCTACCTCCTCCCAGCCACGTACAAGTCCATGTGTTTCTTGGGACTGTAAATCATCCCTACAAGACTGCTGCTGCTGCTGCTGATGCTGATGCTGAGTGCCAGCCTCCACCTCCATGCTGACACAATCATCCTCCTCCTCCTCTTCCTCCTCCTCATCCTCTTCCTGTGTGATGGGTGGCACAGCAGGAACACTGTCTGGATAAAGGGGGCCTTGAGAGGCAAGGAAGTCCTCCTCTTCCTGCCTCTGTTCTGCCTCAAGTGCCCTGTCCATTATTCCACGCAGCGTATGCTCCAAGAGGTGGACAAGAGATACAGTGTCACTGATGCATGCACTGTCACTGCTCACCATCCTTGTGGCCTCCTCAAACGGTGACAGGACAGTGCATGCATCCCTGATCATGCCCCACTGGCGTGGTGAGAAAAAACCAAGCTCCCCTGACCCTGTCCTGGTGCCGTAGTCGCACAGGTACTCATTGATGGCCCTCTGCTGCGTGTGCAGCCGCTGCAGCATGGCCAATGTTGAGTTCCATCTGGTGGGCATGTCACATATAAGGCGGTTCTTGGGCAGGTTCAACTCCTTTTGGAGCTCAGCCAGCCGAGCACAGGCATTAAATGATCGGCGGAAATGCACACAGACTTTCCTGGCCTGCTTCAGGACATCCTGTAAGCCGGGGTACCTGCCCAAGAACCGCTGCACCACCAGGTTAAGGACGTGAGCTACACAGGGCACATGGGTCAGTTGTCCCTGTCGGAGGGCGGAGAGGAGGTTGGTGCCGTTGTCGCAAACCACCATTCCTGGCTTAAGCTGGCGTGGCGTCAACCACCTCTCAGCCTGCCCCTGCAGAGCTGACAAAACATCCGCCCCAGTGTGGCTCCTGTCCCCCAAACAAACCAGCACAAGCACGGCATGGCATCGTTTTGCCTGCGTACTTGCGTAGCCCCTGGAACGCCTACGGAGCACCGCTGGTTCTGAGGACAGAGCACTGGAAGAGGCCATGGAGGAAGAAGAAGAGGAGGGGGTGGAGGAGAGAGGTGTGTCACAACCAATAGTAGCATTTTGGAGGCGTGGTGGCGGAACAACCTCCAACACTAATGCACCTTGTCCTGCATCCTTCCCAGCTGCCAGAAGAGTGACCCAATGGGCCGTGAAAGACAGGTAACGTCCCTGTCCATGCCTGCTGGACCATGAGTCAGCGGTAATATGCACCTTACCGCTGACCGCCCTGTCCAGCGAGGCAAGGACATTGCCTTCCACATGCCGGTAGAGAGCCGGAATCGCCTTCCGTGAGAAAAAGTGGCGTTTGGGGACCTGCCACTGAGGAACCGCACATTGTACAAACTCACGGAAGGGGGCCGAGTCTACCAACAGAAAAGGCAGCAGTTGAAGTGCTAGCAATTTAGCCAAGCTAGCATTCAACCGCTGGGCATGTGGATGGCTGGGAGTGAACTTCTTCCGCCGGTCCAGCAGCTGGGGCAGGGACATTTGCCTGCTATAATCGGACGTGGGTGTACCGCTAGCAGAGTTCCCGGAAGCACTTGGCTGTGACACACCTAATTCTACACCTTCATTCCTCTCAGAGCAGGTTTCAGAGAGGACTGAAGGTCTAGTAGGGTTGGAGATGCCATCTGATGAGGAGCAAGGAGAGGTCCGCTTTGTTCTTTGGTGTGGGTCTTTGAGGTACGCTTGCCAACGAGCTGCATGGTCTGGTCTGGTCAAGCATGTGGTGCCCAAGCGGCTGATGTTTTGGCCACGTGAGATACGCTTGAGACATATGTTGCAAATAGCAGCGGTGCAATCTGATGCACTCGTCTCAAAAAAGGCCCACACCAAAGAACTTTTAGAATAACGCGCAGAGGCATCGCTCTGCACAGGCGGAGCTCTGCGGTGTGATTCAGTCGGTGTGCTGCCCCTAAGCTGGCCCCCAGAGGGCATCCTGCCTCGTTGGACATCTGCCTCCTCCTCCTCCTCCCTCCTTCCAGGCACCCACGTGGAGTCAGTGCCCTCATCATCCCCTCCCTCTTCATCGCTGTAGCAAACCTGGCAGTATGCTGCAGCTTGTGGAACATGACTGCCAGATTGCTGTCCTTCTTGAGCATCCCCTCTCTCTGCGCTCACGCTACTGCCTTCCTCTAGCTGAGTGTCATCATCAGAGCCCACAAAACACTGGGCATCCTCCTGGAGCATGTACCCAACACTGTGCTCAAAGAGTTCAAGAGACTCCTCAGGAGGACATGGTGGGTCTAGGGAAGGAGTCACTGATGATGACATTGAGAGGAGGGAAGACGATGCGTTGGCAGCTGCTTTGCTACTACCCTGAGACTGGGTGAGAGAGGATGAGGAGGATGAAGAGGGCTTGGTCATCCACTCTACCAAGTTGTTGGCATGTTGCGGTCCAACATGTCCAGCTGCCGAAAAGAAGGACAAGCATGTCCCATGGCCATGTGCTGATGACAATGCACCGCGTCCACGACCAGCACTGTTGTCTCTAGACACAGAGCCTGCTTGCCCTCTTTTATCGGCTCGCGCCTGTCTGCCTCTCCTTGCTGGCCTTCCAGACATGGTAATGGCCTGAAGGGAGTTGGGTAAAACAGCAGTTGGGTAGTGTATATTGTGCTGGAGGCACACAACACCCACTAACTTCTGCAGATGCCTTTATTATAGAACACCAGAGATAAAGGGGTATATACAGATGTATACTGTGCTGTGCTGGAGGCACACACAACTTCCAATAACTCCTGCAGATGGCAAGTGGGCTCAAATAGAGAACAGCTATGTAGGTGGATATAGCGGTATGTACTGGGTACAGAGCACGCAGACAGCACGCACTATCTCCTAACACTACTGGGTACAGAGCACGCAGACAGCACGCACTATCTCCTAACACTACTGACTGCAAGCTCTATTATAAAAGATAGATCACTACTACTAGCTATATAGGTGAAGTGAATATAGCGGTGTATACTGCGGTCAGGGCACGCAGACAATAACCAGAGAACACCAGAGATAAAGGGGTATATACAGATGTATACTGTGCTGTGCTGGAGGCACACACAACTTCCAATAACTCCTGCAGATGGCAAGTGGGCTCAAATAGAGAACAGCTATGTAGGTGGATATAGTGGTATGTACTGGGTACAGAGCACGCAGACAGCACGCACTATCTCCTAACACTACTGACTGCAAGCTCTATTATTAAAGATAGATCACTAGCTATATAGGTGAGGTGAATATAGCGGTGTATACTGCGGTCAGGGCACGCAGACAATAACCAGAGAACACCAGAGATAAAGGGGTATATACAGATGTATACTGTGCTGTGCTGGAGGCACACACAACTTCCAATAACTCCTGCAGATGGCAAGTGGGCTCAAATAGAGAACAGCTATGTAGGTGGATATAGCGGTATGTAGTGGGTACAGAGCACGCAGACAGCACGCACTATCTCCTAACACTACTGACTGCAAGCTCTATTATTAAAGATAGATCACTAGCTATATAGGTGAGGTGAATATAGCGGTGTATACTGCGGTCAGGGCACGCAGACAATAACCACTACACAACAGCAAGATAGAAAATCGGCCGAAAACAATCGGTGTGTACTGTGTTGAAGGTACACAGAACACCCACTGCTTCAGACGCCAACACACTACACGAGGCCGCCGCGATGGCGGCCTTATATAATGTGGGGAGTGCACTACACAGCCTGAGCTATGATTGGCCACAGGCATCCTGCCTGTGGCCAATCATGGCTCTCCTCGCTGCTGGCGCTGCGATTGGCCAAGCATGCGGGGTCACAGTGCATGCTTGGCCAATCATGAGCCAGCAATGCACTGCGCCATCGCAGTGCATTGTGGGCCGTGAGCGCAACACGAACGGACCAAAATGTTCGGACTTCGCCGAACGGACGAACAGCCAATGTTCGAGTCGAACATACGTTCGACTCGAACACGAAGCTCATCCCTACTCAACACTCACACTATCATTCTGCAGCAGCTTTCCTACCAACAAGCTTTCCTATCAACACCCCTGTGATGCTCCTCCCTGATCTCTCCCGCCAGACACGGGCAACTTACACAACTTTTACAATCCAGCCAGATAAAATACCAATGGCGATTCCCCTTCTACCTCTGGGTACAACCGTCATTTTTCGCACCATGGAAGATTTACCCTCATTCCTTAGTACGCTGTCTCCCTACTGGACTGGCGATTTGCATGAACTACTCCTGGCTTACCCTTCATCCCACAATGGCAGAAGCAGGGCCGCAAACACAACTCCAGACCTACGCTTCAACAGGACCCCAACGATTGAAACCTGCTTGGACAATCATCCTGGGTTCCCATCTCTGCAGTGACCACCCCTGCGATATTCCAGGGCCTATGCAGGCTCAATTTTCTGAAGTCTGCTCCCTCTGCAAGTTACTCCTCTGCTTTTTGATGATTGTTTTTGACTTTATCATTTTCTCCCTTCAAAGTACATTTGTCCTATGACCTGGACTGTTAACTGTGTTTCATTCATGTTTTTTTTTCTCTTTCACTTTTTCCTATATTATATATTATGCACAATGTCTTTTTAACAGCCTAATGTACATGTTTATGTTATGCTGCTGCCTTTCACTAAGGCCTACCACATCACACTTACCCCTAGTTCAACCACATACTACCCAATGTTTAGAGTTTCCCATACCCTGTTTACAACCCTTACTATGCATTAATGTTTTAGTATTATGCCATCTAATTACTTTACTGGTTGTGAATATTTTATGATACCTCATGGAGCCGGGGACCAGGGAACTGCCCTGCCCTGGGATTTTTCCAAGCACCCCCCCCCCCTCCCCTTAAGGGCTTTTCTTTTTTCAGTGCTACTATGGGCACTGTAGGGTACACTACTGTGTGCCCTGATAGAGGTTTTTTTTTATCCCTTACTTTTAGTCCTTTGGAGCCACCTAGTGGCCTTTTTTGTTACTGTTAAATTTTCCCAATGCTTGACCTGTTGTTTCCTTTCCCCAAGTGCGTTTAATCAATTGCTTCCACTTACAATTTTTGGATTGGGGAAAGGTGACTGTGACAGACACAAATGTTTTTATATGCTTAAGGTCCCCTTGACTTGCGTCACTTTTCTCCCACCTCCTCTTTGTTTCTTCTCTTTCACTTCCCTCTTTTCCTCTTCTTTCTCCTGTCTTCTCTCCTTCTGTGCCTCTCTTGGCCTCATTTCTTGTACCAAGGGCTGCTGATCCATGAGACGGCAGACATGCCTACCCCTCCACCCACCTGAACTCCTTATGGCAACTGGCTGCCCGATTACTTTAGCATCTTTTAACTGAAGGGGGTTTAACACACCAGATCCTTTATTACTTTCACAAAATGCGCTCTAACATTCTGCTTTTGCAGGAAACGCATTATCACAGGGGCTCTATACCCACCCTATGCAACAGATATTACACACAATGGTACCGTAGTACTAACCCCCATACCAAATCCAAAGGAGTCTCCATCATTTTCCATAAATTCTTCAATCCTGAGGTCCCAGACTCCCTTATTGACAGGGCAGGTCACTTCATCTTTCTCAAACTGAAACTAAACAATTTTCTCTTCACAGTGGCCAACATATACGTTCCCAACGTGGGCCAGGCTTGGTTCCTTTCACCAGACTATCCTCTTTTGTGGGCTCATGCTTTATCATCGGTGGAGATCTCAACATCGCCAACACATCCTTGGGTAAGTCCTCTGTTCCTTCCTCTACACTGACACGCATCAAATCCCTGCTACACTCCCATCTAGTGGATGTTTGGCGTGTCCAACATCCTACAGAGAGGGACTACAGACATTATTCTGCAGCACACAACTTCTACAGCAGACTCCTGTCCCTTCAGCTTGGCTGACACATGGTGAGTAGGTCCGGCTACTGCCGTGTTGTCTCCCTTTTTGTCACGCCAGTGTGACGCTGGATGCGACCCTGGCCGCTGGGCTCACCCTGCAGTTCCCCTTCAGTGACTTTTTTTCAGCAGTCCCACACTGCACTCCATCTTTGGTTCATATCCCATTAGGACCTACATGGGTAAATACATAGCAAGCTCTTGATTTAATCTTAAATTCCTCTAAAAAGCAATACTAATATTTCTTTACTCTAGTGTTCATTCATTTCTCCTGATTTCAGGAATCTCATTTCCTCTTCCCTATTCTTACTATATGGACACCTTATCTTTTCATTATGTTCACTTTGTTGATATGCTCCACAATATATTTTTATACTGTGGTGATGGGTCTATTCGTATTGACATGTCTTTTTACTTATACCATTATGGTAACAAACCACTTACTTTATTGTATACAATACAGAAAACCCATCCACAGTTACATCAAGATTTTTCCATACACACTTTTCGGGGGACTGTGTGTGCTCCTGGTTTATGCTTGGGTCTTTTCCTCAGCTCCCGTACTGGACACATTTATCTGGCTGACCTCCGGCAGGTGGTATCGCATGACCTAGTATCAGCTCTTATGTGAGTACTTTCAGTTATGGCCGTTTATCTGTTCATCATCATCCTTAATCCCTCTACCCCTCCAGTCTGTGGTTATATTAAACTATAATGGTGATATTTTTTTTCTATCCCCTTTTTAGAATATGGATGCACTTGCTCCTGATGAGTGGATAGAAGTCCACAAAATGTCGTTGAGCTTATTTTGATGCATCCATCTCATATTTATGATTCTAGATGATATTTATTGCTTTACAACCCTGATATAATGTTATGCCTACTCCATTTCGGGGACTGTGATGTACAATATTTACTTTCTGTGTCATGTTGGTGACTATCCTCAATATGTTGATACTTTGTATTTTATATACCATTGTGCTATTATGCGTTTATATGGGTTGATCCATTCCCTATCTTTGGTCTAATAAAGAATATAATTTTTTACTTATGTATATGGTTGTGTCTGGCTCTACCCCACACACCTCATTTAAAGTCCCACCATTCCCCCTTCTTTTTTGCAAAAGCAACCAGGGATGGAGGCGTAATATTCCCCGTTGAGTCTCATTTAAAGTCCCAAATATTCCCTTTTTTCTTTTTTCCCTACAGCAGACTCAACCACTTTCCAATCTCACAATCAATGCTGGATATACCCCTTCAAGCATCCATTGGCCACTTACTCTGGTCTGATCATGCCCCCGTCTATTTGACTCTGGCGCATCCCCCAACAACCCGTAGGGGCACACACTGGAGGCTAAATGATAATTTTCTTCGGAACTTTATGTCCAATCATTCTTCAGATAATACCTCCCCCTTAACCAATGGGAAGCCTTCAAATGCGTGGTACGAGGAGTACTCATACAGCATGGCTCCTGCCTCAAAAAGATAAAAGCTGACGCTATACGCCACCTCCTCTCCACTATTGCAGACCTCGAACCTCTCCACAATTGAGACCTGGACCCCACCATTTTCAATTAATTATCCCATCGATGCCCGTCGAGATCTACCACAACTTTTAGATTCGCACTCCCTGATCGCTCATGACAGGGCACGCAACCATCACTACTCCTTAGCCAACAAATGCGGTAAACACTTGCCGCAGACCCTCCACCCTAGACCTTTCCGATACTCCATTCCCTTTATCACCCAACCCAACCAAAGCATCTCTGCTTCCTTTAGACAATACTATTCCCAGCTCTACAATCACCTAGAGCCCTGAACACCCAGACTACATCCTCTAGCGACAGCATGTGGAACTACATTATGGAGACGGCATTACCCACCACTGACACACTGGATTCCCTGGAGCTTGACAAACCCTTGACTATGTCTGAATTTTTAAAAGCCATCAAGGACCTGAAAATAGGCAAATGTCCTGGGCCAGATGGATACATAAATTTCCATAATACCATAATGCTTATAACCCCTTCTCCCGGAAGTGCTACATAACGACCAGGTGGGATTGGTTCCTGGCCATGAGGCAAGGGAAAATACCACTAAAACGATTAATCTCATCTCTTTTATACAGCGCAAAGATTTAAAAGCCTGGCTTTTATCCTTTGTGACCAAAAAGGAGTTTGATAGGATTAACTGGAGATTCCTACGACACTTGAACAACTAGGCTTAGGAACAAATTTTATCTCAAAAGTGATGTCCTTGTGCTCCCAGCCTTGCACCACAGTACTAGTAAATGGCACTGCCTCAGAACCATTTGACATTTCGAATGGCACGCGGGATGGCTGCCCCCTCTCCCCCCCTTTTGTTTGTCATTGTCATAGAACACCTAGCCTGTGCCATACCCCAGAACGCCTTTATCCACGATATCCAAACACCCTCCTCCCACCACAAGCTATCTATATATGTTGATGACCTCCTGGTCTATCTACAAAGCCCCATACCTCACTACCATCTCTCTTCCTGGAATTCTGCCGGTTTGGCTCCTTTAGTAACTTTAAACTTAACATAACCAAAATGGAAGCTCTCAACATCTCCCTCCCTGCCTCTACGATGTCCTCATTAAGATCGAACCTCTCTTTCCAATGGCAAACACAAGGAATATCCTACCTAGGGGTTACTATCCCCTCCAATCTCTCCAACCTATTTTCCCTTAATTATATTCCCCTACTTTCCCATATATGGAAAGATTTGGAAGAGTGGGGAGGACCCCCCTTACCATGGTTGCAGCAGATCAATACTCTTAAAATGGACACCCTGCCAAAACTTTTGTACCTCTTCCAAACGATCCCCTTTATAGTCCTCAAATCCTTCACACCTCCCTACGCTCCCTCGCTATTAGATTCATGTGGAATCATGGGCTACCTAGGGTAAAATACAAGCTGCTTACCCTTCCGAAGTTACATGGCAGAGTGGGTCTCCCTGACCTCGAGCCCTACTATAAAGCCACCTACATGGCATGCATTCTGGAATGGTTTCCTTATTCCTTCCTGAAGGCGTCCGCCTCAGTAGAGCTGTGGACCTCCAGGCTCTTTTATGGGGGTACAGAAATGATTATGCCCATCTACCCGCTCCCTCACCACTAACTTTTCCTCTCTTAGACTTTGGTATTACAGGGGTTTGTGCTCCATTCTGTCCTCCAACCCATCCCCGTTGACCTCTCTGTTTGACAACCCTGCCTTGCCCCAGGGTGTGGGAGCGAATACATTGGGGCCCTTTAAACGCCCCGATTGGCCTCAAGCACACTCATTTGTACAACCTCTACAGGGGACACTGGCTACATCGGCAGGATCTTGCGACTGGCTCACTGCCCTTCACTTATCCACATTCTCTAAATGCTTACACACCTCCTCCCAAATACACCGCCCCCATACTGAATTTGAAGGGCTGTGCTCCCCCTCTGAAACACCCAGACACTTTATTTCAACCCTATACGGTCTACTACAGGCTCTTACACATGATCACTTGCCACATTACACCAGGATGCGGTCTGCAGAATTGGGAGAGGATATCTCCAGACCGGACTGGCAGACCTCGTTCTATTTTACTCACAAGTCAACAGTATCCTGCTACTCTCAGGGAAAGAACTACAAGTTTCTGTCCAGGTGGTACAGGGACCCCTCCACATTACACAACATTTTCTCATCCACTCCAGTCTTCTGTTGGCGATGTAACTCCTCTACTGGGATCTACACGTCTGGTGGGAATGTGAGAGGATCCGCCCCTTTTGGACTCAGGTATTTGAATGTTATAATACAATTTATGAAGAAATGCTATTGACCTCCCCAAAGATTGCTCTCCTCTCTATACTCCCCCAGGTCTATAACAGCACAGAAACTGAACCTTCTACATTTCTTTGTCTTCAGCTAGATAGCTGACTCTTGTCATGTTGGTTCTCGATTATGAATGACACCATAAGCATGGAGGAGATGTTGGCTCTTTATAATGACACTTATGATAAGTACAAGGTGCTGTGGTCTATTTGGCTCCACCTCAGTTACCCTTACGAACATACTGTCAAACCCGTCAGGGTTATCCTAACACGCATTCTACTAGTCCCCCACCCTCTACCCTAACATCTACTGCTCTATGTGAATGTCTCCTAAGCAGCCCTTTCGCTACTCCATGACTTTCTCCCTTTCTCCCCCTTTATTTCTCTCTCTCTCTCTCTCTTTCTTAATTCACAAAACCTTCTGGGTCACCTCTTCCCCTCTTTTTTCTCCCCTTTTTTCTCTCCTTTCTCTGACTTGGTTTTCCTTTTTTATTTTCTAAAACTTACATGTGTTGTTTTTTTGTTATGAACATCAAGGCTCCTCAGCCAGAATTACTCTTTCATCCTAGAGCAACAATGTTTGAGAATAGGAGTCAAGCTGTGGGCAAAAGCCATTGGGCTGACTCATTACCCATGTTTACTTGCGACTGTCTCTTGATTGTGATTTTTCATGTTGTTCACTGTGATATTTGTGAAATTGATAATAAATATATTTTCAACCCTAAAAAACAGACATAAACAGACACAAGTTTAGGCGGGTTGTAAACAGATGATTATCCATTTAAATCCGCCCACCCATAGAAATGTGATTCCATTTGGATATATCTGAAAAACTTATAGACAGATTTAGACTGAAAGCACATGTGTAAGTGGCCAAAGTAGTGCATGCCACTAACCTTTTAACTATGCAAGACAAATTAATTACGGCTCTAACTCCAGTGGCAGGCAATTCAATTTTAAGTAAAGTCTACAAGCTAAACAGCTCATACCACTTATACTGACCAGTAAATTCAGATTTAAACATTTTGGAATTGACACTGGGATTCAGAAATACAACACTCATTCAATGGGAGAGGTTCTTCAATAGCTAACAAACTTTAAGAATCAGGCATTTGTACTTAGGTGGTACAGAGTATTAGGGGTCCTGCATAAAAATCTTCCACAGGCATTTGAATTTTGCTGTTGATGTATAAGGCAGAAAGGTTCACTCTTCTACATCTTCCAGTTTTGTCCTAGGGTGAGACCATTTTGAAATTAGGTGCAAGCTATAACAAATAGGTTGATTGATGTCAGCCTGGAGGGGAAGACCTGAGTGGACATCTCATCCATTGAAACCATTAACTTTAACTGATTTCTTACTTCTAAAAACTGAATTTTTAATTCTAAACATCCAAATCCTAATATTTTCAATTTCAAATCTGAACCTTATTTGTTGATTTCTAAATGTAATGTTTATGATTTCCCATTTCAAATGATAAATTCTGAACATTTATTTTAGGTTTCAAAACACTTCAAGGGATGTTTTGATTAAAAAAAGCTGGAGCTGTCAGAATCAGTCAAGCAGTCGCCAGGGTAAGATTGTGTCAGCAGGTGTTTTTTTTTTATTCTTTGGGTCAGTGTGTGTTGGGCATAATGATTGACATGGATCTACATTGCTTGACAATGTGATTGGTAATGGATTTACCCCTTGTTTTTTTTTTTTACTGTTTACATTTATTTGTGTATGAGTAGGGGTACCCCGTTACTCATTCACATGGGGGGAAGTATCTGGGGGATACTTTTTGTTAAAGGGGGCTTCCAGATAATTATAAGCCTCTTGCCTACAGACTCCCACAACCACTAGGCCAGGTTTTCTCATCACAATTAGGACAAGGTACCCCCTAATGTTAAGAGCATGTGGTCTGTGATTCAGGGGAGCATGCCTGCCCCCCTTCTTTCCTAGCCTGCCAGACTGCATTATCAGATAAGGGTATGGTATGTAATTTGGGGGGGCACACAGTTTTTTTTTGGTTTGTTTTTTGTTTGTGGGTGCTCCCTTAAAATTCATATCACACCTAAAGAGCTGAGTATGAATTTTGGGGGAGCCCCACTGCTGTTTTTTTTTTTTGTTTGTTTTTTGTGGAGATAAACCATTAACATCTATAAAAAGACCCTCATCTAGGATAAGGTTCTGGTATTGATGAATAGAATCCAATTCCACTTTGTTTACAAACAGGATGAAGCAACTGGGAGCTGTCATTTTGCTGGCAAAACCACAATTTCTTACAGTGTTGCTGTAGTAGGTTTTATACATTACACATATATGTCACTTCACATGTAGGTTCAGGGCATCACCCAGCCATCACTGAAATAACTGCTTCCTGGAAAAATTAATAAAAAAAATATTTTGCTTTGGTACATGTTGTCCAGGACAGTACCCAGACTCCCTATGCCATTTTTTTTTGGGGGGGGGGCAGTCCCTTGTCCATTTTAATGAGGTTGGAATGCAGCACCCAAACTTTACTCATGTTTGAATCAAACCCAGATGTATTTAGTTTATCCTTAGTTACATTCTATCTCTTCTTAATATGTCTTTATTTTCTATTTTCCGCAACTCCATCTATTTAACCATAATGCAATATTTTACTGATTCATTATATATTCGTTATGAAAGAACCTATCTTTAGTAATGCCCAAAATATTAAAAAAGCAGTTTAAATCTTTCTTCTGACCTTTTTAGTTCCTGTTTGTAGTTTTCTGATTTCTGAACTGTGAGATGTAGTCACTGATTTGTGAACTTAGATTTGTACCATCTGTTTTTTTTTTAATCTAAATTAATATTTTAAATTGCTACATAGGATTTCTGAATATTGATTTTTGAATTTTGATTTCTCCAATTTTGTTTTATTTCTGAATACTCATTTCTGATTTCAGGTTGGCGAATTTCTAAAATTTTGGCTTTTTGGGGCATGTATGAAAATCTATTTTAGGATTTTTTTTTCTGAATTTTGGTATGTGACTTTTTTTTTATTAATATTCAAATTTTCACTTTCTGATGTATGATTTCAGAATTCTGGAATCATGAAAAGAAATCTTCATATTTAGAATTTCAATTTTTTTTCTAAATGTTTTTTATATTTTTGTTTTATATTTCTGCTTGGAGGTTTCCTCTAAGATACTTTCTAAATGCTCTGAACTTTTTTTTATGTCTATTTTATTTACACGGAATTTGATTGCCATTTCACTTGGCTCTTTTGAAATTCTATTTCTTTTATATTCTTTTTTTTTTAATTATTATAATTTATTTGATTTCTCTAATGGAGGGTATGTTTTAATCCACATAGTGGAGATTCCTTTACAAGTTTCTGTTAGAAAGACAGAATGGCAAGTCTTTGAGATAAATATACCTCTTTAGCATTGTTTCTTTTTCTACTGGCTGAAGGATTAAGCACATTTTTCTTTTACAAATATTTATTGAAAATTAAGCATAACATAGCAATTCAGACATGTGACTGAGACATCAGACAGAAAAATGAGGGAAAAAGAGACGAATGTCTCGATGAGGGGAGGATACATAAATGTTATAATGTTCCACAAGACAATAAAGGTAGCAAAAGAAGAGGAATAAAAAAATAAATAAAATAAAATAAAAACAAAGGCCCAGTATAAACAGATAATCATATTGTAAATTCAATTGCGTCTCAAAAAGGCCATATATAGTGCAGCCTAGCTCAGGTAACCTCAAACATATGGATAGAAAGACACATAAGTGCCGGGCTGTGCTGCTAAACAGACATATAGAAGGAGCAATGACAAAAAAAAAAAAAAAAAAAAAAAAATTGAATTTTCCTCTCTAAAGTGAGTCATCTCGTCTTCAAAGTATCTCATATCAATATAATCTTCAACCACATGTCGACTCCTCTACATGGGAGTCACCGAAAAGGACAAATAGAAAAAACAAGAAATGAATAGATAGAATACAGACCGTGGGTAAGAGTGCCCACTAAGAGGGAGTAAAGAAAAAGATAAAAAGCAAAGAAAAAAAGGGGGAAAAAGAAGAAGAAAAGAGAAGGGGAAGAGGTCCTCTGCGGCCGCGCCCACGCGCCTTTAGATTGAAAGAAGTTGGTCATTAAATCTAGAGGGCCGGATATAAGTTATCCATGGTTGCCACACTCTGAGAAATTTGGCATGGGTGTCAGAGGTAAATGATGTCAATTTCTCATTAATCATTATATCGTTCATGCGATTTTTAACAGCTTCAAAGCTAAGTGTTGGAGTTTTCCACGCTCTTGCGATGGTTATCTTAGTGGCGCTAAAAAGATGCTGGGCTAGCTGCCTCTCCGGGCGAAAAAGTTCTGGGATAGGCTTACATAAAAGGGCTACAAAGGGGTCCCTTCTAAAATTAGAGTGAAGCATATTACGCAGCAGGGTATAAACCCTAATCCATAATCTACAGGCCTTAGGGCAGGACCACCAAATATGGGCCATGGTGCCTGCACTTGCACAGCCCCGAAAGCAATTAGGTGAGTAGGAGGGGATAAAGCGAGCTATCCTGGATGGCGTATAATACCACCTGTAAAAAACTTTATATGCATTCTCGAGGATGGACACATTCCTAGAACTTTTCATAAGGGACAATGTCATGGTCTGCCAATCCTCTACATCCAACCTCCTGCCCAGGTCCGCTTCCCATTGAAGATGATACTTCCTAACGGGGGGTTTCTTAAAAGTAGTAATAAAGGAGTAAATCAAAGATATTAGTCCGGAAGAATGAGGTTGGGACCTACAGACCCGTTCAAAGGGGGTCAATACGTACGGGGTAGGCAGAGCTTTGAGAAGCTGTTGAATAAAATGCTTGAGTTGAAGGTAACTGTAATGCTCTCTAAGGGGGATATCATGGGAAGATCTCAGGGAGTCAAATGTTAGCACTCTCATTGGGGTGAGCAGAGAATGGACATCCGTAAAACCATTATCCACCCACCAGGAGAATTGCCTAGGATTTTCACAGCTAGGAGGGAACAAAGGGCAATGAACAATACGTAATAATGGCAGATGGGGGGACAGTAATCCCGCCGAGTATTTGACAGAATCCCAGACCCGGAGGGAATGAGTCATACAGGGCCCAAACCCACTCGGGCGATCCTTTGGGGGCAACCACGGTATTGAGGAGATAGGAATAGGATGAGAATCAACAAGATCCATGGTAGCCCACAAAGGCATTTGATAAGTGTCGTGAAGGTGGGCCAGGGGAGCCATGGTCGCCGCAGCATAATAGGCTTGAAGGTTAGGGACCGAGAAGCCTCCATTAATTCGGCGAGCGTACATTATTTGCTTATGAATTCGAGGCCTAGAGGAGCTTCAGATGAATTTTAGCAATCTCTTTTGATGAAGTCGGAGGATATGGGAAGCCACCGGTACCAGACTCGAAAAAAGTACAATAATTTTGGGAGATAAGTCATGCGTACAGCGACTATTCTTCCGAACCAAGAGAGCGGAAGGTGAGTCCAAGAAGACAACGAATCAGTAAGTTTCCTAAATAAAGGGGGAAAATTTGCCTGGTACAAGCCCTCATAGGTAGGAGTAAGACGTATCCCTAAATAGGGCAGCGAGGGGAGCCACTGAAAAGAGAAATTCATTTTCAAGGAGGCCAATTCTGATAGAGGGAGATTTACCGACATGGCTTTTGATTTAGTGGGATTGACTCTTAGACCAGAGAAAGATGCAAAGGTGTCCAATTGGGAGAATAGGTTGGGTAAAGAGACTCTAGGAGACGTCAATGTCAATAGGATATCATCTGCAAATAATGACATTTTGTGCTCAGAGCCAGCAATCGGAATGCCTTTTATGTCTGGATGTGAGCGAATCACCTCGGCCAGCGGCTCTAAGGCCAAGATAAACAATAGGGGCGAGAGCGGACAGCCCTGCCGAGTACCCCTCCTTATGGGAAAAACAGGAGATTCAAATCCATAATATTTTATTTTAGCTTGGGGGGTATCATATAGGGCCCCCAACCACCGCATAAACGGGGCACCAAATCCATAATGGCGGAGCACCGACATAAGGTAAGGCCAGGACAGAGTGTCAAAGGCCTTATTCACATCCAGAGATAACAGCATGGTCTCCAAACCGCGGTTACGAGCTATAAACTGTAATTGAATGATTCTCCTGATGGCATCCCCTGCCTGTCTCATGGGGACGAACCCCACCTGGTCCTTCTTAATTAAACGGGGAAGAAAAGAATTTAGACGGTTAGCCAGGATTTTAGTGAGAATCTTCATGTCAAGATTAATCAATGATATGGGTCGAAAATTAGCCCAAGAGGAGTGATCTCGGTCTGGTTTCGGTATCATCACAATGTTAGCTGTCATAAAGTCAGATGTTAATTTATGTCAGTTTTTAACTGCGTTTAACATGTTGGTCAAAGGAGAAGTTATTGCATCCACCATCTTTCTATAATAGAGGGCTGTGAAGCCATCAGGACCAGGCTTCTTACCAACCTTTAAATCTCTGATACATTGTTTCACCTCAGATTCTTGTATGTCACGGTCCATAAGCTCCCTATGTGTCTCAGACAAGGTCGGGAGTGAGATGTGTTGCAGAAAATCTGCCTGAGCTTGCTCACTACCTGAGTCAAGAGCAGAATATAGCTTAGAGAGTCTGTACCGGAATTCTTCTAGTATACGGATCGGGTTGCTGGTGAGCACATTGTGTCGAGTGCGTAGGGTAATAGGGGAAGGTTTGGGGTCAAAAGTCCGTAGCCCTTTAGCCAACATCGCGTTAGGTTTATTCGCTTTAACGTACCAATGTTGTCTAGACCAGCGGAGAACACGTTCCGCCTGGTCTGTGAGGCTAAGGTCCAATTCCATACGAGCCTGGTCCAGAAGCCTACGATTATTTGGTGTGGGGGATTGTTTAAAAGATGTGGAAATGGTCTCGAACCTGGATTCTAACATCGCTTGCAATTTTTGCCTCTCCTTTTTCCGTTTAGATGCTATCTGTATAATGTGCCCCCGAAGTACGGCCTTATAGGCTTCCCAGAGGGTCACCGGGGAGGAGACTGTTTGAGAGTTAATACGAAAATATTCCTCAGAAGCTCTGAGAAGATCTTCCCTAATGTCTGGGAGTGCCAACAAGGAATCATTCATAATCCATGCGGATCTGTGGGGGCTATGTACTAAGGACCGACAGACCACCAGTATTGGGTCATGATCCGTCCAGGGAGCCGCCAAAATAGAAACGGATTCTATCAGTGGGAGGTGTTTCCTGAGCATTATCATGTGGTCTATTCTAGAATGGGAATGATGTGGATGGGAATAGTACGTAAAATCTCTACTCGTTGGGTGAAATTCCCTCCACAAGTCTACTAAATCATGGGAACGTAAGGAATGGGAAAAAGTTTTAGCAGCGGGTGTCGCAACCAAACATTCCGATGGATATTTGTCCAATCTTGGATCAAGGGCAACATTTGAATCCCCGGCTAAAAGCAAGGTCCCCATTTGGTGAGATAACAAAAGAGAACAAACGTGCGATAAAAAAGGGCCCGGGTTAGAGTTAGGAGCATAATATGTCATTACAGTTACCTCAACATCATGAATGGATCCCACCAACAAGAGATACCTACCGTCGGGGTCTGCTATTTGTTTAATACATTTGAAAGGGGCAGACTTATGAAAAGCTATCAGCACTCCCCGCTGTTTAGTCGGTCCATTGGCTAAAAATACCTGGGGGTATTGGGCGTCAAAGTACTTAGGGCTAGAGGAAGAGGAGAAATGGGTTTCCTGCAAACAGACTACTTGTATACGCTGTTTTTTAAGGTACTTAAATATCTTTACCCGTTTTTGTGGGGAATTCATGCCCTGAACATTCAGGGATAACCAACGCAAAGCCATCGTCAGGGAGTATTAGACATCACATACAAGGCAGCGGGCACGACCCCAAAGGACCTGGAGAAGAGCAGAGAAAAAGAGGGATGGAAAGGGAGAAGAGGCAAGCAGTAGAAGAGGAGAGAAAGAACAAGCACAATAAAGCCGGGAAAATCCCGGTGTATTAATCGTGGGCTAAACATTAGTGCGAACAAACGTGGGTCCAACAGCCCACTAAAAGGTCGGTGGTTGACTGGGACCATAGTCCCAGGCAAGTATCGACTCTCTGGGGGCGCAGTGGTCCACCGGACCCCTTCGGCCTATATTATCAGTAAACCATAGAGAAAAAACAAAAACAACTTGAGCACACATAATACGAGTGAACTTATATTACCATCGTAGTGGGAGTAGACACTAGCTCCCAAGTCAAACCTGAAATTGGTGGGGTCCTCAAGGGATCCCCACCCAAAAACAAAACACACGCGGTCCATAACCAGTAGGGGGAGGAAAAAAAAAACGAACAAATAAAAAGATAAGTATACCCCCAAGAGAAAAAAAAAAAAAAGGATACCGTCATTACGGCTCCAAAGAGCCTCTACGGGGTACTGGACCCGAGGGAAACAACAGTTCCGGTCAGAAGTAGTTCAGGTTTTCATCCGTTAGAAGCTGCCTGGAAGCGTTGGGCTTGAAGCGAACGAAGGGCCTGGGAGCCCTGGGAGCCCTGTCTGGGGACTTGCGAAGGACCGCGGAGAGGCTGAGATCTCTGTGGATGCAGAGTAGAGTGGCCTTCTTGAGATGCAGGGAGATCCAGGTGAAGTTCTTGGAAATGGCGTTTCAGATCAGACACAGAAGAAGCTTGGATGTGGCGACCTTGGTAGAAGAAGGAAAGTTTGAAAGGAAAACCCCATCTGTATTTAATACCGTTGGATTGCAAAACTTGAAGGTAAGGTTTCAGGGTTCTCTGATTAAGCACATTTTTAACTGTGTTTCCTTCCACTCAACCTTATTGATGGATAATGGTATAATAAAGCACATATTCACCTCAGATGGTTTTTCAAAGAGTTAATGGAATTACTAAAAAAAAAAAAAAAAATCTTGTGTTTTTTTTTTTGTTTCATTTGTATGATGCATTGACACCCAGTTACCAGGGTTCTAGCCCCAGACACACCAATGTTACAAGTGTTCATGCAGCATTTTACAAAAGTCTGGTTGTTTTTTATTCATTTAAACATTTTTCTCATGGGGTTAGCTTGTTCTAACATAATATTTTTCTGCTCTGCTTAGGTAAACATTTGTAGCATATATACTGACTGTGAAATTGTGCACTATGTGGCATTGCTTTTACTAAAAATGATCAGAAAGCTGCATGAACTTTATAAGCATAAAGGATTCTGTCATTTATACATTCCCCAAATGGTGGCCCGAAAGGCTTCCTAAAAATAGGGTTTGGTGTATGGGAAGGATAACACAGTCACCAATCGACTATGGTAGCATTATAAAACTCCAGCCTTTGACACGTGAAATCATTAGTAACATTAAATGTTACAAAATAGTCCGTTAAAATTTACCAAATTTTCCCTTATTATCAAAGTTCAAATTTTGATTTTGTCAGCATGGTACTGACTTCATTTGTGAAAATGTACTTTTAAAAACAGCCATTAAAATAAAGAGCTCTTAAAATCACTTAATACAACCAATTATCAATGTTATCTACTTTTCTAGCAACGGGAAAGAAGCTCAATGCCTGACAAACTCTCATACTCTGTGCTCACTCTTTCGATTACGATTATAGCATGCTGACAGCACAGCTCATACAGAGCAAAGTAATGAAAGTTTGCATTGCATCACAGGTTATGGTATGCAGAGAAGGATGTTTGATCACATACAGGAACAAAAATGTAAAGTATTCTGCTTTTCCATTAGTTTCACAAGTTCACCTGTGGAGCTGCTGCTAGAAGGTAAGAAATAGTACACATAGCTTGTTCTTTTTAATTGTTTTCATTGGAGTAATTAGTTTTCATTTCTGATGTGTCTCTCTATTATAAAATACAGTTCAAAGCATTTACACATTGCAATAACACACAGCTATTTTTTAGTTACTGAACAGGACAAGATTGATAGCTTGCCTAGTATATGTGAATAATTGATAATGAATTCTGCACAGAAAGCTAAAAATTCAACAGCAGACTGATGAATAAATGTCACAAAAAAATCAACTCTCGTTTTCTGAATATGGTTTTTAGTGCTTGCCTAAAATACTACTATACTTCAATGTTTCTGTCAAAATGAGCCAGCAAGACGTGTTGGGATTATTTTAATAAGCCTTTGGAATTTGTTAGCTTCAAATAAGCATTACATTTAACTGATATTTTGGATATTCTTATCCCCCATACACATGGTCGGAGATTCCGACCACAAAATCCGTCTGATTTTTTCTGATGGATTTTGGCCCAAACTTGTCTTGCATGCACACGGTCGCACAAAGTTGTTGGAATTTCCGATCGTTCTGAACGAAGTGGCGTCAAACACTCACGTCGGGATTATAAACCGGCCAGTAGCCAATAGCTTTCGTCTCTTAGTTTATTCTGAGCATGCGTGGCCATTTGTCCGTTAAAATTGTCTACACACGTTCAGATGGAAAAAATCTGATGGAGCCCACACACGGTCGGATTTTCCAACAACAGATCCAATCGCACATTTCCCATCGGCAAATTCGACCGTGTGCATGGGGCATTATGCAGTACACTAAGATACTTTTTATTTTGGTAATCTGAAAATGGACTTCTTGACTGGACTCTTGTAGATACATTGGGGCTGATATACAATCGCTATTGTAAATGCGCCAGTGACCTGCTAATTCGCAAATGCCAAAATAGAAATTCACATGATTTATGAAGCTGTGGAAGACTGAATGGAAGAAATTAACAGCTTTGGGTCTTTAGTGAACTGCAGCAAAATAGGTCTCATGGGGACACTCCCCCCCCCCCTCCTCTCTCATACACATCCATGCATAGTGTACACTGATTGTAACATGATCTTTGAATAGGGGAGAGAATCCTGTAATTCATTTAAATGGACAAGGGCATTTTTGAGGCACTCCAATTTTTAAAGCACTCCAAACATGTCCCAAAGATGCTGCTTACAGGACTTTTTGTACCACTCCGCCAGCACACCGAGCCTGTGTGAAAGCATCCATTAAAATGAATGGGAAGCAGTTTTCAGGTGCTAACAAAAGCGCCTGAAAAGCGCCTCAGTGTGAAATGGGTCTGAAGTTGAACTTTATCTCTTTGAAAAAGGTATGTTTCCATGTTGGGGTTTGGGTCAGGGGAGGGCCTGTTCCCTGTGGATAGACAATTACTGTCTTTTGCAGACTCTAACTGGATTTCTTCTAAGATCGCCCTGTATTTGTCTCCAACCATCTTCCCATCAACTCTAACCAGCTTCCCTGTCCCTGCTGAAGAAAAGCATCTCCACAACATGATGCTGCCACCACCAAGTTCAATTTTGGTCTCATCTGATCAGAGCACCTTCTTCTACATGTTTGCTGTGTCCTCCACATGCCTTCTCGCAAACTGCAAATGGGACTTCTTTCAACAATGGCTTTTTTTTGCCACTTTCTATAAAGGCCAGATTTGTGGACAACTAATAGTTGTCTTGTGGACAGATTTTTCCACCTGAGCTTTTGATTTCTACAACTCCTTCATAGTTACCATGGGCCTCTTGGCTGTTTCTCTGATTAATGCTCACCTTGCCCAGCCTGTGAGTTTAGGTGGACAGCCATATCTTGGTAGGTTTGCAGTTGTGCTATACTCTTTCCATTTTCGAATGATGGATTGAACAGTCCTCCATGAAATGTTCAAAGCTTGGGATATTTTGGTATAATCTAACCCTGCTTTAAACTTCCCCACAACTTTAATTCTGACCTGTCTAGTGTGTTCCTTAGCCTTCATGGTGCTGTTTGTACACTAAGGTTCTCTAACAAACCTCTGAGGGCTTCACGGAACAGCTGTATTTATACTGAGATTAAATTACACATATATACTAATTAGGGGACATCTAAAGGCAATTGGATCCACTAGACTTTAGTTAGGGGTATCAGAGTAAAGAGGGCTGAATACAAATGCGCGCCACACTTTTCATAATTTATTTGTAAAAAAAAAAAATGAAAACCATTAATCATTTTCCTTCTAATTCACAATTATGTGCCACTTTGTGTTGGTCTATCACATAAAATCCCAATAAAATACATTTTTTTGTTGTAACATGGCAAAATGTGGAAAATGTCAAGGGGTATGAATACTTTTTCAAGGCACTGTACATAATTTCTGCCACCACACTTTAAGCTCACCTATTCCTACAATTCCTTATTGAAACCTACAATCTGACGCTATAAAGCTATGGAGATATACATACAGATATGTTATATTGTTTCCAGAGCACCATTTAATCTTAACAAAACATACATATTAAGGTGTTTTTTTTTTACTTTTTTGTGCCTTTGAATAGTTAACAGTGCTGTATTGTGAACATTATTCTTTCTTTGATTGGAACGGATACACTATTCAGCTCCCAACAGTTTCCAGGAATCTTGTTGGGACTTAATAGCTTACTTTTCTTCTTAATTTCCCACCTTTTTTTATTAATGAAATGCTTATACAGTGTTTGTGTTTGTGTGTATTTATTTTATTGTTACATACATAGTTACATAGTAGGTGAGGTTGAAAAAAGACACGAGTCCAACTCATGTGTGTGATTATATGTCAGTATTACATTGTATATCCCTGTATGTTGCGGTCGTTCAGGTGCTTATCTAATAGTTTCTTGAAACTATCAATGCTCCTCGCCGAGACCACCGCATGTGAAAGGGAATTCCGCATCCTTACGGCTCTTACAGTAATGAACCCTCTATGTAGTTTAATGTTAAACCTCTTTTCTTCTAATTTTAATGAGTGGCCACGAGTCTTGTTAAACTCCCTTCTGCGAAAAAAAGTTGTATCCCTATTGTGGGGTCACCAGTATGGTATTTTTATATTGAAAGCAAATCCCCTCTAAAGCGTCTCTTCTCCAGAGAGAATAAGTTCAGTGCTCGCAACCTTTCTTCATAACCAGACCCTTTATTAACTTTGTTGTACTTCTTTGTACTCGCTCCATTTCCAGTACATCCTTCCTGAGGACCAGTGCCCAGAATTGGACAGCATACTCCAGGTGCGGCTAGACCAGAGTCTTGTAGAGAGGGAGAATTATCATTTTATCTCTAGAGTTGATCCCTTTTTAATGCATGCCAATATTCTGTTTGCTTTGTTAGCAGCAACTTGGCATTGCATGCCATTGCTGAGCCTATCATCTACTAGGACCCCCAGGTCCTTTTCCATCCTAGATTCCCCCAGAGGTTCTCCCCCCAGTGTATAGATTGCATTCATATTTTTGCCACCCAAATGCATTATTTTACATTTTCAACATCGAACCTCATTTGCCATGTAGTTGCCCACCCCATTAATTTGTTCAGATCTTTTTGCAAGGTTTCAACATCCTGCGGAGAAGTTATTGCCCTGCTTAGCTTAGTCCGCAAATACAGAGATTGAACTGTTTAAATAGGATTGGTCCCAGCACAGAACCCTGGGGGAACCCACTACCCACCTCAGACCATTCTGAGTACTCCTGATTTATCACCACCCTCTGAACTCGCCCTTGTAGCCAGTTTTCAAACCATGTACTCACCCTATGGTCCATGCCAACGGACCTTATTTTGGACAGAAAACGTTTATGTGGATCTGTGACTTGAATATTATACATACTTTTCATGTATGATTTCTACAGAAGATAAGGTAAAGTCCTTACATTCCTTTTACATATTTATATTCTGTAGAGCTTTATGGGATAAAGGAGTTTGCAGGGGAGAACGTATCTGAATCTGGGGGCCCTTTTTAGAATAAGGGAGCCCAGATATCTCCACACACCAATGGAAATGAGTACAAGGTATATGAGTGACCAGTATTACTTATTTCAAGAAGATGCTCAATGTAAACAAACACAGACACTTTCATTGAATTTGACCTTTGATTGAATGAGGAAAAAGAAAACTAGAATAATGATGTTCCATGATATAATTCAAGGACAACCATGATGTCCAACATTGTAAGCCACATCATTTATGGCATTCTGCTGCATACCAGTCTATACCCAGCCCATCATTGCTGATATATGCCACATTCCTGGCACTGCAGAGACATAAACACAGTGGGGCCGATTTAATAAAACTGGAGTGTGCAAAATCTGGTGCAGCTCTGCATAGAAACCAATCAGCTTCCAGGTTTTATTGTCAAAGCTTAATTGAACAAGCTGAAGGTAGAAGCTGATTGGTTACCACGCACAGCTGCACTAGATTTTGCAATCTTTAGCGTTAGTAAATCAACCCCACTGTGAGGTATCCAAAGTGATGTAATGTCATTGGGCATTTTTTGGTCTTGGACTTAAATGGGAATAATGTTACGCTAGGTGGGTATAAAAATGGCTAATTTGAATAGTGTCGTTGCTATTTCTGTCTGATTCACTTTATGACTGCAGTAGAGAATCACTCCTGGTACACGGATGTTGAAATATTTTTCCTGAAGAGAAGTTAACAGATACAAGTAACTTGTTTATGTTGTAACATGAAGAATTCTACCTAAACATAAAAGCATATTAAAAACACACACACAGACCTAGATGTCTGCTTTTATGGCATACCACCACTTACTATACCTTACAGTAAGGACTTGGACACTTTAAAGTGGTTGTAAACCTCTGAAAAATGAACAAAGCATATCTTTCTATAGTATGTACTCAATCTAAAGCACCAAATGTGATTTCTGTCTGCTCTGCCATTCCTCTGCTATCTGCATGGGCCCCTTTTGACAGCTTGCCTATACCACAGAATCTTTGGAGATGGCCCGCTCCCCCTCCAGCACACAATAGGAAATTGCCATTTGAATGGCTGTAAAAAAGAGATGGCTGCAGATAAACAGGTACAATTTATTAGGGAAAATTATTTTACTTTCCGTTCATCATCTGGGGCTAGTCACTTCATGGGCATACAGCATGTAAGGGTTGGAAGATAGTGTGAACCCAGCCTAAAAAATATTTTAAAAAATTCAATCAAGTTTAGAAAATTATGAATGAATATATTAACCACTTCAGCTCTTATACCTTTTTACCCCTTATGGGTAATTTTTACTTTTCCACTTTGAGCATGTTTACTTAGCAATAACTTTATTACTTAAGATAACAATATAAAACACACATTATTATTATTATTTTTTTTTTTGCTATAGAATATTGAATCTATAAAGCATAAAAAAGAGAAATGTAATTTTTTTTTCTATTTTGACCAGTATTATTACAAAAAGTTGTTTTGCTTAAAAAAAAAAAATAAACATTTTAGTTGTCCCATTTAAAATTATACTAAATGATGTTTCATTTTTTTTTGGGGGGGGGGGGGGGTGCACATTTTTATGCAACACTGACAAATATACATAAAATAAAATATTAATGGTAATTGAATAAATTAATGTACAAAATAGAAATAAATGCAGCGAAATAATTAAAAGTCTGTCAACACAGTGTTCACAAAGGAACTACAAGTCCCAGGCAAAAGGAGATGAAGAAACCTTGTAATGAATATCAGATTTCTGTGCGACACCACCTTCACCCGCTGATAAAAAATTGGGCACTTCTCAGCTCCGATGGACCTCTGAGCTAACAGAAGATCAAACGTTCTTTTTATTCACAACGGGATAAAGGTAACCAGCACTCCAGTTCAGCCGAAATTGGTATAAAAGGAAGGAACACAATCTAAGTGCTCTCCATCAAAAAAGAGTAATTTATTTAAACGCCATATTGCCAGGCTTCATACAGCAACAACAGGTTTAAAAAATCAATCAATGACACTCAGCATGGATGTCCAGTAGTGTCATTATTAGCAGCGTGTAAGGTACGATGACAGCGGGTGAAATCCACAAGATAGCTCCTCCCTGTACACGTTACGTCCTATGGGACTTTGGCAGCAAGGGCGGGGCTATCACGTCACCTGTGAGTTTAAATAGGCATGGCCCATGGAGATCATGGGAAACAGGAAGTTCCTGCTCCAAACACTCTTTTATTACATGGTACGTAATATTCTTACAGGAAAGCCCAACACTGCCTGCATGCCTACATGCTTCCCAGATGGCAAACAATTGTGCTGCAAGTTTAAAAATGACTTGCTAAGCTATTGCTAGACTAGTCCAGGCTTCACAAATTTGTTGCACAATTGCAGCAAGTCCACATTGCATGACTCCAGATCAACTTTATTTGAAAATATTCTGCAAGTCTGCTGTAAGTTCTGGTCCAGTTATGTTGCACAATAGTCATCCCACCACAGGGGTCACTGTGGCAGAATTTTCATGCTATAGACTTGCAGAGCTCTTGCTGTAGACTCACCATTGCAACTTTGGTCTTGCTAGAGACTTGCCATGCAAATTTGCTACAAATTGGAAAAATGTCAACTAGAACTTGTGCTTCAAGTGCTTTGCAAGTGTGCAACTTGCCAGTGAAAATGTGCATCAAGTTAAAAGACATAAAATTTAACACTGCCACAAATTTGTTATTATTATTATACACGATTTATATAGCACCAACAGTTTGTGCATCGCTTTACAATGTATAGGGGGGACAACACAATTATAGTAAAGTTCAATACAAAAGGTACAGGAGGGCCCTGCTCATAGAGCTTACATTTAAAGGGAGGGAGTGGTGGTACAAAAGTTAATAGCTGCAGAGAATGATTTGATGGGGGTAGCTCAGGGACAGTTGTTAGGTGGGTGTGGGATAGGCTTCCCTGAATAAGTGAGTTTTCAGGGATCTTCTACAGGTGGACAGGTTAGGGGCTGGTCGGATATATCGGGGCACGGAGTTCCAGAAGATGGGAGAGGCTCTGGAGAAGTCCTGAAAGGGAGCATGGGAGGAGGTAACATGGGAGCTAGACAGCAGGAGGTCCTAGGAGGAGCGAAGGGGATGATTTGGGCAATATCTGCAGATGAGGTTGGTGATGTAGCTGGAAGTGATGTTGTGGATGGCCTTGTATGTTATGGTTAGTATTTTGAATTTTATACGATGGGGTAGGGGAAGCCAGTGAAGGGATTGGCAGAGAGGAGCAGCAGTCATGGATCGGTTAGTTGGGTGTATTAGTCTAGCAGCAGCATTCATAATAGACTGAAGGGGGGATAACCTGCGTAAGGGTAGGCCATTAAGGAGAGAGTTGCAGTAGTCAAGGCAGGAAATAATCAAGGAGTGAGTAAGTTGCTTTGTGGTGTCACTAATCAGGAAGGGTTGTGTTCTGGAGATGTTGCAGAGATTAAGGCAGCAGGATTTAGCCAGTGATTGGATATGGGGCTGAAAGAGAGGTCGGAGTCAAGGATTACACCCAGGGCCCTGGCATGTGTGGAGGGACCAATGATTGTGTTGTTGATATTAATGGTGAAGTGGTGGTGAAAGGGGGACCATGAAGGAGGAAATGTAACAAACTCAGTTTTAGAAAGATTGAGTTTGAGGAAGTGATGTGACATCCATATCGATATGTCATTCAGTAAGTTTGAGATCCGTGAGGAGATCGAGGGACTGAGTTGAGGAGTGGCGAGATAGACCTGGGTGTCGTCAGCATAGAGGTGGTATTAGAAGCCTTGGGAGTTTATCAATAGGAAGAGGTGTACCGCAACAGGAAAAGGAAGGGGAGTGGAGGAGATGGAGTTGTAAGTGACACTGAAAGTGCGCTGAGATAGGTAGGAGGAGAACCAGGATAAAGCAGAATCATGAAGGCCAAGGGAGTGTAATTTGCTGAGGAGGAGCAGGTGGTCAACTGTGTCAAAGGCAGCAGAGAGTTCTAAAAGTATGAGTATGGAGTAGTACCCATTGGTTTTAGCAGTTAGTAGGTCATTGGTGAGTTTTAGTACTGCAGTTTCAGTAGAATGTTGTGGGTGGAAGCCAGACTGTAGGGGGTCGAGAAGGTTGTTGTCCATGAGGTAGCGACTCATTCGGTCATGGACAAGGCATTCGATGAGCTTGGAGGAAAACGGGAGCAGGGAGATGGTTCTTAAGTTATTCAAACAGGTGGGGGTCAAGTGAGGTTTTTTTTGAGTATGGGGATAACCAATGAATGCATGTTTGAGCAGGGAAGGAAAGGTGGCGGAGGAGAGGGAGAGGTTAAAGATGTGGGTTAGGGAGTTTAGAATAGAGTGGGAATGTGGTCGCAGTAACTGAGAATTATCCTTGCTATCCGTGTTTGTAACAATATATTAACTGATTAATTAATATGTTTCAATCTCTGATAGGAGAGAGGGGGCAAAAGTGTCTGCTCATTGTCTCTATTATTAGCACAATGGCAACAGACAAAGCCTTTAATGAGCATAGAGCTCTTGTGCACAATGCCACCCTCTGGTTGCAAGTGGTAAATATAAAATATTGTGCAATAATTTATATTTACCTGGATTTTATTTCCTAGATTCGTGTTTCTGAACAAAACAAAGAAAAATATAAAAAAAAGGATAAGGTCCCAGTGATCAGATCTCCAAAGCTTCAGTGTTGAAAGTATGCTTTCTAGTACACCTTTGACTCTTTAGAATCCATATTTTTACCCTTAATGTTTTCTAAATGATTTCATGATATCAGAGAGGTACCTTTAGCTGACAAATAGCTAGCTATCCAAACTTTACAGCTCTGTTCTTTTATTTCAGAGATGCTTTCTTCTCCAGTTTATTTTCTAAAGATTCTCTAGTATTTGGTGATAAAACAAAGTTTATGTCACAGCTTGAGAATCTATGCACATTCTGCTTTCATATTACAGAGCCCCAATCTAATCAACTGATAAAAAAGTAACTACCTGTAAGCCACAGCAGGCTTTGCAATATTTAGTGACGCTCCCTTGACAGCAGGTGATGTATAAGGCAATATTCGTATGCAGGTGGAAAACATTAATGCTGTAACTTCAGAAAACATTCCTTATTTCACAAGCCATTGCACACAATTGAAATTGCCATTATAAAGAAAATTAAAAAGGATCTTTGTCCAATTTACTATAAATCATTACAATACATACTAGTTGTGTGACATTTAACGAGCACCATTAAAGGTTACAACACAAACACAAATTAGTCTGCTAAAACTGATATTCATTAATAAGCAGTAAGCAAAACATTTTGACAATTGAGGTTGCACTGTTCGAAAGTTCTTTGTGACATTTGTTAAAATGATGAAAGGGGCCACAAATGTTTAGGTTAGGTCATTCTGATCTGTAGTAACAAAGCAATAACACTGTATTGTAAATTGAGACAAGCTGCAATTAATGTCTGAGCCATCTGTGTTTTTCTAATATAAACTGCCAAGTTATAAAAATTGGCAATAGTGGTTTGCTTATAATATTTTCTAAAAATGATGCCTGCACAGTTTTTTATTTCATTTGGTCACCTGCAGCAGTAAAATTACAACTAATTCAAATGATTTATTTGAAAAGAAAAACTCCATCCTTGCAGACACACTTAATGTATATAGTACAGATAATTTTGTCTTTCAGTGACTCTAAATTCTGTAGGGTAACTGAAATGTACTCATTGGGGTTGATCTGGAACTGGAGAGCAAAATCAGCTTGTTCAATTACATTTTGACAAATACATTTAATTTAATTCCTATACAAATACACTATATTACCAAAAGATTTGGCATGCCTACCTTTACACACACATGAACGTTAATGGCATTCCAGCCTTACTCTGTAGGGTTCAATATTGAGTTGGGTCACCAAGCTTTAACCACTTACAGACAGCCTTCCGTCGTTTTACGTCGCTACTTTGAAGAGGAATATCGTTATTATGGCAGCAGCTAGATGCCATAACCTGGTATCCTCTTCTTCAGTGGGCGATCCACTTCCAAATAAAAGTGGTCTCTACGGCAGATTCACTGCAAAATTAGTTTAATTGGCAGCAGGAGAGAGGGCCCCCCGCCACGCTCCAGTGCCCTCTGCCGCTTACCGGAGCCGTCAGTAGCGGTGGAGTTGATAGGGTCCTGTATCTTGTTAGGCATGGAGATGAGTGAGGGGACGATGGCCCCCACCCGTCTCCATACCACTGCAGGGCGGAAGCGATGTCAAAATGTCACTCCTACCCATAGCTCTTAAAGGCACTTTTTTTTATAAATTAAATTTTTTTTTTTTTACATTTCTTGTAATAGGAAAATAAGTGACATCATTTTTTTTTTTTAGAACAGTGTAAAAAAAATAAAATAAAAGGTAAAATAAATGAGAAAAAAACATTTTTTTCCCACTGAGCTCACGCACAGAAGCGAATGCATACGTGAGTAGCGCCCGCATATGAAAACTGTGTTCAAACAGATGTAAGGTAGTGTCGCGACCGTTAGAGCGAGAGCAATAATTCTAGCCGTAGACCTCCTCTGTAACTCAAAACATGCAACCTGTAGAATTTTTTAAACGTCACCTATGGAGATTTTTATGTGTAAAAGTTTGTCACCATTCCACGAGCAGGCGCAATTTTTAAGCGTGACATGTTGGGTATCAATTTAATCAGCGTAACATTATCTTTCACAATATAAAACAAAATGGGCTAACTTTACTGTTGTCTTGTTTTTTTTTTTCACTTTCAAAGGTTTATTAAGAAAAGTTGAAGCATATAACAAATTAAGTAGAAATGTGTACAGCATGTATGGTGCAGGATTTGTCATTAGAACATTCAATCACAAAAGCGTAAATATACCAAGCTCTCCTGTGGGCTGTGGCCATTAGTTCTGTATCATATTCAAAGATCCAATCAGGTTTGTGGCCTGACCTGGCCTATCGCCCCAGCACAGCTCTTAAACTTAAATTTGTTTTACACATTCACGCAAGGTAAAGAGATAAAAAAGAAACAGAGAGGGGGGTGGGATAAAAGGACAGTGGGGGGGGGGGGGGTAAGGAAGGTAGGAGGGATTTGGAAGGGCACCTCTGACCAGGGGATCATCCAATTCTCAAATATTGATACTCAGCCTCTACTAGCTCCATCAAAGCTATCAGGGGTGTTAATTATTGATTTAATAGGTTGCGATAGTCCTGAGAGTACCTAGAGGCAAACCATGGGGACCAGGTGGCAATGAAAACGATCCACATTTTCCTCAGCCTGAGCTCGGGTATCCTCCATCTTGCAAATGTAAGCAATTTTCAGTAGCCAGTCTTTTGTGGTGGGGACCTGGGATGATTTCCATAACAGTGGAATGAGAGATTTGGCCGCATTTAAGAGGTGCCTGGTGAGTGAAGTTTTATATTTCCTGAATGAAGAGTTCGAAATGTGCAGTAAGCAACAGTCCGCACCAAGCTTAAGCTTGGTCTCTGTGATTTCGTGCGTCAGCTCTATCACTTTATCCCAGAACACGCTAATGCGTTCACATTGCCACCAAATGTGGATTAGAGTTCCCTTCTCCCCACCACATCTCCAGCATATCTGTGATGTCTGCGGATACCATTTATGTAGTTTTGCTGGTGTTGCGTACCAGTGCGTCAGGATTTTATATGCTGTTTCCTGCATTCTAGTGCTCAAAGAACATTTATGAGCCAGGGCACAATCTCGACTCCATTGAGCATCCGTGATTGTCATACCCAAGTCATCCGACCATCCTTGCCTCAGACTGCCTGTGTCCGGGGCATTTGTATGCCACTGAGGTAGTCTTTGGGACTTGCTCTCCTTTTGAGCACAACATCTCTACCTCCGTGGGTTCCCTTGAAAAATGTCTGCTGTGGGTGACCGCAGAAACATAGTTACGAACCTGGAAATAGGTCCACCAGGACAGGGTGGGCAGTTTACCCACTTCCCGTAAGTTGGTCAAGTCTCTAATTTTCTGGTTGTGGAAGCATTGACCCGCTAGAAGTGGTTGCCCCCATCCCTCGAGTATAGGGTGTGGTTTTTCAGTCCCGGTGGGAAGTCTGGGTTGCCCTGTAAGGGGGTTAAGGGGCTCAGGGGAGACGTGAATGTATTAGTCGTGTCTTGTTTTTTAATTAAAAAAAGTGTATTTTTTCAAAAAAAAGTGCGCTTGTAAGACCACTGCGCAAATATGGTGCGACATAATGTATTGCCATTTTATTCTATAGGGTGTTAGAAAAAATATATAACGTTTGGAGGTTCTAAGTAATTTTCTTGCAAAAAAAAACAGTTTTTAACTTGTAAACACCAAATCTCAGAAAGAGGCTTGGTTCTTAAAGGGGTTGTAAAGGTTTGTTTTTTATTTTCTAAATAGGTTCCTTTAAGCTAGTGCATTGTTGGTTCACTTACCTTTTCCTTCGATTTCCCTTCTAAATGTTTTTTTTCTTAAATTTTAAAGGAACCCATTTAGAAAATAAAAAACAAAGCTCTACAACCCCTTTAAGTGGTTAACTGCTTCAACTCTTCTGTGAAGGCTGTCCACAAGTTTTTGGAGTGTATCTATGGGAATGTTTGACTATTCTTCCAGAAGTGCATTTGTGAGGTCAGGCACTGATGTGGACGAGAAGTCCTGGCTTGCAGTCTCTGCACTAATTCATCCCAAAGGTGTTCTATCGGGTTGAGATCAGGACTCTGTGCATGCCAGTCAAGTTCCTCCACCCCAACCTTGCTCTTTTTTATGTCTTTATAGAACTTTGTTTGTGCACTGGTGCGCAGTCATGTTGGAACAGGAAGGAGCCATCCCCAAACTGTTCCCACAAAGTTGGGAGCATGAAATTGTCCAAAATGTCTTGGTATGCTGATGCCATAAAGTGATTGTAAAGTCTTGTTTCAATTAAAATAACAAACATGTTATACATACCTGCTCTGTGCAGTGGTTTTACAGAGGGCACCCCAGATCCTCTTCTTCTCAGCTCCCTGGCTGTAACTCCTGGCCCCTCCCTCCTGTTGCGTGCCCCCACAGCAAGTAGCTTGCAATGGAGGCACTCAAGCCCAGCTACAGCTCCGTGTATCCATTCAGACACGGAGCCATGGTTCAGCCCTGCCCCTTCTCTCTCCTGATTGGCTAACTGAGTTTGATTGACAGCAGTGGGAGCCAATGGCGCCGCTACTGTGTCTCAGCCAATCAGGAGAGAGAGTCCCGGATGGCCAAGGCACTCGTTTACATTGTTGGATAGAGCTGGGGCTCAGGTAAGTATTAGGGGAGCTAAGGGGGGCTTCTGCATACAGAAGGCTTTTAATTCTAATGCATAGACTACATTAAGATAAAAAAACCTTCTGCCTTTACAACCACTTTAAGAGTTCCCTTCACTAGAACTAAGGGGCATAGCCCAACCCCTGAAGAACAAAGCAAGGTTCATAAAGATGTGGATGAGTGGATTTGGGGTGGAGGAACTTGACTGGCCTGCACAGAGTCCTGACCTCAACCTGATAGAACACCTTTGAGATGAATTTGAGCGGAGACTTTAAGTCAGGCTTTCTCGTCCAACGTCAGTGCCTGACCTCACAAATGTGCTTCTGGAAGAATGGTCAAACATTCCCATAGACACACTCCTAAACCTTGTGAACAGCCTTCCCAGAAGAGTTGAAGTTGTTATAGCTGCAAAGGGTAAGCCAATTCAATATTGATCCCTATGCACTAAGGCCAGGATGCCATTAAAGTTTATGTGTGTGTAAAGGCAGGTGTCCCAATAATTTTGGTAATATAGTGTATGTGCAATCCCTGCATAGGTCTTGGGCTGGGCCAAGGCAGAGAGGCTTCCACTTTTAGAAAAGGGGGGGAGAGGAGTAGCTGTTTCTGTAGGGATTCTAGGGAACCCCACTGTCAAACCAGAGTTTTCAGGATACAAGGGGAGAGCGGCTCTAACAGTGTAATTTGCTGTACTACCCTTTCAAATTGACAGATGGCCCACTTGTGTAGAATGAACTCTGGCAGTGACTCCTGATACACAGAGTGAAAGTGGATGTGAAACTTACAACCATTCAGCCAAGTTATACTGCACTCCTGGAACACATAACCAGGGCAGCCTTGGGAAGGCAGCTCTTCTAGTTTAATCTGCAGGGCTGGGATATTTTTTCAACAATAAGGCCCTGCTGTGCTGCAAGCTCTTCTTTTAATGAAGGCTGAATCATTTTGTGGTTCAGTATATTATAAAGCAGCGCTTCCAGAGTTAAAGTGGATGTAAACTCAATTCATGAAATCTGACCTAGGCACACATATCTGCAGTGATTTCTTATCTCTCTTCAAAGCCCCAAGTCCCATGGCTTTCTCCTGCTCTATTCTTATGCTGTCAGCATTATCATTCTGACAAGTTCTGTCAATTGTGATAAAACCAGGCTGAATTTTGTGTCAGGGTGGGTACTAAGGATGAGCTGAACACCCCCCTGTTCGGTTTGCACCAGAACCTGCGAACAGACCTAAACTTCGTGTGAACTTTAGAACCTTATTAACCCTTTCATGACTAAGCCTATTTTTGGAATTTGGTGTTTACAAGTTAAAATCCATATTTTCTACTAGAAAATTACTTGGAACCCCCAAACATTATATATATTTTTTTAACAGAGACTCTAGAGAATAAAACGGCGATTGTTGCAATATTTTATGTCACACGGTATTTGCGCAGCGGTGTTTTAAATGCAAATTTTTGGGAAAAGGGACACTTTCATGAATTAAAAAAAAAAAAACAGTAAAATTATCCCATTTTTTTTGCATAATGTGAAAGACAATGTTACGCCGAGTAAATAGATACCAAACATGTCACACTTTATAATTGCGCGCACTTGTGGATTGGCGACAAAGTACGGTACCTAAAAATCTCAATAGGCGACGCTTTAAACACTTTTTACAGTTACCAGGTTAGCGTTACAGAGGAGTTCTAGTGCTAGAATTATTGCTCTCGCTCTGACGATCGCGGCGATACCTCACATGTGTGATTTGAACACCGTTTACATACGCGGGCGTGACTTCCGTATGCGTTTTCTTTGCTTTGCGAGCTCGCGGGGACGGCGGGCGCTTTAAAAAAATTTTTTTTATTTTTTTATTTATTTTATTTATTTTAAAATGACTAAATAAAAAAAAAAAAAAAAAAAATTTTGATCACTTTTATTGCTGTCACAAGGAATGTAAACATCCCTTGTGACAGTAATAGGCGGTGACAGGTACTCTTTATGGAGGGATCGGGGGTCTAAAAGACCCCCCACCCCTCCTTTACACTTCAGTGTATTCAGATCGCCGAAAACGGCGATTCTGAATACCGGATATTTTTTTTAAACCGGCGCCATTGGCAGCCGAGTAAACGGGAAGTGACGTCATGACGTCGCTTCCGTGTTTACTATGAGGAGACTGGAACGAAGCCGATTACGGCTTCGTTCCAGTTCCTCCCCAGCGGCCGGAGGCAGTGCAAGTTGAATCGGTGCTCCCGATCGAACGGGAGCACCGGTAACAGCGGCGGGAGGCGGCGGGAGGGGGGACGTCCCCTCCCGCTCCTCCGGCATAACAGCCGAGCGGCTTTTAGCCGCATCGGTTGTTATGGCTGGATAGCCAATCGCCCGCTGAACAAAACGGTACCGGGATGATGCCTGCAGGTGTGGGCATCATCCCGGTATACCCCCCGGAAGCCGAGTACGCAGATCTGCGTACGCTCAGCGGGAAGGGGTTAAAGTCTATGGGACTCGAACATTCAAAATCTAAAGTGCTAATTTTAAAGGCTAATATGCAAGTTACTGTCCTAAAAAGTGTCTGAGGACCTGGGTCCTGTCCCAGGGGACATGGATCAATGCAAAAAAAAGTTTTAAAAACTGAAGTTTTTTTCAGGAGCAGTGATTTTAATAATGATTAAAAAGAAACAATAAAAGTGTAATATTCCTTTAAATTTCGTACCTGGGGGGTGTCTATAGTATGCCTGTGAAGGGACGTATGTTTCCCGTGCTTAGAACTGTCCCTGCACAAAGCGTGGGGTTCCCCTAAATGCAATTACCAGGCCCTTCAGGTCTGGTATGGATATTAAGGGGAACCCCGCGTGAAAATTTAAAATAAAAATTGACATGGGGGTCCCCCTAAAAATCCATACCAGACCCTTTATCCGAGCACACAACCTGGCAGGCCGCAGGAAAAGAGGGGGGGACAAGAGAGCACCCCCCCTCCTGAACCTCCTCAACATTGGGAGGATGCTTTGGGGGTCTGTGACCCCTCAAAGCACCATGTTCCCATGTTGATGGGGACAAGGGCCTCATCCCCACAACCCTGGCCGGTGGTTGTGGGGGTCTGCGGGCGGGGGGCTTATCGGAATCTGGAAGCCCCCTTTAACAAGGGGACCCTCAGATCCCGGCCCCCCCTATTTGAAATGGTAAGGGGGTACAAAAGTACCCCTACCATTTCACAAAGAAAGTGTAAAAAATGGTTAAATAAGACAAACACATGTAATAACGGAAACCTGCGTTACATCAGAGGGGGGCGGGGTCACCCATACGTCATTGGGGAACCCCTGGCTTCCCTCACCAGCGTCAGAGGGGCGGGGTCAGGTGACGGGTGGTCCCGTCCTCCTAATATAAGAAACGTCAGGCGCCGGGATCCCCGCAGTGTCTCCTCAGTGGAGACAGAAGATGGACGCATGGATGGACTGCGCTGGACTGAAAATCACCCGCCGCTGGATCAGATCAGTTATCACTGGACCCTGGAGAGATGATGATCCGTCGCTGGATAGCAAGAGTGGATTACCACCGCTGGAATCTTTTTTTTTTTTTTTTTTTTTTAATAAAGGAATTTTTCAAAAGTGTGTTTGTCTTATTTAACCATTTTTTACACTTTCTTTGTGAAATGGTAGGGGTACATTCGTACCCCCTTACCATTTCAAACCGGGGGGGCGGGATCTGGGGGTCCCCTTGTTAAAGGGGGCTTCCAGATTCTGATAAGCTCCCCACCCGCAGACCCCCACAACCACCGGCCAGGGTTGTGGGGATGAGGCCCTTGTCCCCATCAACATGGGGACATGGTGCTTTGAGGGGTCACAGACCCCCAAAAGCATCCTCCCAATGTTGAGGGCATTTGGCCTGGTACGGTTCAGGGGGGGTGCTCTCTTGCCCTTTGGATAAAGGGTCTGGTATGGATTTTTAGGGGGTTCCCCTTAATATCCATACCAGACCTGAAGGGCCTGGTAATTGAATTTAGGGGAACCCCACGCTTTTTTTTTTTTTTTTTTTTAATCAATGAATGAATTGTTGGCTCCCGTAATACAGAGAACACTCATTGAGTGTTCTCTGTATTACGGGAGCCGACAATTCATTATAGCCGCGAGTGATTTTAAAATACTTTTTTCCTGCAAAAATGACACTTTGTGCAGGGACAGTTCTAAGCACGGGAAACATGCGCCCCTTCACAGGCATACTATAGACACCCCCCAGGTATGAAATTTAAAGGAATATTACACTTTTATTGTTTCACTTTAATCATTATTAATATCACTGCTCCTGAAAAAACGGCCATTTTTAAAACATTTTTTTTGCATTGATCCATGTCCCCTGGGGCAGGACCCAGGTCCCCAAACACTTTTAAGGACAATAACTTGCATATTAGCCTTTAAAATTAGCACTTTAGATTTCTCCCATAGACTTGTACAGGGTGTTCCGGCTTTTCGAATTTGCCACAAACAGCCCAAATTGTTCACTGTTCACTGAACAGGCGAGCAGGCAATGTTCGAGTCGAACATGAGTTTGACTCGAACTCGAAGCTCACCCCTAGTGGGTACTATACATAAATTAGCAGAGAGCTGGTCTATTCACAAGACAGCTCTGCAAGTCTTTGCCTATGTGGAGTGGGGTTTCCTCCAATCAGCTGTCTCACACTGTATGGCAAGAATCCACACCCACAGGTAAATCAGGAAGAGAAAATTCTAACAGGATGTGCACTTTCTAAACACTATATAAAGTTGAAGCTTGCAGATCTACATGTAAAACTTATGTAGAAGGATTTGTTTGATCTCTGTGTATCATTCGAGGCTGTTCACTTCACTGGGTATATGTAAGACTTTACATGCACTTTAAATCCCAGCTTGTGTGCAATAGTACTCAAAAAATCCAAAAGGCATATGTAAATGTACTTCCCTCAAATCAAAACTTCACACACAAAAAGGAAAGACTAATTTTGCACAAAGAAAGTCAAACAGCATTTAAAGGATAAGTTCACCTTCAGGAACAAGTTGCACTCATTTTTAGGGTGGAACATGTAACATGTTTCCACTCCTGCAGCGGTTTGGCGATCTGAGCCCTCTGTGAGACAGCAGTATGGGGGGAAGTTCCCCATACCCGTGATCTTACCAGCCCCTTGCTTTCCTATTTCAAACTGACCACATTATGCTTGAATTTGCATCCATTCAAGTGATTTTCTTTCATTATACTTGAGAGCACATCCTGTCTGTACTCCAGTGGTCAGACTTGTGGCCCCCTGCACAGCTCCTCACTAGGAAGATCAGTTATGCTGTTTCTCTGCCTCCTGCTGGCATGCCCCTCTTCAGTCTCCACCCCCACTTTTTTAAGCCCATTATGCAGATGCAGATGAGAACAGAGGGCATGTGATCACTTATAATATATATATATATATATATATATATATATATATATATATATATATATATATATATATATATATATATATATATATATATATATCCAAAGTGAAAACATCCAAATTGGGCCCAAAGTGTCAATATTTTGTGTGGCCACCATTATTTTGCAACACTGCCTTAACCCTCTTGGGCATGGAGTTCACCAGAGCTTCACAGGTTGCCACTGGAGTCCTCTTCCACTCCTCCATGATGGCATCACGGAGCTGGTGAATGATAGAGACCTTGCACTCCTCCACCTTACATTGGAGGATGCCCCACAGATGCTCAATAGGGTTTAGGTCTGGGGACATGCCTGGCCAGTCCCTCACCTTTACCCTCAGCTTCATTTGCAAGGCAGTGGTTATCTTGGAGGTGTGTTTGGTTTTGTTGTTATTATGTTGGAATATGCCCAATGCCCAGCCTCTGAAGGGAGGGGATCAGGCTCTGCTTTAGTATGTCACAGTACATGTTGCCATTCATGGTTCACTCAATGAACTGTAGCTCCCCCAGTGCTGGCAGCACTCATGCAGCCCCAGACCATGGCACTACTATGCTTGACTGTATGCAAGACACACTTGTCTTTGTACTCCTCACCTGGTTGCCGCCACACATGTGCAATCTCTGGATATGACGCTGAGCGCATACACTCAACTTCTTTGGTCGACCATGGTGAGGCCTGTTCTCAGTGGAACCTGTCCTGTTAAACTGCTGTATGGTCTTGGCCACTATGCTGCAGCTCAATTTCAGGGTCTTGGCAATCTTCTTATGTAGAGCAACAATTATTCTTTTCAGATCCTCAGAGATTTCTTTACCATGAGGTGCATGTTGAACTTCTAGTGACCAGTATGAGACAGTGAGAGCAATACCACCTGCTCCTCATTAACACCTGAGACCTTATAACACTAACAAGTCACATGACACCGGGGGGTGGCTAATTGGGCCCAATTTGGACATTTTCACTTAGGGGTACATCGTTACATTGGTTGCTTTAAGACCACTAGTTATTAGGAACAGTGATCTGTCTCCCCCCCAGTCAGTACACTGCCCCCACAGTTATAAACATCTCCCTACGGAACACTTAACCCTTCAATCATCCCCTAGTAGCACTCCTTCCCTGCCAATTACATTTATACATTAATCAGTGGCTATTTTTGGCTATGATCGCTGTATAAATGTCAAATTTCCCAAAAAAGTTTCAAAAGTGTCCAATCTGTCCACCGCAATTACTAGTAAAAAAAAAAAGCAATTTTTTTTTTACCAAAAATATGTAGAAGAATGCATATCAGCCTTAACTGATGAAGATTTTTTTTTTTTTTTACTCTATTTGGATATTTATTATAGCAAAAAGTTAAAAAAAATATATATATTTTTTTTCAAAATTGTGTTTTTTTTTGTTTATAGCACAAAAAAGAATAAAAACACAGAGGTGTAATTTTGTTTGGGTACAGCATCCCACGACCATGCGATTGTCAGTTAAAGTGACGCAGTGCTGTATCGCAAAAAATGGCCTAGTCATTAAGGGGGCAAATTTTTCCGGTACTTAAGTTGTTAAACTGAGTAAGGGTTTACATACACTTTATGTTTTACAGGACCATCCGTTGTAATGCAAAAGCTGGGTAGGGCTTTCACAGTTCTGAGCGACCATCCTTAAATGTCCTATAGTGTTTACCATCATTAGACCACGGATAGCAAAGAGTAAAGCCTCAGAGCCAATGAGACTATTTTTGTGTCTTGTGATGGCCAATCACAGTGATCACATATGTAGACAGTGTAGTATTGTTTATATCTAAAAGTCCTCCCCTTACTGTCACAATATCTAAAGGAGGAAAGAGGAAGAGAGGAAGTAATTTGTGAATAAATAATGAATTATTTCATTACAGAAGATTGCAGGCAGCAATAGATCAGATATTGCTATGATTGTCTTTAACCCCTTCACCACCCTCTTTTCCTGTACATGTCAGCTCTATCCTTTCTCTGTATATTATCAACTTCACATTCCTATCTTGCACATCTGCCCATTAACCCTCTTATTTCTATATCACCCCCACACACACCTGTATATATGTCAGCGCCCCACCCACACCTTTATATATGTCAGCGCCCCCCCCCCACACCTGTATATATGTCAGACCCCCCCACACACCTGTATATATGTCAGCACCCCCCCCCACACACCTGTATATATGTCAGACCCCCCCACACACCTGTATATATGTCAGCACCCCCCCCCCCCCCCCCCGCACACCTGTATATATGTCAGACCCCCCACACACCTGTATATATGTCAGCGCCTCCCCACACACCTTTATATATGTCAGACCCCCCCCCCCCCCCCACACACACCTATATATTTGTCAGCCCCTCTCACACCTGTATATATGTCAGCACCCCCACACACACACACCTGTATATATGTAAGCAGCCCCACAACTGTATGTGGCCTGTACAGTATTCCCTTTGTTTCCTTTGCCTCTGTATATGCCTGGTACATTAATGATGCAAAGTACTAATATCTTCTCCACCCAACACTAATGTTTCAGATTTGCATGGAGCTGTGAAGGCTGAATCATCTCTTTTGCCAGAGACACTAGCAATGATATTTGTGCTACCTCTATCCATCTGATGCCACCATAATTGAATGTGGCAGGAGGGTAGAACATGGAACCCCAATGGGTAAGTCTTAAGTTTTAAATTATTTGATTATGTAACAGCACACCATATTACCCACCTTAAGTTTCTTCATTTCCAAAAAACTGTGGCAAAAAATTAGATCCCCGTGGACTGTTTACATTCCAAAAAGTTTTTTTTCTTTTTTTTTTATTCTGTATACTGTCTTAGCATTTTTATTTTAACTGAAAGTAAGGGAGCCTTTTTTTTTGCTTTACTGTATATAGCAAAACAAAAAATAAACAGTTAGTAAATACCACCAACAGAAATCTCAATATCTCATAAAATTATATAAAATGTATTTGAGTTCAGTGTTGCATAACTGTGTCAGTCAAATCATCACAGCACTAAAAACTGCAACATGGTTTGGTAAGGAAGGAGGTGTAACATGCTGGTTCCACAGGACAACTATTAGTCGTGCATTCCACAAATCTGGCCATTATGGAAGAGTGGCAAGAAGAAAGCCATTGTTGAAAGAAAGCCGTAAGAAGTCCCATTTGCAGTTTGCAAGAAGTCATGTGGGGGATACAGCAAACGTGGAAGAAGGTTCTCTGCTCAGATGAGACCAAAATTGAACTTTTTGGCCTAACAGCAAAACACTATCTGTGGTAGAAAACTAACACTGCACATCACCCTGAGCACACCATCCCCACCATGAAACATGATGGTCGCAGAATCATGTTGTGTGAATGTTTTTCTTCAGCAGGAGCAGAGAAGCTGGTCAGAGTTGATGGGAAGATGGATGGAGCCCAATACAGGGCAATCTTAGAAGAAAACCATTTAGAGTATGAAAAAACTTGAGACTGGGGCAGAGATTTTTCGGGTGCAGCAATTTTAATAATGCTTAAAGTGAAACAATAAACGTGAAATATTCCTTTAAATTTGGTACCTGGGGAGTGTCTATAGTATGTCTGTAAAGTGGTGCATTTTTACCGTGTTTAGAACAGTCCCTGCACAAAATGACATTTCTAAAGGAAAAAAGTCATTTAAAAGTACTCGTGGCTATAATGAATTGTCGGTCCCGGCAATACAGATAAAAGTCATTGAAAAAAATGGCATGGGATTCCCCCAGTCCATTACCAGGCCCTTCGGGTCTGGTATAAATATTAAGTGGAACCCCGAACCAAAATTTAAAAAAATGGCAAAATCCATATCACCACCCTCCAGGTCTACTATGGATTTTAAGGGGAACCCGTGCCAAAATTAAAAAAAAAAAATGGTGTGGGGTCCCCCCAAAAATCCATACCAGAACCTTATCCGAGCATGCAACCTGGCAGGCCGCAGGAAAAGAGAAGAGATGAGAGAATGTCCCCCTGAACCATACCAGGCCACATGCCCTCAACATGGGGAGAGTGTTTTGGGGTAGCCCCCCAAAGCACCTTGTCTCCATGTTGATGGGGACAAGGGCCTCATTCCCACAATCCTTGCCCAGTGGTTGTGGGGGTCTGCAGGCGGGGGGCTTATCAGAATCTGGAAACCCCCTTTAACAAGGGGACCCCCAGATCCTGCCCTCCTCCCCTGTGAAATGGTAACAGGGTCCAAACATACAATAACTTGCAAATAAGCCTTTAAAATTAACACTTTTGATTTTTCATGTTAATGTCCCATAGACTTTAACGGTATTCTGGCTTCTTTCGAATCTGCCCCGAATGCCAAATATTGTTCCGTGTTCTGCAGAACACCCAAACAACCAAAGTTTGGCCCGAACTTATGCTCGGGCCGAACCATTCGCCCATCACTAGTAGAGGCAGGTGGTTCTATAAAGTATTTACTTAGGGAGGCTGAATACAAATGCATGCCACACTTTTCAGATATTTATTTGTAAAAAAAATGTGAAAACCCTTTATAATTTTCCTTCCACTGTACAATTATGTGCTACTTTGTGTCGGTCTATCACAAAAAAAACAAAAAAAAACAAATACATTTATGTTTTTGGTTGTAACATGACAAAATGTAAAAATTTTTAAGGGATATAAATACATTTTCAAGGCACTGTAGATGGTTACTACCGGTACTACATTATGTGCGCAACACTCCAGCTTGAGCTAGCCTACACTCAAACGAATGGTGGCTTTCACCTGAAAAGAGTAACCTATTACAAAATGGTTGGAATGCACTTTTGTTGCCAATATGTCGAGAAAAAATCACATTGAATAAGTCTGCCTTAGACTTACATTCCATTTAAAACTACATAAAAATGGCAGTTCAAACATGTACAAAACTAAAAACAAGGCATCCAGAAATGGTACTGCTGTAATGTTTTTTAAATAATACATTTTTATTAGAAGAGGTAGCACTTTGGCAGCAACAATAACCCCCGGTAACATTTACAAAGCCATAACAATAAATAATCTTAAAATTAGAAAAAAAAACTGCACTAACCAAAAATAAACAATAATGCACTGGTAAAATGTTTACTGTCAAGGCCATCTTTTACAAAAAACATCTAAGCAACAAAAAAACGAAATAATATATAATAAAGGAAGAAAAGAAAAAGAAGAAAAAAAAAATAAGGGGGAAAGAGAAAACAAAGATAAGAAAAAACATCCAACAGACGGGGTCGGCCAGGAGTAATGTTCAAAAAGAAACAAGTACCCATATCTAATGTCTAAAAGAAGGCAATAATTGGGAAGAATCTGAAAACTCCACTCATGATGTCCATATTTCCCTAAACTTAAAATAGTTTTTGTTGGCTATAGCTATGAGTTCCTGCATGCACACAATGTAATTCAATTCTGCAACCCATTCACTGTCAGTGCTAGAATCCCTTTAGGACCCAGCACAACTCACCTGACACAGCCTGTGTCTGGGAAACAACAGTGATTGGCCAGCTCACGTTTAAATCACCTGTATCAGCATTCAGTCAGCGCTCGTGTTAGAGTTCACTTGTGTTTGATCCAGCTGATATTTGCTCTGTGACTTTCGTGTTTGACCCGGCTTGTTTGACCTTCCTTGCTTGCTTCTGATTCTGTACCGTTTGGATTCTGATCTACCTGTGTATGACCCAGCTTGCCTAGACTACGCTTTGCCTGATTCTACTAGTACCCACATCTGCAGCAGTGAACCACAAGGTCCAGCAATCATCTATCCTCATCTACAACAGTGAACTACAAGGTCCAGCACTCATCTATCCTCATCTACAGCAGTGAACTACAAGGTCCAGCAATCACCTACCTTCGTCTACAGCGGTGTACTACAAGTCCCAGCTGACCTGCTCTGCTTAGACCTGCTCATGGTATGTGCTTTGAACTCTTTGTATAATCAGCACACCTGAACTGTTACTTGTTATCTGCACCTAGCCTGACATTAACACGAGCCAATACATAAAGGGAAACCTATCATGAATCCTGAACAGGCTCAGTTGTTTACACAAGAACTTTGCCGTTTATCGCATCAAGTTCAGGAAATGGCCACAGAGCTCACCAAGGTGCAATCTCCTTCTACTACCACCATTACTAAAACTCCATCTGAACCAAAAATTCCTTTGCCCGACCGGTTTTCTGGTGACCGTAAAGCGTTTTGCAACTTTAAAAACAGCTGCAAATTATATTTCAAGTTGAGGCCATCCTCGTCTGGCCCTGAAACTCAGAGGGTTCAAATCATTATCTCTCTACTACAGGGTGACCCCCAGGCTTGGGCCTTTAACCTGGAACCTAACCATCCAGCCTTACTAACAGTAGATGCCTTCTTTGAAGCCCTTGGGTTGCTATATGATGATCCAGATCGTGCTGCTACTGCAGAATCGACCCTGCGTAACTTAAAACAAGGAACTACCACAGCTGAAATGTATTGCTCAGAGTTTCGCAGGTGGGCCCCGGAATCTGGCTGGAATGATGCAGCTCTCCGCAGCCAGTTTAGAATTGGCCTTTCAGATGCGATTAAAGACGCTCTGGTCAACTTCTCCTATCCAGCCTCACTGGAGGAGGCTATGTGTCTAGCTATTAGAATTGACCGCCGCCAGCGAGAGAGGAGGCGAGAACAAACGATGGCTGTGGCAAACTGTATACCTTCCTTACCACCTGATTATTCCATCTCCAGTGCCAAATCTGAGGAAGAACCTATGCAGTTAGGCTCCACCCGGTTATCTGCCCAGGAACACAAACGCAGGCGTAATATGGGACTCTGCTTATACTGTGGCCTCAAGGGTCATATGCTCCGTTCGTGCCCTACACGTCCGGGAAACGCCAGGACCTAGGTGATTGCGGGGAGGTCACCTTAGGTCTACTCTCATCTCCCCAGGGGGACAATCGTATACTTTTACCCGCTGTCATTCACTTTGGGACAGGGGCTCATGAACTGCTGGCCTTGGTGGATTCTGGAGCAGCTGAGAATTTTATTGATAAAACTCTGATCACCTCTTTGTCCCTGGAAACTCATGCTCTAGATTGTCCAGTCCGCCTGATCTCTGTGGATAATCGGCCTCTCTCACAAGACCTAGTGCTCCAATCCACCAACCCTTTCCAGTTACAATTAGGGGCTTTTCATTGGGAGAAGATTTCTTGTCTTGTCATTGACTCTCCATCCACTCCTTTGAACCTAGGCCTTCCTTGGCTTCAGAAGCACAATCCTGTAATTGACTGGCCAACAAGAGATATTCTGGCTTGGTCCAATCAGTGTAAAAAGAGCTGCATCCAGCACCCTGTTCGACTTGATACCTGTCAAGTGGGAATAGAACAGATTCCACTTTGTTATAAGGACTTTCGGGATGTGTTTTCTAAAGGAATTGCTGACACTTTACCTCCTCATCGCAGTTATGATTGTCCCATTGACCTCTTGCCTGACACTACACCTCCTCGAGGGAGAGTCTTTCCACTGTCTGAACCAGAGAATCTTGCTTTGCAAGAATACATCCAGGAAAACCTAGCTAAGGGTTTCATCCGTCCCTCCACTTCTCCCGCAGGAGCAGGATGCTTCTTTGTCCCGAAGAAGGATGGAGGACTGCGACTTTGTGTTGATTACAGAGGCCTAAATAAAATAACCATTCCCAATCGGTATCCTCTCCCTCTCATCACAGAGTTGTTCTCTCAAATCCAGGGAGCCAAAATCTTCTCCAAACTGGATTTAAGGGGAGCCTATAATCTGGTGCGAATCCGTGCAGGCGATGAATGGAAGACGGCCTTTAACACCAAGGATGGTCATTATGAATGTCTTGTCATGCCTTTCGGCCTCAGGAATGCACCAGCCGTCTTTCAGAACTTCATGAATGACATTTTCCGTGACATGATGGGTCGCTTCATGCTTGTTTATTTAGACGATATTTTGATTTACTCTCCCAATCTTGAAACACATCAGAAGCATGTCTGCTCGGTATTAGCCCGACTAAAGACTCACTCCCTTTTTGTAAAGCCTGAAAAATGTCTTTTCCATGTTAAACAGGTACCTTTCCTGGGTTATCTAATTTCTGACACAGGTCTCACCATGGACCCAGCCAAGGTTCAAGCCATTCTAGACTGGGCACCACCTTCAGACCTGAAGGCAGTTCAACGCTTCCTGGGCTTTGCAAATTTCTATCGAAAATTCATTAAGAACTTTGCCACCATTGCACATCCCATCACTTCTCTCACCAGGAAGACTCCTAGTACATTTAAATGGACTACTGAAGCCCAGGCAGCCTTCACCCAGTTAAAGAAAGCCTTTACCTCTGCACCAATTCTACGCCATCCTGTTCCTGAGCTACCTTTTATTGTAGAGGTAGATGCATCTGAAGTAGGAGTGGGGGCGCTTTTGTCACAAAAAGATCCTGTAAGTGCTGCCATCCACCCTTGTGCCTTCTTGTCCCGTAAATATTCCCCAGCAGAACGCAATTACGATATAGGCAACAGAGAACTTTTAGCCATAAAGCTAGCTTTAGAGGAATGGAGACATTGGCTGGAGGGAGCTCGCTATCCATTCATAGTTCTGACTGACCACAAAAACCTTGAATATATCCGTTCTGCTAAAAGACTGAACTCGCGTCAAGCCAGGTGGTCATTGTTCTTCTCCAGATTTGACTTTACAATTTCTTATTTACCAGGTCCAAAAAACATTAAGGCCGATGCCTTGTCTCGCAGTTTTTTATCAGAGTCTCCTCCTCCGCTTCCTCCTCAACCCATTATCTCTGAGGATAGGATTTTGGCTTTTACCCAGACTGACATCTCTGAGGCCTTGTTACCAGCACAGGCTGAAGCCCCTCCCTCCACTCCCCCTGGTATGCTCTTTGTGCCCCTGGCTCTTCGTTTGCAGGTATTGCAACAAGTACATGCATCAAAACCTGCAGCACATCCAGGGTTTAGACAAACTTTTGAGATTGTCTCTCGCAACCTCTGGTGGCCATCGCTTAGGCAGGATGTGTTAGCCTTCGTCCAGGCCTGTGAAGTTTGCGCCAGAAGCAAGAGCAGTACCTCTAAGCCCCCCGGTCTCCTTCGTCCTCTACCAATACCTACCTGTCCCTGGACCCATTTATCTATGGACTTTATCACAGACTTGCCTCTGTCCCAGGGATGTTCCACGATCTGGGTGGTGGTAGACAGGTTCAGTAAAATGGCCCACTTTGTTCCGCTTCCGAAGCTTCCATCTGCTAAAGAACTGGCATCTTTATTCATTAAGCACATTTTCAGGCTCCATGGGGCACCAGTTAACATTGTCTCTGACCGTGGCTCTCAGTTTATAGCTCAGTTTTGGAAGGCCCTTTGCTCTCAGCTGGGGATTAAATTATCATATTCTTCAGCATATCATCCTGAGACTAATGGCCAAACAGAAAGGACTAATCAGACTCTAGAGAAGATGGTACGTTGTCTGATGGCCAAAGATGAGGTGGAGTGGGTCAACATCCTTCCATGGGCAGAGTTTGCCTTTAATAATTGTGCCAGCACATCTACAGGGACCTCTCCTTTCTTTTGTGTTTACGGGTTGCATCCTCGTGTGTGCTCCTTTGATCTTCCGCCCTCTGATGTTCCAGATGCCAACACCACGATTGAACATTTCTCCAAAATCTGGTCCGATGTAAATCATGCTATTTCCCGCTCTGTGCAGGCTTTTAAGAAAAATGCTGACAAGAAGCGCTCAAAGGCACCAGAATATAAAGTTGGTGACAAAGTGTGGTTATCATCTCGGAATCTGTCCCTGCATGTTCCATCTAAAAAGCTTGGCCCAAAATTCATCGGGCCTTATGAAATCTCGGAGATTGTTAATCCTGTGTCCTACAGATTAAAACTGCCCCCATCCATGCGCATTCCAAATGTCTTTCATGTTTCATTGTTGAAACCTGTTCATTCCAGCCTCCTAGTAAATGAACCAGAACCTGTGGATGTGTTGGACAGTCAAGAATATGAAGTGGCATTTATTCTTGATTCCAGACAAGTGCGCAATTCCTTACAATATCTTGTTCATTGGAAAGGGTTCGGCCCAGAGGATCGATCTTGGGTACCAGCTCGTGATCTTCATGCTGATCGACTTAAGAAGAAGTTCCATCTCCGTTATCCAAGTAAGCCTGGGGGTGCAGGAGCAACCCCTCGAGAAAGGGGGGGTACTGTCAGTGCTAGAATCCCTTTAGGACCCAGCACAACTCACCTGACACAGCCTGTGTCTGGGAAACAACAGTGATTGGCCAGCTCACGTTTAAATCACCTGTATCAGCATTCAGTCAGCGCTCGTGTTAGAGTTCACTTGTGTTTGATCCAGCTGATATTTGCTCTGTGACTTTCGTGTTTGACCCGGCTTGTTTGACCTTCCTTGCTTGCTTCTGATTCTGTACCGTTTGGATTCTGATCTACCTGTGTATGACCCAGCTTGCCTAGACTACGCTTTGCCTGATTCTACTAGTACCCACATCTGCAGCAGTGAACCACAAGGTCCAGCAATCATTTATCCTCATCTACAACAGTGAACTACAAGGTCCAGCACTCATCTATCCTCATCTACAGCAGTGAACTACAAGGTCCAGCAATCACCTACCTTCGTCTACAGCGGTGTACTACAAGTCCCAGCTGACCTGCTCTGCTTAGACCTGCTCATGGTATGTGCTTTGAACTCTTTGTATAATCAGCACACCTGAACTGTTACTTGTTATCTGCACCTAGCCTGACAATTCACATATTGTAAGGATTACTGGGGATTTCCAGTGCCTGTTACTCAAAGCTCTGCCAGCTATTAACAGGAATTTAAATTTAATAATATATATATTTAATATATATATATAAATTTAAATATTCCCTTTTTAATCACTTGACCTCCAGAGGATTTACCTCCTTTCCTGACCAGGCCATTTTTTGCTATAAGGCACTGCCTTACTTTTACTGACAATTGTGTGGTCATGCGACACTACCCAAATACAAGTTCTTTTTTACCTCATAAATTTTGTGATATTTGATCAAAGCTGCATATTTTTATTTTTTGCGCTATAAATAAGGAAAACCCTACCATTTAAAAAAAATATATATTTTTTACTTTCTGCTACAAAACATTTAAATCAAATTTCTTCATAAATTTAGGTTAATATGTACTCTGCTACATATCTTTGGTGAAAAATCCTAATAAGCGTATATTGATTGGTTTGCGCAAATGTTATAGCATCTACAAACTATGCAATATTGTTAATTATTTTTACTAGTAATGGCGGCGATCAGCGACTAACTGACACTTTTGACACTTTTTTTGGAACCAGTGACACTAATACAGTGATCAGTGCTAAAAATATTCACTGTCACTGTACTAAAGACACTGGATGGGAAGGGGTTAAACATCAGGTGTGATCAAATGATTAAATGTGTGCCTATAGAAGGTAGTACTTAAGGAATGACTAGCCCGATACATAGGAAAATTATGCTAAAAAAAGAGCTCCTGATGTGAAGGGAAGTCTTCAGATATAAGGATGTGACTCTTGATGTAAAGGGGGACTATGATGTGAAAGGGGGACACCTGATTTAAAGGTTGGCTCTTGCTGTAAGGGGTTGGGTCATGAAGTAAAGGAGGAATTCTGATGTGAAGGATGGGAGGCTTTGATTTGAAGGAGGGGGCTTCTGATGTGAACAGGGGACTCTGATATAAAGGGGGGGCTCTTAATTTGAAGGGGGACACATGATGTGAGGGGTCTTCTAATGTGAAGAAAAGGACAAATGGTGTGAAAAAGAGACTCTGATGTGAAGAGAGGGGGGCACCTAATGTGAAAGGAGGGACTTCTAATGTGAAAGGGGGATTCTGACATAAGGGATGACTAAGTATACCTCAACCCCTGACTGTATCTAAGTGTATACGTGGCAGTTTTTTTTTCTATTAAGTATAGGGTTATATCAGAGAGCCTCATAGCACGGTAATTATGAAGTATTTTGTGGGTACAAGAATTGCAGACTGTGTACAGTATATACCATAAGGTAGGCTCAAAATCTTTTTAACCATGCTTCTTTAAGCCACCTCAGTATTCAGCGCATTTTAGCCACACCCATTTTTGCCACAGTGCACAACCCATGTCTTCTTTATCCCTAGGTGTCCCTCATTCTCAAGTTGGGAGGTATTCAAATATCTCCATATTGCAAGAAACCCTCTTTATGGCTAGAATGCCGATTACACAAGCCTGGCTTAAAGGGATTGTAAGGAGATTTTTATTTATTTTTAAAATAACAAACATGTTATACTTACCTCCACTGTGCAGCTCGTTTTGCACAGAGTGGCCTCGAACCTGCTCTTCTGGGGTCCCTCGGCGGCTGTCTCGACTTCCTCCCTCAGATGCTTCTCACGGTCATGCGAGCTCCCAATGGTCCAGGAATGGGTGGTTGCTGTTAATCTTACACTGCTGTATAAGAGAGTAATATATGTTCACAGAGGGTGCCCAGCTAAATACCAAATAATTTGGAACAGATTTCTAAATATAACTTGTACTTGCGATGATGATGAAAATATGGTTATATGATAATACATTTCCTGTGTACGCTACATTACCTACTAGTCTCATCTAATTCATGTTTTCATAAGGCCTGTATTATGTATCACTTTTTTTATTTATGACCAATGGGTTGACAGCGAAATACTGCAAGCTGTGGGTTTTGGGATCAAACAGCATGCTTATCCTCTCTCAAATGCACTGTGGTGTTGCCATTTGCTTTGGTTGTCTTTCTTGATGTAGAAAGCGTTATCTTTTTTTTTTTATAAAAGTAATTATTTTTTGCTTTGTTTTTCTTTTCTTAATAAAGAGTTAAAAAAAAAAAAATAGAACATTCAAACGTCTCACACATTAGCACATATTTAAAGAACCTCAAGTATCCTCTTGGCAATGCCTAAAATGTCCAAAATATTATACAACATGTTTTTTTCTGCATGCTAAACAGTATAAAAAATAAAAAATAAATTGTTTTACACAGACAGCTTTGCCCCTCTCAAAATTTGTTATACAAGGATTCATTTTGTCATACAGGAGGTGGCATGTTGGCAAAAGGGTTATTAATTATATGGGTGTTTTGAAATGAGGGTTTACACTCTTTGGCCTTTAAATCTCGTCTTACCAGTATCTAGTATGACCTACTTTGGAAGTTTTGTTGGGGAAGCTGTCAATCTTTTCTGAAGTTCTAACCTGCACTATTTTGGCATTAATCCCTTTTTCTGCTCTGAAAATGGGTCAGTTTGTTTCTATATAATCTGACTTGCTGCCCTTTTTTAGTACAACTCACTTTGTGAACTTCTCTTGAAAGATGTCAATTCTTTATAGAAGCTGAATAGCATAGCTTATTTAGGTGTCTTTGTGCATAATTGATGACCTCTTAGATTATTAACAAGGTGAAAACTCACATTGAGTTTCTTCTCCGTTTTACACAAATTTGAAGTGTAGCAAATTTTGATTAGTTTGTTCTTCTCCTTATCCAAGACCTGTAAATTGATGACTGTACTTATGAGAATACATACGATTTGACTCCTTTCAAGAAGAGGGTGTTATTCATTTTGATAACATAATAGGTCTAAAGGCAACCTTAAAGTGGAAGTAAACCCATAGATTTAAACAGTTAAAAAAAAAGGCATGCCGGGAATGCTAACTGCACATTGGCTGTGCTCTCAGCCAAATTATCAAACCATCCAATGGCTGGTGTCATAACGAATCACATGTGCAGCACCATAGCAGTTGAAGATTAAACAGAGGCAAAGATGGCAGCTTCCTTGGCTGAAAACGATAGGGGAGTTTACTTCCACTTTAAGTAAAGTTACCATTGCTATTAGTTTCATTATGCCACTGGCAAGGTGGAGTCTGATAAGCAACGAATAACACAAATTCTAGATCGTTGAAAAGAAAATTTCAAGAAATTGATTGTTTCTAGTAAGATACCTTTTGTGCATGCTTAATGCAAGGTACACTACAGTAACTACAAAAAAGAGAAAACTAAAGACAACAAGATCTTTTTGTTTTTATACTTGTTTGCTTCTATTTTTACCTTTATCACTTGGTGTTAAATCAATCTCTCCAACACAAAAATAAAAAAAGTTTTAGAAACTAGGACAAACTCCAGAAATATATTTTTGGTGGACATGTTTTCAACATGTTTTTAAAACTGTTTTGTTTACTAAAACAAACCAGACAGCATGAGCTATGTAAAATGAAAGTTTTTTTTTTTAGGTAAACTGCAGTTGTTCCCAATAACATATTACAACTGTCAAACCTCATTCAGTATCCTTCAGTATTTAGTTCAGAGCCTCTCAAACTGTCATAAACTTGCAGCATCTTCTATGAGGAAAACAAATTTATAGACATACTGCTACAACTAGGTCACATATCTAATCCTGGAGGGCAGACACTAGCTGAGATAGACAGCTAGAAGCTGTAGTGCTGTCAAGCTAAGGTTTTAAACATTTTCACCTCTGTTTTGTGCCTTTTTTTTTCTTCTTCTTTTTATTGACCAGCAATGTTTACAATAATTATTTTTGTTGACCATAACACAGGGATTAGCAAGATAATTACAAGCAACGAAGGCCATATTTGTCTTGATGGAAAATTCCATCCAATTCCATTCCATCCAAAATTTCATAAAGTCAAGATACATTTAGTAAAACAAAAGCATTTTATGAGTAGCTTATTTTGATTTTTTAATTATTATTTTAAAGTCCTTACAGTAGTCTGTCTCTTTTCAGGTTCACCTACCTCTCCATTGTTAGTAATTGATTGCATGCACTATTGTCAATAATTGATTGCAGTATTAATAACGATATTGGCTTTAAAAAATGTCTTTGGGGTGTGTAATTAAGGTAGTTCAAATTATTTTTAGTGTTTTTTCTTTTGTGTATTTGTATATTTAAAAAAAATAAAAATAAACAATGAGAATAATAAGGAGCTATTTTGTGCCACAGGGTTGTTGAAATGAGCATCTAAACTCTCCAGAGCCATGTCACCCTTAAAACCTACCAAAAACCACCTTCATTTTGTTTTCCTTAACTCAGTTTCATTCATCTTGCCTTCTGTTCATGATGCCGTTCTCAGTGCCTGAGTGGCCTGTAAATACATCCAAGCACTGTCCTGTGTGGGTAAGGAAAGGTTCCAAGCCCTGTCACAAACTGGCATCAAGCTTGCACAGGGATCTTTTTCTCTAAGCTCTGTTAAGGAAATTAGGGGGAGTGGCAGTGCAAGGAAGGTATGTATCAGTAGCAGAGACATAGGAACGGTAATGTTGATTTTAATTCTATGTCAAAAAATATGATTTTATGTTTAATGGGTCTCCCCTTCTAATCTTGGAAATCAGACCACTTTTCCTTTACTTGTTTATAGCAAACTGTGGTGCTGACATCAACATTATTGATCTCTTTCTTTTTCTTCTCCATACCCAGTCCTCCTTACTAAAAACCTTGACATTCCAAGATGGTCTCAATTCTCCTTTAACTCTAGGATGGAATAGAACTTTCTGGCCAAAATTAGTACATGTTATCTCTAATAACCCATTAATGTCTTTCTTACAATATCAATCTCTACACCCACATCCTAAATGCCTTTGGTTCATATACACACAGCTACAGAGATTCTACTGCACTCTACTTATGAGCTCTGTGGCACATAGACCCTTAAAGAGGAAGTAAACCCTGATGAGTTTACTTCCTCTTTCATTCCCTGCAAAGGTAAAGCATAATGGACTACTATGCATCGCATAGTAGTCCATTATGTGTCACTTACCTGACACAGGAGCCACCGAAGTCACCGCTGTCCCTTGTAGTCTGGAGCATCCATCTTCTTGGTAGGTCTCACTGCTCCGCCGCTGTCATTCAACGAAGCCGCGATGATGTCACTTCCACGCATGCGCACGGGAGCCTTGACTGTTTTTTGGCAAATATCTCCTAAACCGTGTAGGTTTAGGAGATATTTCTTGGACCTACAGGTAAGCCTTAATCTGGGCTTACCTGTAGGTCAAAGTGGTTTGTAAGGGTTTACAACCACTTTAACAATTTTTGAAGAGTTATGTGTAGCAAACACACACACACACCCAAATATTTCCATGTTGTATACAATAACCCTGACTAAGAGGTCAAACCGTTTCCCAATGAAAGCTGAAAAATGGGTCAGAAAAAATGGGACTATTGGGAGATTTGGTAAATGGGACCTATTATCGAAGGGGCATGGGATAGAATTTTTGTGAAAAATCACAAACTTTCTATGTCACGTAAGGTCTAAGTAAAGAGCTTCAAAATATTGACAAGATGGTATTTGACACCTTCTAGATCCATATATCCTTACCAATACCCATATATCTGCTGGAGATGTCAAATGATCTCTGGCACTACCCTCCATATATGATGGGGCTGTCAACTCATCAAACACTTTTCAGACCTACTCATTAGCACATATAATAGAGTCTATCAAGAACATTGTAAATTGCCTCAAGAATCATGCCCCTTTTGCTTCCACAATCACTTCCAGTGGTTCATTTTACTGTACATCTTCTTTGCTGACTGTTTGATTCATATTGAAATCTTCTTGAGTTGCTACATTGACTGAATGATTGGCGATACAATACTTAAAGTTAAATTGCATATTGAAAGATTAGTAGAAGATATTACTAGATATTCTATCAATATCTGGTCAGCCTGGATGGTGTACAAAGACTCACAACAGTTTAAAGACTTTCTAACCTACTTAAAGCAGTATTAATACCAAAACTAAAAATATAATATATTGAAGCTTACCTATCATTAGAAATGGTGGCTATATTAATATTCTTTTCTTATGGCCTGTACACACGACCGCTTTTCTCGTTGGAATAAACTCTGAAGGTTTTTCTGACAGAGTTCTGACAGAATTCCACTGAAACTGTCTTGCGTACACGCAATCACACCAAAGTCCGACCATCAAGAACGTGGTGACTTACAACAAGTACGAAGGGACTAGAAAAAGGAAGTTCAATAGCCAGTAAACAATAGCTTCCGTCTCGTACTTGCTTCAAAGCATGCGTAGTTTTTTGTCTGTCGGAACAGCATACAGACGAGCAGTTTTCCCCATAGGAATTGGTTTTGTCGGAAATATTTAGAACATGTTCTCTTTCTAGGTCCATCAAAATTTTTGAAAAAAAAGTCTAATAAGGCATACACATGATTGAAATATATGATGAAAAGCTTCCATCTGACTTTTTCTGTTGGACACGCTCGCATGTATGCAGCACAAACCTTTTTTCTCTGTTTTCACCCGGTGATCTGGCCAGTAACACACCGTCTGTATTAGAGTGCCCCCACTCTGGATGCAGAAGCGGAGTTTTACATGCACTAGCAAAATAAAAACACTAATTAATTGAAGCTGAACTCCAGCTAACACTTTATAAGCAGTTACAACAAATTTTTTTTTTTTTCCTTTTGGGATAAAGGTTTTACATGAATAAATAAAAGCGGATCATGGCAAGTATCCATGTCAGTGTTAAATGGTTTGTCTTATCTCTGTAACTAATACATATCTCTGTAACTAATACATGTAACTAATCTCTGTAACTAATACATTTTTCTTGACCTGCCATAGGCTTTTGTTTTGTTGCCTATACTAGATAAGATAATGAAAAAAAAAAAACATATAAAAGTACAAAAAATAAAAATAACATAATAATATATAGCGTGGATGGAGGGTTCTATTATATTTTCTGTTCAACCGCTCATGCTGCACAAAAAAGACAAAAATCTAACAGTGTATGGCCAGCCTTTATGCTCTTTGCAGACATATCAATATAAGAAAAAAATGTTTTCTGTTCCCATTTCCTCAATGATTGGCAAAAGTGACTTATAACATGCATGATGAAGCTATTTATAAAGCAGGGGAAAGCACTTCTCCCTATTTCTTCCCATAGTTGCATCTCCACACTCTCAGCCATAAGATGCCATCACCAATCATTGACTTCATAAATCTAAATCTTGCCTGAGGAGAGTTGCATATAAAATTATTGCTTGTAAATGTAAGTCATAATCCCATTTAATTCCTTTGAGAAACGAGAACATTGCAAAGCAGGAAGCACACAGGTTCTAGGAAAAGGAAAACTACTTGCTGTCAAAACATGAAAACTTTAATCACATGACTGTGGTTTCTAAACACAAGTTTATATCTCTGCTGGTACTTACCAAAAATACTGTGTTTTGATTTTCCTGGTCTACATAGGACAGCCAACTGTAAAGTGCAGGAAGATTTATAAATGGTTTGGGCATTGGAAATTGCAATAGGAAAGACACAAAATGCAGGATAAAAATGACATAGTCAGTGATGATGTGTTGTGGGTTTATTTATAAAAAATTGTAATTCATCCAGGGAATCTGCATGTACATTGTGAATTTGGTAAAAATGAATGTCTTTTAGGCTGTTTTCTCTTCTGAATAAAGGTTATTTTATTATGAACAGTTATAAAATGCAGCATTATAGTCTCTAAATGGATGCGAGCGCATAGGAAATCCATGCATCTAGGGAATGCTAAGGGTGTTTAGCAAGTAAGTCTAACCAAGTTACATTTATTTATTCGCTTTAGTATGCCCTGGAATTGTTGCAATGGGCTCCATTCACTAAAGCAGGTATCAGACATATTTTCCCTAAATTTCGCATTTGATCCTGAAACTGTTAATTCACTATACCGTTTTGCGGTATTTGCCGCAAAACGCATAAGAAATGGGTAAATACCATATAAAAAGGCGTTAAAGGCAATTCACCAAATGAAATAATTAATTACATTAGAAGGATGGAAGCATCACCTTTAAAACAGTTTCAGTAGCTGAAGTATCAGAGACAGAATAAGAGAGCAGTGACTCCCCTGCAGGTTGGGCTAACTGAAACAGTGCAGCCTGCCATTTGTATGATGCATTAGCTTTCTAATGCCGCGTACACACGAGCGGATTGTATGGCGTACTTAGTCCGTCATACAATCCGACGGACAGTCCGTCGTACTTTCCACTGAACGGACTTGATAACACACGGATACACAAACAGTCCGTCGAAAGCTTGCGCGATGACGTGTACAGCACGTACGACGGGACTAGAAATAGGAAGTCCAAGACACAGCAAAGCACCCTTCCGCCGTGTAAATCCTTTCTGGGCATGCGCCATTCTTAGTCCGTCGAACTAGCATACTGATGACCGTATTGCCCGCTGAAACCAAAGTACGACGGACAGAATTTCGAAAAATCCGAAATTCTTAGTACTCCGGACTGCACGCTGAAAAAGTCAGCTGAAGCCCACACACAAACGGATTGTCCGCTGAAATGTGTTTCGATGGACTAAGTACACCATACAATCCGCTCGTGTGTACGCGGCATTAGTCGTGAGACCTTTGCAGTTTGCGGTTTGAAGACACTGAGCATGATGATGTTTTTGGTCTTTTTTACCATTACCTCCTGTAGCTTCTGTTTTATACAATCCCCTTCTGAGTCCTGAAAATATTAGAATGAGGTGACCATGTTGTGACAGTCAAGTCTAATGCCCCGTACACATGATCAGACTTTCCGCCAAAAAAACTGTGGATTTTTGTTCGAAGGATATTGGCTCAAACTGGTCTTGCATACACACGGTCACACAAATGTTGGCAAACAATTACGAACGTGGGAATGTGGTGATGTAGAAGACGTACAATGAGTTGAGAAAAGGGAAGTTTAAAAGCCAGTACGGCTCCTTCTGCTTGATTCCAAGCATGCGTGAACTTTTGTGCGTCGGACTTCTGTACACATGATCGGAAATTCCGACAACAACGTTTTGTTGGCGGAAAATTTGAGAACCTGTAGAAGCTGGAAAGTGCAAAATCCGGCTCACGTCTACATAGAAACCAATCAGCTTTCATGTTTTATTACCAAAGCTTAATTGAACAAGTTGGGGTTAGAAGCTCATTGGTTTCTATGCAGAATTGAGCCTGATTTTGCACTTTCCAACTTTAGTAAATAAACCCCATTGTGTACTTAAAAGTGGGGAATGCCTGTATAGAATACACTTTATTATTTGATGACACAAGTTATGAACTTATACATTGGTTAATTATTTATTTGCACATTAAGTGAATTGTTTGTTATGAATTGCACATTTGCGGCATTTGCACAAAAGAATTGAGTTTTTAAAGACATCGGGGTTATTTACTAAAGGCAAATTCACTTTGCAATACAAGTGCACTGCTAATGCATTTGGAATTGCAGTTTCTGTAGATCTAAGGGGAGCATGCATATTCAAATAAAAAACAGAATTTTAGCTTGCACATGAGTGGATGATAAAATTAGCAGAGCTTCCCCTCATTTCAGATCTACTCCTCAGATCTACAGCGACTGCACTTCCAAGTGCATTAGCACTTGTAGTGCAAAGTGAATTTAACAAAGCTGCTATTTATATCAGTTGAAATACCGATGTACAAAAAAAATGTTTTGGGAGCCTCCTTTCTCAATCCCACTTAAAGAGACCACCTTCCTATAATTTGTACAGATTTCTCTTGGGACCTCGTGATCCTTTCAAAAGAGGGAGCCCAACTTTCTTCTTCTTCAAAAGAAGTATTCAATTTACTACTTACATCTTCTTGATTCCTGAAATTCACTTAGGTAATTGCACTTAGCCAACTGATAAGCAGCTGGTTTGTCTACAATTAGACAGATGTATTATTTTGTAACCAGGTGCTTTTGCGGATTTTTCATTAACTTTTTACCCCTTAACTTTCTCTCACTGAATCACAAAAAAATGATCACAATAATATAAAAAATATCAAATTTCAAATCCTATGCTCTCTTTTGGCTATATCACGTCAATGGCTTACAGCCTGTAGGTGGTCATGTTTGGCTTCTCATTGTACATTATGAGTCTGCTCAGACAATCTTATTGACATGGTCATATACATTACCTTGTATATCTAGATTTGCCACTAATTATTCCAGAATGTGCTGGAGAGGGTGCGATGCTATTTGTACCCTTTTACATATGCATAACTTGTCCAAGAGTGACACATTTTTAGACGGAAAACTCTACTTTTGTGTCTTTAGAGTTGGATAATTGAGTTAGAGTCTGGTATTGCCATAAACCCAGGATTAGCATAGAACCTTAGCAAGGATTAGGTTTAAAAACCTTTCAGAAGACAGGAAATATTTTTTTTTTTCATACTATTATGGCTGCTAAAAGGTGTATTGCTATACCGGGGAAGCAACTAGAACTTTCTTTATTTCAAACGTATTAAATATCATTGATGAGAGTACATTTTGAATTCATGTTTAAAAGGAAAAAAGTCCCTTTGTCGCGTTTACTCTCTGTACACAACAAATTGTCAGTGGAAAGATACCTATAATAAATATAGCTGCCTCTCATAATGAATCATAACTGTTTTTCTTTTTCCATATTTGTTGCAATGTCTTTAGTTTTCATTAGTTTATATCTGTTACAGGCTATTATATTTCCATACATAAATTCATAGTATGAACGCATAGTGCATCAAATTTAATACATCTGGATTCTTTTTTATTATATTTACTTTTCCAGTGCTTTGATGTATAATTGGAACTTATTAGTATGTAATTACTGCAAAGGGCCTATGGTATTTAATCACTGCTGGATTTTTTTATTTTTTACAAATAAAAAAGAAAAGAGATCACAAATTTTGACAAAAAAAGTTTTTCTTAGTTTCTGTCAGTAAATTCTGTAAATAAGTAATTTTTCTCCTTCACTGATGTGCACTGATGATGTAGAACTGATGGGCACTGAGGAGGTGGCACTGATGGGCACTGAGGAGGTGGCACTTATGGGCACTGATGAAGTGACACTGAAGGGCACTGATTAGGCAGCACAGAGGAGGACAAGATAAAAATACACAAAAGTGAAAAATTAGTGACCACGGAAAATGATAATCATCATAATTGTGCCCAAAGTATTATCATAAATGTGTTCAAAGAAATATAATATATACAAATGATGGTGATATAGCATCCATCAAAAATTAAATTAATATGGTGTCCAGCATACTATAACGTGCAACACAATGTGTCCCCTTTTTGGGCTGAACTCATCAAATAGGCAAACGTCACCTGACCCCGCCCCCCTCTGACGCAAGGGGAAACCCGGGGTTCCCTGTGACGTATGGGTGACCCCGCACCCCTCTGATGTAACACAGGCAGGTTTCCGTTACATCAGAGGGGGGCGGGGTCACCCATACGTCACGGGGAACCCCGGGTTTCCCCTTGCGTCAGGGGGGGCGGGGTCAGGTGACGGGTGGCCCCGCCCACCGTATATAAGAAACGTCAGGCTGCTGGAATCCTTGCAGTGTCTCCTCCACGGAGACAGAAGAAGGATGGATTCGCTGCGCTGGATGAGATGAGCCATCGCTGGAGAGATGACCGTCCGTCGCTGGATAGCAAGAGTGGATTACCGCCGCTGGAATCTTTTTTTTATTTTTTTATTTTTAATAAAGGAATTTTTCAAAAGTGTGTTTGTTTTATTTAACCACTTTTTACACTTTCTTTGTGAAATGGTAGGGGTACTTTTGTACCCCCTTACCATTTCAAACAGGGGGGGCGGGATCTGGGGGTCCCCTTGTTAAAGGGGGCTTCCAGATTCTGATAAGCCCCCTGCATGCAGACCTCCACAACCACTGGCCACGGTTGTGGGGATGAGGCCCTTGTCCTCATCAACATGGGGACAAGGTGCTTTGAGGGGTCACAGACCCCCAAAGCATCCTCCCAATGTTGAGGGCATGTGGCCTGGTACGGTTCAGGAGGGAGGGGAGACGGAGACTCTTTACCATGTGATCAGCCGTGTCCAATCACGGCTGATCACAGTGTAAATGGGAAGAGCCGGTGATCGTCTTTCCCTCACTCGCGTCTGTCAAACGCGAGTAGAGGAGAGCCGATCGGCTGCTCCTCTGACAGGGGGGGTCTGTGCTGATCGATTATCAGCACAGCCCCCCCAAGGATGCCCACACTGGACCACCAGGGACACCACTAGACCACCAGGGAAAAGGTAATAAAATCCATAATCCTCCCTAGACCACCAGGGATGCCAGTCAGCACAATGGGTGCCAATCAGTGCCCATAATGGATGCCAATCAGTGCCCACAATGGGCATCACTGATTGGCATGCATTATTGTTTGGCACTGATTGGCATCCATTACTATAACACCGATGCCGCCTATGAGTGCCCACCTGTGCCGCCTGAGTGCCCACCTGTGCCGCCTGAGTGACCACCTGTGCCGCCTATGAGTGCCCACCTGTGCCGCCTATGAGTGCCCACCTGTGCCGCCTATCCATGCCCACCTGTGCCGCCTATCTATGCCCACCTGTGCCGCCTATCCATGCCCACCTGTGCCGCCTATCCATGCCCACCTGTGCCGCCTATCCATGCCCATCCGTGCCGCCCATCCATGCCAGCTATCAGTGCCAATTTGTGCCACCTATCAGTGTCCGTCCGTGTCGCCCATCCGTGTCGCCCATCCGTGTCGCCCATCCGTGTCGCCCATCAGTGCCGCCTATCAGTGCCACTTCATTGGTGCCACATTGGTGCCCATCAGTGCCACCTTATCAGTGCCCATCAGTGTAGCCCCATCAGTGCCCATCAGTGAAGGAGAAAACGTACTTATTTACAAAGTTTTGAAACTGAAACAAAAAAAAACATTTTTTTTTTCAAAATTTTCGGTATTTTTTTATTTGTAGCGCAAAAAATAAAAACCGTAGAGGTGATCAAATACCACCAAAAGAAAGCTCTATTTGTGGGAAAAAAATGATAAAAATTTTATTTGGGTACAGTGTAGCATGACCGCGCAATTGTCATTCAAACTGCGACAGCGCTGAAAGCTCAAAATTGGTCTGGGCAGGAAGGTGTTTAAGTGCCCTGTATTGAAGTGGTTAAACATGAACAGATGGTCAGTGTTTGTACTGTGCTCATGTGTGCATAAAAGAGTGTTACTTTGTGTTGGAATATACAGTACCTACAAGTCATTTTAGGAAATTTGTGCAGGCAATATGGTTACAAATACAAAATAACAAGTGCATACAATAGCATGGCTGAAAAACCTGTGAACACACTCCATACTTCCCTAGGGGTCTCATTTACCAATGACATGACTAGATCTGTCAAAACATATATCTATTGATTAGTTTTTTCAGTCACTTGTTTGTCAGGCAGTGTGAAATGTAACACCCATAATTTTTACCAAGTGAACAAATGGAAACAAAGCATCACATTTAATAATTATAAGCGCCTATGTGGGATAAAATGTCTTTCTAGGAGGCACAATTGCATTTTGCTGTTGGTTGATTTGTTAATGTTTAATTGAAGTTTATATTTATATATTCAACATTAAAGTTTTATTTGGTGTTATTCAAGAAGTGTCATACTTTGACATAAACCTTTCAGATACTAAAGATGGGGGGGTGGAGTTTGCCTTTGAGGAAGATGGATGCTTAAACATCGAGCTCCGTCAGATGACAGCCAACACCCAGCTTTACCGAGGAACACTGCTACGAGATAGCCACTAAACATGGGGACTTCATCCCCTGGAACCTTGGCTAACAGATCCCGCTCTACATGAGACCTTAGCAGGCGCGGGAGCCAAAGCAACCTGGAGATAACCCAGACACAGACAGCCAACATGGTGACATCTTCCCCAGCCTCTGCTCCCTCACAGAGCAACGGGATCAGACTAACACCCACTGGACCACCTCCCTCCCCTGCTAAGGGTAACCTGCCATCACTCCAACAACAGCCAAGTCTGAACGATCTCGGTACGATAGCAGCCGACATCAAGGACACACTGTTCGCACCCATCATGGACCTCTGCCATGAAAAACAATCAATAGCGGGAAGAGTGCAGGAGGTAGAATGCACGGCTACACAGCAACACACAGCGATACGGAAGATCCACTACACAGTAGATGCGCACACCCTGCAGCTCCGAGACCTTCAACATCATGTCGAAGACTTAGATAGCTGGGGGAGGCGACACAACTTGAGGGTGAGAGGCCTCCCTGAGACCATTGAGACCATAGAGCCTGAACAAATACTCTCCACAGTTACAGGCCTCTTTAACCACCTACTCGACAGGCCCCCAGAGTCACCCATCAACATGGAGTGCATACATAGGGCCCTCAGGCCACGAGGCAGAGACACAGACCCGATTTTAAACTCAAGGAAGAAATCCTCAGGAAGGCCCACAGCAGATTACAACTATCCCACAAGGGACGTGACATACACATCTATCAAGATCTCTCGGCTATCACTCTCAGACACTGCAAAGATCTACGTTCCCTTCTGGATGTCCTGTGAACCAGAGGAATCCCCTACCAATGGAAATTTCCATTCTGCTTATCAGCTACCCACCAGGGCCGCTCGGCCATATTGCTGGCCCAAGAAGAATTGGACGCCTTCTGTCATACACTCGACCGTCCATCTGTTGAAGTCCCCAACTGGTATGCAGATTTCCACAACCCCAGCATGAAACACCAACCTGTAAGAGAGGAACCGATGGAAGCACAAGAAGTGCAATATTGGAGACACCGCTCGCCTTCTGCAACAAGAGCCATCCCAGCCATGATGGTTCAACTCCAGTACTCGAGCGCCATGAAAGCCCCCCTGCCTCGCAGGGAAGCCGTGAACACTAAACTGACCCTTACTGTATACACCCAAGACAGATAAGTATGCAAAACTTTTATTTTATTTTTACTTTTCCCTTGCTTGTCACCCTGCTAAGCCTAAAATCTGCAGAGCTTATTACATCAGCCCCCCAACCTCTCCATCTTCATTTGACCTGACTTTCACCCAATCTCATTCATTGTAACATGCCACAAGCAGCTATACCCGCAGCCAGTTGGTATCCATTCCCAGCATAACCCCCCACTTTGTCACCTCCTAAGCCATATTCTCTCCACCCTGGGGAAACCAACCCCCTTTTTTTTGCTCCAAAACTGCTCCCCACTGTGCATACACGAGGCGACAGCACAGGAAACTCGTCCCTGACTCAGGTTCCCTTCCACCCACTGGGAAGCATAAGCCCCCACCTGAAATATCTTAAACTTCACAAGAATTGTACCATCACTCCGGCCAGCCCTTGCATCCTGCCGGATCTGTTTGTAACTAACATTGTAATGATTTGCAGAACTTACTGGAGAGATGGCGGCCATAGCTTCCTGCCTGAAGACACCACCAACTTCACCCTCCAGGAAGAAGCCAAGCACAGGTGAAGTGACTCATAAGAAGGAGACTACCACATTAATCTGCTACTCTCATCACCTCACGACCCAGGTAACCTGCAATTCAAAGCAGATATACCTCCTTCCACGAGAGGATGAGACTTCCTCCAATCCTATGTATTACCATATATACATCCTACTTGACATCCAATACTGTGCTACACATTTGTCCTGCAAGTCACTGCAAATAAAATTCTTCCAACTGCTGGTTTAACCACTCATTTGCAGCATTAGTTGCCTTTGGAACACTACCAAATCATTATACCTTTAGGTGTTTTTTGAGATTGAGCAACAGATGATAGTCAGAAGTAGGGATGAGCTTCGTGTTCGAGTCAAACCCGTGTTCGACTCAAACATCGGCTGTTCGCCTGTTTAGCGAATTCCAAACGGTATGGGCCATTCGTGACAAATTCTGGTGGAGCTCATGGCCCATAATTCACTGCGGCATCGCAGTGCATTGCTGGCTGATGATTGGCCAAGCATGCACTGTGACCCGCATGCTTGGCCAATCACAGCGCCGTCAGCGAAGAGAGCCATAATTGGCCACAGGCAAGATGCCTGTGGCCAATTAGGGCTCAGGGGGTTTAGTACGCGCCCCACACTATATAAGGCTGCCTGCGCTGCGGCCTTGCGTAGTGTGTTGCGTCGCTTACAGAGAGAGAGAGATAGATGGAGAGACAGTGTCTGAATTTCCTTTTAAGCTATTTCAATTACAGTCGGGGTATTGTGCCACCTGCACAGTGTACACCCAAAGCTACCCCAATTGCTGGTGTTCTTCTGATACTATACCACAGGCAGCTGTTGCAGCAGTTACAGTCGGTGTATTGTGTCACCTGCACAGTGTACACCTGAAGCTACCCCAATTGCTGGTGTTCTTCTGGTCCTATACCACAGGCAGCTGTAGCAGTTACAGTCGGTGTATTGTGCCGCCTGCACAGTGTACGCCTAAAGCTACCCCAATTGCTGGTGTTCTTCTGGTCCTATACCACAGGCAGCTGTAGCAATTACAGTTGGTGTACTGTGTCGTCTGAACAGTTTGCACCTAAAGCTACCCCAATTGCTGGTGTTCTGCTGATCCTATATCGCAGGCAGCTCCAGTAATTACAGTTGGTGTATTGTGCCATCTGCACAGTGTGCACCTAAAGCTACCCCAATTGCTGGTGTTCTGCTGATCCTATATCGCAGGCAGCTCCAGTAATTACAGTTGGTGTATTGTGTCATCTGCACAGTGTACGCCTAAAGCTACCCCAATTGCTGGTGTTCTGCTGATTCTATCCACAGGCAGCTGTAGCAATAACAGTCGGTGTACTGTGTCATCTGCACAGTTTGCACCTAAAGCTACCCCAATTGCTGGTGTTCTGCTGATCCTATAACACACGCAGCTGCAGTAATTACAGTCGGTGTATTCTGCCACCTGCACAATGCAGTGTTGTGGCACCATCACCAGTGCCTAAGGCCCAATTTTTCAGCCCCTGTTTAACAGAGGCGTGTAATTACAATTTTTGATGCAATACTGTCAGGGCTGGCTTAGCCCTTCCTTCTCTGGGCTGGCCACTCAGCTGTTGGCTAATTTACAGCTCTCTTCTCTCTCCACAATTACCAGCTGTTCCCGATGATGCTTGTCTGACCTGCCTACTTAAAGTCTTCCAGATCATTTCACCTCTGCCTTCGCGTTAGTCACATCACAAGGAACCATCTCCTGCGGTTTGTTTCAAGGCTGGCTTGCTGACATCCCTCCTGGCTCCTTATCCTGCTTGCAGTTGCTCTACTTGGATCCCTGACTTCAGGCCTGGCTGATTACCGATCTGGTTATTGAACTTTGGACTGGCTGACTACCCGATCTGGTTACTGGACTGGCTATTTTTGACTACACTTTTTCTATTTACCTTTTTATTTTTATTAATAAACAAGTGTGATTTAATTGTACTTCTGTCTCAGTCTGATTTATGGTTTCTAACAGTACGCAAAGGCCATGAATTCAGAAGATACAGTCAATTCACTTGTTGGTAATAATTTTTCCAGACTGGATGAGCAAGATCACCGCATGGATCAGTTTGCCTTGGCGTTACAAATGCTCCTGAATCGCACGGCTCACCTGGAATCCCCCACGGTGGCTGCTCCGGTACAACCTGAGTCGCAGGCTGTCCCTGCTGCTGCGCCAGTCTCTGTGCAGGCACCCGCCTCGAGTATTACCTCTATAAGAGGTATGTCTGGTTCTGCTCTGCTTCCCCAGCGATTTTGGGGTGATCCAGTTCAATGCAGAGGGTTTCTCAATCAGGTTGAGATAAACTTCGAAATGATGCCCCACGAGTTTCCCATGGACAGAAGCAAAGTAGGTTTCGCGATATCTTTGCTTTCTGAGAGAGCCCTGGCCTGGGCTAACCCTCTATGGGAGACGCAAAAACCTGTTGTCTTGAGTTACCCTTAGTTTGTGGCCTCCTTTAAAAGGGTTTTTGACGTTCCCGCACGCTCCGCTTCTGCTGCCAAGTGCCTCATGTCCATCAAACAGAGTACGAGAACTGTTGCTGACTAAGCCATTGAATTCCGTACTCTGGCAGCAGAGGTTGCTTGGAACAATGAGGCCCTCGTGGCTGCTTTTTCTCTTGGTCTCTCAGATTCCATCAAGGATGAGATAGCAGCCCGAGATATACCCACTGAGCTGGAGAGCTTGATCTCGTTTGCCATCCCCATTGACTCCAGACTCAGAGAAAGACTTTCTCTTAAGGAGCGCTTGCGGAAGCCTCCTGAACATTTGCCTCTGAGCTTTGTAGTCCCACCCATGCCTCCCTCACCTCCCATGCCTCCTGGTACCGAGTTGGTTAGTGAAGATGAACCCATGCACCTGGGCTTCACGCATCTCTCTGCAGATGAGAGAGCCTTTAGGAGGAGGGAGAGATTGTGCCTTTATTGTGGTCACTTTTTGAAGTCTTGTCCTACCCGTCCAGGGAATGCCTGAACCTTGAGGTCCTGTCATGGACAGACCTTAGGTGGCATTGTTTCATCCCCAGTTATCCAGAAGGATAAGCCCCTGGTTTTGGTCACCCTTTCTTGGGCTGAGTCGTCCATCGAGATACAGGCTCTAATCGACTCTGGGGCTGCAGGCCTGTTCATTGATGCTGCATTTGTTTTGCAGCACTCGATTCCGCTGCAGCTGCGTGACACTCCACTTGCCATTGAGGCTCTTGACGGGAGACCTTTACAGTCCGCCCATGTGACTCATGAGACAGTTCTGTTGCCCATGGCCGTAGGGGCTCTTCACCATGAGATAATCCAATTCCAAGTTATTTCCTTACCCAGGTTTCCACTGGTTATTGGTTATCCTTGGTTACAGAGGCACAACCCCTCTTTTGATTGGCTCCATGCTGAGGTTCTCTCCTGGTCACCACAATGCAGTGAGACATGCTTCCTGAAGGTATCCAAGATCCTGTGCACCTCTTCACTCCCCTCCCTGCCGGAGGAGTACCGTGATTTTGGCAATGTCTTTAATGAAGGTCAAGCTAGTAGTTTTCCTCCACACCGGTCTTATGATTGCGCAATTGACCTTCAACCTGGTGCCATACCTCTTCGTGGCCGGGTTTACCCTTTGTCGGCCTTGGAGCATAAGGCCATGGAGGAGTATGTTGCTGAAGCACTTTCTCGAGGTTTCATCCGCAAATCCTCATCTCCTGCTGGTGCTGGTTTCTTCTTTGTGAAAAAGAAGAGTGGTGAACTGAGACCTTGTATAGATTATAGGGGTCTCAATCGTGTCACGATTAAGAATGCCTACCCGATTCCATTGATTACAGAGTTATTTGACCGCCTCAAGGGAGCAACAGTTTCCACGAAGCTTGACTTGAGAGGGGCATACAATCTCGTGCGCATTAAGAAGGGCGACGAGTGGAAAACTGCGTTTAATACCAGAACAGGCCATTATGAATACCTGGTAATGCCTTTTGGCCTTTGTAACTCCCCGGCAGTTTTCCAGGAATTTATTAATGATGTCCTCCGAGATTTGTTGCAGTTGTGTATGGTGGTTTATCTCGATGATATCCTCCTATTTTTCAAGTCCCTGGAGAGCAACCACACAGATGTCTGTCGTGTGTGTCAGAAACTAAGAGAGAACAATCTCTATTGTAAACTGGAAAAGTGCGAGTTCCATCGTGAACAGGTTACATTGCTGGGCTATGTCATTTCCACTGCTGGTTTTTCGATGGACCCAGAGAAACTTTCGGCAGTCCTACAGTGGCCTTGACCTGTGGGTTTACGTCCTCTGCAGCGTTTCCTGGGCTTTGCCAACTACTATCGGAAGTGTATTTGTAACTTCTCGTCTCTGGTCAAGCCTCTGACTGATATGACCAGAAAGGACGGTAACCCACAGAGTTGGTCTCCGGAGTCCATTAAGGCCTTTGAGACTCTCAAGGCTGCCTTTGTTTTTGCTCCTGTGTTGGCACATTCTGATTCTACGTTGCTTTTATCCTAGAAGTTGATGCTTCTGAGACTGGAGTTGGCGCCCTTCTGTCTCAACGTCCTAATTCTGAGAGCGCTATGCATCCGTGTGGCTATTTTTCCAAGAAATTGTCACCTGCTGAGTGCAATTATGAGATTGGTGACAGAGAGCTGTTGGAGATCATTTTAGCCCTGAAAGAATGGAGACATCTCCTTGAAGGTACCACTGTGCCCGTTCTTATTCTTACTGACCATAAGAATAAGAGGTGTTGCAGTGTTGTGGCACCAGTGCCTAAGGGCCAATTTTTCTGCCCCTGTTCAACAGGTGCATGTAATTACAATTCTTGATATAATATTTCACAGCAGGGCTCATTCCAGTGCCCACCAAGAGTAACTGTGAGGACTTACAGTGTTATGGCACCAGCACCATCACCACCACCACCAAGGCCTAATTTTTCTACCACTGTTCAACAATGGCATGTAATTACAATTCTTGATATAATAGTTCACAGCAGGATGTTCCAGTGCCCACCAAGAGTCACTTTGAGGGTTTCCAGTGTTGTGGCAACCAACATCAACACCTTAGGCCCAAATTTCTGCAGAGCATATAGGGCAGGCCTCTACTTTACCTCAAACATCCAACTTACAAACGTCTCCTACTTGAAAACGGAAGGAGACAACAGGATGCGAGATGAAAAAAGACGTACAGCAAAAAAAATTATACAGGGGTGATAACCCTTCCCTATGTTCTCCAAAAAGCTTAAAATTTTATTTTTTTGCCTGGAGCTGACACTTTTGACACTTTAAAATGTACCAGTTCAAAATTACAAACAGATTCTACTTAACACAACAAACCTACACAGTCCCTGTCTTGTTTGCACTGCCTGTATACTGCTGTTCTGAGTATATAGGGCCTGGGGGCCCTACGACTTTCTTTTTTTTATTTGGATACAGGATTCCCCTTAATATCCGTACAAGACCCAAAGGGGCTGGTAATGGGCAGGGGGGGCTACCAGACATTACATTAAAACCGCAAGCAGTTTTAATTGACCTTTTTTCCGTTAGAAATGTCATTTTGTGCAGGGACTGTTCTAAACATGAGAAACACATGCCACTTCACAGGCATACTATAGACACCCCCCAGGCACGATATTCAAAGGAATATTTCACTTTTTTTTCACTTTAAGCATCATTATATCAGTGCTCCCGAAAAAACTGCCATTTTTAAAACTTTTTTTGCATTGATACATGTCCCTTGGGGCAGGAGCCGGGCCAAACCCTTTTTAGGACAATAACTTGCATATTAGCCTTTAAAATTAGCAATTTTAAATTTCTTTTTTTTTTTTTTTTAAGTTTCAAAGGTTTTTTTATTGAAGTATAGCAAATACAACATAGACTTATCTCCTGCGCAGGGGATTTCTGGAAATATATTGCAAGACAGGTATGACAGCAAAAAAAAAAAAAAAAAAAACGAGAGTAAGACCTTTCCTGATGAGGAAGAGGCTCCATGGCTAACAACATAAAGACCATCTAATGTGTAATATCCAGTATTCTGAGCAAATATAAACAAGAAAGAAAAGAAAATCTTCCAGACAACAGAGAATAGTCCATCTAAAGGCAACAATTAACATAAGAGCAAGTGGAGAAAACCTCTAGGAGGACCGAGGCCCCGACACCCCAACTGGGAGCACGCTGTGTCTGGGTCTCGGAACCCCCCAAACCTGACGATGGAACGGGAGGCCCTCTTGCCTAACCTTAGCGTATAATGTCTGGGTTAAGTAATAAATCAAGAAAACGGAAAATGAACTTGGTATGGGCCTCTAAGAGTCCCAACTGCTAACATAGCTTCAGACAACGTATGAAGAGAAGACCCAGGAACGGTGAGACCGATAGAGCAAAGCTAGTGAGTTTAAGGCCATGAGGAAAAAAACTGCTATGACCTGTCCTGAGTACTAACATTCCCCAAAACCCAGTCCATCTGGGCTTGAAGGAGGAGATGACATAGACGAGAGAGAGATATGAAAGAATAGAAAAGAGAGGGGGGAAGAGAGAAAGTGAGATAGATGTACAGAGAGGGGTGCCTAAGCCAAGGAGAGTCTATGGAAGCCGTGATACAAATTGGATCTGGGAGCTAAGCATGAACCGAGCCCTGAATCTGGTCTTATATGAGAATCCCAACAAAGTTGGCCCAAGGTTCCCACACCCGCTTAAATTTGTCTATTTTGTCCAGAATTGAATGAGAAGTTTTTTCGTGGAACATAATCCAAGTAATTTTTTGTTTAAGTAATGGGAAGGAGACCCTGGGGGACTTCCAAGACCTGGCTATCGTCATTTTAGCTCCAATGAAGAAAAAGTGGATCAGGACTTCGGCTATGTTTAGTGGTTAGAGGTATCGATTGATTCAGGAGGGCGATTGCTGGGGATTGAGGAATAGCATGACCAGTGACTCTACGAATAAGGCCAAAGGTCTTGTTCCAAAAGTTTCTGATCCTGGGGCACTCCCACAGGATATGGAGGAGCGACCCTAGATGGCCGCAGCCCCTAAAACATAGGGGTGAGGATTGGGGGTAAAATTTGGCTAGACGGGTCGAGACCAGGTACCAGCGGGTGAAAACTTTAACGTCTGCCTCCATCAGGGAAGTGTTAAGGATCCCCCTGAAGGCAGTCGAGAAGTGGGAGTGCCAAGAGTCCAAGTCCCACTCAATACCCAGATCGCGCTCCCAGCTCAGCATGTATTGCGCTTTTTCCTTTGGATCGGCCAAAGCAGAGTAAATCAGAGAGATGCCCCCCCTCACGTCCATGGCTGACGAGCACCAAAGTTCATACGGGGAAACAGAGAGGGGGAGGGGATGGTGGGAAGTCAGAGTGTGTAAGAAATGGGCTATTTGACGGAACCTAAATCTTTCTGAGTCCGGCATATCCAGTTTAGAGATGCAGTGATCAAGTTTGAGTGGCCCAGACGGATTGAGAAAGTGTCCTATTCTATAAAGGCCTTTGTCTATCCACCACTGGAATGCCCTAATATCCATCCCTGGTGGGAATGGGGGGTTATTGAAGAGATGCGTGAGAGGTTGCCACTTTGAAGTGAGAATGTTGGATTTATAAACCGTGTCACATAAAGCGAAGGAATGGGAGAGGGTAGGGGCCATGATCGGGGGTCTAGATTTCGGGGGGCGCCACATCAGAAAATCAATAGTGTGCTTGGGGATAGCTTGTCTTTCCATTTCCAGCCATTCAGGCTTTGGACCTCTCGAATATACGTTAGAAATCTGGCAGAGTTGCGCTGCCTGGTAGTACCCCCAGAGGTTAGGTAACCCAAGTCTGCCCTTCTGTCTAGGTCTAAATAGCGTTGTCTTGGGGAGTCTGTGGTTAGACTTGCCCCAAGTAAATCTAATAATCGCTGACTGTAGGGTTTGGATGTGGGATTTGGGGACCGGTATCGGTAGTGATCGGAAGAGGTACAATAATCTAGGGAGGAGAGTCATCTTGATGGCATTGACCCTCCCTATCCATGACAGCTTGTGGAGGGACCATTGCTCAAGGTCCTTTTTGAGTTTCTTAAACATGGGCGGGTAGTTATGTTTGTATAAATGTTCGATGGTGGGCGTGAGCTGGACCCCTAAATAGGGAATGGAAGAAGTGCTCCAGGAAAATGGGAAGTGCTCCTTAAGCCTGTTTACAAGGTCTGGGGGAACAGATACATTGAGGGCTGTTGATTTGGCCATATTAACATGCAGCCCGGATACCTCACCAAATTTTTAGAGGAGTTGGAGGATGTTAGGAGTCGAGGTAAGGGGAGAGGTTATGAAGAGGAGGACATCGTCCGCAAACAAGGCGCATTTATGTGTTGCTTTTCCGCATTTAACTCCCTGAATGTCTGGGTGACTCCTAATGGAAATAGCTAAGGTTTCGATGCCAATGGCGAAGAGGAGGGGGGATAGTGGGCAGCCCTGTCTAGTGCCTTTATGAATCAAAAAGGGTTCTGAAAGGTGGCCCTGGAGTCTGACCCGTGCCCTGGGCAATTTTAAATTTCAAACGTTCGAGTCCCATAGACTTTGATGGGGTTCTAAAGTTTGCGCAAATTTTCGGTCCGTTCACAGGTTCTGGTGTGAACCAAACTTGGGGGTGTTTGGCTCATCCCTAGTCAGAAGGAGCCAGGTCAGGTGAATATGGTGAATGGGGCATCACTTGAAAGCCTAAGGAGGTCAGTTTTACCATTGTTTCACCTGCAGTGTGTGAGGAGGTGTTGTCATGCAACACTTCGGTTGTCAAAAGTTTTGGGATCCACTTTGCTGCAAGCCTTCTCGTTCCCAAGTGGTTGTGGATAATGGCACCAACTGTCTCACGTGATATTCCCAGATTTGTAGCAATACTTTTAGCTGATATTCGGCAATCCTCCATGATCATGTCATGGATGGCTTTCACATTTGCAAGCACAGAAACAGAAACAGGCTTTCCACTGAGTTTTTCACTTTCAACACCAAAATGGCTAGTTTTAAAATTGACAACCTAATGAAGGACCACTGTCACCCAAACTTTGTGACATTTCATCATGGATCTTTGCAGCTTTCCCTTGGAGAGACATGAACTTGATTATGGTCCTATGCTCTTCCACATTAAATTTTTCTGGAGGTGCTGCCATGTTCACTTTGGACCTGATAAATAAAGATAAGTTAAAATCACAGGTAGTTGATTTTTGCACCATTGCATATAAACAAATTAACCAGTACACCCGGCAATTTACAGCTTCCTAGCTAACTTTTTTCTGGGTAAGGCTCAATAAAGCACTGCGTAAACTGTCGGCGCTATATAAATCCTGTATAATAATAATAATACTTATCAGCATCCCCTTATATAGAGATAACAAGGTAGGGAGAATATTTTTGTTAAATAGTTTTGTATGTTTTTTCATGAATTTTAAGTATGTTTTTTAATTTTTGATATTCTTAGCCCTTGTACACACGGTCGGACATTCTGACAACCAAATCCATTGGATTTTTTCTGAGGGATTTTGTCCGACGGATTTTGTCCAAAACTGTTGCATACACACGGTCGGGCAAAGTTGTCAGAAAATCCGATTGTACATAACGTGATACCGTTATTTTGTTATGACGGGACTATGTTCAGGCTAGTAGCCAATAGCTTTGGTCTAGGAATTGGATCTGAGCATGCGTGGCACTTTGTCCGTCGGAGTAGGCTACACATGATCGGAGTATGTCCGATCGGAGCATTTTGACGGAAAATTTTACCGGCAAGTTGGAAAAGTTGGTCCGTCGGATATTCCGACGGAAACAGTCCGATGGAGACCATACACAGTCGGAATAGCCGACAAAACGGTCTGATAGCACACATTCCGTCGGAATCTCCGACCGTGTGTACAAGGGCTTAGGGACTCTCTATAGAAAAATGGAGTTGAGATGAGATATACATTTTTATACCTATTTTTAAAAAATGTCATTAGCCGTTAGTAATTTCAGGATTTTTCCCATTTAATGGTGAAATGGAGGATCTTTATTATCATGGTATCTGATCTTTGGATATTAAAGCGGAGTTCCACCCAAAAGGGGAACTTCTGCTTTAAGCACTCCTCACACACTTACATGCCATATTTGGCATGTCATTTTTTTAGGGGCAGTGGGTGACTAGTTTTGAGTTGGACTCTCTGTCCCGGTTGGGTGCCCATAGTTTCAATGGAGGTGCCAAGGAGAGGAGGGGGAGAGGAGTGTGGCTCCGTGCGGCTGCATCGCTGGACTGTGGGACAGGTGAGTGTCTGTTTATTAAAAGTTAGGAGCTACACTTTTTGTAGCTGCTGACTTTTAATAAACCAAAAAAAGCCTGGAACTCCTCTTTAATATAAGACTTTGATAAAATGGCGTTATATTTGTTTGCTTCTAAGCTTATACGGTTAATCCTATAATTACACTTCTGCATTGTCTATGGAAGGCTGGCTGAGAATGCCATAGCCTTCTCTAAGGTGGAGGACAGTGAACTAGACTAGAACCTTCAGGGCCCCGATGCAAGAAACCATGAAGGGCCCCCCTGAACCCCAGCCAGGGCCCTTCCCTCTGAGTCCGGCAGTGGAACTCCAGGGCGTGGTCACAGGTATGACCTTTGTGAGCCCTGTAGTTCCACCCTTGGCATCAGTACTTTTTTTTTATTATTTTCTTTTTCATTTTTAGGTGCCCCATTGGGGGACTATCCCTAGGCAGGATGGGGTCCCCGTCCCCAGAAGAGATGAGGTCCTTTTCTCCAGGGCAGATGAAGTTACTGCCCCCAGGTGAGAAGGGGTCCCTGTCCCCACGTGAGAAGTGGTCCCTGTCCCCAGGGGGAGATGGAGGGTGTATGTAATGGTGTGTGGGGGATGGGGTCCTCTCACTCACCATGACCAAGCTGTAGGCTGCACACTCATCCATGTTGGCCTGGGCTCCATCCAGTGTGCTGGGTAGGCAATCAGCATATCTCCCAGAAAGACCTTTCATCATCTGTGTATGACGGGGGAGGAGGGGGGCTGGCAGACAAGCCTGCAGTGTCCTCCGGGGAGCCGGCTCTCATAGGACTGCACTGCATCTGTGTGCTTAAAGTTTGTTTACCCGGGAGAAGTATGCAGTGCAGAGTGGGCCGGACTCGGGGGGGGGGGGGGGTGGGACTCTGGCTGGGGAGAACAAACTCGGACTGAGCGGCAATGCATGGAGCAGAAGGGGGGTACTCTGAGGAGCCGGCCGAGGACACAGGTCATGCGGGGAATGCACAACTAAAGAGCAGCCAGTGTGATAGTCGAGCATGGAGCTCTGCTAGTCACCCTCCACCTCCAGCCACCCTTGTGCATGGTGCACTGGTACCCCTAGCTGCCTATGCTGCTGCCGGCCATATGTAGAGGGGGCTGCATGGGCCCCCTGCATCACAGGGCCCGGTTGCGGTCGCGACTGCTGCACCCCCTATAGTTACGCCCCTGGTGGAGGACAATGGACTACAAAAAGATGTCACCTGTCAGCTCTAGCTGTCAGCTTTAGAGGTCGCCTGAAAATGTTGATGGGACATCAGGGAGGAGCTTATGGGCTGACATCACGCGACTGTAAACTCTGAGTTTGCAGTGGCCATTTGAGTAAGTTGTACAGCTGTATATTTGCTTTTAAACAATTGATTTTAACTGGATGTCGATATATTGAATAAATCTGCCACATTATGATAAATGTTGGCCTCTTTCATGTAGGAGCTTTTTTATAACAACTTGATGTGGCACTGATGTGAGAGTCCAGAGACCTTCTGATTGCAAATATCATACCGGGGTTGATGCTTGAATCTACATTTATCCTAATCAATACATGCTGAGCGGACTACATTTAAACAGCTCTGTTTCTGGTGAGTATCCATTCTGACAGGTGTTGGTGTGGTTCTGGTGGATTTATACACATTCAAAATAGTTTATTCACATTCAAGGAATAATTTATTTTGACACTAAATTCATGGATTTTTATTAGAGACTTTTTTTGCTTGCTTTGTTTGTTTGTTAAGGACTATTAGTACATTTATCATACATATTTGGTTTATATGATTTGCAAGTTTAACACTTGTGGAGCAGCAAATATCTGTCTTGAATTCTATCATAAAAACTAGGAAAACTAGGACAGTTGCTCAAACACATCATCTTGTCATGATGCAGTATTTAAAAAAAAATAAGAGTAATAGGTATCCCCCAGAGTGTGGTGCCTGGTTTTGGTGACCTCTTTCCCATATGGAATATAGCACGCCATAAAGGTGTTTCCAACAGTACAAACAAATGGCAAACGTCCCAACCTATAACTGGCTTTTGCAGTAAGGAGCACATGGAATTGCAATAAGTGAAAAAACAGCAAACAAACATTCAAAGTTTACTTACGAATGTTTCCACTATTGTAAAAATATTTCTCTCACGCTATCAAACCCATTTAGGGATGAGCTTCGAGTTCGAACTCATGTTCTACTCGAACATTGCCTGTTCGCCTGTTCAGCGAACAGTGAACAATTTGGGCTGTTCGCAGCAAATTCGAAAAGCCGGAACACCCTATACAAGTCTATGGGAGAAATCTAAAGTGCTAATTTTAAAGGGTAATATGCAGGTTACTGTCCTAAAAAGTGTTTGGGGACCCGGGTCCTGCCCCAGGGGACATGGATCAATGCAAAAAAAAAGTTTTAAAAACGGCAGTTTTTTCAGGAGCAGTAGCTGGGGGGTATCTATAGTATGCCTGTGAAGGGGCGCATGTTTCTGGTGCTTAGAACTGTCCCTGCACAAAGTGTCATTTCTGCAGGAAAAAAAGTCTTTTAAAATCACTTGCGGCTAAATTGTCGGCTCCCCGTAATACAGATAACACTCAATGAGTGTTCTCTGTATTAGCCGACAATTCATTCATTCATTGATAAAAAAAAAAAAAAAAAAAAGCGTGGGGGTTCCCCTAAATTCAATTACCAGGCCCTTCAGGTCTGACATGGAATTAAGGGGAACCCCGTGTCAAATTTAAAAAAAAATTGACGTGGGGGTCCCCCTAAATATCCATACCAGACCCTTCAGGTCTGATATGGATATTAGGGGAACCCCGCATCAAATTTAAAAAAAATTGACGTGGGGGTCCCCCTAAAAATCCATACCAGACCCTTTATCCGAGCACGCAACCTGGCAGGCCACAGGAAAAGAGGGGGGGACGAGCTGGATAGCAAGAGTGGATTAGCACCGCTGGAATCTTTTTTTTCTTTTTAATAAAGGAATTTTTCAAAAGTGTGTTTGTCTTATTTAACCATTTTGACACTTTCTTTGTGAAATGGTAGGGGTACTTTTGTACCCCCTTACCATTTCAAACAGGGGGGGGGGCGGGATCTGGGGGTCCCCTTGTTAAAGGGGGCTTCCAGATTCTGATAAGCCCCCCGCCCGCAGACCCTCACAACCACCGGCCAGGGTTGTGAGGATGAGGCCCTTGTCCTCATCAACATGGGGACAAGGTGCTTTGAGGGGTCACAGACCCCCAAAGCATCCTCCCAATGTTGAGGGTATGTGGCCTGGTACGGTTCAGGAGGGAGGGGGGCCGCTCTCTCGTCCCCCCCTCTTTTCCTGTGGCCTGTCAGGTTGCGTGCTCGGATAAAGGGTCTGGTATGGATTTTTAGGGGGACCCCCACGTCAATTTTTTTTAAATTTGATGCGGGGTTCCCCTTAATATCCATATCAGACCTGAAGGGTCTGGTATGGATATTTAGGGGGACCCCCACGTCATTTTGTTTTAATTTGACACGGGGTTCCCCTTAATATCCATGTCAGACCTGAAGGGCCTGGTAATTGAATTTAGGGGAACCCCCACGCTTTTTTTTTTTTTTTATCAATGAATGAATGAATTGTCGGCTAATACAGAGAACTCTCATTGAGTGTTCTCTGTATTACGGGAGCCGACAATTTAGCCGCAAGTGATTTTAAAAGACTTTTTTTCCTGCACAAATGACACTTTGTGCAGGGACAGTTCTAAGCACCAGAAACATGCGCCCCTTCACAGGCATACTATAGATACCCCCCAGCTATGAAATTTAAAGGAATATTACACTTTTATTGTTTCACTTTAATTGTTATTAAAATCACTGCTCCTGAAAAAACGTTTTTAAAACGTTTTTTTCATTGATCCATGTCCCCTGGGGCAGGACCCGGGTCCCCAAACACTTTTTAGGACAGTAACTTACATAATACCCTTTAAAATGAGCACTTTAGATTGTGAACGTTCAAGTCCCATAGACTTTAAAAGGGTTCTAAAGTTCACACGAAGTTTAGGTCTGTTCGCAGGTTCTGGTGCGAACCGAACAGGGGGGTGTTCGGCTCATCCCTAAACCCATTCAAATAATCCACGTGTAACTTGAAGTTTTGCATGGACATATAGTAAATGATAATGATAATGGCATATATACTAGGGATGCAACGACACCGGTATCAGTATCGGCACCGATACTAGCCATTTTCACGAGTATTGGTACTCGCGAAAATGCTCCGATACCAGAAACCGATACTGGAAGTGACGTCGCTTGGGAGCAGACCGCCTCCTCCTCCCCTCTGAACAGTGCCTTCCCCACCTCCTCCTCCCCTCCGGACAGTGCCTTCCTTGCCTCCTCCTCCCATTGGCATCACTAGGTGCAAGCCCTCACTAACCTAAGAGCCCACAAGCGTTGTTTCCTTGCTGCACGATGCCTGCAGTCTCTGGCTGTCTCCTATACCATACCTTTAGTCCCTGACTGTCTCCTGTACCATGCTTGCAGTCTCTGGCTGTCTCCTGTACCATACCTGCAGTCTCTGACTGTCTCTGGTACCATGCCTTCAGTCCTTGACTGTCTCCTTTACCATGCCTGCAGTCTCTGACTGTCTCCTGTACCATGCCTGCAGTCTCTGACTGTCTCTTGTACCATGCCTGCAATCTCTGACTGTCTCCTGTACCATGCCTTCAGTCCCTGTCTGTCTCCTGTACCATGCCTGCAGTCCCTGACTGTCTTCTGTACCATGCCTGCAGTCCCTGACTGTCTCCTATACCATGCCTTTATTCCCTGACTGTCTCCTGTACCATGCCTGCATTCTCTGGCTGTCTCCTATACCATGCTTTTAGTCCCTTACTGTCTCCTGTACCATGCCTGCAGTCTCTGACTTGGTAATTGGTATCGGCGAATACATGATGTCAAAAATCGGTACTCGTACTCGGTGTCAAAAAAGTGCCACTGGTGCATCCCTGATATATACCATATATGGTAATGGGATAAATACCATATGTATAAGTATTTCTGGCAACATAGCATTTTTCTGTAATATGGCACCTCTGAAAATGCAGATTTATTTTTTTATTTTTAACATAAAAGATATGCTAATGCATCTTATACTGTTTCTCTTATAACAAGCTCTTAAAAGCTTAAAATCGGGCTATGGGTGAGACGATGTGTACTCTGAGACAACCAAGCTCTATAGGATTGTAGAGTACTGTCAATTTAGCAAGCTTTCTAAAGGGGGAGCTGGGGGGGGGGGGGGGGGTGTTTAGGCATCTCACAGGAAGAGGACAACGCATGGAGGTTGATTTACTGTACTTTCCTTGAATTTCAGGAAGTGAAGAAAGGACATTCTTGTATGGAATAATTAACTATTTGGACTTCACTCTTTTAGACAATTTTCCTGAGTAATCACGTTTATTTGCACACGTTTTTTAAACTATTATTGTTTTATTTGATAATACACAGTATCTCAGAAAAGTACGTACACCCCTCACATTTTTTGTAAATATTTTATTATATATTTTCATGTGACAACACTGAAGAAATTACACTTTGCTACAATGTAAGGTAGTGAGTGTACAGCTTGTATAACCGTGTACATTTGTTGTTCCCTCAAAACAACTTAACAGCCATTAATGTCTAAACCGCTGGCAACAAAAGTGAGTACACCCATACGTGAAAATGTCCAAGTTGAGCCCAATTAGCCATTTTCCCTCCCCCGTGTCATGTGACTAGTTAGTATTACAAGGTCACAGATGTGAATGGAAAAAAGTGTGTTACATTTGGTGTTATCGCTCTTACTCTCTCATACTGGTCACTGGAAGTTCAACATAGCAACTCATGGCAAAGAACTCTGAGGATCTGAAAAAAATAATTGTTGCTCGTAAAGATGGCCTTTACATAAAGATGGCCTAGGCTATAAGAAGATTGCCATGACCCTGAAACTGAGCTGCAGTAAGGTGGCCGAAACCATACAGCGGTTTACCAGGACAGGTTTCACTCAGAACAGGCCTCGCAATAGTAGACCAAATAAGTTGAGTGCACATGCTCATCGTTATATCCAGAGGTTTTCTTTGGGAAATAGACATATAAATGCTGCCAGCATTGTTGCAGAGGTTGAAGAGGTGGGGGGGTCAGCCTGTCAATGCTCAGACCATACACCTCATACTGCATCAAATTGGTCTGCATGGCTGTCGTCCCAGAAGGAAGCCTCTTCTAAAGATGATGCACAAGAAAGCCCGCAAACAGTTTGCTGAAGACAAGCAGACTAAGGACATGGATTTCTGGAACCATGTCCTGTGGTCTGATGAGTCTGATGAGACCAAGATAAACTTATTTGCTTCAGATGGTGTCACATGTGTGTGGCGGCAACCAGGTGAGGAGTACAAAGACAAGTGTGTCTTGCCTACAGTCAAGCTTGGTGGTCTGGGATTGCATTAGTGCTGCCAGAACTGGGGAGCTACAGTTCCCTGAAGGAACCATGAATGCCAACATGCACTGTGACATACTGAATCAGAGCATGATCCCTTACCTTCGGAGACTGGGCCACAGGGCAGTATTCCAACATGATAATGACCCCAAACACACCTCCAAGATGACCACTTCCTTGCTAAAGGAGCTCAGGGTAAAAGTGATGTACTGGCAAAGCATGTCTCCAGACCGAAACCCTATTGAGCATCCATGGGGCATCCTCAAACAGAAGGTGGAGGAGCGCATGGTCTCTAAAATCCACCAGCTGTGTGATGTCATCATGGAGGAGTGGAATAGGACTCCATTGACAACCTGTGAAGCTCTAGTGAACTCCATGCCCAAGAGGGTTAAGGCAGTGCTGCAAAATAATCGTGGTCACACAAAATATTGACACTTTGGGCTCACTTTTTTTTTTTTTAATTGTATTTTTTATTGAGAGAATTTTTTTACAGAAAATGAAAAGATACAGAACTGACAATAGACAAAGAAAGTCTGGAGCATACCATATTGGAGAGACTGATATAACCGCATGGTGGCTAGAGATATACAGTAGCAGCCCAAGGATAAAAATAAATAACTAAAAGAAAACAAAGCAAAACAGAACGCATAAAGGAAATAAACAACAGAAAAGTATTACGTAAAACAATATAAAAATAAAAAGAAAGACTGAGAGACATCATATATGTCGTAATGCAGGGGTTGGGGTCTTGAACTGGAGCTTCAATAACATGACTAACATCTGACAAAAGAGGGTTACATACCACTATAAATTTCCTCAAGAGATAAGGTAAGCTTCGGGTGGCCGATGGGCCAGCATAAAAAGACTTAAAGTACCGACAAGATACAAAACATTGGGGAGTGAGAAGGTCAGGGAACACTAGGAGATGGACACCGACCGGGTGGCTAGGGGTACCAAGGGCACCTGTGGGAGTCCAAAGGTCGAGGCATCCCATGGGGCCCAAATCACGCCAAACCGGTCAATCCCATCCTCCACCATAGCCGTCAAATGTTCCATCCTGCGTATTTCCTTGATGGTTTGTATCAGCTGAGTCTGCGTTGGGGGCTGAGTAGACAACCAATTAGAGGGGATAGCTCTTTTAGCAGCAAGCAGCACATAGGAGGCTAATTTATTAGCTGCCTTCCCCAACTCCGGGAAGGGAAGGCCTAGGAGAAGGTGGACAGGATCTAATGGAATGGGGGTGTCAAAGATCTGCTGGAGCATGTGAGATACCATGGCCCAGAAAGGAGTAATTAGAGCACATTGCCAAAAGATATGATAATGCGTTCCCTTGGTCCTCCCACACCTCCAGCACATGGGAGAAAGAGAGGGGTCATACCGATGAATAACCTTGGGGGTCCTATACCAGAACAGTAGGACTTTATATGCTGTCTCTCTCTGTGCCACGCATCTGGAAATTTTAGAGGTGGAGGACCAAATTCTGGACCATTGCGGGAGGGTGATTTGTTGATTCAGGAGCTGCGTCCATTTATCCATGTAGGAGTGGGATAGGGCAGTGAGAGAGGACCTCTGCTGGAGTATATGGTAAATACTAGAGATAAGCTTTGCTTGGTAGGGGCCCTGGGAGCAGAGCAGCTCAAAAGGCGTCGTCGGTGTGGCGAGGGAGAGAGAGGGGGAAAGAGTGGAAAAGTAGTGAGTTATCTGGAGCAGTGGTCATCAACCCTGTCCTCAGGGCCCACTAACAGGCCAGGTTTGCATGATAACTGAAATACATCACAGGTGATATCATTTGCTGCTCAGTGATTGCAGTATTCTAATCTGCATCTCCCCAAGGTAATACATAAAACCTGGCCTGTTAGTGGGCCCTGAGGACAGGGTTGATGACCACTGATCTGGAGGTACGAATACCGCATGTGGTTTGGGAGTTGACTGTCAGTTTGGAGGACCGAAAAGGGCTTAAGTTTACGCGTGACAGGGTGAACGAAGTGGCGGAGTTGGAACAATCCCTCTTTAGCCCAGAAAGACCTTTCATCATCTGTGTATGACGGGGGAGGAGGGGGGCTGGCAGACAAGCCTGCAGTGTCACCGGGGAGCCGGCTCTCATAGGACTGCACTGCATCTGTGTGCTTAAAGTTTGTTTACCCGGGAGAAGTATGCAGTGCAGAGTGGGCCGGACTCGGGGGGGGGGGGGGGCGGGTGGGACTCTGGCTGGGGAGAACAAACTCGGACTGAGCGGCAATGCATGGAGCAGAAGGGGGGTACTCTGAGGAGCCGGCCGAGGACACAGGTCATGCGGGGAATGCACAACTAAAGAGCAGCCAGTGTGATAGTCGAGCATGGAGCTCTGCTAGTCACCCTCCACCTCCAGCCACCCTTGTGCATGGTGCACTGGTACCCCTAGCTGCATATGCTGCTGCCGGCCATATGTAGAGGGGGCTGCATGGGCCCCCTGCATCACAGGGCCCGGTTGCGGTCGCGAATGCTGCACCCCCTATAGTTACGCCCCTGGTGGAGGACAATGGACTACAAAAAGATGTCACCTGTCAGCTCTAGCTGTCAGCTTTAGAGGTCGCCTGAAAATGTTGACGGGACATCAGGGAGGAGCTTATGGGCTGACGTCACGCGACTGTAAACTCTGAGTTTGCAGTGGCCATTTGAGTAAGTTGTACGGCTGTATATTTGCTTTTAAACAATTGATTTTAACTGGATGTCGATATATTGAATAAATCTGCCGCATTATGATAAATGTTGGCCTCTTTCGTGTAGGAGCTTTTTTATAACAACTTGATGTGGCACTGATGTGAGAGTCCAGAGACCTTCTGATTGCAAATATCATACCGGGGTTGATGCTTGAATCTACATTTATCCTACTCAATACATGCTGAGCGGACTACATTTAAACAGCTCTGTTTCTGGTGAGTGTCCATTCTGACAGGTGTTGGTGTGGTTCTGGTGGATTTATACACATTCAAAACAGTTTATTCACATTCAAGGAATAATTTATTTTGACACTAAATTCATGGATTTTTATTAGAGACTTTTTTTTGCTTGCTTTGTTTGTTTGTTAAGGACTATTAGTACATTTATCATACATATTTGGTTTATATGATTTGCAAGTTTAACACTTGTGGAGCAGCAAATATCTGTCTTGAATTCTATCATAAAAACTAGGAAAACTAGGACAGTTGCTCAAACACATCATCTTGTCATGATGCAGTATTTAAAAAAAAATAAGAGTAATAGGTATCCCCCAGAGTGTGGTGCCTGGTTTTAGTGACCTCTTTCCCATATGGAATATAGCACGACATAAAGGTGTTTCCAACAGTACAAACAAATGGCAAACGTCCCAACCTATAACTGGCTTTTGCAGTAAGGAGCACATGGAATTGCAATAAGTGAAAAAACAGCAAACAAACATTCAAAGTTTACTTACGAATGTTTCCACTATTGTAAAAATATTTCTCTCACGCTATCAAACCCATTTAGGGATGAGCTTCGAGTTCGAGTCGAACTCATGTTCTACTCGAACACTGCCTGTTCGCCTGTTCAGCGAACAGTGAACAATTTGGGCTGTTCGCAGCAAATTCGAAAAGCCGGAACACCCTATACAAGTCTATGGGAGAAATCTAAAGTGCTAATTTTAAAGGGTAATATGCAGGTTACTGTCTTAAAAAGTGTTTGGGGACCCGGGTCCTGCCCCAGGGGACATGGATCAATGCAAAAAAAAAGTTTTAAAAACGGCAGTTTTTTCAGGAGCAGTAGCTGGGGGGTATCTATAGTATGCCTGTGAAGGGGCGCATGTTTCTGGTGCTTAGAACTGTCCCTGCACAAAGTGTCATTTGTGCAGGAAAAAAAGTCTTTTAAAATCACTTGCGGCTAAATTGTCGGCTCCCCGTAATACAGATAACACTCAATGAGTGTTCTCTGTATTAGCCGACAATTCATTCATTCATTGATAAAAAAAAAAAAGTGTGGGGGTTCCCCTAAATTCAATTACCAGGCCCTTCAGGTCTGACATGGAATTAAGGGGAACCCCGTGTCAAATTAAAAAAAAATTGACGTGGGGGTCCCCCTAAATATCCATACCAGACTCTTCAGGTCTGATATGGATATTAGGGGAACCCCGCATCAAATTTAAAAAAAATTGACGTGGGGGTCCCCCTAAAAATCCATACCAGACCCTTTATCCCAGCACGCAACCTGGCAGGCCACAGGAAAAGAGGGGGGGACGAGCTGGATAGCAAGAGTGGATTAGCACCGCTGGAATCTTTTTTTTCTTTTTAATAAAGGAATTTTTCAAAAGTGTGTTTGTCTTATTTAACCATTTTGACACTTTCTTTGTGAAATGGTAGGGGTACTTTTGTACCCCCTTACCATTTCAAACAGGGGGGGGGGGCGGGATCTGGGGGTCCCCTTGTTAAAGGGGGCTTCCAGATTCTGATAAGCCCCCCACCCGCAGACCCTCACAACCACCGGCCAGGGTTGTGAGGATGAGGCCCTTGTCCTCATCAACATGGGGACAAGGTGCTTTGAGGGGTCACAGACCCCCAAAGCATCCTCCCAATGTTGAGGGTATGTGGCCTGGTACGGTTCAGGAGGGAGGGGGGGCCGCTCTCTCGTCCCCCCCTCTTTTCCTGTGGCCTGCCAGGTTGCGTGCTCGGATAAAGGGTCTGGTATGGATTTTTAGGGGGACCCCCACGTCAATTTTTTTTTTTAATTTGATGCGGGGTTCCCCTTAATATCCATATCAGACCTGAAGGGTCTGGTATGGATATTTAGGGGGACCCCCACGTCATTTTTTTTTAAATTTGACACGGGGTTCCCCTTAATATCCATGTCAGACCTGAAGGGCCTGGTAATTGAATTTAGGGGAACCCCCACGCTTTTTTTTTTTTTTATCAATGAATGAATGAATTGTCGGCTAATACAGAGAACTCTCATTGAGTGTTCTCTGTATTACGGGAGCCGACAATTTAGCCGCAAGTGATTTTAAAAGACTTTTTTCCCTGCACAAATGACACTTTGTGCAGGGACAGTTCTAAGCACCAGAAACATGCGCCCCTTCATAGGCATACTATAGATACCCCCCAGCTATGAAATTTAAAGGAATATTACACTTTTAGGCCGCGTACACACGCGGGGACTGTTCGCCCAACTTTGTCCGCTGAACAGTGTTTCGGCGGACAGTCCGCCCGTGTGTGGGCTTTCAGCGGACAGTTTCAGCGAACAGTCTGCTGAACAAAGTTTTTCGGAAATTCCGAAAAACTGTCCGCTGAAACTTGGTTTCAGCGAACAGTCCCCTCGTGTGTAGGCTTGTTCGTCAAACTAAGTTCCGCGCATGCTCAGAAAGGATTTACACGCCGAAAGTTGTAATGCAGTGTATAGGACGTCGTATTTTCCGTCCCGTCGTACGTGCCGTTCACGTCATCTCGCACGGTTTCAGCAAACTGTTCGTTTGTCGTGTGTGGGCAAGTCCGTCCATGCTAATTTTGAGCGGACTGTTTGCTGAAACTGTTTGACGGACAAAGTTGAGCGAACAGTCCCCGCGTGTGTACGCGGCCTTATTGTTTCACTTTAATTATAATTAAAATCACTGCTCCTGAAAAAACGTTTTTAAAACTTTTTTTTGCATTGATCCATGTCCCCTGGGGCAGGACCCGGGTCCCCAAACACTTTTTAGGACAGTAACTTACATAATACCCTTTAAAATGAGCACTTTAGATTGTGAACGTTCAAGTCCCATAGACTTTAAAAGGGTTCTAAAGTTCACACGAAGTTTAGGTCTGTTCGCAGGTTCTGGTGCGAACCAAACAGGGGGGTGTTCGGCTCATCCCTAAACCCATTTAAATAATCCACGTGTAACTTGAAGTTTTGCATGGACATATAGTAAATGATAATGATAATGGCATATATACTAGGGATGCAACGACACCGGTATCAGTATCGGCGCCGATACTAGCCATTTTCGCGAGTATTGGTACTCGCAAAAATGCTCCGATACCAGAAACCGATACTGGAAGTGACGTCGCTTGGGAGCAGACCGCCTCCTCCTCCCCTCTGAACAGTGCCTTCCCCACCTCCTCCTCCCCTCCGGACAGTGCCTTCCTTGCCTCCTCCTCCCATTGGCATCACTAGGTGCAAGCCCTCACTAACCTAAGAGCCCACAAGCGTTGTTTCCTTGCTGCACGATGCCTGCAGTCTCTGGCTGTCTCCTATACCATACCTTTAGTCCCTGACTGTCTCCTGTACCATGCTTGCAGTCTCTGGCTGTCTCCTGTACCATACCTGCAGTCTCTGACTGTCTCTGGTACCATGCCTTCAGTCCTTGACTGTCTCCTTTACCATGCCTGCAGTCTCTGACTGTCTCCTGTACCATGCCTGCAGTCTCTGACTGTCTCTTGTACCATGCCTGCAATCTCTGACTGTCTCCTGTACCATGCCTTCAGTCCTTGTCTGTCTCCTGTACCATGCCTGCAGTCCCTGACTGTCTCCTGTACCATGCCTGCATTCTCTGGCTGTCTCCTATACCATGCTTTTAGTCCCTTACTGTCTCCTGTACCATGCCTGCAGTCTCTGACTTGGTAATTGGTATCGGCGAATACATGATGTCAAAAATCGGTACTCGTACTCGGTGTCAAAAAAGTGCCACTGGTGCATCCCTAATATATACCATATATGGTAATGGGATAAATACCATATGTATAAGTATTTCTGGCAACATAGCATTTTTCTGTAATATGGCACCTCTGAAAATGCAGATTTATTTTTTTATTTTTAACATAAAAGATATGCTAATGCATCTTATAATGTTTCTCTTATAACAAGCTCTTAAAAGCTTAAAATCGGGCTATGGGTGAGACGATGTGTACTCTGAGACAACCAAGCTCTATAGGATTGCAGAGTACTGTCAATTTAGCAAGCTTTCTAAAGGGGGAGCTGGGGGGGGGGGGGGGTGTTTAGGCATCTCACAGGAAGAGGACAACGCATGGAGGTTGATTTACTGTACTTTCCTTGAATTTCAGGAAGTGAAGAAAGGACATTCTTGTATGGAATAATTAACTATTTGGACTTCACTCTTTTAGACAATTTTCCTGAGTAATCACGTTTATTTGCACACGTTTTTTAAACTATTATTGTTTTATTTGATAATACACAGTATCTCAGAAAAGTACGTACACCCCTCACATTTTTTGTAAATATTTTATTATATATTTTCATGTGACAACACTGAAGAAATTACACTTTGCTACAATGTAAGGTAGTGAGTGTACAGCTTGTATAACCGTGTACATTTGTTGTTCCCTCAAAACAACTTAACAGCCATTAATGTCTAAACCGCTGACAACAAAAGTGAGTACACCCATACGTGAAAATGTCCAAGTTGAGCCCAATTAGCCATTTTCCCTCCCCCGTGTCATGTGACTAGTTAGTATTACAAGGTCACAGATGTGAATGAAAAAAAGTGTGTTAAATTTGGTATTATCGCTCTTACTCTCTCATACTGGTCACTGGAAGTTCAACATAGCAACTCATGGCAAAGAACTCTGAGGATCTGAAAAAAATAATTGTTGCTCGTATAGATGGCCTTTACATAAAGATGGCCTAGGCTATAAGAAGATTGCCATGACCCTGAAACTGAGCTGCAGTAAGGTGGCCGAAACCATACAGCGGTTTACCAGGACAGGTTTCACTCAGAACAGGCCTCGCAATAGTAGACCAAATAAGTTGAGTGCACATGCTCATCGTTATATCCAGAGGTTTTCTTTGGGAAATAGACATATAAATGCTGCCAGCATTGTTGCAGAGGTTGAAGAGGTGGGGGGGTCAGCCTGTCAATGCTCAGACCATACACCTTATACTGCATCAAATTGGTCTGCATGGCTGTCGTCCCAGAAGGAAGCCTCTTCTAAAGATGATGCACAAGAAAGCCCGCAAACAGTTTGCTGAAGACAAGCAGACTAAGGACATGGATTACTGGAACCATGTCCTGTGGTCTGATGAGTCTGATGAGACCAAGATAAACTTATTTGCTTCAGATGGTGTCACATGTGTGTGGCGGCAACCAGGTGAGGAGTACAAAGACAAGTGTGTCTTGCCTACAGTCAAGCTTGGTGGTCTGGGATTGCATTAGTGCTGCCAGAACTGGGGAGCTACAGTTCCCTGAAGGAACCATGAATGCCAACATGCACTGTGACATACTGAATCAGAGCATGATCCCTTACCTTCGGAGACTGGGCCACAGGGCAGTATTCCAACATGATAATGACCCCAAACACACCTCCAAGATGACCACTTCCTTGCTAAAGGAGCTCAGGGTAAAAGTGATGTACTGGCAAAGCATGTCTCCAGACCGAAACCCTATTGAGCATCCATGGGGCATCCTCAAACAGAAGGTGGAGGAGCGCAAGGTCTCTAAAATCCACCAGCTGTGTGATGTCATCATGGAGGAGTGGAAGAGGACTCCATTGACAACCTGTGAAGCTCTAGTGAACTCCATGCCCAAGAGGGTTAAGGCAGTGCTGCAAAATAATCGTGGTCACACAAAATATTGACACTTTGGGCTCACTTTTTTTTTTTTAAATTGTATTTTTTATTGAGAGAATTTTTTTACAGAAAATGAAAAGATACAGAACTGACAATAGACAAAGAAAGTCTGGAGCATACCATATTGGAGAGACTGATATAACCGCATGGTGGCTACAGATATACAGTAGCAGCCCAAGGATAAAAATAAATAACTAAAAGAAAACAAAGCAAAACAGAACGCATAAAGGAAATGAACAACAGAAAAGTATTACGTAAAACAATATAAAAATAAAAAGAAAGACTGAGAGACATCATATATGTCGTAATGCAGGGGTTGGGGTCTTGAACTGGAGCTTCAATAACATGACTAACATCTGACAAAAGAGGGTTACATACCACTATAAATTTCCTCAAGAGATAAGGTAAGCTTCGGGTGGCCGATGGGCCAGCATAAAAAGACTTAAAGTACCGACAAGATACAAAACATTGGGGAGTGAGAAGGTCAGGGAACACTAGGAGATGGACACCGACCGGGTGGCTAGGGGTACCAAGGGCACCTGTGGGAGTCCAAAGGTCGAGGCATCCCATGGGGCCCAAATCACGCCAAACCGGTCAATCCCATCCTCCACCATAGCCGTCAAATGTTCCATCCTGCGTATTTCCTTGATGGTTTGTATCAGCTGAGTCTGCGTTGGGGGCTGAGTAGACAACCAATTAGAGGGGATAGCTCTTTTAGCAGCAAGCAGCACATAGGAGGCTAATTTATTAGCTGCCTTCCCCAACTCCGGGAAGGGAAGGCCTAGGAGAAGGTGGACAGGATCTAATGGAATGGGGGTGTCAAAGATCTGCTGGAGCATGTGAGATACCAGGGCCCAGAAAGGAGTAATTAGAGCACATTGCCAAAAGATATGATAATGCGTTCCCTTGGTCCTCCCACACCTCCAGCACATGGGAGAAAGAGAGGGGTCATACCGATGAATAACCTTGGGGGTCCTATACCAGAACAGTAGGACTTTATATGCTGTCTCTCTCTGTGCCACGCATCTGGAAATTTTAGAGGTGGAGGACCAAATTCTGGACCATTGCGGGAGGGTGATTTGTTGATTCAGGAGCTGCGTCCATTTATCCATGTAGGAGTGGGATAGGGCAGTGAGAGAGGACCTCTGCTGGAGTATATGGTAAATACTAGAGATAAGCTTTGCTTGGTAGGGGCCCTGGGAGTAGAGCAGCTCAAAAGGCGTCGGTGTGGCGAGGGAGAGAGAGGGGGAAAGAGTGGAAAAGTAGTGAGTTATCTGGAGCAGTGGTCATCAACCCTGTCCTCAGGGCCCACTAACAGGCCAGGTTTGCATGATAACTGAAATACATCACAGGTGATATCATTTGCTGCTCAGTGATTGCAGTATTCTAATCTGCATCTCCCCAAGGTAATACATAAAACCTGGCCTGTTAAGTGGGCCCTGAGGACAGGGTTGATGACCACTGATCTGGAGGTACGAATACCGCATGTGGTTTGGGAGTTGACTGTCAGTTTGGAGGACCGAAAAGGGCTTAAGTTTACGCGTGACAGGGTGAACGAAGTGGCGGAGTTGGAACAATCCCTCTTTAGCCCAGGGGAACATACGAATTGGGCCCACTTTTGACATTTCCAATTAGGAATTGCCAGCGGCTTAGACATTAATGGCTGTGTGTTGAGTTATTTTGAGGGGACAGCAAATTTACACTGTTATACAAGCTGTACACTCACTACTTTACATTCTAGCAAAGTGTAATTTCTTCAGTGTTGTCACATGAAAAGATATAATAAAATATTTACACAAATGTGAGGAAGTGTACTCACTTTTGTCAGATACTGTATATGTGAGTTTAGGGGATAGCACTGGGACAGAATAATCTAACAAACCTTAATGCACAGTCCTACCTGGTTCTGTTCTTTGTTGGATCATGTCTTGTGCAGGACTGATTTTGAATGGGAGTGACGGATGCATTTGCAGTGCACTAATAAAGAGAGTATCAGGATCTACATTCCTTTAGAAATGATTAACCATTTAGGAGCATCTCACCAAAACTGAATTTTTTGTTGCAAAGGATTCCTAAAAATTGACTTGTATCTTTGTGCAGACTTCATGGAAAATCAATGAACCAATCACACAAGCGGGATGGACATCTGCGAAGGCATTCTGTACACCAACTGTGTACAGCCACGAAAGTGAAGTTACTTTTTAACAGGCAGCCGCTCAACCTGGAACATACAGTATATTTGACAATGAGTAAAATGAAAGCAGACCATGCTTACGCAATCACACACTCACTTAAAGTGGTAGTAAATTCAATAGTATTACTTCGCTGCATTAAAATCATTAGCAATCAGGGTATATGCTGCTCTTTTTGCATTTTGTCTAACCTATGCCACTCTGTTGTAAATTAGGCAGAATCGATGTTATGATGTTATAGACGCATGCGAATATTTGACAATGCTCAGTGTGCCATCTCTCCCTTCCAGTGGATGACGTGCCTTTATCATCTACATTGCAATCCCACAAGAGTACAGCTCCGCACACAGCTTTCTTATCCCGGGTCGAAAAACAGTCAATGCGCATGCGCCAGATTCCACCCATTACAGCAAGAAAGGGCGGAAGCCTTTTGTGTAGTGCTTGTCTTTGTTTTAAGGATTTTGTTTGCAAAGTTTACTTATGCTTTAATACAGCTGAAGGCCACCAAAGCAGACAAAGCAAACAGGGCAGCCACTAAGGTGAGTTTAAAACATGCACAGGACAAATGCACATAGGTTGGATAGTACACAATACAAAAAATACCTAGAAACATATCCAGATAATCAGCACAAAAAATAACTAATTAAACATATTTCAACATATACTGTAGTTATCTTAAAATTGCCACGATACTTGTGCACATGTATGTTCCAACAGGGTACAAGGAAGGCACATGCATATATATATATATAGATATATAGATAGATAGATAGATAGATAGATAGATAGATAGATAGATAGATAGATAGATAGATAGATAGATAGATAGATAGATATCTATATGCCTATCTATATATCTGTCTATCTATCTATATATATATATATATATATATATATATGCGCGCGTGTGTGTCTTTTTAAATATCAGTTTGCAATACAATATAAATATATCTATCTAATATCTATATATATATATAATCAACATAGACAATCCTGATTGGTTATACCTATAGTTCTCTTATAATTGAAAAATGCAAACACTGCCAACAATAAAGAAAAATGTAAATGCTTCATAATACCACACAAAACTACAAAACATTTGCTACAATCAGCGATGATTCAGTAAAAAAAAAAATGTACAGTAAGCTACTAGTCTAAGATGACAGTAAGCCTCATGATTAATGTTAATGTCTATTGTTAATCCTTTTGAGAAAACACATTCTCCTTTAGCTACTAAACCTCTGAATAATTTAAAAATACAACACAAGCGTAAACATTTTCAAAAAAGCAAAAATGCAATAAAAATGATTAATACATTTTATATATGTCATCAAACACTTTTTTGCTTCCATTGGATTTCTTTGTTCTTAAACAGGACTTTAAAATTATACTGTATCTTGTACACAAAGAAGTTCTCATATACTGTAATTGTAGTCATCTATTTTTGACAAAAAGAAGTAAAGTTTGTAGCTAGCATGTAGATAATATGAAAGCAAAGCAGGGTTCCCTTTCTCACTATACTCCACAATCCTTCAGGACTCATTTACATTTTCGTTGTGTATTAGTGTAAAATATAATTTATATCAAGCATAACATGCGTTACATTAACCGCTAATCGCTGTTCTTGTTTTTCTTTTAATCCTGCAAGGCAATGTCATAATGCATTTTGTGAAACTTACCTTAAAATGAAATGAAAAAAACAAATAAAGTTGCGCTACGGACTAAACCCTGAACAGGGGGATTGGTAAGAACTGCCTCTACTTAATACCTCCTCCCAGGGTAGGGGGAGGATGATATGACTAAAATTGAAAGAGAGTAGATTGTGGCGCTATACCTGAGACCTCTATGTTGTGATAAAACACCATACACAACCCTAAATTGAATTAAATTTGAATCTTTAGGTAAATACAACTCTATGTGAATGGAATAACCTAAATGTGATAAAGAAACTGTGCGTATGTGGCTTAGAAAAAAGTGAAGCAATAAAAACGTTGCTTCAGTGATAAGTCATAAAAAAAAAGAAAAGAAAAAAAAATAATAATAATAATGTATATGAGTGTCACAAGATAAATAAATAATGCTAGTCCATATAATAAAGTGCCAAAAAAGGAATTAAAATGAAATGTGACCATCAAAAAATTATTAAATTAATTCAATTAGAAGATGATTGATGCGTTTCGTCAGAGTGACATCTTCTGGAGCGGCGATATTGGTGCACCTTACCGGGTGCAGTGCTCCACCGCCCTTGCGTAGAGATCTATCCACCCCAGCTAGTGTAAGATTTCAGGTGGAGGCAACCACATTATTAAATCACAGAGAAATGCACCGGGGAAGCTGTTTTCTCTATTGAAGATACCAAGCACTCCTGCACCAGTAACCTTTTCCTATCCTTGTGTGGGACTTTTTATCAATAATCTTCTAATTTAATTAATTTAATAATTTTTTTGATGGTCACATTTCATTTTAATTCCTTTTTTTGGCACTTTATTATATGGACTAGCATTATTTATTTATATTGTGGCACTCAATTATATGTACAAATATTGTTTTATACTATACACCACCGTCAATTTAAGTAATTTGTATTGGCACCCTGTTTGGGGTTTTAGGCACATAAGCATATGAGTGTGTATAAGTAGGTGTATATATACACATACCAAACATATATATTATTATTTTATTTTTTATTTTTTTATAACTTATCACTGAAGCAACTTTTTTATTGCTTAACTTTTTCCTAAGCCACATACGCACAATTTCTTTATCACATTTGGGTTATTCCTTTCACATAGAGTTGTATTTACCTAAAGATTCAAATTTAATTCAATTTAGGGTTGTGTATGGTGTTTTATCATGACATAGAGGTCTCAGGTATAGTGCCACAATCTACTCTCTTTCAATTTTAGTTACCTTAAAATAAAGCCCACAGGTGACACGCGGTCACCGCTGAAGGTGCTTCCATCTTCACCAGGTCATTCTTCCGGATTTGCGGACTCCAGCTGTGTGAATGGCTGGAGTCACTATGACATAGCTCCCAACTGTCCCTGATTTGGAGGTACTGTCCCTGATTTGGAACAATGTCCCTCTGCCCCTCATTACTCCTCATTTGTCCCTCATTTTGGTCTGATCTATATAGAGGTATATAAAATGCACTTTTTATCTATCAAAAAGGGTTTTCCAGTGCTAAACCTTTTATCTGATTTCTAAATTGCTGCATTTGTAAATTCCAAAAGCCAATATAAAGGAATAGTAGTGGTAAAAAAAACCCTTGTGGGTTTAACCAATCTTGTTTTTTTGTACAATTCATTATTCTTTGTTACCCTGTGCCCACAAGTGACTCCCATCATAGTGTCCCTCATTCCCATCTCAAAAAGTTGGGAGGTATGGCTATGTGTCATGGTTATGCAGTAATCTTCCTCTGGTTGCTCACCTCTCCTCATGTGTTCAGACTAAGAGGCCAGCCACTTCCACCTAGTGGTTTTTATAACCTCTCCTCTAAGCATGGCTCCACCCCAGGCCCTAACAGGGAACCCTATATTAACCTGTGCACTGCAAGCCAGCGGTGCTGATAGACCATTGTGTATCCATTGTGTGTTTGGCTTTCTGTTTCCTGCTTGCCGTGTGCTCTACGTTTGTCTCTGTTACCGATCTTGGCGTGTTCTCAACGATTCCTGTCTGCTTGTGACCTTGACCTTTTGGCATGTACCCGACCATCCCTGTCTGCCTGTGACCCTGAACCTTTGGCGTGTACTCTGTTGTTTCTGTCTGCTAGTTGCCCTGACCTCTGCCTTATCCCCTTACTATCCTTCTTGTTCCAGCCTGCTGCTTCCTTCTCCTGTAGTCTACTATGAGTGTGAGCTGTGAGACCCTAGGGGCTGCGACCTGGAGCCAGACTGCAGCGAAGTCCATCCTCACCACTGGAGGCTCTGGTGAACACCTGCTGGCTCTTAGACTCCGCGCCCTGGGGAATTTATGCTCTAGCTCCTACTGGGATCTGTGTTAGTGATCCAGTAGACCTGTGTCCTGAAGCTCACTGGGTACAATCCGCAGCAGTCAGTCCTAAGGTCCACTACCTAGCGGTGCCAACATCCAACTCCTACGGAATGCATCTGTCACCTAGTCTCAGGTGACCTGACACTATGACGTCATGGCACAGGACACTGTACCGATAGGTAAGCCTCACTATAGGTAAAAGTCATGCATGGGAGTTTACACTTGATTTAAGGGAACCTATTGAAAGGAAAGGGCTGTCAGCATACCCTGACATGCTAAAAATTGGTTGTGGTTCCTTTTTTTGTAATGCAATGCATCACAAAAAGCTACCATGTATTATGGCACACGGTAATGCAGATGCAGTACCTTAGTGCATTGGGGTGCCATTCAAAATGAATGACACTGTAACGCATGTAACTTTTGTTTCCACACCCTATGGCACTACACACATTACCGCAAAGTGTATGTGGTCTTTGAGTCTCCTGCCCTCATTTCACTTTTCACAGATATTAATTATGTTGGGCATATTAAGATGAAAGTGTGCTGTGGATTTATGCACAGTAAACATAGATATCAGTCAGATTGTTCTTGTTTTATTTAACATTTTCTTAATAAGAAACCTCAAAGTACAAAAAAGGTTTTTAAACAGATCTAAATTCAACCACTCAAATTTTCATTAAAAGAAAACCGGATGATCCTGCCATGAAGGTCCTTGTTTGGGCACTTCCTGTGTATAGAGTGACATCTACCTCTCAGTTGTTGTTCTGCATTGGGGGTACAACTGGCTGTGACAACACATTTTGCATAGACCTGTGTGATTTACTTTTGTGACTTATTAAGTATCCAGTTCTGAGCAATGATGTGCAGATAGAGCTAGTGTGTGTAGACAGGAAGTGAATGAAAAAGGCTAGAGGAGATCAACACCACTGACATAAAATGGATACAAAAAAAGCTGAAATCCTGTACAGAAACTTCTATCTCTAGCAACTGCTATATTTAAACACATGTAACATAACATATAACTTTTTAAATACCGTGCTCCCAATTAGATTTTGTCAGATGCGGAAATAGGCTTAGAGCAAATGAAGACAAAACATTCAGATGCTCATCAGAGGTCACAGCGGCAATGGAGGTGAAACATATTTACTGCTTCAGTGAACCAAGTCAAATTTACTGAAGCTGACAGAGCGAATGGGAGCTGAAAAATTTATGTTCAAACAAACTTTGCCTTTTTCTGAAACAGCTCATTTCGTTTTGCATTGGCTATAAACTTCAGTAGGTGAGAATGAAAAAAAAATGCTAGCCTTAGATGTTCGGAGCTAATTGAAGGTGTTGGACTGTGTTTAAGCTGTTCAAACTCAACGGGCTGTTGCACAGAACTACGTGTATTTCACATTTTAAAAATCAGGTTGAAAAGAGGATCTTTCTTGGTAATGCTGTAACTTTTTTTTTTTGTGAATCAAACTTTTTAAATTGTTGCCTCCTGGGAAAAAGATGTTTGAACATGTAGCAAATTCACAGGTTGGATAAAGTAAACATTTCTGCCAAGTTTGTTCGGGTACAGGTTAAAGTGATCATAAAGGTACAACTTTTTTTTTGTTTTAAATATATATATATATATTAGGCCACGTACACACGGGCGGATTGTCTGCCCAACTTAGTCCGCTGAACCGTGTTTCAGCGGACAATCCGCTCGTGTGTGGGCTTCAGCGGACTTTTTCAGCGGACAGTCTGACGGACTAAGTCTTTCGGAATTTCCGTAATTTTGTCCGTCCAAACTTGGTTTTGTCCATCCAAACTTGGTTTCAGCGGACAGTCCGCTCGTGTGTAGGCAAGTTGGACGGACTAAGTATGGCGCATGCTCAGAAAGGATTTACACGGCCGAAGGTTGAATTGCAGTGTATTGGACGTCGTTTTTCTAGTCCCGTCGTACGCGCTGTACACGTCATCGCGCAAGTTTTCAGCGGACTGTCTGTTCATCGTATGTGGTCAAGTCCGTTCATTCAAAAGTTGAACGGACTGTCTGTCGGATTGTCTGACGAACATAGTTGGCCAGACAATCCGCCCGTGTGTACGCGGCCTAACTCTAACAGACAGTCTGACCAACCCTTACCTCTCAGCAACAATAGGAAAAAAAACATAAAAATAATAAGTTTTTCGCCCTTTTTTCTTTTTTCTTCCTCTTTCCTCTCCCCTCCCTTATCACTATAGGCACCAATATTATTATAGGCACCATGATTGTCTATGTAGCATTATATTAAATGATGTCAACCATCCCCCCCCCCCATATTCTTTCAAATTTATTAAGGCAACCACAGTGCTGAAAGATTAGGCGTTCATATCTCAATATAGAACGCATATTACATAATCAATTTTTAACCACTTCAGCCCTGGACCATTTTGCTGGCCAAATACCAGACCACTTTTTGCAATTCGGCACTACGTCGCTTTAACTGACAATTACGTGGTCATGCGACGTGGCTCCCAAACAAAATTGACGTCCTTTTTTTCCCACAAATATAGCTTTCTTTTGGTGTTATTTGATCACCCCTGCGGTTTTTATTTTTTGCGCTATAAACAAAAATAGAGAAACAATTTTTTTTTTAAACGCAGTATTTTTTACTTTTATAATATATATAAATTAATATATATATATTTATAATAAATATCCCCAAAAAATATATAATTTTTTTTTCCCCTCAGTTTAGGCCGATACGTATTCTTCTACATATTTTTGGTAAAAAAAAATCGCAATAAGCGATTATTGATCGGTTTGCGCAAAAGTTATAGCGTTTACAAAATAGGTGATAGTTCTATGGCATTTTTATTAATAATTTATTTTTTACTAATAATGGCGGTGATCAGCGATTTTTATTGTGACTGTGACATTGTGGGGGACCCATCGGACATTTTTGACACATTTTTGGGACCATTGTCATTTATACAGTAATCACTGCTATATAAATGCAGTGATTCCTGTGTAAATGACACTGGCAGTGAAAGGGTTAACCAGTGGGTGTCAGTGTAGGGGTTAAGTGTTCCTCGGGGTGTGTTACTAACTTTTGGGGGCTGGGCTTTCATTTAGTGAACACGGATCTCTGCTCCAATCACATGGAGCAGAGATCAGCGTCACTAGTTGCTAGGCAGAACAGGGAGATGCTGTTTACAATGGTATCTCTCTGTTCAGCCGCCCCGTGAGACGACCGCGGGTATGCCCGTGGCGATCGAGTCCGCGGGACCCGCGACCGGCCTCACGGGGGTCCCGACCAGCATGCGAGCACGCCGCCGCCGGCGCGCTCGCGACGGCAGGGCGGCATTAAAGATTGGACCTACCTGTACGCCAATATGCCTGCCCGTGCCATTCTGCCGATGTGCATCGGCGTACGCTGGTCGGGAACTGGTTAAAATAAGCTTGCAGACCTGAAATAATGCTCTAGAAACTGCCTCTCTGGTAGATATATGTAAAACTACAGCACCTAATATGCCTAAAAGGCACTGCTTGGGATCTAATTTAACATTAGTTTCAAGATTGTAAGCTCTTCTGAGCAGGGCCTTCATAATCCGTGTATATTTTATTGTATTATAATGGTATTGTCTCCCTTTTATATTGTAAAGCACTGCGTAAACTATTGGCGCTATATAAATCCTGTATAATAATAATAATAAATGCACCCTTAACAATATTTATGACTTTTTCCCAGTGTCTGTGCACCTTATGCCCTGTACACACGGTTGGATTTTCCATCGGAAAATGTGCAATCGGATCATGTTGTCAGAAAAACTGATCGTGTATGGGCTCCATCTGACTTTTTCCCTTCGGATTTTCCAACGCACAAAGTTTGAGAGCAGGATCTAAAATTTTCCGACAACAAAATCCGGTCGCATAAATTCCGATCATATATAGACAATTCCAACAGACAAATTGCCACGCGTGCTCAGAACTAAGAGACGAAAGCTATTGGCTACTGGCCCGTTTATAGTCCCGACGTACGTGTTTGATGTCACCTCGTTCAGAACGATCGGATTTTCCGACAACTTTGTGCGACCGTTTGTGTGCAACACAAGTTTCGGCCAAAAACCGTCTGAAAAAATCCAACGGATTTTATGGTCGGAATGTCCGACCGTGTGTACCGGCCACAAGGGCATTGCCAAAGCATATGTATCAGGTCACCATGGTCTTTACAACATGTAATACACATTGATTCCCTCCATATACCGATAGTACTTCATTTGGATGGGATGCCCCCACTGTTCTGAGCCTTTAATACCCACATCTCTCTCCCATTTAACCATAGCATTTAATGGATTAGCTTCTAAATATACATTCCAAAGTAATTTATAGCACCTAGATCTAAAACCCTTATGCCGGGTACACACGATCCGACTATCCGGTGGACAACCCGCCGGACTTTGCAGCAGAGGGCCGCCGGACTTTCCGAATGGGCGGACCTGCCCACACACGCCCACACAGGACTGGACTTTTCCGACGGACTCAGTCCGACGAACAATCCGCCGGGCTATGGCGGGAGTCCACCAGACTTTTGAAATGAACGGACTTGCCCACACACAGAGTAAAGTCCGTTCATTCTGAATGTGACTCCAGGTAGATGGAACTAGCGAAGGAAGTCAATGTCGCTGCCTCCATTGGCGAGATTGACACCTCGCTAGCCTCGTCACCTGGTATGGATTTAAAGGGAAAGCTCTATGCCGAAAAAATGGCGTGGGGGTCCCCACAAAGTTCATAGCAGACCCTGGGGGTGCTTTGGGGAAGGGGGGGCCATTCCTGACAACCCTGGCCATTGGTTGTCGGGGTGTGCGGGTAAGGGGCTTATCAGAATCCGGGAGCACCCTTTAATAAGGGGCCCCCCAAATTCCGGCCCCCTACCCTATGTGAATGAGCATGGGGTATGATGTACCCCTACCCATTCACCTGGGAAAAAAAAGTGTACATAAAAAAAAAAACACAACACAGGTTTTTAAAATACTTTATTAGACAGGGGTCTTCTCTTCTTCCGTCTTTGGGGGTCTTCTCGCCGGACTCCTCCGCTATCTTCCTTCTCTTTTGCTAGCTCTTTTAATAGTGGAGGAGCCCAGCTTTCTCCTTCGTCACCGCCACCGTCCGAGGGTCTTCTTCCAACTTCAGGCGGTCTTGTCCCGCCCCCCGCGGTTCTTCTTGCCGGGCCTCCGCTTTCTTCTTCCAGCTCTTTAACTAACGTTGGTCCGGTCTTCTGACGCTGTTGCCGTCACCACGTTCTGCTTCTTCTGCTTCTGCTTCTTCTCTTCTTCTTCTTCTTTCCAATGTTGACACAACGCTCTCTCCAGCCTTAATGGCAGGAACGCATTGTGCGGTGACTTATATAGGGATAAGGGATGGGGTCACTGGGCGATGTCACATTGTGACCCCACCCCTTATGATGCCACAGTCCGAGCGTCACTCGGGACTGTGACATCATAAGGGACGGGTCACCATGTGACATCGCCCCTATATAAGTCGCCGTACAACGCGTCCCTGCCATTATGGCCAGAGAGAGCGTTGTGTCAACATCAGAAGAAGGAAGAAGAAGAAGAAGAGAAGAAGAAGCAGAAGAAGCAGAAGGCGGCGGCGGCAACAGCCCCCAAAGAGTGGGACAAGACCCCCGAAGTCGGAAGAAGTGCCCCTGGCGACGGCTGCGATGAAGGAGAAAGTCGGGCTCCTCCGCTAGTAAAAGACCTAGCAAAAGAGCAGAAGATAGCGGAGGAGTCCGGTGAGAAGATCCCCGAAGACGGAAGAAGAGAAGGCGTTTTTCGTTGCTCTACTCATTACAATTTAACATTGTTATTTAGTCATCTTGTTCACAAATCGATATGTTTAACTTTATTGTTATTTGAATATTGTACCACAATCCGTGTATGTACTCAATTTGTCAATCTTTAAAAAAATTTTTTTTTTTAAATGAACAAATTAATGATAAAACATTGTCTATGGTTAATTTAATGTACTGTAATTTGTCACCATGCCAAGTGTGGCATGCTTGGTATCTATAAGGTAAATTTGAAAGGAAGTTGGGACTTTAAAATGAAGCGGCTGAAGTGTGAAGGTCAAAGTAAAAAAAAGGAATTTAATTGAATTCATAACAATGTATGATACAAAATAAATTCATATATATATATATACATACATGTACAATTATTTAGCACAAAATATGTTTATGGTGGCATCAAGGTGTATGTAAAAATGCATCAAGTCAAGAAGCATAATTAACAGTAGATAAAATGTAGAGCAGCAACATGGCCTAAAAGTGCCTCAGGGTGACATATCCGGTACCCATATCTATAATCACATAATATAAAGGTAAATGTACTGAAATATTGGTGACAATGTCAGGACATAATAGGTATCACTGCACCATCCAATGTAGTTTGATGCATTTCGTGGGTATATCTCCACTCATCAGGAGCACATGCGACAGATTCCTGTAAAATGTACAGATATAGTAAACCACACTCTATGTAGAGGGGAATAAATACAATACATAAAGTACTTAGAAAGAAATTAGCCAAGCATATCTACCAACCCCGGCAGTGAGCGCAGCAAACAGGAACTGGCCCATGGTGAGTCGGAGGCACAAATCACCCCCCCCCCCCCTCCCCGGGAGCTGAGGCGGCATATTTAGGCAGCAGCGGTTGTAGTGAAAAAATGCCTGGGTGTAAAGATGAACTCCATGTACTGACAGTGCTGGTATATGGGTCAACCAATGGACGTATCTGGAAACGGATGTGTGAATGAGCGTTAGGTGAACATATAATTAAGAAGTATTAATAAGCTTAAAGATAGTGCATAAGTATATGGTAAATATAATGGGTCTACAAAAATATAATGATAATGGGAGGTTTAATGTAGAAATAAAAATGTCTAAAAACTAAATATTAAAGGGGTATAAAATGGGTATGGGTATGGGTATAAACTTAAAAGGGATGTGTAAACGTATATATTGGTTGTAGTGTGCCTGCAAAAATATGATGAGGATGAAAAGTGTGATAAAAGTGTGGGATGTGTAGTAAATAAACCTAAGTGAGGGGAGTGCTGGATGATGTCATAGGAGTATAGAAACATAAAACAAGTAAATTGTAGTGTAAAAGATAAAAAATAAAAAATAAAAATAGTGGACAAAAAACAACACCAGAGTGGCAACCAAAGTGAACCCAGGACAAAATTGCACCGACCCGATTGCTGTAAGCCATGCAACACCCAGTGAAAAATCGACTGGTGTGCAGGAACCACAGGAGGAGACCGGCTGTGCAAACAGCCATCTCCGACTGCTGGGAAAGCCTAAATATACGCCGCCAACACCACGTGCATGAGCCGAGGGTGGGGGAGGGGCGCCGACACTAGAGCTGATGGAACCGCCCAGTGATCGGCGCCAGCCGCCACCCCCATTAAGGCCACGCAGATAGTACTTACAGCGTCAGCAGGATGACGCCAAAAGCGGCGTGACGCACATGACGCACGGACCGTGGCACCGATGCACAAAGGGGCAACCACCCAAACCTCCCGGACATAAAAGATGTGTACAGGGAGGAGGGGGAAGAGCCCACAATTTGCATCGCAGCTCCCGTAGGTGAGGAAAAGAAGCCACCAACACCACCAACGTGGCCAGCAACCACATGAATGCAAATCACCACCAGAGCCATAGGCATGCATAGTTTAAAAGGCATGAGTATTCGTGTATAACTATAAGACTTGTACCGGAGATGTCATATATTATATATTTGATAGGATTGTTAGCGACATACACCAATAAACAAAGTATATTCTTGGCTGTACCAGATGTGCATGTCCCAGTAGGGCATATAGACATCTGAAAATGAACCTAACACATGGATAGCAGGGGAACACTGCTAATCCAATTCTCCAACCGCTCCCATCCCTATAGTAATTTAAACAAAAAACAGTTTGGGACTTTAAATGAGGCACGGGTTAGCGCCTCCATCCCGGTATAAGGTAAATTTGAAAGGAAGTTGGGACTTTAAAATGAAGCGGCTGAAGTGTGAAGGTCAAAGTAAAAAAAGGAATTTAATTGAATTCATAACAATGTATGATACAGAATAAATTCATATATATATATATATACATACATGTACAATTATTTAGCACAAAATATGTTTATGGTGGCATCAAGGTGTATGTAAAAACGCATCAAGTCAAGAAGCATAAGTAAACAGTAGATAAAATGTAGAGCAGCAACATGGCCTAAAAGTGCCTCAGGGCGACATATCCGGTACCCATATCTATAATCACATAATATAAACGTAAATGTACTGAAATATTGGTGACAACGTCAGGACATAATAGGTATCACTGCAGCATCCAATGTAGCTCGATGCGTTTCGTGGGTATATCTCCACTCATCAGGAGCAGATGCGACAGATTCCTGTAAAATGTACAGATATAGTAAACCACACTCTATGTAGAGGGGAATAAATACAATACATAAAGTACTTAGAAAGAAATTAGCCAAGCATATCTACCAACCCCGGCAGTGAGCGCAGCAAACAGCAACTGGCCCATGGTGAGTCGAAGGCACAAATCACCCCACCGGGAGCTGAAGCGGCATATTTAGGCAGCAGCGGTTGTAGTGAAAAAATGCCTGGGTGTAAAGATGAACTCCATGTACTGACAGTGCTGGTATATGGGTCAACCAATGGACGTATCTGGAAACAGATGTGTGAATGAGCGTTAGGTGAACATATAAGTAAGAAGTATTAATAAGCTTAAAGGTAGTGCATAAGTATATGGTAAATATAGTGGGTCTACAAAAATATAATGATAATGGGAGGTTTAGTGTAGAAATAAAAATGTCTAAAAACAAAATATTAAAGGGGTATAAAAATGGGTATGGGTATAAACTTAAAAGTAATGTGTAAACATATATATTGGTTGTAGTGTGCCTGCAAAAATATGATGAGGATGAAAAGTGTGATAAAAGTGTGGGATGTGTAGTAAATAAACCTAAGTGAGGGGAGTGCTGGATGATGTCATAGGAGTATAGAAACATAAAACAAGTAAATTGTAGTGTAAAAGATAAAAAATAAAAAATAAAAATAGTGGGCAAAAAACAACACCAGAGTGTTTGTTTGCTTGGTATCTATTTACTCTCGAAAACATATTTTTTTTTTAGATTTTATCAAACATTGGAAAATATATTGTGTTTGTGTTGACTAAAATTCATAAAAAGTTGCAACACCCACTATTTTATTCTCCAGGGACTTTGTTTTTAGTAAACATACATTGTTTGGGGGTTCTAAGTAATTTTCTAGCAAAAAAAAAAGAATGCAGATTGTTACATGTATGTGAGAAATGCCAGAACTGGCCTTGTTTGGAAGTGGTTAATTAATACATAAAATGCTAATATAAAATCCGCCTTAACCGACAAACAGCAAATTATTTTAAAGAACTCCCCCACACACACTTACTCACATATTTCTTCCTCTAAGCCCTTGTACACACGGTCGGAGATTCCGTCGGAATATGTCCGATCGGAGCGTTTTGTCGGATATTCCGACTGTGTGTGGTCTACATCGGACTGTTTCCGTTGGAATATCCGTCAGACCAACTTTTCCAACTTGCCGGAAATATTTTACGACAAAATGCTCCGATCGGACATACTCCGATCATGTGTAGAGAATTCCGATCAGACAAAGTGCCACGCATGCTCAGATCAAATTCCTACACCAAAGCTATTGGCTACTAGCGTGAACATAGTCCCGTCGTAACAAAATAACGTCATCACGTTGGATTTTCCGGCAACTTTGTCCGACCGTGTTTATACAACAGTTTCGGACAAAATCCGAATGACAAAATCCGACGGATTTGGTTGTCGGAATCTCCGACTGTGTGTACAAGGGCTTACCCTCCCACCATTGTGTTTCTCCCTCAAAACCCTTAGGAAATACATCATACTTCCAGGTATGGGGTCAGTGTTAAAGCCAGAATAGCTATTCACTAGGCCCAACCACTGTCATGTGTGGGAGGGCAGAAATTCATTAATTTTGTATAAATTCTAATACCATCAGACAAAGAGTTTGGTTTAGTTTTAGATTCCTGGATGTGAGGTTGTGGCAAAGGAGTGCTGGGAAGGGTAGTAGCAATGGTTATGGATGTGTTCTTTCAAGAAGGAAACCTGTCCTGAAAGAGTACACTGGTCTCTCCAAAAAATGATCAATCAATCTATAGGGAGTATTACTAGCAGTCAGAGCATCTGTGTTGCAGTTTAGATTGTCTACGACCCTACAGAACAAGTGTACGCTGTATAAAGATGAATAACAATATGTTCATTAAGGTAAATCTTAAAAGAAAGTATAACATAAAATATAGTGTGTATATCTGAGAAAGAGAGGAATCAATAAAGTGTGAATGACATGTGTAATATATTTATAAGGCGTATAACTTTATGGTATTACCTTATTCACAGAAAGACTGTCTAACTCCCCAATTAGTACGTAGTAAATGCACTAGAATTGTGGCTTTATAAAGCCCACAAGTATGTAAATCGTTAATAAAAGGTACTAAGCCTGTTAGTGCTGGCAGTGTTCAGGGCTTGTAGTAAAAATGTTTAACAGTGGTGATAAAGTGTTATCCAGCTGCCATCAAGCTTTCTCACCACTAAACTATAAAATAAACCACTATACGCTGCAAATGTACTATAGTGTGGGTTATAAAACTCCTACCTTTAATATCTCAAGGTAGACTTACAAGCAACTATATATGTGTATTTAACATAGAAAAGTGTATATTTATAACAGATAAATGCACCAAATAATATATCAGCTGAAATTAAAATGTTTCACAAATGTTTCCGTAATAAAAATGTAATTTTTTTTTAAAATGTCTGTTTTTGGAGCTTAACCACTTCAATACCAGGCACTTAGACACCTTCCTGCCCAGGCCAATTTTCAGCTTTCAGTGCTGTGTCGCAATTTGAATGACAATTGTGCGGTCATGCTACACTGTACCCAAACAAATTTTTTATGATTTCTATGAGTTCCCACACATAGAGCTTTCTTTTGGGGGTATTTGCATAGTAGTCCATTATGTGTCACTTACCTGACACAGGAGCCAGCGAAATCACCGCGGTCCCCTGTAGTCCAGCGCATCCATCTTCTCGGTGGATCTTGCTGCTCTGCTGCTGTCATTCGGCGAAGCCGCGATGACCTCACTCCCGCGCATGGGCACGGGAGCCGCCACGCACGGCATATCGCCGTTGACGGCGGCGCGCTGAGTGCGCCTGTGCTCCGCTTTATACGCGCATGCACCGTAGACAGCGGTACCTGTCTTTCGGTAAATATCTCCTAAACCGTGTAGGTTTAGGATATATTTCTTGGACCTACAGGTAAGCCTTAATCTAGGCTTTCCTGTAGGTCAAAGTGTGTTGTAGGGGTTTACAACCACTTTAACAAGAAAGGGCAGATTCCTATTGTTAAGTCTATAGGCTTCTCATTCCACCATTTTTCAACTCTGGTGGAACAAGAAGCAGGTTGTCTCTTATGGGGTCTCTCAAGAATGACAAAATGTTTGTCTTAGGCCGCGTACACACGGGCGGATTGTCTGCCCAACTTAGTCCGGACTTTTCAGCGGACAGTCTGACGGACTAAGTCTTTCGGAATTTCCATAATTTTGTCCGTCCAAACTTGGTTTTGTCCGTCCAAACTTGGTTTCAGCGAACAGTCCGCTCGTGTGTAGGCAAGTTGGATGGACTAAGTATGGCGCATGCTCAGAAAGTATTTACACGGCCGAAGGTTGCATTGCAGTGTATTGGACGTCGTTTTTCTAGTCCCGTCGTACGTGCTGTACACGTCATCGCGCAAGCTTTCAGCGGACTGTCTGTTCATCGTGTGTGGTCAAGTCCGTTCATTCAAATGTTGGACGGACTGTCTGTCGGATTGTCTGACGAACTTAGTTGGGCAGACAATCCGCCCGTGTGTACGCGGCCTTAGAGTCCATTCACACAGGGGCAACTTTGGATCTGACTTCAAGTCGCCCCTAGTCTCCTCATGTCACGCTTTTTGAGAAAAATCAATGTAAGTGAATGGATCCGTCTTAATGCACACTACTGCAGTTGCTCCGACTTCAGAAAAGGTTCCTGTACTACTTCAATCTGACGTCACAGTCCCAGTTGGGTCCTCATAAGGGGTGAGGTCACCAGGTGACATCACCTGGTGACCACACCCCATGCCTATATAACTTGTTGCACACCGCTCACATGGCATTACAGCGGGAGAGAGTGTAGTGTCAACATTGGAGGAAGAGAAGAGGGAAGAAGATGACACAGAAGACCGGGCCAACGCTAGCAAAAGAGCTGGAAGAAAATAGCAGAGGAGCCGGCAGAAGAATCAGAGAGTGGGAGAAGAGGCCAAAGAGAGCGGAGAAGTCGGAAGAGACCCCCGCAGCTGCCTAATAAATTACTTTAAAAACCTGTGTAGTGTATTTTTTTATTGACACTTTTTTTTCCTCAGGTGAATGGGTAGAGGTACAATGTACCCCATACTCATTCACATAGGGTGGGGGCCGGGATCTGGGGGCCCCCTTATTAAAGGGGGCTCCTGGATTCCGATAAGCCCCCCACCTGCAGACCCTGACAACCATTGGCCAGGGTTGTCGGGAAGAGGCCCTTGTCCTCATCAACCTTGGGACAAGGTGATATGGGGTAGGGGGGCCTGCAGGGCACCCCCCTTCCCCAAAGCACCCACCTCCCATGTTGAGGGCATGAGGCCTGGTACGTTTCAGGGGGGGTCGCTCGTCCCCATCTCCTTTCCTGACCGGCCGGGCTGCGTTCTCGGATAGGGGTCTGGTATGGATTTTGGGGGGATCCTCACGCTGTTTTTTCAGGGTAGGGGTTCCCCTTAAAATCCATACCAGACCTAAGGGCCTGGTATGCTCTTGTAGGGGAACCTATGCCGTTTTTTTATTTAAAATTTGGTGTGGAGTTCCCCCTCAAGAGCTGATTATTCTGTGATTGGCCACAGCCAAAGTTGCCTGACCTGGGAGTGACTTGAAGTCGTGTTGAAAGTAGCCCCAAGTCATGTTGAAGTCGCCCCCAAGTCACGCTGTGATTCCTACTCAAGTCATGTCCAAGTTGCCTCCCAAAGTTGTGCCGCAAGTCGCGGTGCCCCTGTGTTAATGGACTCTTAAGGAAGATGTGGATGTAAGATAAACATAAACAACTCTAACCACCTTATTAATCTAATAATGAAGAGGTATCTCCTTGGCATGTATTGGGGTTTTGACAGATAAACAGTGTTGTTTAAAGTAAAAGGAAGAAGCCACCTTAGGGAAAAAGGAGGCTCTAGGCTTCAAGACCACAATGTCTTTGTACAGAAAAAAAGAACAGTAAGAGTAAATCTGAGATCCCACTAAATGTTGTATAGATGAAGCTGTATGAGCAACACCTAATACAAGGAACTTAACCAAAGGGTGAGAGGCAAGTGTTCATTGGAAAAAAAATCGCAAGAGTTAAAATCTCCTCTATGATGTTATTTGTGACCAATTGCTGATCTAGACCAGACTGGAGATAGGTTGGGATCCTTCCCATGGAGCATTTCCTGTGATGAAAAGTATGCTTTCCATGTGCATGGACTTCCATATGTGTGACCTGGACTTTTTAGCTTGTAACAGTGTAGGAACTGAAAAAACAGAAAGGTCCCTGTCACTTAGGACAACAACGAAGCCATCAAAGCCATTTCACAGTGAAGGAGGATTTCTTTGGCACAGAAGATTGGAACAATCAAAAAAAAGCCTATACGTGTCTCCAAAGAGTTTGGTGAGGTCAGAGTACCAAATCAACCTGAACCAGTTGGGTGTGATAATCACCTCAATGTCTTTCATCTAGATTCTGTGTAGAAGACAAGAAATTAGATTAATGTGTGGAAAAGCATAGATCACATTGTAGTGATCCCAGGGAATTACTAGAGTTCTATTGCTTCTATACTGTAAGTGGATCTCTATTTCTAAAGACAAGCCTTTCCGGTTTGTTGCTAAACCTGGAGGCCAGATGGTCTACATTCGGTTTTCCCTGCCTGTGACAGAGGTCCACAAAGAGCTCTGGGTGAAGAGGCCATTCCCCTGAGTCCAGGAACTGCAAGCTGAAGAAGCCTGCCTGTTGACTGCCCATGTTTAGAATGTGGATGATGGGTAAGGCTAGAACATGAAGTTCTGCCTAAGAGGATCTTTTCTTTGTATTTTTAAAGCAAGACTCCTGACTCCAGGGCTCCTCCCTGATGATTGATATACACTATATTGTCAAAAGAATTGGGATGCCAGCCTTTACACACACACAGGAACTTTAATGGCATCCCAGTCTTAGTTCACAGGGTTCCAAATTGAGTTGGTCAACCCTTTGCAGCTATAACAGCTTCAACTATTAGGGAAAGGCTGTCCACAAGGTTTAGGAGTGTGTCTATGGGAATGTTTGTCCATTCTTCCAGAAGTGCATTTGTGAGGTCAGGCACTCACGTTAGACGAGAAGGTCTGTCTCGCAGTCTGCACTCTAATTTATCCCAAAGGTGTTCTATCGGGTTGAAGTCAGGTCTCTGTGCAGGCCAAATTCCTTTACCCCAAACTTGCACATCCATGTCTTTATGGACCTTGATTTGTGCATTGGTTCAAATCATTTGGTGGAGGGGGTTTATGGTGTGGGGTTGTTTTTCAGAGATTGGACTTGGCCCCTTAGTTCCAGTGAAGGGAACTCCTAAGGTGTCCGCATATCAAGACATTATGTAACAATTTCATGCTCTCAACTTTGTGGGAACAGTTTGGGGATTCCTTTTTCAACATGACTGCACACCAGTGCACAAAGCAAGCTCCATAAAGATATGGATGAGCAAGTTTTGGGTGGAGGAACTTGACTGACTTGCACAGAGTCCCGACCAAGCCAGATCCATGAATGAATGACCCAGTTATGAAATGCCTAATTAAACAATATGTATTGTTCAGCAAAAGGTTTGGGAGGAGAAACTGTTTGTCAGGAGTGGTCCAATCTCTGTACAGAATAGATTTACAGAGTGTCCTAGAAAGGTTTTTACAGTTTTAGGAATTGTAAAGGAAACTAGACCAATATCACAAGTAATTTAAGACACAGGTTGCTCCAATATTAAATATGTGTTTATTGCATCAGTTAGCACAGATATGGTATTATTAGAGTGGTTGCAAGTTTTTATCTTAATGCATTCTAGGCATTAACTGGTTCCTGACCAGCTCACACAGATATACTGTGGCAGAATTTCCCCTGGGCAAAATTCCGTATGGGTACACCCTTCCCTTTTTCGGCCACCAGAGGGCAAGTGCCTGCTGCACTGTGAGGGACCTCATGCATGTGGCCAGCAGGCACGATCGCCGCCAGCCATGCACAAGCGCCAGCACAGGGATTGGTGTGTGTAAACAAACCCTGTGCTGTCAGGGAGGAGGTGTCATATCGTTTGTTCCTACTAAGTATGAAAAACGATATGTCTCCTCTCCTAGTCAATCCTATCCCCATACGGTTAAAACACACAGGGGGAACACACAATTAACCCCTTGACCACCCCCTAGTGTTAACCCCTTCCCTGCCAGTGACATTTAGTGCATTATTACAGCACTGACCATTGTATAAATGCCAATGGTCCCAAACAAGTGTCAGAAGTTTCTGATCGGTCCATCGCAATGTCGCAGTACCGCTAAAAATCACAGGTCACTGCCATTATTAGTAAAAAAATAAAAAATAAAAAAAAATCCTTAAAATGCCATTAATATTTCCCATAGTTTGTAGACACTATACATTTTATGCAAACCAATCAATATATGCTTATTGTGATTTTTTTTACCAAAAATATGTAGAAGAATATATATTGGCCTATATTTTGGCCTAAACTAATGAACAAATGTGTTTGTTTTTTTAAATTGGGTGATATTTTTTATAGCAAAAAGTAAAAAAAATGTTTTTTTTTTAAATTGTCACTCTTTTTTTGTTCATAGCGCAAAAAATAAAAACCGCAGAGGTGACCAAATACCACCAAAAGAAAGCTCTATTTGTGGAAAAAAAAGGAAGCAAATTTTGTTTAGGTACACCTTCGAACGACCACGCAATTGTCAGTTAAATCGACGCAGTGCCAAATTGTAAAAAGTGCTCTGGTAAGGAAGGGGGTAACATTTTCCAGGGCGAAAGTGGTTAACTACTTCAATACCAGGCACTTTCACCCCTTCCTGGCCAGGATAATTTTCAGCTTTCAGTGTAGTCGCACTTTGAATGATAATTGCACGGTCATAACACTACACAAACTAAATTTCTATAATTTTCTTCCCACAAATAGAGCTTTCTTTTGGTGGTATTTGATCACCTCTGGGTTTTTTTATTTTTTGCTAAACAAACTAAAAAACTTTTTCTTAGTTTCTGTCATAAAATTTAGTTTTCTCTTTTACTGATGGGCACTGAAAGGCGGCACTGATATGCAGCACTGATGGACACCAATAGGCGGAACTGATAGGTGGCACTGATGGGCACTGACAAGCGGCATCGATGGGCACTGATAGGCGTCATTGGTTGGCACTGTCAGGTGGCACTGATGGACACTAATGGCACTGATGGGTAGCACTGATGATGGGGACAGGTGATACTTCTGGGCACTGATGGGCACTGTGATGGGCACTGATTGGCACTGTGGTGGGCTCTGATTGGCACTGTGGTGGGCACTGGGAGACTTTATTGAGGGGCACTGACTGGCAGCTGTTGGGCACTGATTGGCAGTTGATTGGCACATCTGATGGGGCTGTGCTGATAATCAATGTGCTGATTATTAGCACAGTCCCCCCTCTGACAAGGAGAGCCGCTGATCGGCTCTCCCTGTCAGCGCAAACCGAGGAATGCCATTTACCAGCACTTCCTGGTTCACGTGATGATCAGCTGTAATTGGTCACAGCTGATCACGTGATAAGAAGCCTCAGTCAGAGGCTCCTTACCATGATCGGAGATGCAGCATGTCAAACTGACACGCCGTACTCACGATCACCGAGCGGAATGCCCCCGCAGGCATGCGCTGGCATGTTAACCTGCTGAACATCATATGACCCCAGTCAGGATAATAGAACCACTTCCCGGCCATCAATCTGCTATAGGCTGGGCGGGAAGTGGTTAAGATAAAAGCCTTCTGTATGCAGCAGCCCCCACCCCCTCAGCACCCCTAACACTTACCTGAGGTCCCTCTCTGTCCAGCAATGTCCACGAGTGTCTCAGCCATCCAGAGTCTCCTTCCTGATTGGCTGAGACACAGCAGCAGCACCATTGGCTCTTACTATTATCAATTAAAGTCAGCTAGCCAATCGGGGAGAAGGTGGGGGCAGGGCCGAGTCAGGCTCCATGTCTAAATGGACACAGGGAGCTGTGACTTGTCTCGGATGCTTCCATAGTAAGCTGCTTGCTGTGGGGGCACTGAACAGTAGGGAAGGGCCAGGATCAAAGAAGAGGGACTTGAGAATAGGAGGATCTGGGCTGCTCTGTGCAAAACCACTGAAACAGAGCAGGTAAGTGTAACATGTTTGTTATTTTTATAGGAAAAAATATGAGCCTTTACAATCACTTTAAGCTTGGTAGCAATATAAGCAAACTGAGGATCCTTAGGCACAAACAAATTCAGAATGGATTTATGAGACTTCCCACCATAAAAAGCATTCTCAACTCAGAGGCTTTTACAGCTGTGGAAATGCCAGAGACAATGTCTGAATAAGAAGGCATAAAAGTACACTAACAGCTCCTGCTGCATTCTGGGTTAGCTAATATAGCAGTGATTTTGTTCATAAAATATATCATAGCTGTAATACATTTCTCCCTGGATAATAAAAAAGATGGAGAAGCTCTTGAAGGAGCTCCAAGGAGTATGGGCACTGAAGCAGGGGACCACTATCCAGGCCAAAGAAACCATGTCCTTTATTAGGGATACTGTAGGCCACTATGGAGCTCGTAGAGAATCATGAGCTGGAGATGTCCACGGGACTGCTGCCCGTGTGTTTTTAAGATCCAACATAGTGCACTACAACCGAGGCAACCTAAATAAACAGACCAATACTGTAGGCTGAATTAAAAGAGTTCCTCATTTACTGCTATACAGCATGGATGGGCGAATATAAAGTGCCAGCTACATTTTTTTGACTGCTGATTCTGGCTCTAAGTATACTTCAACAGCAGCTTTATCTGATTTAATGCAGCCACTATTCAGCCAACAACTGGCCTGAAGGATGTCGGGCAGAAGGATGCTGAAAGAGCCACCCATGATCAAGCATCCACAATTCATTCAGTGTACAGTATATACAGCTGTAGGCTCAGTAGAAACTTCATAAATCTATAACTAAAGGCAATTTTTTAAAGTTTTTATTGCTGTTTGTGGCCCCATTAAGGAGTTTCACCCTCTCTATGTGTCCTATTTGCTATTCACCAATAGTTAAAGTGAATTAAAATCCAGTATCCAAATAGGGAGAAAAACTTCCAATGAGGACAATATTTTTAGTGACCCTGGAGACAGCCATAGATTCCCTTGTTTCCTGTTTTGACTATGGTACAGGAAGAAAGGGGACATTTTCTAATAGGTCACAGATGGCAAAACATAGAATAATAAAAGCATTCCTTTACTCTATCTGAAATTAAAAAAAAACTTTAGTTCTAATTTAACTACCCCTAAGAACACATTGTACCTGTGATACATTGTATTGTGGGTATTAGAACTCTGCGTGCTGAGTAAATCCTAAATATCCCTTTTATGTTTTATTCTTTGTATTTGTTTTTGTCTGAATGTGTCAAAAACCTTCACGTTAGAGCAATCCCATCTTGCTAGATTATTTGTATTGTTTTTTTAAAGTGCTGCCTGCAAAGAAAAACATAGCATTTTATCTGTCCTATAGGAATTTGTTTGGGGATCACTCTTACCTTTGGGTTGCAATGAATCCTATATGTTTGACATTCACAGACCAGGCAAAATAATAAGAATTTGCCAGCTACTGTATAATGCACAACCTGGCCTTTTAACTTATGTCAACTGGTTTAGTAAAATTTTGGATAAGCCAGCCCTCCCACTATGAAAGGGTGGGGTCAAAGCAGCAATATTGACATATTGATGTGCTTTAGCTATGATAAAGTAAGCATAGGACGTGCTGCTCATGGTCTGGTAAGTAGATGTAAACCCTTATTGAATGTTCTGTAGGCAGGAAAATGCTGTGCATCTTGGAGATATTGAGGTGGGGAAAGATACAGTATGTTACCTCTTTTCTTATTGTATTATATCATAAGGCTACTAAGGTCCCGTAGTCTCTTTACAGTCTGCCCTTATCAATATTTACCATGGTGATTACAAACTGCATGTGTTTTTCACAGGGTGTATTTCCTAACTGCTGCTAGAAATACTTACCTCAAGTCTGGTTTTGATGTTCTTGAGAGGCTGGTTATGTCACCGTGCCTCACCACTGCCTCTTTACAGGTATACCCCACTTTTAAGTACACAATGGGGTTTATTTACTAAAGCTGGAAAGTGCAAAATCAGGCTGACTTCTGCATAGAAACCAATGAGCTTCTAACCCCAGCTTGTTCAATTAAGCGTTGGTAATAAAACCTGGAAGCTCATTGGTTTCTATGCAGAAGTGAGCCTAATTTTGCGCTTTCCAGCTTTAGTAAATAAAATCCATTGTGTACTTAAAAGTGGGGTATGCATGTAAATAGCTGGGTACACAAAATCTTAGGAAAATTTAACTCTGGACTATTACAGGTGTGCATTGTTGTGAGATTATGAGTGCCCAGCTATCCCAAGAAGCAGCAGTGAGGCAGAGTGAAGTCACCCATGCCTTCTGGAAGCATTGGAAGAAATATACCTCCCCAAACCCCAAAAAACATCCACCCTGATTTGTAGAAGGGCAAGGATTCTACACATAAATTTTGATGCTGGGTGCTCTTTTTTTTGGTTCCAGGATTTCCCCTCTCCATTTACCCTTGTCTGACCTTCCCTCTACATTGTGGAAAGGTTGGCAGCCTAACTACCAGATAAATAACAAATAAAAAAACAGAAAAAATATCAATATAAATACATTTTAAAATAATAAATATTAAAGTAAAACAATACATTGTGGATGATGTTGTAATAATGTTGCATCTTTGCAGCTCAAGATCACAGCTGATGCATGCCGATATCTGGGCCTGTACTATTTGCCCACTGTACAATATTTGTGGCTATTGTCTCTCAAACAAAAAAACACACTAATGCAGGGGTACTGAACTAAAATGCATGGGGGGTCCAGTCAGTAAAATGTTCTTCCAATGGTGTCTCATATTTGTGCTATGACTCAGATCCTTCACATCACAGCTCTTCACATGCATGTAACAGTCCCTCAACCACCACCCTCCACCACCACCATCTTTAGGGCCCAAACATCCTGGCCTTTATGGTAAAATGTAGGGTTCTACTGTGTGGGCACCTGTTATGCCGCGTACACACGATTGGATCAATAGAAAGAAGTCTTGACTCAAAATTGTCCGCAATCTCGGCAGTCCAGCGGACAATCCGCCCATCTGTGTGCTAGCCCGCCGGACTTTTGAAATTAAAGAACTTGCCCACACATGGAGTAAAGTCAGGTGATTTTGAACGTGGCTCCAGTTTGATGGGACTAGCACAGGAAGTCAATGTCACCGCCTCCATCGGCGAGATTGACACCTCGCAAGCCGTCACCTGGTATGGATTTAAAGGGGAACCCCTATGCTGAAAAAACGGCGTGAGGTCCCCTCAAAGTCCATACCAGACCTGAGCATGCAGCCCCGGCAGTCAGGAAAGGGGGTGGGGACGAGCAAGCTGCCCCCCCTCCTGAGCCATACCAGGCCGCGTGCCCTCTTGGACCAAGTGCAGAAAAGTTATGATCATTAATCATTGTTTTACTTTAGGCAGTATCTGTGACGAAAGTAGATATCAGATCCTCACCAACTCTTGACAAAGGACTGGCCCATCTCATCACGTAACAATGTCACTCTCAGCTGCAACCTGCACAAAGATTTTACAGCTTGCGGGTTCACAATCTAGGTGCCAGCAGCCTAAGAACAATTGTCTCTGGACTATGTTGATGAAACAATTAACCCTTTAGCTACCACCACAGCCTTTTTAGTAGAGAGGCAGAAACTCATAATCTTAGCAATACTAATTATGATTTTAGAATAAACGCCTATATCACACACTGTTCCCACAGACAGGTATGTTCAGCAATGTATTTTATACCATAACACTTTTCAAGAGACAGTGATTTGTTTATCTTGCATTAAACACCTTAAAGATACTTTTAATACTTTTCAAAATAAGGTTTAATAATAGAAAGGTCAAATTGGTGGACATAAAATATTTACAGAAAAAAAGGGTGTTAGAAAGAAATAAAGAAATAATACAGAAACAGAGAAATAAAACAGAGTTGGGAGGGGAGGATGCTTGCAGTGTCCTTGGTTTTACCAGACTTTCGTCGATTTGATGGTATATGAAAATTGTCAAACTGTCCTGGCATCTCCCTTTTCTTTGGGCTCAAAGAGGTGTTGACAGAGACCATCTGACCAATCATCTGGTGTAAGGGGTAGTTGCTTGGAGGTCACTACATTTATGACCATTTCTCAGATACAATTTTCGTTAACTATTTATATCTCAATATCTACAGTTTACAGTTTGCTAACCAGCAGATTATTGTCCAGCGTGAAATTTGCTTCAAAATAAATATAAATATGACATGTTTCAAATGTCTACTTTACCTAGGAGGGATAAGGAGTGCCAGTGGTTCCTCATATGGTCTGACATAGGGGTGTTTGGACTTGAAACGTTACAAATCAATTGAGGAAAGTAAATACAGGCATACCCCATATGTCCATATTCTGGCTGTGCTATATTACTTCAGGAGTCATGAAACATGCTGAAGTTTCAGCGTTATAACTTCTTTTTTTTTTTTCCATAAAATGTTTATTTATTTTCAAAGAAAAAAGTATAACAAGCATGACTTGATGTACTAAATAAGTAAAGTACAAGTCGATATCACAGACAATAACAATGGAAATAATAGTACAGGTGAACAGTCGGAAAGAGCTTAGTTTCGAAGTGGAAATCGGAGGTGAGTCCTTCCCAGCATCTCCTGTGCAAACTTAACACAGTGCTATGTCCCCTACGTCTCAACTCCTTTCCGTTTCCTCTCCAAGATTGCAATCACAATGAGTGTTAAGGGGTATCTGTTCAGTGGCAAATTGCTCGTCTCGGGGATGTTCAGTCGTCCATGGCAATCAGGCTGTTTCCCCGGGGTATAAAGGAGGGAAGTGGTGGGTGGGCGGTAAAACTTCAGCCAGAAGAGAGGCGTAGGGGGCCGGGGAGGGGTTCACTCCGTCAGTGAGAAGCCATCAACCGTTCTCGGGGATGGGTGTCTGCGTCAAAGGTCTAATCCCCGTGCGGGGGTATAACTTCTAACCTATCTACTGATATGTGTATTGCCCATCCCATCCAACTAAGCTATATACAACTGATGTCTGTTAGTTCTCTGAAACGCTCAACTTGCGAGGGTGGCAGTTTTATTAGAGTCTCCAGACGGGAATGTGAATTGGTTAATGGAAAGGTCTGTGTGTGTCCGATCAATTGATTGATAAGGTCCTGGCATCAGTTAACAGTTTGTGTATTGTATAACTGAAAGAAAAAGGTGGGGGCAAGGTCATTGTGGTTATGCCTTTCACATGACAACAAGGGTTAGATGAGCTTAGACGTGACAAAATGGATGTTGAATACAGCTTTTGGTAAGCCCAGTAGACATGACCATTACAGTATACCCCTCACGTTCTGTCCTGGTGACACCGTTTGATGCCTTAGCACTCAAGGTGTTGATAGGCAATAAATGTGGAAATCTGCACAATAGAAACACAGCAATAAAAACCAAAATGGTTTTAACTTATCTCCTCTCTTGCAATGATGTATACTCAGTGCAACCAATATCCCTTCTAGAGTTCACAGTTTTCCTGCAAATGAGTGGGAAGGCAGCTCAAGCGCATCACCACATTATCAGCCTTTGTGTGAAGGGGGAACTTACTCAAAGTGAGTGACAGTTTTCTTCCCTGACTATCTTCTAATATCTTTTAAAAAAAACTTGTCTAGTCACTAATGTTTCACCCGAGAAAAGGTAGTTCTGTATCTTAATGCACTTCCCCTCCAGTTTGCCTGAAAGGGGACATGTCATCAGATCCTTCTTATTTTAGAGGAGAAACTGGGCCAAATGATATCATTAGATGTGCAGACTGTGGATGCAAAGCCAACATTTTCCTAATCTCTGTAAATGGCCCGATGGTTGCTGCAGACAGACACATATCAGTCTGAACAAATTAGCTGCCACACTTCCATATTTTAACCTTTTTGAGAGCAAAAGGAGAGTGCTGCAGATGCCAGCTCATCTATACAGAAAACAATAGTAATGGGCCAGGAAACATCCATCCCAACTCATCGATTCCTTGCCCAAGCAGACTTGGCCAGAAATATTAGAGGAACATCAGAGAAAACTTAAGATATGCAAACAACCAGACTGGGCAAATGTTTTCTAATGTCTGTTTATGCTGTACCTTCAGCCTTGAAAAACACAATGATGTAAAAAAAAAAAAGAGATTTTAAAGAAATGGCAGACATGTTACAAAGCATTAGAATACTCACAACATAAGGAATTAATGTCCTAGCCAATGCAAGGTTCATAATGAGAAAGATGGATATTTAAATGAAATAGTTTATTTATAAAAGGCTATACTGAGTTATTTTTATTAAATTTAAAAAAAACACAGATTTACTGTTTTACTTTTTTTTTCTTCAAAGAAAATACCTTTTTCAATGCTTTAGATGCAGAGATCTTTCTATGCAGATAGTGAACCTAAGGAGTTTTCCATTAAATTCAACAAAATAAATACACAGCTCCAGAAGAGCTAACATAATCCATTATGGTCTTCTGTGTTTTTTATTCTCTGGCAGATCTTCATCTTAATAAAAAACATTATTGGGTCAAATTTAGGTGACATAACTCCCACATGCTTTACCTGTACACCAAGAATGTAATAATCTCATAGAATTGTATTATAGTAACAGGAATATGGGATTTGATGATAGTCATGCACCAATTCCCATGCTGTATCACTGGGTATTCATTTATGTTATTCAATAGGTAAGAAACAAGTCTCTTGACACCTTAAAGACAACTAGTCACAATTGTTTCTCTAAATATTCAAAAAATTTTGTCTTACATTTCTATAAATTGACAAGCTTATTCACTCATTATTTACATGTTCTCTAATTATTTAGTTGTATTCGCCCTGTATGTTTCTGGTTCTTCACCTTGAGTTAGGTTAGTTAAATGTCACCTGAATTCCGTGAACTGCCTGACCTTGCAAAGGATCTCCTAGCTACCAAGTATGTGTGATATGCCATGGCATTAGGTCATTACAATGCTTTTACATATACCTGCATATGGGAAATGTTGGATGTCTTTGAAACATGAACGTAAATGTCAGTTCTGGAGATAATATTCAAAGGTTGTTTGATCATAAATACCATTATAAGCAACATTTTCAGCCCTCAAGGTAGCTGTTTAGATTTTTATTTTGCTAATTTGTTTGTGTGCTTTATGTTTGCTTTTTGTGTTCCCTAATTTATGGACCATGAAAAACCCATTCATGTTCTATTTACTGCAAAGATGTGAGCTGACAATAGCTTATCAAAGTGACCTTGTGTGAGGAAAATAGGGGGATTTTCTTACAGAAAATGGCAGATGTCTATTAAAAGTTAATTCTAAACCACACAATGATTATAGGGAACTCCCTCATGTATATTTTGGCAAAGTCCTAATGCAGAGCAGGTATCAGTCAATATGGTATGCAGGCAAAAAGTGCTAGTAGGTCATTTGAACTAATACAGTGTAGCACTACCCCCGAAAGGCCCACTGGATTTCAGGCTTTATTCCTCAAACAGCACCCGCAGCCAGGCAAAATGTATTTTCCATGCTCTTTCCAATGGCGCAATAATCAGTCTAGGGGATTTGGTTTTTAAGGTGTATTGTATAATGTTGAACTCGGATAGGAATTAGGGTTACATGAGATGCCCAGAACTGGAGAACTTCAATCAAACAGCGAGGACTTGCTGACATCTCTGACTCGAGCTCAATCCAAACTGAACTGCACACCAGTGGGAGTGGTGGTACAACTGAAATAATGCACAAAAGTTTGAAAAGTTAAAGTTGCAGATGCAGCACCTGACTGTATTGAATGGCACCTGGCTGCTCTTGACCCACAATAGAGATATTGGGGTGGTTTTGTCTGTCTTGCATTTGCACTAAAGCTATCCCCCTGGATCCAGAAGCGAGGTGTTGCACTTCACTGTCATCTCTGTAGCTTTGTGTGTGGTGGCTGGTATGTACCTACACAGTCCCTTTAAGTAACTCCTAGAATCCAGAAAGCTGCTGCACTGTCCTCTCTACTGCACAGGCTGATTCTGGTTCTGCTTGAAGTCTGTTAAAGTGGTTGTAAACCCTCCCCCACAACAAGTAAATACTATGAAATAAACAAGTAAGCTATGAACAGGGAAGCAGGGTTGACATAGAAACATTGGATTGAGCAGGTGGTTAACAGTACAAGAAGTGCTCAATGTAAGGGCGGAAATACACTCCACTGTGGACTCAGAAAACAATACTTAAGATGGAGCTGCCTAACCCCTGGAAACAAGTTTTTTAAAGTTTCTTTAAACAGTAAGTAATATGTGATTTGGGCTGGATTACAGTGGCTATAGTCTGATAATTACTTATTATAATGGACTAAATGAAAAGAAGCAACAGAGTGGGAGAGTTTACTTCCTCTTTAAGCCTAGCTGTGACTGGGCTAAACGGAGGCTTGAGGCTTTCCACTTCTCTCTGTCTCACATTCTGTCTTTCTTCTGCCACAGGGACAGAGCCCCCCAGCACAGGGGTCTCATACAGACAACTGGACCCCAGGCTTTGCTCCCAGACTGCTAGGCTTCTGAGTAATTATGGGGTTGGTGAAACTCCATAAATATTCAGGCTAAAACAGAGGGAGTGGTTTGGCACACTAAGAATGATCAGTTCAGGTATACGGTAAGGAGGCAAAGTTAAAAACAAGGTAAAGTCCTTATAATCCAAAAATACCCAAAACAGACAGATATTACAGTATTTACTCAGTGGCAGTCGATTTAGCAAGAGGTAGAAGAACTCTGTATGGACACAAGAAGGGAAAGGGAAACAGCACCATCTAAGTGAAGTATTAAAATCTACTATTCCATTTCACAAAATTAGCAACTTACAAGGGTAGTAGGAAAAGAGCTTATCAGCTATAAATCCTGCTGTTGATTCCAGTCCAGTCCTGCTGTAGACGGGTCCCAAATAGGCTGTTCTGGGCTGTGCTGGTGGCTGCTAGCTCTTCCTTGTCAGCCAAGAACAGTGGGGTATTCTACAACAGTAAGACAAACAGCAACATGCAAACTGCTACCATATAGCTAACCATAACCGATATAAATGCATTTTAACAGAACCATCTCCGTTCAACTAAAATATGTTTAGTTACTATAGGTACTTGCACATCAATATCATTTCTCCATATTCTCTTTTTTTAATGAAAAATAAAAGTGCAATGTGCATGCTGGTGGGCTATATCCACTGTTCATTTTGCATGCAGGCTTCCATCTTCTTCATTAGTCTCTTTAAATTACAAAGAATGCAGTAAGAAGACCGAGATTTCTCCTCATGCCTCCTGAAATTTCTGGCAGAAAAAGTTAGATGGGGGATTTTGGACGGATATTCCGACCGTGTGTATGCCCCATCGGACTTTTTCTGTCTGAATTTCCGACGGACTTAGATATACAACATGTTCTAAATTTTTCAGTCGGAAATGCTGACGGAGGTTATCCTGTTGTCAAGTCCGACCGTGTGTATGGGGCATAAGACTCAGGTGGGAAAAATGATGATCATTTGTTTTGTTTTTTTTGTTTTAAAGAAAAACAAATGGACTACTCAACCCACCACTATCACTAACATACCAGTTTTGGGAGTATTGGATATGCTTTTTTCATAGCAGGGTGTCACTACAAAAGGTGATTGTGAACCACTGTTATCGACAGCAACATACACAATACCCCTACCCTTTAGAAATCAGATAACTTTAGGAAAATCATACTATCCAACTATAAAATCTAAGAAAATAGAAACAAGTGTGTAAACAGCAAAAAAAAAAAAAAAAAAAAGGAATGACGCAAATTCTTTTTTTTCCCCCTTTATCAGCACACAGCTCAGAATCTCAGTGCCTCTAGTACTAACAAATATCACAAGCTGGTTATATAGCCAGTATTGCTGCATAGGATTGCACACAGCCCACCCCCCTAAAATAGAAAGGTTTATATATAATTATTAAATATTCCCCAAAATACAGCCAAAATAAGAAAAAATGCATGGAACAACATATTGGCATAAGTAATGTATTTTCCAAGAAGCTTCCACAGCTTCTAATTGGTATCTTTTAAAGTGACAGTAACCTAAATACCTATAATACCTCACATAATATTTATGAATTTTTGAGCGGGAAGGAGGCGGGGCTGCAGCAAGCCCATGAAGGCAGGCCCAAATACCTGTCCCCTCCTTTTACATTCTCAGCCTAGTCAACTTAAATGAGGTTTTCAATGCACAGACAGACTTATTAGGTCTGAAACAAAACTTTATTTTGCAAATACTGCATGAAGCTTAGAAGGTATTACTGTTGTGGTATATATATATATATATGTCTTCTATCGTTTTTATGCACTATCAATTCCATTCTAATAAAGTCTGGGGTCTGGCTGTTTGTGACTGTTACCAGAGAAGTAGTATCCAAAAAAGATGTTCTAGTTGTTAAAGCAGTGGTAAATTCTAAAAAAAAAAAAAAAAGTGATCGCCTACAAGATAAGGTCATAATGGATTGTATGCATCACATACTAGCACATTATGAAAGACTTACCTTAAAACAAAGCCCTCCAGTGTTGCGTTGTCACCACTGCCAGGGTTTCCATCTTCACCCAGTCTTCCTTCCAGGTTTGCAGTCTTAGGATATTTGAATGGCCGAGCTGCAATGATGTCACTCCCATGCACGCACACTAGAGTCATGGTCATGGCACAGAACTCTCAGTGCATGGCACACTTGAGTATGCCATCCATTCAGAGCACAGTGCACATGAACTGGTGACGTGACGGCTGAAAAACATGCGAATATCTCCAAAACGTTGCCTGATCAGGAGATATTAAATTCCCAGCATGTAATGTATGGTAGACACTATGGCGTTGATTTACAAAAAGCAAATGGAGTGGTCACTTTACAAAGGAATTCTCACTTTGTCAAGTAATTTTCCTTTAGCTTAGTAAATTTGGTAAAATAATCACTTTGCAAAGAATACTTAACCACTTAAGGGCCACTCATAACAGTTTTACTGCTACAGGGCAGGACCTCTGTGCCGGATCACATATATATGTTAAACTGCTCTTCCGGGCAAGGGACGCACAGGCGTGCCGCTGTTGGTTTTCTCCCACTGTGCACACAGGTTTGAGCCGATCGGTGGGTATGGCGGACTTGACGTCCCCTGGCACCCGCCAATGATCCAGCAGAGAGGCAGAACGGCTATCTGCCTATGTAAATAAGGCAGATCGCCATTCTGTCAGTGGGGAAGGCATTCACCATGTGTTCCTGCAAAATAAATCCTGGTCAGCTTGACCTCTAATTACACACATAGATTCCAGGGTGACACCCAGCCGTGCCAATATTTCTGTTTTTAGCACCACATAGTCTTTTGCTTGGTCAGGCTCTAGGTCATAATAAGCTTTCTGCGATTCCCCAGTTAACAGAGGGGCCACCAGTCCAGCCCATTGCTCCTTAGGTCACTTTTCCCTTTCAGCAGTCCTTTCAAATGTGGTCAAAAACACCTCTGGATCATCCTCTCCAGTCATTTTTGTCAGTAAACGGCTCACACTAAAGGATGCGGTATTAGTGTAACCACTTGCCTCATTGGTCTGCGGACGTTGCTGTATTAATGTCTCTATTTGCTGTTGAAAACTCTGCTCTTGCTTCTGCAACAAGCCTATGAAGCGGGCTTCAGATTGCTGCTGGGCTTGTTGCTGAGCTTCCAGACTCTGCTGCAAAGTTGCATTTGTCTGCTGCTGATTTGCATTTGCCTGCTGCTGGGCTTGTTGCTGACCTTGCAGACTCTGCTGCAAAGTTGCATTTGTCTGCTGCTGAGCTGCAAGGCTCTTTTGTAAACCCGCATTTGTTTGCTGCTGATTTGCATTTGCTAGAGCCAGCTGTCTCAGTATCTCCTCCATGCTGGCCTTAAAAAAAAAACTGCCCGCATTCTCCACCAACTGTGGGGGGGTTAGCTCGGCAGCGGGTGTGTGTGACTCCCTGGATGGGTTCACAACACAAAATCAGGCACAGCAGACAGCGTTGTAAGTGGAAAAAACAAAGGGTGCGGTTTATTTATGCTACATGCAGTGAAAAAATATAACAGCCAAACAAAAGAAAAACATGAAAATAAATCCTGGTCAGCTTGACCTCTAATTACACACATAGATTCCCTGTCTAACAACTGAGTGCAGCCTTGTGCTGCACCTGTCCCTGTCTCTGTCTCTGTTGTAGAGGTTTGCCACACAGGTGTTAACTCACCGCACAGAACAGGTGTCACACTCCCCAGTCTATACCAACACAAAACTGGTTCCAGGATGGAGCATCTCCCTAAGCATGCTGGGGTTTTTTGTAGAAGTCTTAATGAGCCCACTTACTTCAGCTGGGCTCATTAACTCTTCCCCTATAGGACTCCCAGCACTCCCCACTAGTTGTACAAGTCCGCATAAAGCCTGAATCTAGGGCATACATATTTTCCATCCTGTATACAACCAGGTGATTTTACCTGCGTGCTGCCACAACACTTATTGGGATTTTTTACCAAAAATATGTAGCAGAATACATATTGACCTAAATTTATGAATAAATTAGATTTTTTTAAATTTTTAATTGGATAAGTTTTATACAGTAGCAGAAAGTAAAAAATATTGTGTTTTTTTTTTCAAAATTGTTGTTCTTTTTGTTTATTGCAGAGGTGATCAAATACCACAAAATAGACCTCTATTTGTGGGAAAAAAAGATATACATTTTATTTGGGTACAGCGTCACGTGACTGTGCAATTGTCAGTTAAAGTAACTCAGTGCCGTATCGCAAAAAAGTGGCCTGGTCATGAAGGGGGTAAACCTTCTGGAGGTCAAGTGGTTAATCATGTGCATGGAAAATAAAAAACTGTATTTTTGCTTGCACATGACTGGATAATGTTAGCGGGGCTTCACTTATCTTACTAAATTAAAGGAGAGTAACTATTTCCTAGCAAAGTGAACAATCTATTTGCTCTTAATAATTCAACCCACATCTCTGCTTGGTTCTGTTGCTTTCTGAACAAAGATTTATTTTGTTCTGCCATAAAATACTTTAGTAAGTGTTGGGCTACAACAAACATTGTTCACCACCAATGTGCAAAAACTTAAAGCAAATCTGTTCTTTATCCATGCAAGGCAAGGTAACAAGTTATTTTATTTTTTGTTTACAAAGGTTTTTTATTGGAAGATCCATCATATAAAAAATGGTACAAAGCAAATGGTTATAAATAATAATACAATGTTGCACAATAAATCACATTAAAAGAGGGTTGTGAATAATCTTGGTGAAATATCACATAAAGTTGTCTATATGGATCAGAAAATTAGAATTACAATAGCATATTGGTGTTGGAGAGATCTGAGTGATTAAGGCGGGTCCCAACATAACCATTTTTTGTTGAAAATATACATATTGTCATGAAGTGTGTGGTGAATTCTCTCAGTAAGTTTCATTATTTCCATCCCAGATAGAACCTGCGACCAAATAAGATTGTTTGATCTCCAGTTATAAGCAATCATCCATTGTATGCAACTAGGGATGAGCCGAACACCCCCCGGTTCGGTTCGCACCAGAACTTTCGAACGGACCCCAAATTTGAACGAACTTTAGAACCCCATTGAAGTCTATGGGACTCGAACGTTCGAAATTAAAAGTGCTAATTTTAACAGCTAATATGCAAGATACTGTCCTAAAAAGGGTTTGGGGACCTGGCTCCTGCCCCAGGGGACATGGGTCAATGCCTAAAATGTTTTTAAAAATGGCCGTTTTGGCGGGAGCACTGATTTTAATGACGATTAAAGTGAAAAAAAAAAGTGAAATATTTCTTTAAATATGGTGCCTGGGGGGTGTCTGTAGTATGCCTATGAAGTGCCACGTGTTTCCCGTGTTTAGAACAGTCCCTGCACAAAATGACATTAAACGGAAATAACGCCATTTAAAACTGCTTGCGGTTTTAATGTTATATCTGGTTCCTGCAATATGGTTGAAAATCATTGAGAAAAATGGCATGGGTAGCCCTCCGTGCCCATTACCAGCCTATTTGGGTCTTGTACGCATATTAAGGGGAACCCTGTACCCATATTAAAAAAAGGAAATGTGTGTGGCCCCCAGGCACTATATACTCAGAACAGCAGTATACAGGCGGTGCAAACAAGACAGGGACTGTGTAGGTTTGTTGTGTTAAGTTGAATCTGTTTGTAATTTTCAACTGGTACATTTTTAAAGTGTAGCTCCAATCAAAAAAACTATTTTTAAGCTTTTTGGAAAACATAGGGAAGGGTTATCACCCCTGTATAATTTGTTTTGTCGTCCATCTTTTTTCATCTCACTTGCTGTCGTCTCCTTCCGTTTGCAAGTAGGAGATGTTTGTAAATTGGATGTTTGAAAGTAGGGGCCTGCCCTATATGCTCTGCAGAAATGGCGGAACAAGGTGTTGGTTTTGCCACAACATTGTAAGCCCTCAAAGTGACTCTTGGTGGGCGCTGGAGCGCCCTGCTGTGAACGATTATATCAAGAATTGTAATTACATGCCATTGTTGAACAGTGGTAGAAAAATTGACCTTTGGTGGTTGTGGTGCTGGTGCCACAACACTATAAGTCCTCACCGTTACTCTGGGTGGGCACAGGAAGGGGCCCTCCTGTGAAATATTATATCAAGAATTGTAATTACATGTCCCTGTTAAACAGGGGCAGAAAAATTTGGCCTTAGGCACTGCTGCTGGTGCCACCACACTGCAACCTCTCCCATATACTCTAGTTTTATTGCAGGAATTAGCCCTGCTGCAAGGCATTGCATCAAAAATTGTAATTAAATGCCCCTGTTAAACAGGGGCAGAAAAATTGGGCCTTAGGCACTGGTGCTGGTGCCACCACACTGCAACCTCTCCCATATACTCTAGTTTTATTGCAGGAATTAGCCCTGCTGCAAAGCATTGCATCAAAAATTGTAATTAAACGCCCCTGTTAAACAGGGGCAGAAAAATTGGGCCTTAGGCACTGGTGCTGGTGCCACCACACTGCAACCTCTGCCATATACTCTAGTTTTATTGCAGGAATTAGCCCTGCTGCAAGGCATTGCATCAAAAATTGTAATTAAACGCCCCTGTTAAACAGGGGCAGAAAAATTGGGCCTTAGGCAATGGTGCTGGTGCCACCACACTGCAACCTCTCCCATATACTCTTGTTTGATTGCAGGAATTAGCCCTGCTGCAAAGCATTGCATCAAAAATTGTACTTAAATGCCCCTGTTAAACAGGGGCATAAAAATTGGGCCTTAGGCACTGGTGCTGGTGCCACCACACTGCAACCTCTTCCATATACTCTAGTTTTATTGCAGGAATTAGCCCTGCTGCAAAGCATTGCATCAAAAATTGTACTTAAACGCCCCTGTTAAACAGGGGCAGAAAAATTGGGCCTTAGGCACTGGTGCTGGTGCCACCACACTGCAACCTCTTCCATATACTCTTGTTTGATTGCAGGAATTAGCCCTGCTGCAAAGCATTGCATCAAAAATTGTACGTAAATGCCCCTGTTAAACAGGGGCAAAAAAATTGGGCTGATGGCATGAACCAGAACCAGAAATGTTCTTCCAACATATCAGCGGAGGAGGAAGAGGATAGACAATCAACATAACAGGACAGTCACTCAGCATCAGCATAGGCAGTCTTGAAGGGATGTGATATTTCAAAAAAAATTATTCTGTTACATCAGCTTCAGGTGCTTGGTAGCTGTGAGTGATCCAAGACTGATTCATCTTGATGAAGGTCAGTCGATCAACTGATTCGGTGGACAGGCGCACCCTGTGATCGGTAACAAAGCCACCAGCAGCACTAAAGGTGCATTCCGAAAGAACGCTGGATGCAGGACAGGCCAGTAGCTCAATTGCATACTGTGCAAGCTCTGGCCAGTGATCCATCCTCAAGACCCAGTAAGCCAGAGGATTTTCGGTGGGAAAGGTGTCCAAGTCTGACCTTGCCCCTAGGTATTCCCGCACCATGTAAATCAGACGCTGGCGATGGATGCTGGACCATACCTTGGGGCTGCGGACTAAAAAATTGTCTGAAAGCATCAGTCAGATGGCCACCTTCTCCACCGCTCCTTCTGACCGATGCCTCAGCAACACGTTGTCCAGGACCAGGAGTTTGTAACCTCCCAGTCCCTGGGAACGCGTTGCACAGACCTTTCTGCGAGGCCTCCCGGAGATGTCTCATCCTCTGCTCCCTCTGCGATGGCAAGATAAGGTCGGCAACCTTACCCTTGTACCGTGGATCAAGGAGAGTGGCCAGCCAGTAATGGTCCCTCTCCTTGATCCGAAGAATACGAGGATCCTTCCGCAGGCTTTGCAGGATCAGGGAGGCCATGCAGCGTAGGTTAGCTGAGGCATTCGGTCTGGAGTCCTCTGGGTCACTAAGGACAACATGATCCGCAGCTACCTCCTCCCAGCCACGTACAAGTCCACGTGTTTCTTGGGACTGTAAATCATCCCTACAAGACTGCTGCTGCTGCTGCTGATGCTGAGTGACAGCCTCCACCTCCATGCTGACACAATCATCCTCCTCCTCCTCTTCCTCCTCCTCATCCTCTTCCTGTGTGATGGGTGGCACAGCAGGAACACTGTCTGGATAAAGGGGGCCTTGAGAGGCAAGGAAGTCCTCCTCTTCCTGCCTCTGTTCTGCCTCAAGTGCCCTGTCTATTATTCCACGCAGCGTATGCTCCAAGAGGTGGACAAGAGGTACAGTGTCACTGATGCATGCACTGTCACTGCTCACCATCCTTGTGGCCTCCTCAAACGGTGACAGGACAGTGCATGCATCCCTGATCATGCCCCACTGGCGTGGTGAGAAAAAACCGAGCTCCCCTGACCCTGTCCTGGTGCCGTAGTCGCACAGGTACTCATTGATGGCCCTCTGCTGCGTGTGCAGCCGCTGCAGCATGGCCAACGTTGAGTTCCATCTGGTGGGCATGTCACATATAAGGCGGTTCTTGGGCAGGTTCAACTCCTTTTGGAGCTCAGCCAGCCGAGCACAGGCATTAAATGATCGGCGGAAATGCACACAGACTTTCCTGGCCTGCTTCAGGACATCCTGTAAGCCGGGGTACCTGCCCAAGAACCGCTGCACCACCAGGTTAAGGACGTGAGCTACACAGGGCACATGGGTCAGTTGTCCCTGTCGGAGGGCGGAGAGGAGGTTGGTGCCATTGTCACAAACCACCATTCCTGGCTTAAGCTGGCGTGGCGTCAACCACCTCTCGGCCTGCCCCTGCAGAGCGGACAAAACATCCTCCCCAGTGTGGCTCCTGTCCCCCAAACAAACCAGCGCAAGCACTGCATGGCATCGTTTTGCCTGCGTACTTGCGTAGCCCCTGGAACGCCTACGAAACACCGCTGGTTCTGAGGACAGAGCACTGGAAGAGGCCATGGAGGAAGAAGAAGAGGAGGGGGTGGAGGAGAGAGGTGTGTCACAACCAAAAGTTGCATTTTGGAGGCGTGGTGGCGGAACAACCTCCAACACTACTGCACCTTGTCCTGCATCCTTCCCAGCTGCCAGAAGAGTGACCCAATGGGCCGTGAAAGACAGGTAACGTCCCTGTCCATGCCTGCTGGACCATGAGTCAGCGGTTATATGCACCTTACCGCTGACCGCCCTGTCCAGCGAGGCAAGGACATTGCCTTCCACATGCCGGTAGAGAGCCGGAATCGCCTTCCGTGAGAAAAAGTGGCGTTTGGGGACCTGCCACTGAGGAACCGCACATTGTACAAACTCACGGAAGGGGGCCGAGTCTACCAACTGAAAAGGCAGCAGTTGAAGTGCTAGCAATTTAGCCAAGCTAGCATTCAACCGCTGGGCATGTGGATGGCTGGGAGTGAACTTCTTTCGCCGGTCCAGCAGCTGGGGCAGGGACATTTGCCTGCTATAATCGGACATGGGTGTACCGCTAGCAGAGTTCCCGGAAGCACTTGGCTGTGACACACCTAATTCTACACCTTCATTCCTCTCAGAGCAGGTTTCAGAGAGGACTGAAGGTCTAGTGGGGTTGGAGATGCCAGCTGATGAGGAGCAAGGAGAGGTCCGCTTTGTTCTTTGATGTGGGTCTTTGAGGTACGCTTGCCAACGAGCTGCATGGCAGGTCAACATATGTCTGGTCAAGCATGTGGTGCCCAAGCGGCTGATGTTTTGGCCACGCGAGATACGCTTGAGACATATGTTGCAAATAGCAGCGGTGTGATCTGATGCACTCGTCTCAAAAAAGGCCCACACCAAAGAACTTTTAGAATAACGTGCAGAGGCAGCGCCCTGCACAGGCGGAGCTCTGCGGTGTGATTCAGTCGGTGTGCTGCCCCTAAGCTGGCCCCCGGAGGGCATCCTGCCTCATTGGACATGTGCCTCCTCCTCCTCCTCCTCCTCCTCCTCTCTCCTTCCAGGCACCCACGTGGAGTCAGTGCCCTCATCATCCCCTCCCTTTTCATCGCTGTAGCAAACCTGGCAGTATGCTGCAGCTTGTGGAACATGACTGCCAGATTGCTGTCCTTCTTGAGCATCCCCTCTCTCTGTGCTCACGCTACTGCCTTCCTCTAGCTGAGTGTCATCATCAGAGCCCACAAAACACTGGGCATCCTCCTGGAGCATGTACCCAACACTGTGCTCAAAGAGTTCAGGAGACTCCTCAGGAGGACGTGGTGGGTCTAGGGAAGGAGTCACTGATGATGACATTGAGAGGAGGGAAGACGATGCGTTGGCAGCTGCTTTGCTAGTACCCTGAGACTGGGTGAGAGAGGATGAGGAGGATGAAGAGGGCTTGGTCATCCACTCTACCAAGTCGTTGGCATGTTGCGGCTCAACATGTCCAGCTGCCGAAAAGAAGGACAAGCGTGTCCCATGGCCACGTGCTGATGACAATGCACCACGTCCACGACCAGCAGTGTTGTCTCTAGACACAGAGCCTGCTTGCCCTCTTTTATCGGCTCGCGCCTGTCTGCCTCTCCTTGCTGGCCTTCCAGACATGGTAATGGCCTGAAGGGAGTTGGGTAGTGTATATTGTGCTAGAGGCACACAACACCCACTAACTCCTGCAGATGCCTTTATTATAGAACACCAGAGATAAAGGGGTATATACAGATGTATACTGTGCTGTGCTGGAGGCACACACAACTTCCAATAACTCCTGCAGATGGCAAGTGGTCTCAAACAGAGAAGAGCTATGTAGGTGGATATAGCGGTATGTACTGGGTACAGAGCACACAGACAGCACGCACAAGCTCCTAACACTACTGACTGCAAGCTCTATTATAAAAGATAGATCACTAGCTATATAGGTGAGGTGAATATAGCGGTATATACTGCGGTCAGGGCACGCAGACAACAACCACTACACAACAGCAAGATTGAAAATCGGCCGAAAACGATCGGTGTATACTGTGTTGAAGGTACACAGAACACCCACTGCTTCAGACGCCAACACACTACACAAGGCCGCCGCGCTGGCGGCCTTATATAGTGTGGGGCGTGCACTGCATAGCCTGAGCTATGATTGGCCACAGGCATCCTGCCTGTGGCCAATCATGGCTCTCCTTGCTGCTGGCGCTGCGATTGGCCAAGCATGCGGGGTCACAGTGCATGCTTGGCCAATCATGAGCCAGCAATGCACTGCGCCATCGCAGTGCATTGTGGGCCGTGAGCGCCACACGAATTTGGCGCGAACGGACCAAAATGTTCGGACTTCGCCGAACGGACGAACAGCCGATGTTCGAGTCGGTCCTCCGTCTTCATGTCCGTTGCTGCCATGGATCCCAGAGTGACTTCCGGGTCTCGTTGCTCCGGCGCTGTGATTCGCCGGAGCAGCGATGACATCACTCCCGCACATGCGCACGGGAGCCGACACTCTACAGCCTGCCCAGTGCGCCTGCGCGCCACTGTGGCTGTATTTTTGGAAATATCTCCTAAACCGTATAGGTTTAGGAGATATTTCTTGGACCTACAGGTAAGCCTTAATCTAGGCTTACCTGTAGGTCAAAGTGGTTTGTAAGGGTTTACAACCACTTTAATCTGTTGCATGGTGTTGGAATATTTGGTATAGAGGAAACAGAAGACATATTCTGGGTGTAAGTTCAATTGTTTTGCCTGATGCTTCTTTAATTCTGTTAGGCACAGTATGTCATATTGGTTTTAGAAACTTACAGCTCCAGTATATGTGTACAAAAGTCCCTTGCTCTGAGCATCCTCTAAAGCAGTGATGGCGAACCTTGGCACCCCAGATGTTTTGGAACTACATTTCCCATGATGCTCCACTACACTGCAGAGTGCATGGGCATCATGGGAAATGTAGTTCCAAAACATCTGGGGTGCCAAGGTTCGCCATCACTGCTCTAAAGCAAATAGGGGAAGCTGTAGGGTAGAAGTTATGGATCTTTTTAGGGGTCAAATACCATCTATTTAATAGTTTTAATGGTGTCTCTCTAACTGAGATGGCGCGGTTGCTCTTGTGGAGGTTGTCCATCATATTTTCCCATGTCTGTGTTGTGAATGAGCAATCTAGTTCTGCTTCCCAATGTAGCATGGGTCCAGATTTCTCTGGTAGGGAATGTCTGTTAACCCGCTTGGTGGTGTTCCCGAGTCTGGCTCGGGGTGGAGATTCTTACCAAAAGCGGTAACCCCGAGCCAGACTCGGGACCGCATCGCTGAATCCAGGAGGACATTTACTTACCTTCTCCCCTGGATCCAGCGATGTCTCCCCACTGTACGAGCGGCTCAAATCAGTAGCCGATTTCCGTTCCCTGTGAGCGGTGCGACGCACGGGGACGGAGAGCGGCGCAAAATACAAAAAGTGAAACACACACATTACATACAGTATAATGTAATCTTGCAGATTACATTGCTGTATGTAATTATTTAATATCCCCTTTTCCCTAGTGGTCTGCCTAGTGTCCTGCATGCAGTTTTATATTATAAAAACTGTTCTTTCTGCCTGGAAACTGGAGATTGTCCATAGCAACCAAAACTGTTCCTTTACATCAAAAATGATTTTAGACCAGCTAGAAAACAGCGATAATAAATTGGAATCACTCGCAGAATTGAGCGACAGCGATTTGTGGGGAGATCCATCATCAAATACTGAAAAGTAATGACAGTGACAATTCTTCAACTGAGCAAATTTCAGTATTTTTGATTTGATCACATCATATTGAATAATTTTTATTATTATTTGGTATAGTTATTTATTATAATTATAATTTATGATTTCATTTTTCAAACTTTATCATACCCGGGATGTCTGCTAGACTCTGGTTTGGACAGATTTAATTTAGTTATTCCTAAAAATTACAGGACTACAATATAAAACAAATTTTCATGCAAAATAATTGTACCGCTTTTAGCACCTAAAATCCGAAATAATCGTACCGCCAGGAAGGTTAAGATGACTGTATAGTTGGGAACCTCTGTCCCTTGGGGAGGTTTTACAAATGTGCTCAAACATTCTGTTTGGAGATAGTAATGATAATGAATAGTGGTTTGCAAAGAAATTTCTAATTTGAATATATCTGGGGTGTTCTGAGCTTGGGGGTCCATATTTAGATTGGAGAAATTCAAAGGTGGGAAACTTCACATCATAGACTACATATCTGAGAGAGGTTAGTTTTTTGTTTAACCACAGTGTGAAAGGACAGTGATCTTTATATGCCTGTGTAAATCTAGGATTTCTTAGGAATGAAGCCAATGGTGGGATCTCTGAGGATAGTTTAAAGGTATTTTTATGTTTGAGCCATAATTGAAAGGAATGTGTGACTATTATATTCTGTAACAAGTTATTTTAATGCCCCCTTCTTCAGCAACATATATTTATCTTTAAATTATTCTTTCGACCCTCTGTCAAGTTGCCAGGAACATTGGAAGTCATGTGTAGCTTCTGATTTTCCCTAGTTGGAGCCTCTACTAAAGCTAAAGATTAAATACAAGTTCACCTCATGTATGAATATTTTTTCTGCAGAGTGAATATACACTTTGCAAAGTGAACATTTATTTTGCCAAGTGAATAATATGTAATCATTTAGTAAATCACAATGACGCAACTGTTGGAAGATTTAAGGACTGGCGAAAACCCGGAGCCTTATTTACAAAAGGTTTGTGTCATGAGTTGTGGCCCACGCCGACGCGCAACAGCCATTTTCGTATTCACAAAGCATTTGTGCCTGTAACACAGCGCAATTCCCTATTTCCTATTAGCATGCCGGCGCATGGGTGGCCGCGATCTGTGCGCCGCTATAGACCTGGCGCACGGCATCTTCAACGCAGAATTAAAAGAAGCTGGAAGTGCCAATATTAGGGGGGTGATGTGGGGTGATGTGAGGAAATATAGATATAACTGTCCAAGTAACAAATATGCCCAAAATAGAATGGAAAAGTAACTTTCTCTGAGCAAGCTTGCTGTGCCTGCAAATACACTTGGAACTGCGCTAGGTCAATTTATGCACTGCGCATGCGCAAGCGCCATTTGCGCCCATTCAAGTGCTCTGGTTCACTGCGCTGGCAAAATCTTAGTAAATGCCAAGCCACGTATATTCATTTGCATAAGTTGAACAGGTGCACCTCTCAACTTGACTTTTTTTTGCGCTGGTTCACTTCTATGTTTTTTTTAAGGCTATTTGCACACAGGTCATGTTAGCTTTAAGAAAAAAAAATGAAGAAAAAAATGAGTGGGGGTCCCCCGAAATTGGTAGGCTGCAGGAAAAAAGGGGGGATGAGAGAGCGCCCCCCTCCTGAACCGTACCAGGCCACATGCCCTCAACATTGGGAGGATGCTTTGGGATTCCCCCAAAGCACCTTGTCCCCATGTTGATGAGGGCAAGGGCCTCATCCCCACAACCCTGTCCGGTGGTTGTGGGTTCTGCTGGCAGGGGGCTTATCGGAATCTGGAAGCCCTCTTTAACAAGGGGACCCCCAGATCCTGGCCTCCCCCCGTGTGAAATGGTAAGGGGGTACAAAAGTACCCCTACTATTTCACCAAAAAAGTGACAAAAGTGTTAAAAAAAAAAACGGTTTTTGACAATTCCTTTACTAAAATCTTCTTCCATCTTCTTTCTTCTGGTCTGCTTCCTTCTTCCTTTCTTCATCCTTCGGTTTCTTCCTCCATCTTCTTCTTCCTCCATCTTCTTCTTCCTCCGATCCTCTTCTTCTTGCTCCAGTGTTCTCATCCGGCATCTTCCTCCACGGCATCTCTTCTTCGTTCTCGGGCCGCTCCCCGCAATGGGAGGCTCCCGCTGTGTGACGCTTCTCTTCTTCTGATAGGTCTTATATAATGGAACCACGCATCAGAGGGGGCGGGGTCACCGTGTGGCCCCGCCCTCCGTTATATAAGACCTGTCAGAAGAAGAGAAGTGTCACACAGTGGGAGCCTCCCATTGCGTGGAGCAGCCTGAGAATGAAGAAGAGACACCGTGGAGCAAGATGCCGGACGAGAACACCGGAGCAAGAAGAAGAGGATCGGAGGAAGAAGAAGATGGAGGAAGAAACTGAAGGATGAAGAAAGGAAGAAGGAAGAAGACCAGAAGAAAGAAGATGAAACAAGACTTTAATAAAGGAATTGTCAAAAACTGTCTCTTGTCATTTTTAACACTTTTGTCACTTTTTTGGTTAAATGGTAGGTAAGTACCCCCTTACCATTTCACACAGGAGGAAGGCCGGGATCTGGGGGTCCCCTTGTTAAAGGGGGCTTCCAGATTCTGATAAGCCCCCTTCCCGCAGACCCTCACAACCACCGGACAGGGTTGTGAGGATGAGGCCCTTGTTCTCATCAACATGGGGACAAGGTGCTTTGGGGGGAACCCAAAGCATCATCCCAATGTTGAGGGCATGTGGCCTGGTACGGTTCAGGAGGGGGGGCACTCTCTCACCCCCCCCCTCTTTTTCTGCGGCCTGCCAGGTTGCATGCTAGGATAAGGGTCTGGTATGGATTTTGAGGGGGACCCCCACGCCATTTTTTTATGCCCACGCCCACTTGATAATTTATCTGGAGCACAAATGGACCAGCGCAGCGCATTCATCTTAGTAAATCAGCCCCCCTGTTCGGACTCAATAAAGACTCTGTGATGAACTTTTCTAACAGCCAATCAACAGTGTTCACATTGCCAAGAAGAAACACAAGAAGGCCTCTATCACACTATGGACCAGAAAAAAAGAAGGAGCAAAACTTGTCACATGACCCAGGGTTCAGTGAAAAATTAGGGCTTTTAGTATGTTTGTAACAAAATAATAATTAGTGATTAGCTACTGTAGGGAATACTTTATTATAAAGGTTGGTGGGCCCAAAACAATGCTATCATTATTGCAATTGCAAGAGAATGGAAGCACACCCCAAGATGTGTATAAAGCTAGTTCAATGTACTGAAGATGGCCACACATTTTATACAGTGGATGAGTCCTTGATTACATAAAACAAAGAGAGCATGGTTTCACGCACAATAGGTGACATAAGAAGGACAGTCAGCTGAGCATGACAGTTTAAAACATAATCACTGTACCAGTCGGTGATATCACAAGGGAGCAGTGCCACCAGGTGGCATCACCAGGTGGCCCTGCCCCTTACATATTTAATAACTGTCAAATGGCAGAGCAGACATTCAGTGGTTAGCCTTCACCGTGGGTGGAGCATTTTTTTTCTGGTTCCGATGGTGCAGCGGGTACCATGATTGACAATGGATCTACATCGGCAGACGTTTAAAAAAAATGTAATAAAGGAATGGTCAAAAACTGCCTCCTGTCCTTATTTATTTTGACACTTTTTTGGGTGGGTGGGTAGAGGTACAATGTACCCCATACTCATTTACATAGGGAGGGGGCCAGGATATGGGGCCCCCTTGATTCTGATAAGCCCCCTGCTCAGAGACCCCCACAACCACAGCCCAGGGTTGTGGGGAAGAGGCCCTTGTCCCCATCAACATGGTGATAAGGTGCTTTGGGGCTGGGGGGCAGGGCATGGGGTTCCCTTTAAAACCAATGAAACCCAAAAGGGCCTAGTATGGATTGAGGAGACCCCCACACCGTTTTTTTACATTTTTGTATTGCCGGTCAGTGACGTCACTGGTGGCTTGACAAGTAAATATCTTCTAAATGGTGCATGTTTAGGAGATATTTACTGTCCCTAGAGGTAAGCCTTACTATAGACTTACCTATAAGTAAAAATCATCCATGGAAATTTGCTCATTTTGAACACATTTTAATGTAAGCCGAATACCTTATATTATTTCAAATTGCTTTAATTTTTTGCACATTATGGTTTACATCAAGAAAGGAAGGGAAAATATCTGAGCTAGTCAGAGCTCTATTCATTTTCACCCGACACTCTGAGCATGCTTATGGGACTGTAGCTGCTGCAGAGAAATTGAGGGTAGCTTGGATGCCTGAATAACAAGACTGGCTAATTAGACATACAAACAAACCCTCTAATGGATAATCCAGTTCACAACAATGTACATTTATCTGTTTGCCTGGAATTCAGCTTTAGGTAAACCAGAAATTGCTATTTTGAAATTATGCAGATTTTGTCTATCACAGCTACATACTTTGCAAAACTTTGCAAATTCCATGAACAACAGGCTCTAAAATATGAAGCCGTTGCCAGTGCTAATGCAAGGGTATCCACTGTGAAAGTTATTAAATCGATGCTGCTATGTGACTTTAAAATTGAGAGCTTAACTGCAATGATACGCTCAGTGAGTTTAAATTAAACTTACAAAGCCTAATTATGTAGTAGTTAGCTCAGTCCAGTAGCAAACATGAAATAAGTAAGTAATATCTTTCTCAGCTGAACTAACTACCCTCTTCTGGGGATATTGTTCACATTAAATGTACAACATATTCTGTTATTACAACATACTGTTTTACCTGGGAAAACATAGGTAATTGTTTTGCATAAACAGTAATAATGCATGTTAAAGCTGATTAGTGTTGAATAAACTGACAGTCTGTTTTCATTTACACGTGAGCTCTATTAGAGTACATAGTTTGAGGTTGGAAAAATGTCACCAAGTCACAGTGGCAGTCTGTACATATGGGGGGAACAGGGGCGCCAACCCCTAATGCATTCACCCAGGCCCCTAATCTACATGCAGGGCGGCGGACGCTAGGATTCCAAATGTTTTTTTTTTTTAGAAGCACATGATTAGAGCCTGAGGCTAATATTCTCTATTGTCTTCTTGATTCTCCTCTAGGCCAATCAGGAAGCGGATCCTGAGACCCATCACCCGATTGGCCAAGAGGAGAAGTGATCCAATTGACCGCCAGTGAGTAGGAATACAGAACCAATTTTTTCCCTCTAGTGGGACTTTATTTAGTCAGTAGTCTCCAAAGTTTATAACAAAGTATACATTTTATTGTATAAAAAAAAGAATAACAATAAGAGCATAGGGATGCACAATGATTACGAGAGGATGCACAAAAAACTACAGTGTTCATATACCAACATATTAGGGATAATATCACCACGAATATCGATCCCAGATCAATAATGGGACCACAAAACGGCCCGATGCGTTTCATGGTTGTTAAGAGATCTAACCTCTTCTTCAGGGGCTGAAGAAAGATAGAGAAAGGTATAACAGCTTGGTCTCATACCTGTCTAGTTCATCCCCAAAAAGCACTTGAATCAGCCGTTCATCCCCACAGTATGGACATATAGTGGAACAGCAAATTCCCCTAGAGAGCACACAGGATGCCAGTCTCAGGAGATGTCTAAGAAACAAAAGTGCATTGTACCCTCCTGGTTCTTCTCATGGGGTCGCAGATCTGATGCCAGCTGGCAGACATTTCTCCACTATACCTTTTTAATATGTTGGCTGCCCTCTGAACAGCGATGTACAACATTACATGGTTAGAATATACAGTGGGGATCAAAAGTTTGGGCACCCCAGGTAAAAATGTGTATTAATGTGCATAACGAAGCCAAGGAAAGATGGAAAAATCTCCAAATGGCATCAAATTGCAGATTAGACATTCTTATAATATGTAAAAAAAAGTTAGATTTTATTTCCATCATTTACACTTTCAAAATTACAGAAAACAAAAAAATGGCGTCTGAAAAAGTTTGTGCACCCTGCAGAGTTAATATCTTGTACTGCCCCCTTTGGCAAGTATCACAGCTTGTAAACACTTTTTGTAGCCAGCCAAGAGTCTTTCAATTCTTGTTTGAGGTATCTTTGCTCATTCTTCCTTACAAAAGTGTTCCAGTTCTTTGAGATTTCTGGGCTGTCTGTCATGGACTGCTCTTTTAAGGTCTATCCATAGATTTTCAATAATGTTGAGGTCAGGAGATTGTGAAGGCCATGGCAAAACCTTCAGTTTACGCCTCTTGATGTAATCCCCCGTGGATTTTGAGGTGTGTTTAGGATTATTATCCATTTGTAGAAGCCATCCTCTCTTTAACTTCAGCTTTTTCACAGATGGCATCAAGTTACCATCCAAAATTTGCTGAAATTTTATTAAATCTATTTTTCCTTCTACTCGTGAAATGTTCCCTGTGCCACTGGCTGCAATACAACCCCAAAGCATGATTGATCCACCCCAATGCTTAACAGTTGGACAGAGGTTCTTTTCATTAAATTATTTCATTAAATAATTTCATTAAAATTTCTTCTCCAAACTTACCTTTGCTCATTCCGGCCAAAAAGAAATATTTTAACCTCATCGGTCCACGGAACTTGTTTCCAGAATACCTCAGGCTTGGCTATATGTTCATTTTCAAAGTTCAAACACTGATTTTTTGTGGTGAGGACGTAGAAGGGGTTTTCTTCTGATGACTCTTCCATGAAGACCATATTTGTACAAGTATCTCTTTATAGAGGAATAGTGTACCACAACTCCAGTGTCTGCCAGATCTTTCTGGAGGGATTGTGCAGTCAAACGTGGGTTTTGAATTGCTTTTATCACAATTCTGCAAGCTGTTCTGTCTGATATTTTTCTTGGTCTTCCAGATCTTGCTTTAACTTCCACTGTTCCCGATGACTGCCATTTCTTAATTGCATTCCGAACAGAGGATATTGACATCTAAAAACGCCTTGCTATCTTCTTATAGCCTTCTCCAGCTTTGTGAGCGTCAACTATTTTCAGTTTCAGTTTTCTAGACAACTGCTTAGAAGAACCCATGGTGCTGATTGTTGGTGCAAGGTCAAATGAGTCTGGCCATTTAAAACCTTTGAGATTGACATCACCTGGTCTTCTCAGACGATGATTGAGAACAATCCACAACACTGGCAGCTCTCAGCTTTGCAAAGGGGGCAGTGCATGCTATAAATTCTGCAGGGTGCCCAAACTTTTGCAGACACCATTTTTTGTTTTCTGTAATTTTGAAAGTGTAAATGATGGAAATAAAATCTAACTTTTTTTGACATATTATAAGAATGTCTAATCTGTAATTTGATGCCATTTGGAGATTTTTCCATCTTTCCTTGGCTTCGTTATGCGCATTAATACACATTTTTACCTGGGGTGCCCAAACTTTCGATCCTCACTGTACCACACAAATTTTTTATCATGTCTTTATTCAAATATTGTCTGAAAAAGATTGATTATATGCAAATACTGTTTGTTTACCATTACTTGTGTTTTCTTATAATGCTTATAGATGGGAATGTAATACATTATCAGCCCCTGTAGAAGAGGTTAGATCTCTTAACAACCTTGAAACGCGGTGAATCGTGGTGATATTATCCCTAATATGTTGGTATATGAACACTGTAGTTTTTTTGTGCATCCTCTAGTAATAATCATTGTGCATCTCTATGTTCTTATTGCTATTTATGTAATTCTTTTTTTTTATGCAATAAAATGTATACTTTGTTATAAACTTTGGAGACTACTGCCTAATTAAAGTACCACTAGAGGAAAAAATTGGTTCTGTATTCAGCTTATTAGGGATGTGGGCAGTTTGTCTCCATCCACAAAGTTTCTTGCACACCTAATAATTATAGCCAGTGAGGAGGAGAAGTCGCCCAGAGGAAGTGTTGCCCACGACCTAGATGGGGTAAGCACAGGGCTGGTGACCAACCAGGGCGGGGGGATGCTGGTGACCTGATTGACCGTTGGCTTTTCTGCCCCCCCCCCCCAAAAAAAAGACATACCATGTTTACCACATTTTAAAAACATTATAAAAGGTATAGCATTTAAATAACAAAGATCATATGGCACATAATAACATGTTAACTATACAGAATCAGTCATGTGCTGTCATTTGTAATAGTTCTTTCAAGTGCCAAAAACTCAAAGTTCAATTTTTTTATAGGGTTGCAAATAGAGAGACATATAGCAAGAAAAATGTGCCAGAGGTTCTGTCACCTTTTCCTTCTTTATTTAACAGGTAATAAAACATGAGTTGGGCTTAAAGGGATTGTGAAGGATTGTGTTTTTTCATCCTATGCATTAAGGTGAAAAAACAACTGGCGATGATCCCCCCAGCCCCCCGTTTGCTTACCTGAGCCCGTTCCCCTGCTGTGTGCATCCCCCGGCGTCCTCTTTTCATAGGAGTCTGGCCGTTGATTGGTTAGATAGGATAGATTGATAGCAGAGCAGCCATTGGCTAGCGCTGCTGTCAATCACATCCAATAACGTGGCCCGCTGAGCGTGTACGGCAGGGAGTGCACCCACAAGCTAACCCTCTCAGGATAGAGCTTCCCAGAGGGAGGTTAGCTATTGAGGGAAGGAGCCAAGACAGCCGCAGAGGGACCCTAGAAGATGAGGATCGGGCCCATTCTGTGCAAAACAAACTGCACATTGGAGGTAAGTATAACATGTTTATTATTAAAAAAAACAAAAAACAAAAAAACAAACCCAAACAACCCCTTCAAATAATAAATATAACTATTTCAAATTTTACTAATTTTAAGGAGAACCCACTAGTGAAGCTTTTACCATTATTAAAGTGGTTGTAAACCCTTACAATACACTTTGACCTACAGGTAAGCCTAGATTAAGGCTTACCTGTAGGTCCAAGAAATTTCTCCTAAACCTACACGGTTTAGGAGATATTTGCCAAAAGACAGGACCCGCTGTCTACGACGCATGCGCCGTAGACAGCGGCGCGCAGGCGCACTGAGCGCTTCACCCGTCAACGGCAATATGCTGCGTGCGCATGTACGGGAGTGACGTCATTGCGGCTCCACCGAATGACAGCGGCGGAGCAGCGAGACCCACCGAGAAGATGGATGCACCAGACTACAGGGGACAACGGTGACATCGCTGGCTCCTGTGTCAGGTAAGTGACACATAATGGACTACTATTCGATGCATAGTAGTCCATTATGCTTTACCTTTGCAGGGAATGAAAGAGGAAGCAAACTCATCAGGGTTTACTTCCTCTTTAAGTTCTATGGCATATGCAGATCAACATGTGCTTGATTTGCATATGCCTTAGTGTTGTGCAGCCAAATTTTATTATAAGTATCTGCATAAATTGTTATGTAGCCAAGTGGTAACTGGACTCCATAACTGTTGTATGGTCTATATGGCTAAACTTTTGATCACAATAGGGAAGACTATAAAAGTTTATTTCTCCTTTACATCAATTTATTTAAAATCTAAATCAAAGAAAGTCCATAGCCTGCAAGGAGCACTGTCCTCTAATAAAATGAAGTCATCACATGAAGCTTGAAACCAGGGGAACCAGAGCAATATGGCTGAGGTCTTAGTGGAAGAGTACCTAAAACAAGCAGTTTCTCTGGGCTTAAAGGAATGCTATACTAACCAAATAAGTTGGCAACCATTGTTGAACTATCATCTGTAAAATTATATTTAACTTGATTTCTAGCTGGTCCAAAGGCTTCTTTTTAGCTGCCTGCTAGCAAACTGATTTAGATTAAAAATGGAAATGCACAACCCATGGTGGTTTTATGCTCTTCCCACCCTGCCCCAACCAGCTTGAGTATTCCAGTCCGTACAAATATATCACCCAATCTGCAGGCCCTGCCCCCATTTCTTGTCTAAGCCGACGCCTCCTCCTTTTCCATTCTTATTTTGACTGTTTGTCTTTCTCTTTCTTGGCCTAGGTCTACATCTCCTTCCTTTACCTTTTTTTTCTTACTTGTCTCTCACTTTTTCTCTTTCCACTCCACCCTCCGCTACTCTGTCCCTCCCTATTCCAGCCCTCCACCACCCCCCCTTTTTTAATTTTTAAACATTTCCTTTCCTCCTCTCCTTCACCAAGGGATGACAATCCTACCCACTTACCCCCCGTTTTTTTGTTTGTTTTGTTTTGTTTTGTTTGTTCGTCTCACCATGTCTTGGACCTCCGAGTGCAATTATACATTCCCACTTCCGGCACTATCGCCCGGATACTTCTACTATTCGCATTTACACTTTGAAAAAGTGTTTTGTTTGTATTTACATGAAATGTGATGTTTTGCCTTTTCTTTTTCTTCAGGCCTGTATTTTGGCATTGTTTTACTCAATAAAAACTATTGTACCAAAAAACAAAAAAAAAAATAAAAAAAAAGGAGAGGGAAAATGAAAATGCGCAAGGAAAATTTAGAAGGCTGGGTAAATCTGTACTAACAAAATAAGTTGGCAACCATTGTTGAACTATCTTCTGTAAAAATATATTTACCTGGATTTTTAGCTGGCACAATGTGAGTATAGTCTCAGATTCACAGAAGTTTGTATTAAATAAACATACCCTCATTCAAAATTCATAATGCAGAAAAATTGGTTGGTATTTAGGTGCCAAATCAGTTGCTCATACTGACCCTATGCAACTACACCCAAAAGGATTGTTGGTTGGACTATCCTGGTACTTGGTAATCAAAAAATGGATAATAATTACAAATATATAAAGTTTAATAAAGGCAAAAAACAATTACATAGGCAACAATACTTTAAAATAATATACAGTGTACACTACAATTGATGAACTACTGGCGGGTTCCCCCGAAAAGTTTTGAATGAAGAGGAGTATACACAATTCCCTCAACTAGTTTCGTGGAAAAAACGCTTCATCAGGAGGAGGATCTATAAAGCCGATAATACATTTGAAGAGAACATAAACAAAACAGAGCAAAAAAAAAAAAAAAAAAAATATATATATATATATATATATATATATATATATATATATATATATATATATATATATATATATATATATAAACATCTCAAGAAATTATATTACAAACCATGTGAAGATAAGGAGATCAGCTCACCCCCACCAAGGCAAAACTTGCAGACCAGAGGGTCCATCAATTCCCCCGGCGGCGCACACGGGGATTGTATTAAACAGGCTCTGATTGAGAAAATGATGTAGCTATTATAAAAAGTTATATTAAATGTTATAGCCAGTATGTACACACAACCAGGTGTGACCAGGTGGCAGTACTCTAACTACCTTTGGCACCTACATACCAACCAATTTTTCTGGATTTGTAGCTTGTCCAAAGTCTTCTTTTTACCTGCCTGCGAGCAAACTGATTGAGATTGAAAATTAAAAAGTGCGGAGGAGGGATGGAGGAGCTGTCAGGAAGTAATCTGGAGTAAAGATCTTCATCATTGGAATTGGTGTCAAGCTGTTGTGACCGGAGAACACAGGACTTGTAAATAGGATAAGATCGGTAAAGAAGAAGAAGCCGTAAACCAGAAGAGAGTAGATCAGCGTTCTGTGGCTGGGGAATACAGAACTTGCCCTTTAGAGAAGGTCAGCAAGAGAGAAACGAAGGAGAAGTTATTCAGAGTAGTGCAGAATGCTGTGGCCGGGGAAATCAGCATTTGCAGCAATGGACTGGCTGGAAACAGTAGTCTGCCTATTACCATATGTCAGGCTGTCGGGGAGAGGCACCATGTGTCTCTGGCCTGGTGAAGCACCCTGGTAATACCTTCCAAAAGACTGTGTGGTCACTAGATTCACTGAGCTGTGGGGGAGAGGCTGTGTATGTCTCTGGTTTAGTGATTTGCTGATGCAACACCTTTGTGGTCTACGAGTCGCGATTATTCGGAGTGATCCTTTCTTGTTTCAATGGAAGGAAGAGCAACAGTAATTTAACAGTTTTGCAGTAGAAGATTTGTACAAGGAGAAAGGAACTCAGAAGAGGGATATCCTGCAGCAGTCAGTGCAAGAAAGGAGGAGCAATAGCCTGCAGATGAGATAGGCTGAAGAAGTAGGCAGCAAATGTTAAAAATGCAACAGTTCAAGGCAAAAGTTACTAATTAATGCTCTACTGATGTAATGATCAGTCAATAAGTGCTATGGGCATCCCATATCTTTCCTTATCCTACCTAAGTTGTGTCCCATAATAAACACAACAAAACTAAGCAAATGACTGCTCATTGTCTCAGAAATGATAGATGGGGGTCTGGCAGTAGGGTGATTTGGTGGTTGTTAGCAACCAGTGGTAACCACACCACTACATAAAAAATATAGCTTTTTTTCCAAAATTGTGGCTCTTTTTTGGTTTATATCGCAAAAAATAAATACCGCAGAGGTGATCAAATGCCACCAAAAGAAAGTTCTATTTGTAGGAGAAAGGACAACTTTGTTTGGGTGCAACATCGCACAAACGCACAATTGTCAATTAAAGTGACGCAGTGCTGTATCGCAAAAAATAGTCTGGTCATTAAGGGGGCAAATCCTTCCGGGGCTGAAGTGGTTAAAAAAAAGATATTACCTTTTAAAATTAGCACTGACATCATCACTGTGTTAAACCTAGCTAGTTGTTGGTGTAAACCAAACAGTCTACCCACTACACACTGCCTGTAGAAAACTACAAGCATTTTCAGAGGGAAGTAGGCAAAAGTAGCCTTCATATTTATTTCAGTATAGTTTCCCTTTAAGAGTTTTTCAGAAATGTAATAAAAACACAAAATATATTTTTCGATAACATATTCATTGGACCAATGAGCTGAACTGAAAATGATTAAAATAAACAGATTCCTGAAACAATCAGTAATATGTTCTTTTGACTGCTTCGACTTTCATTATAAATTCAAAGTATAAAATATAACATTGAAAATAATTACTTTTATATTTAAGACTACAGCTTTATACTTGAGACTACTTTGTACTTGTATCCAGACCTCTGCCACAATTTTGTATTGCATTTTGTCTTAAAGTTATTAATTTAATTTTCTTATTATCTCTTTGTTGTTTCCAGGGCAAACATTTCCTAAACAATTGGTTATTACCAGTTACTTACGCTTTGCTGCTCAACATCATACAGTTGATATATTACAAGTTCTCTGCAACAGTCTCTTATTCTTGTTTTAGTAACTAATAATTAAAACAACCTCTACTTGAATGCAATTCAGAAGTGATTTTGACACACAGAGATACTTTATTTATATCACAATCAATCTGTGCTCCATATGACATTTTATGAATAATATAATAATATTTTGTATTTGCGTGTTTGTAAAGTCAGAACTTCGGTTTTTTTATCTTACTGCATTCTATGCATTCGATGTTGTAGGAATGTCTCAGCTGCCCAGGACTCCCCTCCTCATTGGCTGAGACAGCAGCACTGCACCATTTCCTCCCGTTGCTGTCAAAGTTAGTCCGCCAATGACAAGAGAAAAGGAGTGGGGCCAGGTCGCGGCTCCATGGCTGAATGGACTCATGGAGCTGTGACTTGGCACGGGTGCCCCCATTGCAAGCTACTTGCTGTAGGGGCACTCAGCAGGAGGGAGGGGCCAGGAGCACAGAACAGGGACCCGAAAAGAGTAGGATCCGGGTTGCTCTGTGCAATTTCATTGCACAGTGCAGGAGAGAATAACATGTTATTTTTACCTAATAAAAAAAATGAGACAATCACTTTAAGCTCCACAAAAATATCAATATTTAGTATAGTATAATACACAGACTAACATGGTTTTAGGTAAGTGTTATGTTCTAATTTTTCAAGTTTATAGGTGTTTAAAGTGATGTTACATTTTTTCTCTTTTCAAACAAAATCTTTGTTTAAAAAAAGGAACATTTAATACTGGACTGACCATGACACTAGATTCACAGTGCTACGAGTTGTACAAATAGAGAGCTGCTTGTCATCTGATTTTGTTCCTTATGTTTTTCCAAGCTTTATTTTAACAATTTTTATTTCTGGAGTCATAGTCTATTTGATTGTCAATTGTCTGTTAGTGATAGAGAATTGTAACAGAATGGTGTAACAATTTTGGCATTCCGAAAATAATATAAACAGTAAATAAACACACATATATATGACCAATAAATGTTTGAATTAATTTGAGAAAAGCAAGTGCCTGGTGAATTATTCCCATTTGTCCATACATTGAGTGTGAAAAAACTGGGCAGAATTAGTTCCTAGTTGCAATTTCACGTGCGGTTATGTGAGCATAATATGGGAGGAGCTGTGTGTGAACATGAACTTCAGCTATTGAACTCAGTAAATACCATAGACAGGCATATACTGTACATGAAAGTCCTGGTTTAACCTTCTTAGTGGTAATCCTGAGTGTGGCTCGGGGTGAGTTTTCCATACCAAGAGCAGTAACCCCGAGCCACACTCATCGCAGTATCCAGGGAAAGTAACTTACCTTGTCCCCTGGATCCTGCGACATCTCTCCACTGTGTGCGGTGACTGTGTCTTCCGCCCAATGCTCTGTATGCCAGGCTCTGTTCCCTCCGAGCGGCACGATGCATGGGGACGGAGCCCAGTGGGAAATTCAAAAAGTGCAAAACACAAAACACATACAGTACACTGTAATCTTATATATTACATTACTGTATCAAGAAGAGATAGAAAGATTAGTCCATCAAGCTCATGACAGACACGATAAATTTTCCTACACATGGGCATGCTGGATACACTTCCGAACTCTCAAACCCCCTACCACCACTGCCATTGCTACTCACCCTGCACTAATACTGGACCATGTGTCCTCTTCAATACCCTCATGACCGTCATGCTTGTACCGGTCTCTACCACCCTTTCCTTAATGCCCATTCTCCGGTTTCTCCTCAGGCATATACATTAATTACCACCTTATCCTACCTCTTTCATCCTACTCCACCCATGCGTTTACACTATTTGACTGACCCTATGTTACCCCCCCCCCACCCTTATGGGCGCACAGGTGCCCCCCCTCTAATCCCTACACACTCTTATGACTGTTTTATCTGATGCAAATATAAATAATTCACTCACTAGCTCTTATGGTGTCTCCCTCATTATCGCACTTTGCATTTGCTAACCCTTACCCGTCCACAGCGAGATCCCTTTTGGGGTGGATGGCTGCTTCGGAGACTCGATAAGATTTCCATGAGCCCTCGATTTTCATACTATACTTTTTTCACTCATTTTTTTATCCATTGCTTCAGTGGATACTTCCCTTACAGCTTAGTATCCTCTGAAGGCTCATATTAGACTCCACATTGGGAAGTGGACATGTGCTGTGTTCTATAGACACCCGAACCTTATATTGGCTTTTCTCAGCAGTTCCTATATACAACTTTTCAATTGTTACCTGCATAAGATCCCATGCTCGACTGCATATGTCTACACATTTGCTTTCTCTGTATGTCTTACTTAATTGAGTACTAATAGTTTTCTAAGTTTGCTTCTGTTTCATTGATACAAGTTGAACTGTATTTCCCTTGAGATGTTCAATTACTATTTCTGTATCTTGTTGTACGTACTTACGTTGCTTGCATTTTACGATGCCTAATAAACTTTATTTGGAAAAAAAAAAAAATTACATTACTGTATCAAATAGTTTCACATTCCTTTTGTCCCTAATGCTTTGTCCGGTACCCTGCATACAGTTTTATATTATATATACTGTTCTTTCTGCCTGGAAACTTGAGATTGTCCATAGCAACCAAAAAGTGTGTCTTTACGTCAAAAGTGATTTTAGACCAGCTAGAAAACAGCGATAGTAAATTAGAATCACTTGTAGAATTGACCGATAGTGATTCGTGGGAAATTCATCATCAAACGCTGAAAGTAACAACAGCGAAAATTCTGCAACTGCACACATTTCAGTGTTTTTGAGATGATTACATTATTGAATACATTTTGTTATTATTGTATTAATATTTTTGATAATTATTTATAGTTATTTATTATATTATAGTTGTGTTTCAAGCTTTATCATATCCGGGATGTCTACTAGACTCTTGTTTGAACAGATTTAAGTGAGTTATTCCTAAGAATTAGAGGCCTACAATATAAAACACCAAATTTCCATGCAAAGCAAAGTATCGCTTTTAGTCTCAAAAATCTGACATAATCATACCACCAGGGAGGTTTAAAAGAAAATGCAAAATGAACTTCTGCAAAAGTTTATATTTACATTGGTTGTAAAGGCTAGACATTTTTTATCTTATAGCATTCCCTGTATTGAGGTAAAAAATTACACAGTATTTGTATGCCCCCCCCCCCCAAATATTTATCTGAACCCTTAATAAATGCAGCGCTGTCCTCGTCTGTAAATCTCTCCTCTTTTGCTGTATTCATAGGACAAAGGCAACAGTGGGAGCCATTGGCTTCTGTAACTGCCAAGCCAATCCTGTGAGGAGGGAATGGGGGGCAGGGCCAAGCCATGCTGTGTGTATCTATGAACACAACCTGATTCTGCCACTTTCTGTATGCCCTCTCTATTCTGACCACAAAAATCAGGGCTGCTCAGCCCTGATTAGTGTGGTCAAAGTACGTCCCTCCATCATACGATGCCTTGCTCTGCTCTCCTCTTTCCCCCCTCACCCTCTCCTTCCTGCCTGTCAGCTGTGTCTGTGTCTCTGTCTCCGACCCGCCGCTACTACTATTAAAAATAAAAACCTACAATGGTCACTGCCAGCCCCTCAGAAGGAGATCACGGCTACTGCCACAGAAGCAATCCATCGGAGCTGTAACGCATCCGCGAGTCATGTGACAGGCCTGAAGACAGCTGAAATTCGGTATTTAGACAGCTCTTTTTTTAAACTAAGTACATAGTGTGCTATTCCAGCTTCTAATAGAGGGGCTGGCATAGTCTTTTATAAATGGGTTAACAAATCCTTTAATGTTTTTAAGGTAATGCACAAGGCTGTTTTACCCTTCTTGCTATCTTGTCATTTAGAACCAAAGATTTCCCCAATCAGAAAAGGGCACGATGCTGGTCATCAAGCTTTTCAGTGCTGGGGCTATCTGGCTTTTCATTTAACTTTAGGATTAATGTGGTGATTTGGTCTTTTACGTGTGAATATAGAAATTGCAAATGATGGAAGCAAACAGCGTGTTTACATTTTTTATAAAGTGGCAATAATGTATGCACAAAATTCTTTAAAACACAGTTCGTTTTTTTAAGGGTTTAGTATTGTTTTCCAACAGAAAAAATAACATCTGGGATTATATGATTTGACTGAGTCTAAGAAAAGCAATTATGTTTTTTTTCTGGGTTTGCCAAAGTATCAAATTAAAAATATACATGTCTACATATATATATCTTAGAACATCTAAATAGGAACATCCACTGGTGCTACATACATGCAGAAAATAGAATATAAGTGAAAAATAAATGTAAGTGAAAAATAAATATAATCATTCACAACTTCTTTCTCAAAAAGTGAAAGTGCTAAATTAGTCCCAAAATATACAGTCCGGTGTCAAATTGCAAGAAAACTTCCAAGGTGTATTCTTCATGCATACAACACCACCACCACCGTGAAACTGGGGGAGGCTTACCGGAAGACTTGGACTTAGCTAGGCGTATGCCCCCAAGTCATGTAGGCTTATGGATGTAATTCAACCCAATAGGCATAAGTAATCCACAGATTCAGCTCCCACCACAACATCAATTTGGCAAAGATTTGTTGTTATCCAATAAGAGATGGGGTAATGGTATTGGTATTGTGCATAAAACCATAAAGATAGAAATCCAACATAACGTAATATTGTCACAAAAAGTACTTTAATAGATAAGGCGTAAAAAGGAACACTCACATTTTTAAGGTATCAAAACGGCATATACATAAAAGAATGCAAGCAATGTCTGCAAAGGAGTCCACCCTGGGACATCGCTTGCATTCTTTTATGTATATGCCGTTTGTTTGCAACTCTGCTTGCAACTCGGAAGGATGCAGGACAGGGCTTGTTGTGCCCCCATGTCTCCATACAGCTAGTGATGATGATGCAAGATTTGTCAGCTCTACCCCCTCCTCCTCCTCTTTCTCCTCCATGCCCACCTAATTTGTGATATGCCCACCAGGTGGAACTTGACTTTGGGTATGCTGCAGTAGCTGCACATGCAGCAGAGGGCCGTCAACATGTACCTGTATGAGTATGGCACAATGACAGGCTCAGGCCAGCTCTGCTTTTTTCCCCATGCCAATGGCTGCTCATAAAGGATGCATACACTGTACTGTCAGCGTTTGAGGAGGCCACAAGGATGGTGAGCAGTCACAATGCATGCATCAATGACACAATCCCTGTTGTGCGCCTGCAGACTCATTATGACATTATGAACAGGGCACTTGAGGCAGAGTAGCGGGACAAACAGGAGGACTTCCTTTCCTCTCAAGGCCCACTTTATGTAGACACCATTGTTCGTATGCCACAAAACACACAAGAGGAGAGAGAGGAGGAGGAACAGGATTCTGGCAGTTCGGAGGCATTGAAGCAGAGGAAGACATACGTTAAACAGTAAGAGATGGTTTTCCATCCCCAGAACCCTTGGGAGTAGTACATGCCTGGGAGGAGGCAGTTCCAGATACTGTAATCCTCAGTGACCTGAGGAATCGGTGCATGGGCTCCCTCATGTTTCAAAAACTACGAAAGGACCCAAGAATATTCAGCGTTAAGGGAAATTATCACTATTGGAAAGTCTCAGAACTCATCCCGTCCCCACAGAGAGTGCTAAAGATTAAATCTCTTGAGAACACATTAAAGAGGAGTGTATAGAACGCTTTTCCCGACTCTGGTAGGTTACAGTGTTGTGTAAAATTTAGTTTTGAGGCTTCTGTTGGTCAAGCACCTGCATCACATGGTGGACAATTATCTAGGGAAGAATACAGAGATGGAGAGCTTTCCAGTCGACGATCCACTGGCTTACTTGGTCATGAGAATAGACCACTGGCCAGAACTTGCCCAGTGTGCTATTGAGCTGCTTGCATCCAGCATGCTTTCCGAACAGTCATTCAGTGCTGCTGCAGGAGGGTTGTTACTTATCATAGCATGCATCTGTCCACAAACACTGTGGACTGTCTGACTTTTATCAAAATTAATCAGTCCTGGATTACCAGCAGCTATGAAGTTCCTGATGCCAATGCCGCAAATTAAGTATTTTTGGGATGTCAAATCTCTGCAGGACTTCTAGGCTGCCCAGTGTTGTGGGTGTTGATTTCATCTGGAAGAATGTTATGGTGTAGGTTTCATGGGCACAATTAACACTCAAAGAACAATTTTTCAACACCAGTTTGACAGGGACTGTATTTTTTTTCGGCTGTAGCAGATGGGGTAGAGAAATTTTTCTGCTATAGTCCAAAGCTGGTTGTGTGCTTCTGGCAAATGTGTTGCAAGGACCTGGGAAACCCTGCACTATACCATCATCCCTGTAAGTGGAGGATGTTGGGAGGTCATAAGGTTTAGCAAGGACAGACTGAGGTGAGACAAAGTTTGCAAATAGCAACAGTGCGATCGGCTGCACATGTACTAAAAAAAGGCCCAGACAGCTGAGCTATGGGAAGTGGGCTGGAAGATAACAGCTCCATAATGTCATGGAATAGGGTGGCTGCTCTCTACTCTTCCATGATGGCTGCCTCTGTGGGATTGAGCTTCACCCTCACTTTGCTCATCCACTCTATCCAGCACCCAAGATGAGTCAGTGACCTCATTATCATCATCTCTTCCATCCTCATTACCACTGGAGACAACTTGACAATATGCTTCAGTTGAGGAAACATGAATGCCAAGGTGCAAGTGGCTGCTGTTGTGTTAAACTAACTCTGCTGACGACTCCATGCCTGATTCTGGGGCTATGGCAGGAATATCTGTGGACAAGGAGGCAGGGTTTGCCACTCTGGCAGCTGCAGGGGACTGCACACTAGTCTCTGTTTGGGTGACAGAGGATGAGGAGGATGAGGACATTTTAGTAAGCCAGTCTACCACCTCTTCTGCATGCTGTGGCTGGATAACATGGACAACATCACAAAACAGAGGAAATTATGCCCTGCTTGAGAACTGACCACGTCCACCATTGCCTGTAGACAAATATACTGCTGGCCCCCTTACAGTGCCATGAGAAGGTCTGCCTCTCTTTGCTATCCTCCCAGACATGATGGTGGGGGGGGGGTTGCTTATTAACAAAATGTAATAAAGATGTGTAAATGTGTACATGGATGCACTTTAATCAATGGAAAGTGGTGTTTGGTGCACTTTAATTTGAGTATTCACGACACAGACACACTCCACACTATAATATACTGCAATATACTGTGTCAAATGTGCAGTGACGCACAGAACTATATGCTGTTAAACTTGCAGTAATGCAATGAAATATATGGCATTAAACCTGCATTAACTCAATTAAATATACAGCGTTAAACTTGCAGTAACGCAATATAATACAAGATGCTAAACTTTCAGTAATGCACAGAACTATACAGTGTTAAAATTGCAGTAACGCAATGAACTATATGGCGTTAAACTTGCAGTAATGCACAGAACTATACGATGTTAAACTTGCAGTAATGCACAGAACTATACAATGTTAAACTTGCAGTAATGCACAGAACTAGATGGTGTTAAACTTGCAGTAACGCAATGAAATATACTGTGTTAAATGGTCACTACACTCACACTGACTGAACTATCCCTACATTCACACTAATGTAAAGATGAATGGTCGCACTACACTCAGAATGACTGAACTATCCCTACATTCACACTAATGTAAAGATGAATGATTGCAATACACTCACACTGAACTATCACTAGATTCAGGCTAAACTGATATTCTACACTAACAATATAATCAGAATAGCACACTATAGCACACTAACTGTCTAATAGCACCAAACAGAGTCCTATTCTATCTCTCTTCACGTCGCTATCACACTACAAATGGCCGCTATGGAAATTATTATACATTTTATAGTGTGGGGCGGGATTAAGAGCAATGAGCCATGATTGGATACAGTCATCATGACAGCGTCCAATCATGGCTCTGACAGTCTGTGCTCTGATTGGGCGAAGCTTTTATTGCTTCAGCCAATTAGGCATTTCAATGCAGTGTGTGGTGGCGCAGTGTATTGTGGTCGTTTGGAGGGCCGAACAAATGGACTAATGAGCCTATAGTTCGGTTTTTTCGGGCTGAACCATTCACTCATCCCTACATCTGACCACTTTCTCCCATAATAATGTGACAGATTGGGATGGGTGAACGGTTCTGCCCAAGCATAAGCACAAACTTTGGTTGTTCAAACGTTCTGCGAGCAATGAACATTATGCAGTGTTCGCGGCAAATTCGAAAGCTATGGAACCCGTTAAAGTCTATGGGACACTAACATGAAAAACCAAAAGTGCTCATTTTCAAGACTTATATGCAAGTTATTGTCATAAAAAGTGTTTGGGGACCTGGGTCCTGCCCCAGGGGACATGTATCAATGCATAAAAAAGTTTTAAAAACTGTAGTTTTTTCAGGGGGGCAATGATTTTAATAATGCTTAAAGTAAAAAAAAAAGAAATATTCCTTTAAATATTGTGCCTGGGGGGTGTCTATAGTATGCCTGTAAAGTGGTGCAGTTTTCCCGTGTTTAGAACAGTACCATAGTAAAATGACATTTCTACAGGAAAAAAAGTAATTTAAAACTGATTGCGGCTGTAATGAATTGTCGGGTCTCGGCAATATAGATAAAACTCGTTGAAAAAATGGCATGGGTTCCCCCAGTCCATTATCAGGCCCTTCAGATCTAGTATGGATATTAAGGGGAACTCTGCGCCAATTTTTTAAAAAATGGCATAGGCTTTCAGGTCTGGGATGGATTGTAAGTGGGACCCTATACCAAGATTCAAAAAAAATGGCGTAAGAGCCCCTCCCCCAAATCCATACCAAAGCCTTATCTGAGCACGCAACCTAGCAGATAAATAGAAAGTGATCCTGCGCAATGGTATACAATGCATAAACTATAATAGTGAAAATAGGTTGTCAGGTCACCAGAGACCAGGTGACAGATGCAATCTGTAGGAGTCGAAAGTGCACCGCTAGGTAGTGGACCTTAGGACTGACTGCTGTGGATTGTACCCAGGGAGATTCAGGACACAGGTCTACAGGATCACTAACTCAGATCCCAATGGGAGCTGGAGCCTAGATTCCTCAGGGTGTGGAGTCTAAGAGCCAGCGGGTGTTCTCCAGAGCCTCCAATGGTGAGGATAGACTTTGCTGCAGTCTGGCTCCAGGTCGCAGCCCCTAGGGTCTCACAGCTCACGCTCACAGTAGACTACAGGAGAAGGAAGCAGCAGGCTGGAACGACAGGGATAGTAAGGGGATACGGAAGAGGTCAGGGCAACTAGCAGACAGGAACAACAGAGTACACACCAAAGGTTCAGGGTCACAGGCAGACAGGGATCGTCAGGGACATGCAAAAGGTCAAGGTCGCAAGCAGACAGGAACCGTTGAGAACGCGCCAAGATCGGTAACAGAGTCAAATGTAGAGCACACGGCAAGCAGGAAACAGGAAGACAAACACACAATGGATACACAATGGTTTATCAGCACCGCTGGCTTGCAGTGCACAGGTTAATATAGCGTTCCCTGATAGGGCCTGGGGTGGAGCCATGCTTAGAGGAGAGGTTATAAAAACCACCAGGTGGAAGTGGCTGGCCTCTTAGTCAGAACACATGAGGGAAGGTAAGCAAACAGAGGAAGATCACTGCATAACCATGACACAGGTGAATATAAAAATATTTAAATATATTTTCAAATGTGTGTATATAAATAAATATGTGATATGAAATAGTTTAAAAGGCACTTAATAAATAAACGACTTTCCCTTTTTTTCCCCTTGGTGAGTTTCACACACTATTAGATATAGATGTGGATGCAGTGGCTTTGTACACATTGAACCAGCTATAGGGATGGAAGGCCTCCTGGTGGCAGATACTGGAATAGGCGAGGAGGCTATCCAGCACAACCTTATGCTGACACAATGAAGCAGTGGAGCTATAGGGACGGAAGGCCCCCTGTGGCAGATATCGAAATAGGCGAGGAGGCTATCCAATATTATGCTGACATAACTAAGGAGTGGAGGTGAGAGTTCTGAGAGCTCATTACTGGATTACACATCTCTATCTGTGTGCTTTATTCACTTCTGCTGGATAGTTATATATGGGAGCATAAGAACACTACTCTAGAGACTTTTTTAATACATTTTTTAATTGAATACTTTATGGACATATTTCTCTGATTCATGGACATTTATTAAGTGCCTTTTAAATGATTTCATATCACATATTTATGTATATACATATTTATATACATATTTATTTATTTATATATTTGAAAATATATTTAAATATGTTTATATAATATTTTATATTCACCTGTTTTCACTATTATAGTTTATGCAGTGTATACCGTTGCGCCGGATCACTTTCTATTTATTTACTTTTTAGTGTAACGCTATTAGATTCTGCTGCAGGTCTATTTCATAGCACTTTGTTGCACTTTATTGCATTTGATTTTGCACTTGTGTCATCCAGGTATTTATGGATTGGTAAGGCTGGGTGAATTTTTTGGCTGCTAGCATATTTTTGGCACTTTCATTGCACTGTATTTATCATAGCAATTTAGCAAATTTTTATGCACTGGTTTCTGCGATTATAACAACACTTTAGCAAAAAATGTTTACACTGCGGTTTGTGACTACCCTTTTTCATTATTTGATAGCTTATCCATATTGTTTATATATAGTAGCACGAAAGGCAACTGTTGTTGTTTTGTACGCAACCTAGCAGGCCACAGGAAAAGAGGGGGGACGAGAGAGCGCCCCACCCTCCTGAACTGTACCTGGTCACATGCCCTCAACATGGGGAATTCGCCACTACCTCTCCAGCTGCCCTGTCCCACAGTGGCCTCCTCTGGACTCAAGGAGGTGGTGTCTGACTTCTCCTCTCCTCACAATGCACCTTCCAAGTACTTCCCACACCTCCCTCTCTTTCCCCCTGCTCATTCGAACTGCACTGCATTCGTCTTTTCTCACTATCTTGTATGAAGGTCACAGTCATTTATTGGTCTCCTGGACCAGTGTTACGCTGGATGACTTCTCTGCATGGCTACCCTACTTTCTCTCATCTGAAGTGCCTGCCATCATCCTAGGTCACTTTACCATTCCAATCAATTTTAATACTGCTACCACTTCTAAACTACGCAACCTAACCTCCTCTTTTAATCTAACACAATGGACAGAAACCACCACTCACTCCAAAGGCAACACTCTGGACCTTGTAGTCTCCCATCACTGCACCCCCTGCAATCTCTCTAACACACCCTTTCCTCTCTCTAATCACAACCTTATCCGTTTCACACTCTCCTTGTCTCCTACATTCCATGCTGCCATCCCACAAACCACTACGCGCAGAAACCTTCACAACCTCAACCCTTCCCTTCTTCACTCTGCTGCTGATGGCCTTTATGACAAAATCGCACCCCTGTCCCGCCCAGACCTAACCACTTCCCTCTACAACACCCCATTGTCATCCTCCCTAGACATACTTGCTCCTCTTTCTACACGCAGAACCAGGCCCCATCTGCCACAACCCTGGCAAACAGATGACACCAGAAGTCTCAAAAGACACAGCCGTGCTCTTGAGCGAGCATGGCGTAAATCTAAATCCTTGCAAGGCTTTACCTTCTACAAATCTGCCCTTCTCAAATACAACTCCTGCCTCCACACTGCTAAACAAACCTATTACAACACTCTTATCAAAACCCTCTCATCCAAACCTTGTCGACTCTTTTCTACCCTTAATTCTTTACTTCACCCCACAATGCCCCCACCCACAAACGTGCTTACCGTCAACCATTTAAATAGCAAAATCAACACAATCGCAAGGAGATATCCAACATTAAAATTCCTCCCCTATCCAACACATCAGGTCCAACACCACACTCTATACTCTCCTCCTTTTGCCCAGTTACCAAAGATGAAGTTGATAAACTCCTCTCCATGGCCCACCTCACTACCTCTCCCCTGGACCCTGTCCCCTCTCAATTACAGCAACCACCTTCCCACTCTATTCTAAACTTCCTAACCCACATCTTCAACCTCTCCCTCTCCTCCAGCACCTTTCATTCCCTGCTCAAACATGCACTGGTTATCCCCATACTCAAAAAAACCTCACTAGATCCCACCTGTTTGAGTAACTTAAGACCCATCTCCCTGCTCTCATTTGCCTCCAAGCTCATCGAACGCCTTGTCCATGACCAAATGAGTCGCTACCTCACGGACAACAACCTTCTCGACCCCCTACAGTAGGGATCCTCAAACTACGGCCCTCCAGCTGTTGCAAAACTATACATCCCATGAGGCATTGTAAAGCTCTGACATTCACAGACATGACTAGGCATGATGGGAATTGTAGTTCCTGAACAACTGGAGGGCCGTAGTTTGAAGACCCATGCCCCACAGTCTGGTTTCCACCCACAACATTCTACTGAAACTGCCCTACTAAAACTCACCAATGATCTACTAACTGCTAAAACCAATGGGCACTACTCCATACTCATACTTTTAGACCTCTCTGCTGCTTTTGACACAGTTGACCACCTGCTCCTCCACAGCAAATTACACTCCCTGGCCTCCGTGATTCTGCTTTATCCTGGTTCTCCTCCTACCTATCTCAGCGCACTTTCAGTGTCACTTATAACTCCATCTCCTCTCCCTTTCCTCTTTCTGTTGGGGTACCCCCAAGGCTCCGTCCTTTGGTCTCTCCTATTCTCACTCTATACCTCTTCCCTGGGCCAGTTGATAACCTCCCTTGGCTTCCAATACCACCTCTATGCTGATGACATCCAGATCTATCTCTCCACTCCTCAACTCACCCCCTCGATCTCCTTACGGATCTCAAACTTACTGAATGACATATCGATATGGATGTCACACCACTTCCTCAAACTCAATTTTAGCAAAAAAATAAAAAATAAAAATGTCCTGTGATGTAGATCCATTTCACGCCGCACGATGATCTGGGGGTCCCCTTGTTAAAGGGGGCTTCCAGATTTTGATAAGCCCCCCACCCACAGGCCCCCACAACCATTGGGCAAGGGTTGTGGGGATGAGGCCCTTGTCGCCATCAACATGGGGACAAGGTGCTTTGGGGACCCCAAAGCATCCTCCCCATATTGAGGGCATGTGGCCTGGTATGGTTCACTGGGGGGGGGCACTCTCTCATTCCCCCCCTCTTTTCCTGTGGCCTGCCAGATTGTGTGCTCAGGAAAAAGTCTGGTATCGATTTTGGGGGATCCCTAAGCCATGTTTTTTATTTTGGCACAGGGTTCCCCTTAAAGAGGAAGTAAACCCTGATGGGTTTACTTCCTCTTTGATTCCCTGCAAAGGTAAAGCATAATGGACTACTATGCATCGCATAGTAGTCCATTATGTGTCACTTACCTGACACAGGAGCCAGCGAAGTCACCTCTGTCCCCTGTAGTTCCGAGCGTCCATCTTCTTGGTGGGTCTCTGTGGGTCTCGCTGCTCCGGTGCTGTGATTCGCCGGAGCAGCGATGACGTCACTCCCGTACATGCGCATGGGAGCCGGCACTCGCGGCATATCGCCACGATCTGTGGCTTACCCAGTGCGCCTGCACGCCGCTGTCTATGGCGCATGCACCGTAGACAGCGATGGCTGTGTTCAGGTAAATATCTCCTAAACTGCATAGGTTTAGGAGATATTTCTTGGACCAACAGGTAAGCCTTAATCTAGGCTTACCTGTAGGTCAAAGTGGTTTGTAAGGGTTTACAACCACTTTAAAATCCATACCAGACCTAAAGGGTCTGGTATGTATTTTGGGGGGACCCCTACATCTTTTTTTTTATTTGGTGCCGAGCTTAATATAGATACCAGACCTGAAGGGCCTGGTATGGATTTTGGGGGATCCCCCCATGCAATTTATTTTACATTTTTGGTTTAGGGTTCCCCTTAATATTCACACCAGACCCAAAGGGCCTGGTAATGGACTGGGGGGCATGCTGTTTTTTTCAATGAGTTTTATCTATATTGCTGAGACCCGACAATTCATTACACCCGCAATCAGTTTTAAATGACTTTTTCCCTTTAGAAATGTCGTTTTGCTGTGGTACCGTTCTAGACACGGGAAAACAGTGCAACTTTACAGGCATGCTATAGACACCCCCCAGGAACGATATTTAAAGGAATATTTTATTTTTATTGTTTCACTTTAAGCATTATTAAAATCACTGCCACTCCCAAAAAAACTGACATTTTTACAACTTTTTTTGCATTGGTACACGTCCCCTGGGGCAGGACCCAGGTCGCAAAACACTTTTTATGACAATACCATGCATATAAGCCTTTAAAATTAGCACTTTTGATTTTTCCATTTCCCATAGACATAGGGGTTCCACGGTGTTTGCCTGTTCACCCACATTTTTTGCCTGTTCGCAAATTCTAGTGCGAACCAAACCGGGGGGGGGGGGGGGGGGTTGTTCGGCTCATCCTTAGTGACAGATAAAGTTAATCGATAATAATCCTCCTTTAGCTTAAAATTACATAAACAGTTCTGATCACCCATAGATTGCCCAATTAGTTTGGATTTGGTCATGTGTGGTTTCTTTTAGCAGGATGCAAAAATTCCTCTATTCTTTGAAAATGTTCATTATCATGCACAGAAAATTCTTTGTTCCCTTTGTCATCTAGTAACATTCACTATTTTTGTATCTACACTAAAGTAATCAGTAAGATTTTAAGTTATTAGAAAACTGTTGTCATATATCAATTTAAGCTTTATGTACCTGTGGGGTAGATTTACTAAAACTGGTGCACTCATAATCTGGTGCAACTGTGCATGGTACCCAGCTTCTAACTTCAGCTTGTTCAATTAAGCTTTGGTAATAAAACCTGGAAGTTGAATGGTTATAGTTTTAACCGCTTCAGCCCCGGAAGATTTTACCCCCTTTCACCATTGCTTTCACTGACAATTGCGCTGTCATGCAACATTGCACCCAAACAAAATTGACGTCCTTTTTTCCCCACAAATAGATCTTTCTTTTGGTGGTATTTGATCACCTCTTGCGCTATAAACAAAGAAACAGTGACAATTTTGAAAAAAATGCAATATTTTTTACTTGAATAATAATAAAAAATAAAATAATAAATAATAATAAAATAATAAATAATAATAAAATAATAATAATAATACTTTAATAAATATCCCCAAAAATATATAAAAAAATATTTTTTTCCTCAGTTTAGGCCAATATGTATTCTTCTACATATTTTTGGTAAAAAAAATCATAATAAGGGTATATTGATTGGTTTCCACAAAAGTTATAGCGTCTACAAAATAGGGGATAGATTTATAGCATTCTTATTATTATTAATTTTATTTTTGCTAGTAATGGTAGCGATCTGTGACTTTTATCGGGACTGCAACGTTATGGCAGACACATCGGACAATTTTGACACATTTTTGGGACCATTGGCATTAATACAGTGTGTTTAGACCAGGCCCGGACTGGCCATAGGGCAGACCAGGTATTTGCCCGGTGGGCGGGGGCTGCCCGTGGCCTGTTGATGATCAGGGCGCACAGCGGGAGGTAAGCGGCGGCCGCGGCCTGATCGTGGGTAACACAGGCCACGGCCGCCGCTCGCCTACCGCCATGCGGCCATGCCTGTGTCATGTGGAACTGGCAGGCTGCATGGGCTGAGCTGTGTGTCTCTCTCACACACAGCTCAGCCTCAGCGCCGCGCTGACAGTTCTGCTCTCCTCCTCCAGCCATGGGTGTCTGCACAGTAGGGAAAGCTGCTGCTGTCACTATTCCCCCCTCGTTTCCCCTCCCCTTCTCACATCGGCAGCAGGGGAAGAGAAGGCATTCCTGTATGGTCGTTTTCCCTCCCCATTGGCCAAAACAGAGGGCCAATCAGAAGAAACTAGAAGGGCATCATGGGAAATGTAGTCCCAGAGATACATGGCACCATTGGTCTCAGCAGGGAGCTGACTACAGTCCCCAGCATGCACTCTGCTGGGGTGAAAGAGAAACCCCAGAAATAAGCTGAGGAGTGCTTGTAGCAGCTACTACAGGAGACATGGAAAATGAAACAGAGGACTGTGCTGGGGGAACTAATAGCCCCAGCACCACCAGAGAGAGTGCTACGCTGTACCTGCACCACCAGAGAGCCACGCTGCACCGCACCACCAGAGAGAGCCACGCTGCAACGCACCACCAGAGAGAGCCACGCTGCACAGCACCACCAGAGAGAGCCACGCTGCACCGCACCCCCAGAGAGAGCCACGCTGCACCGCACCCCCAGAGAGAGCCACGCTGCACTGCACCACCAGAGAGAGCCACGCTGCACCACACCCCCAGAGAGAGCCACGCTGCACCGCACCACCAGAGGGAGCCACACTGCACCGCACCACCAGAGAGTGCCACCCTGTACCCGCACCACCAAAGAGAGCCACCCTGTACCCACACCACCAGAGGGAGCCACCCTGTACCTGCGCCAGCAGAGGGAGCCACGCTGTACCACACCACCAGAGAGAGAGCCACGCTGTACCTGCACAACCAGAGAGAGAGAGCCACGCTCTACCGCACCGCCAGAGAGCAGGTCAGTGTTACTGGGCCATGGACACAATAGGAGACAGACAGTACTGGCATGGCCACAATAGGACTGGGACACTATAATATAAAGGGGACTGCCCTGTAAAAGGACACTGTAATCATTGCAGTGCCCCTTTTTAGTGCAGTTCCCTTTATATCACAGTGTCCCTGCACATTACAGTGTGGAGAACCAACACCAGCCACCCCCGCTAATGTCTATCGAACCCCCCCCCCCCCCCCCCCCCCCGGTCCCCTGAAAGGTTGGCTGCTCAGTCTAAAATGCCTGGGCCTATTTTTTGTCCCAGTCCGGGCCTGGTTTAGACACTCAGTTTTGGGGTCTCAGCGGCGATTGCAGGAGCCCGGCAGTGATCAAGACTGCCGGGCACTTACATCGGCTTGGGGGGCGAGCGAGGGGGGGGCGCTAGTGGTCACAGGGCGAAGTGACGTTACATAACGTTGTTTCACCCAGCCATGGCATTCTGCCGCAGTACAACTGCGGCGGCTGGTCGGCAAGTGGTTAAAATGGTTATGGTTTTACTGTATATAAATTGTAATAAAGGCATAAATGTAATACCTTTTTATACTCCTACATTTATTCTATTCAAACATGTTTTGTTGGTTATTCATTTGATCAATAGGTATCAAGCAAGTTCTCCCATATAGCAAAAGACATGGATGAACCTTATTAAATAACTGTGATCCTGCATTTGTGGGTGTTTTACTTTTGCTGTTCGAAAATTCCTTGTTCCCTATGTCTTCTTGTAATTACCTGGCAATATCCACTGCTATGTGTGTAGCAGACAATATGTAATCACTGCCTATGAATCCATATAGCACTGTGCTAATTTATCTTTATTGTAGCAGTAGAAATTAAAGTAGACTAAGGCTGGATTCACACCTATGCATTTTTAGTGCTTTTTGCATTTTGCAGATTTGAACTACAGCCCATTTAACATGGTTTCCTATGGAACACGTTCTGTAGTGCAAATCTGCAAAATGCAAAAAGCACTAAAAATGCATAGATGTGAATCCAGCCTCAAAGTGGTTGTAAAGGCTCAAGGTGTTTTACCTTCATGCATTCTATACATGAAGTTAAAAAAACTCATGTGCAGCAGGCCCCCCAGTCCTCCTAAGGCCCAGATTCACACCTATGCAGTTTTAGTGCTTTTTGAATTTTGCAGATTTGCATTACAGTCCATTTAACATGGTTTCCTATGGAACACATGCTTCTGTAGTGCAACTCTGCAAAATGCAAAAAGCTCTAAAAATGCATAGCTTTGAATCCAGCTTAATACTTACCTGAGCACCTTCTCGATCCAGGAGAGCAGCGGCTCTCCCGAGTCTCTTTCTCCTTATTGGCTAAGACAGCAGTGGGAGCCATTGGCTTACCAAGTATCCCCAAGAAATGTGTCACTCCCTCACAACCAACCACTATACTTCCTTCCTGCATTGTCCTTATGGTTAACTGCTTTCATTTCATTGGTATAATAAGGCCTGGTTCACACCTATGTATTGTTTAGTGCTTGTTGCATTTTGCAGAAAAGCACTACAGTCCATTTAACATGGTTTTCTATGGGACGTGTTCTGTAGTGCATTTCTACAAAATGCAAAAAGCACTAAAAATGCATAGGTGTGAACCAGGCCTGAAGGTACATACAATAAATGATATTGTACAGAGTGGCCCCAAACCTCCTCTTCTGGAGCTCTCTGCTCCTCCTTTTCTCAGTGGGCCTCCATAGGAAGCCTCTTTTTATGTGGTCACTCCTGAGCCATGCTGTGTGCATCTATTGACACATGCAGTAAGGCTTGGCCCTGCCCCATGCTCCCTCCTCACTGTGACAGCAGGTCAGGGAATGCACTAAGGTAAAAATCTTTTCGCTTCAGAACCACTTTAAGCTTTATTATTGTCACTCTGGTGGTTTATACGGTTACTTCAGTGCTTCTGAGCAAGATGTGGTTTAGTTAATGTTTTCATGGTGGTATTGGTCTGTAACATGTAGTTATATAGTTAGTCTGGTTGAAAAAAAGACACAAGTCCACCTAGTTCAGCCAATAAAAGGGAAAAAAAAAATCATACAATCTTATATACTCAATCCTATACCCACAGTTGATCCAGAGGAAGGAAAAACACCAGCAAAGCATGTTCTGTGTGTTTAAAGGTAAACGTCTGATATAATAAAGGTTAAAGGTTATCATTTTATTTTAAATCCAAATAATTGGGGCCTCAGACATCATTTTCCACATTTCATTATATTTTAGTTTCTTGAATAATCAGGTTGTCCCTGTGTGGATGGTATTGGGGTGGTTGTAAAAATGTATGGCTTGTACACATCCAAAGCGAATACAATATGCAATAATGCTGAATTTCTTGTTATCACGCTGCAACCATTTTCTGTATAGGCAGCTCAATGTTCCTGGAAAATGCAAACATAATACAAATATATTTATTTTCTGTAGAACAATGAACACTGTGACATTGAGACAATGCTTAGCATTCTTCTCCTCCATGTATTAAAGGATTGCAGTGCATGAGAGCAGATAGGGTCCTTGGTGTAAATTAAACCCAGTGCTATAGCGTTGTGTGTCAGTTTGACAATATAAGGAGCACACTGAACCACTGCAAAAGCATTTTGTTGGCTTGATTCCATGATCTTTTCACATTGAAATTAGAATGTCAAGGTAAGTTGATCTTTGCTACTTTGATTATCATATCTGTCAGGTATTTTCATTAGTTTGGAAGTATCGCCATTGCCAGGCCTTAATACATCACATTGTATTTCTACTAAGATTATTGTTTTGTCTTTCTTCCTACACAGTTTCTTCAAACTCTTACTGACAGATTATCTTGTTTTATGATGTGTTACAACATTCACTTTGAGACAGAAAATTCAGCGTGATTTATTCATACCATGCATATAATATATCTAGCATAGGAATGATGATGGTTCATAATTCTTTAAGATGCAAATCTCCCAGAACACCATAAAATATCGGGATTTGTTGAACATGTCCATAATCATCTTAAATAATAATTGTTTAAATACCGTAAATGTAATGTGGTTTTGCCTTAAACATTTAGGTGGAAATCTAGACTGGGTTGTATTTCTCTATAATTTGCTGGGTTTGTTTAAAATGACTAGTTAAACTCTCTGCATTTATTAGTCTTTAATGTTTTTAGCAACAATGTCTTCCTTCATCTCCTGCTTGAAAATAGGGTGTTTTTTTTGTTATTTTGTTTTGTTTTTTACCTAAAATTATAAATTTTTTAATGGAGTGGGATTTTCTGCCATGATGCTCTTTAGTGATATGCTATTGGTGCATTAAAGACTATATTAAACAAGAAGATATTTTTGTTAAATTGAATTCTCTTGTGCAGTTTTGGCTTTTGTGCTGTTTAAAAAAAAAAAAAATTTCTTCTACGAGACAAGGCAGTTTCAGTGTATGACAACTAATATAAAGTTTTCAGTTCATCTCTTTGCCTCCCTCCAGCTTGGTATTACCCTCATTCCTTTCTTTCTTTAAATCCCCTCCCTAGCTTCAGTATTTTGAAGTTTGACATGATATCAAATCATCTGACCACACAGGGGCTCCAGCTCCAGGCTAACGACTGGAAACTGATCAACTAACTATAAATACCATAAGCCTGATTTATTAAAACTGGAACAGTGCAAGGACTCATCTGCTGCTAATGTAAACCAGTATGCTTTCATCTTTTATACAATTACCTGTACTGTTCGGGATCTGATTATAAAATTCAGTAGATTTCAGTAGAAAATTCACTTTGCGAGTGTTTCAACAATCAAGCAAGCGTAATGAATTAATATCTGTAATGGCTGTAAAATGTGTGTAATACTTTTCTTGTTGACTTTCTTTGTGTGAATGTAACAATTCCTAGCATTGGATCGTAAGAGAAAAAATACCTATAGGAACAATCAACCAGTAGAATTAACATTCATCGTTAACTTTCATCACAAATCACTATATGCCGAAGAACATTCGACCAGCAGACACAACTATTGAGGGAGACTTCAGCACTGTGTACAGTCTATTGAGATTCCTGTACAAATGGCTAAACTGGTGTTCAGTTGAACGAACCTCCAATGGAGTGTGAAGAGAATATTTTTTATAAAAAGACCCTTTAAAGCGAAACAAGGAATACGATTGTTTGCTTTTTGCAATGTAGCACAAAATCTAAACATTTTCTCCCTGTCCAAGACTTTATAAATATTCACACAATGACCACATATAGTGACAAGTTAACATGAAATGCCTGTATCATAACTATTCAGAAGATGACTAATTACTGGGCCTGCTAAAAGATTAAGCAGTTTTTTGGCAGATTCGCCTAATCTGTTCATTGATTGTTAATACATTGATGAATGTATGAATGAAATACTTGTATAGCGCACAATGCAAACTGAATCGCCTCTAGGCGCTGTGGCGAGCTTTGATCATCTGCTAAAAGAGGAAGGTCTTGAGTTTTTTCCTAAAAGCCAGGTGATTTTCTTCCAGGCGGATGTTGATTGGTAGAGCGCTCCATAGCCGAGGCCCTTGGACAGCGAATCACTGATCCCCTTGGATTTATACCGGGCTTTGTGCACGAGGAGGAGGTTTTTGTTGACTGATCGAAGACTGCAGTTTGGTGTGTAATGATTTATTTTCTCCATTAGGTATTGTGGAGCTTCTCTATGCACGCATTTGTGGGTGAGGCAGAGGGTCTTGAACGTGATCCGATTTTTTACGGTTAGCCAATGTAGGCTCCTCAGGGAAGGAGAGATGGATTCCAAAGGTTTTTTTTCCTATTATCAGCCTTGCTGCCGTGTTTTGGATCAGTTGTAATTGTGCAAGTTGATATTGTGGTAATCCTATGTAAAGCGAGTTTGCGTAGTCCAGTCGTGAATTAATGATTGTTCCAACTACCACTGCTTTGTCATTCTTTGGGATAAAAGGGATGAGTCTGCAAAGCATGCGCAGCAGATGGTGAGATCCACTGACTACTGCTCCTATTTGCATGGTAAGGTGTATTCACTGTGTCTTAAAGCAGAACTAAAGTTCCACTGTTATTCAATCCTCACAATGTAAACTGAGCTGTGAATGCGCATAGGCGCAGGAATAACATCATCCCATACCAGCCAATAAAGATGGACAAAAAATGGCACACAGAAGAAGATGCTGGCACTGGAAAAGGATGCAGACCATTGAAGGAACGGCGAGTATAGCTCCCTTTGAGTTCCACTTTAACATGCCTACATGCAAACCAATTATCATCCAGAGTAGGTGGGTTGTAACTGGCAGGATTGACTTAAGAAATGTTCAAACAGTTGAGATGGAAAATCTAGTCATCTCCTAGTGATAATCATCATTGCATAGGAAATTCTGCTGCTTCTCATTTTTATATAAGTTTAGTAATCAGATGCCAGATCTGTTAAAATATAACTGAAGACTTCTGTATGACAGTCGACCCATGCCGACCATCCTCTCCCACTGGATTCCCACCACAAATTATGGCTTCTTGGCCAGCTCATGAATGTCAGAAAACCAGCTTAATGTCACTGACCATATATAAGTTTACAAACAGAAGCCAGCAGGGAAGGAAATGTAATTTATGGCAAACAAAATGTAACTTTTGCTGAAGTACATCCTACAGGTACTCCATTTTACACGCAAGAACAAGGCAACCCCCAAACATGTTTTTTTTAAGGAATTGTGCATTTTTAATGTTGCCCACTGTCACGGACTTTGGACTGCAGGAGAATGATTCCCTGGAGTGTGTTCTTAAGTTATCCATACAGAGCTGGTCACTACAGGCATACCCCACTTTTAAGTACACAATGGGATTTATTTAATAAAGCCAGAAAGTGCAAAATCAGGCTTACTTCTGCATAGAAACCAATGAGCTTCTGACCCCAGCTTGTTCAGTTAAGCTTTGGTAATAAAACCTGGAAGCTCATTGGTTTCTATGCAGAAGTGAGCCTGATTTTGCACTTTCCAGCTTTAGTAAATAAACCCCATTGTGTCCTTAAAAGTGAGGTATGCCTGTAATTGCTTTTTGCTTCTAAGCCCCTGTACACACAGTCGGAGATTTCCACAACCAAATCCGTCGGATTTTGTCCGTGGGATCTTGTCCGAAACTGTTGCATACACACGGTCGGACTAAGTTGTCGAAAAATCCGATCATTCAGAACGTGATGACGTAATTTCGTTACGATGGGACTACGTTCAAGCTAGTAGCCAATAGCTTTGATGTAGGAATTTGATCTGAGCATGCGTGGCACTTAGTCCGATCAAAATTCTCTACACATGATCGGAGTATGTCCGATCGAACCAGTTGGTCGGGAAATATTTCCAACATGTTGGAAAATTGGGTCCGACGGATATTCCAACGGAATCAGTCCGATGCATACCACACACAGTCGGATTATCCGACAACACGGTCCGATAGGACACATTCCGACGGATTCTCCGACCGTGTGTACAAGGGCTTATGCATAAGGTATACCTATGGGGGAACTGGACTGCCTAAGGTGGTCATTGTCATGATAATAGGATTAGCTCTACTGTCTCAGGTGACCATTGTCTGATGGTTTTCTGTATAAATTCAGTGTATTTCTAAAATAAAGCAGTTATATTTATGGTGTACTCCAAGACTGATGTTGTCTGGTTCCTGGGGGTTACTATAGCCAGATCCATTGGTCGTGTGTTCTAGGACTTGGGAAGCAGCTTCTTGGTGGAAATACCCAACAGGGTGTCCAGAGTCTGTCACACCCATTAAGCTATACTATCAGACCAGCTCTCCACAGAACTATGTTTTTTATTTATTTTTTTCATTAATACATGTCCCCCTTAGCAGTGTTAAGCTACACAAGCTCTCATTTACCAAAAGCTTGCAAACTGGCCTTGAAAAAGGCCAGAAAAATATAACAAGACTCAGCCCTCCTAGACTTCATTGGGATTCAGGCTCTTTGTCTGAGGTTTGAATTTTTTTTCAATTGTTCAGCACGTTGCTTGGCTCGCTTATCACTAGTCTTAAATGATACATAAAGTGGTGCTGTCAACACTGCTCTTTGCATCATTGCACTGTGGGTCCAGAGAGGCACAGTTACACCCCCTCAGGGTAAAACCCATGATGTCCTGCACAGGACATCCCAAATCTTTCAGGCTGAATGACCAAGAACCAGGAAGACTGAGAACATCTAATGTAGAAAAGCTATTTATGTAGTGGACATCACCAAAAAGAAATTCAGGTTTGATCTCTCTCTCTCTCAATATATATATATATATATATATATATATATATATATATATATATATATATATATATATATATATATATATATATATATATATATATATATTTAATGTAGCTGGGCTTTAATTTGATAACATCTATGGATAATTTTACTACATAAATCAATTGTGAACTTCTTATGGGCAAATAAGGTTATCTGATACACAAGTTTAAGAAAAAATGTTTTTAGCTTTTTATACAAATAAAAAAAAAATGTATTTTAATTTTTTTTTATACATTGTAATGATTTGTAGGGAGATAGTCACAGTGTCACCTTACAAACTTTGTAATAATTGGCTGTCATGATGATCATATGATTGAGAACCACATTCACTGGTTCCTGACTGTTAGTCTAAGATGTGCAGCTGTCAGTGACAGCATGGTCTCAGAACAAACATGTAAAGGTGTGTGTTCCAAGCTCTCGGTGGAAACGTAGATTACGTTTTCACAGCAAGAATAACTGTGACTGAGAACATTAATCTACAAATGCTGGTTAGTATATTGTGTTTTGGTCCTGAGCTGGCTCATATGACTATACAGTTGTATAAAAGTTAGCTTACCTATAATAGTATCATAAAGTATCAGATTAGTATTCATGTATTATATGTTTGGTTTGTTCAAAACTGAACTAAAATCTTAAGAGTCAATTAAAAGTAATATATGTAACTTGACAGATACCAACATTTTGTCATGAGCATTTTTTCCTTATCCTAACTTTTATAGTTTCTCAGCCTTTAAATTATTACCCCATGTTGAGTGAACATGGCATGTGTTAATAAAGTGTCTGTGATACTGGTGTGAGCATTAATCTGATTATATCACACAGATACTGTTATCAACATCCTGCAGCCTCTTGAAGCTATCATCGGGGAAATTATTTTTTAGACTGGTAAATTCAACACAATAATCCCAGGGATAAGAACATTAAATTCCATCTAGAAATGCAATCAAGGATTAAATATAGGTTCAAAAGCAATTTTAGAAAAGTACATGGGATAAAATACAATCAAAAATAATAATTCATTAGCAGAGGAAAGGAATCCATATGAGAGCAACTTACATAAAAATGACAATAATACGATCAAAGTTTATTACAGTACAAGTGTGGTACAACTGTGATTTGCTTACATTGATTAATATTATCTAGCCAAATCTATAATTACTTAATTAGATTAAATTCCAAGATCAGTAAAACAAAATCTGCAGTGAATATTGTGACCTTCAGGCTTCAGGTTGATGGTAAATGGCTGTTTCCAGCATACATTCAACAATTATATGCTGTTGAAAGTTTGAGATGGTATATTATTTGTGCAAGCTCCACAGCTTTGCAGCATCAGATGGTACACAAATTCTAAGTGAACAAACTGTATATAACAAAGGATGTCCCGCGAACATGAGAAATCATCTGCTAGCTAGATGGTTCATGAACCCTAACAAATAAAGCATCACTTAACTCAAGTTTAAGAAATAATATATATAGTTACATAGTTAGTCTGGTTGAAAAAAAGACACAAGTTCATCTAGTTCAACCAATCAAATGAAAAAAAAAAGTAATCTTATATACACAATCCTGTACCCACACTTTATCCAGTGGAAAGCAAAAAAACAAAGCAAAGCATGATCCAATTTGCAACAGCTTGTAAGTTGGAGACATCCTGTAATTCATTTTTCTACTGCATAGCTTGGTGTTATCTGAAAGACTGAAATTGTCCAAGACCCTATATCATTTATAAATATATTAAAAAGTAAGGGTCCTGTGACAGAACTCACTGTCACTGTGTGTTTTGGAATGGGATGTGGGCTAACCTTCTAGCCACAGACTATGGCCAAGCAGAGTGTGAGATTTGGAGGGCTATTTGCTGTCTCCCACCACCTGGAGAAGATGCTACCTCTAGACATTTGTGTCCATGGTCGCCGGTTCATCGGAACCAGGTGAATGCAGTATCTGTGGCTGGGCTTGTGGAGTAGTTTCCGGGTACCTAAACCTATTGACTCAGCTGGGCTAAATATATACTTTTATTCCACAAACAATGTACTTTTAACTGATAAAGGCATATGCAAGATGGCGGTATTCCCAAATCGTGGGGCTATGAGACTTGGGGACAAAATGGGATAATGGGATAATGTAATGTAATGTAATGCTACATCCCTTCTCCCCCATCCCCCCCCCCCATTTCTTGTAGCTGTGTTTAATTGTGTTGGGTCATGGCACATAGACAAAGGTCTGGAGACACATCTCGGCAGGGGATATGTAAGGAGGGGCTGCCTGCTTATCATAATCCCTTCATGTGTTTAAACTGTAGTTGTTTGAATATACAAGTGTTGAGTTTACATTGGTTCTTGTCTATGACAAGGCTAAGGGGAGTGTCCCTAACTGTGTTTAAAAGTGTATGTTTAGTACTTAATAAAGAGTTGATGCTCTGGATGTTTAACCCTCAACGCCTATGTCGCTTGTCTTGTGATTGGGGGTTTAAGGGCTGGTTATGGCGAGTCTGCAGGCTGCAGGTGCGTTTGGAGGACAGAACACACAGGTCCGGCAGAGGCTCTCATATGGGGGAACTGTGACCCATCACAGGTCCCAATACTGAACCTTGGGGTAAACCACTGATAACCTTAGACCATTCAGAGTATGAATCATTAATAACTAATATCTGAATATGGTCTTTTAGCCAGTTTTCTATCCATTTACAAACTGTTTTTTTCAAGCCTGTAGATTTTACCTTACATATTAGCAGTGTGTGGGGAACTGTGTCAAATGCTTTTGCAAATCCCAAGTGTCAGAAAGCATGAATCAGACTGAGACAGAAGTGCAGTTAAATCTCACTTGTTTAATAATAAAAAAAGGTAAGCAGAGTAAATGTAGTCAAAACATAGCCAGAGTTCAGGAACCGGAACGGATAGTCAGACAAGTCAAAATGCCAGGGAGCCAGAAATGAGCATAGTACAACTGTGATGGATCAGGTAAAATGCCCATTTTCTATGCATCTTATCTATACTATTTTTTATATTTATATATTTTCCTGAATATAAACTGCTTTTATATTCCTTGCTCAAAATGGCCGCTAGTAGCAACCCCTCCCATCAAAATGAAGAATGTGAAAACAAACATCACATCACTCCCTGAGGAAGATATGAAATTCCCTTGTATCAGCACATGTAGGGGAAGGGGACAGGGGCGGCACGCTTAACAGATCAGCTGTTAGAAACGATCAGCATACCATCTAGTTACCGGCTGGTTTCAAACATTCATTTTTTGCTTGATGAAGGATGACGTACTGAAGCACCTGGATATTGTGAGTATCCTGTGTGGGACCTGTTTATTTTTGTTTCAATAAATTGCATAAGCATACTACACTATGAGATCCTTTTTTTCATTGATTTAATGAGGCACGTTAGTGATTGATCAAGGATTCCGGATGCACTGTTGAACCCTGTAGTGGTTCCAAAGCGTGTATTGACCAAGCTTAACGGCAAGGTCACACACCTTAAGGTGAGCCTTCATTACATGGGGGAGGGGGCACCTGAGTGAGAACACAGCGTTTGATTATCGTATCAATTTCATAGCATACTGAATCACATGGAGTGTGGAGCACCTGAAAATTGGATCCATTCGAACTTTGCACAGTGCACGTAAGCACTTTTTTATAATTCCAGTATTTGGATCTATTTAGATTTCCATGGACTTATTTGTTTTAATATTTTTCATCACTATATGAATGCACACTGTCACCTTATTATTTGGCTATTAAGCACTTGTTTTATATATTTTTCATCATATATTTTATACATTATTATTACCACGGTATAGAGGATATATTTTTACCAGTTCAGAGGCTTTATACTTATAGCTTTGATAGCGCAGCATTTTTAATGCGATTTTGGTATTTTTACATGGTTTATGAGACATGTTTATGGCTTGTAGCTGATTCAAAGAGGATTTATTGGTTTATTATTGTTAGTGGATGTTCTATATAATTTTAGTTTGAAAACAAACATGGCGCCTCCACCCAGGAATACTTCCGACTTGGTGACGTCCAGATACATGGACACAACCCATCAGAAAATACTAATACCTAGATAACATTGTGCTAATTATACATTGCTCACCGCCTTAGTAGCTCACCTATAGAACCCTCCTGTATCTGGAACCAATAAAGAGAGTATCATCAATCTGAGCACAGTCTCAGTGTGATCTTTTCTCATGCATGCCTTAAGTCATATAGGTTAAATCAGGACGGGGTCAGATACTCATCAGACGCTTGGTCTGTTCCAAAACAGAACAGCAAGCAGGATCTGGAGCCAGAAGAAATGTCAGCCAAGCTTTAATAGGAACACAGGAGAGTGTCTCTTGAGATGTGACCAAGGCAAAGGTAGAGATCATCTGGGTTGGACGGCTTAAGTAGGCAGGACTGATGGGCAGGATATCATCAACAGGTGAAGAGATAGGAGCTGGCAATTAGCCGACAGCTGAGTGGCCAGCTCAGAGAAGGAAGGGCTAAACCCAGCCCTGACACCAAGTATATAACGTCCACAGCCACCCCTCTATCTAAGTTTTTTCTTACCTCCTCATTATGTAACACGAACTTTAATAATTAAAAGTGCTCATTTAAAAGGCTTATATGCAAGTTATTGTTATAAAAGGTGTTTGGGGACCCGGGTCCTGCCCCAGGGGACATGTATCAATGCAAATTTGTTTTAAAAAAACGCAATTTTTTTGGGAGCAGTGACTTTTTTAATGCTCAAAGTGAAACAAGAAAAATGAAATATTCCTTTAACCACTTAAGCCCTGGACCATTTGGCTGGCCAAAGACCAGAGCAGTTTTTGTGATTCGGCACTGCGTCGGTTTAACTGACTATTGCGTGATCATGGCTTCCAAACACAACTGACGTCCTTTTTTTCCAACAAATAGAGCTTTCTTTTGGTAGTATTTGATCACCTCTGCGTTTTTTTATTTATTTGCGCTATAAACAAAAAAAATAGCAGCAATTTTGAAAAAACACATTATTTTTAAATTTTTTCTATAATAAATATCCCCAAAAAATATATACATTTTTTTTCCCTCAGTTTATGCTGATACGTATTTTTCTACATATTTTTGGTAAAAAAAAAATCACAAAAAGTGTTTGTTGATTGGTTTGCGCAAAAGTTATAGCTTTTACAAACTGGGGATCGTTTTATGGAATTTTTATTAATAATTTTTATTAGTAATGATTTTTATCATGATTGCAATATTATGGCGGACAGATCGGACGCTTTTGGCGTAATTTTGGGAGCATTCACATTTATACAGCGATCGGTGCAATTAAAAATGCATTGATTACTGTGTAAATATGACTGGCAGTGAAGGGGTTAACCACTAGGTGGTGCTGTAGGGGTTAAGTGTGTCCTAGGTAGTGATACTAACTGTGGGGGAGGGGCTGCGTGTGACACAACACTGGTCACCACTCCTGATTACAGGGAGCTGTGATCAGTGACAGTGTCACAAGGCAGAACGGGAAAATGCTTGTTTAAATTAGCATTTCCCTGTTCTTCCTCTCCATGAGCCAATCGCAGGTATCCCCACAGACATCGAGTCTGCGGGACCTGCAATCGCGCTCACGAAGCTCCCGACGGGCATGTGCCGCCGGTGGCATGCACGCGCACTCAAGCCGCTGATGGCACGTGCGTGCCAGCAAGCTGCCTCTTAAAGGGCAATGTACAGGAACATGATTCTGCCTGTATGTGCCCTTCTGCCGTAGTATATCTGCGTGAGGCGGTTGGGAAGTGGTTAAATATTGTGCCTGGTGGTGTCTCTTAAAGGGCAATGTACAGGAACATGATTCTGCCTGTATGTGCCCTTCTGCCGTAGTATATCTGCGTGAGGCGGTTGGGAAGTGGTTAAATATTGTGCCTGGTGGTGTCTCTTAAAGGGCAATGTACAGGAACATGATTCTGCCTGTATGTGCCCTTCTGCCGTAGTATATCTGCGTGAGGCGGTTGGGAAGTGGTTAAATATTGTGCCTGGTGGTGTCTCTTAAAGGGCAATGTACAGGAACATGATTCTGCCTGTATGTGCCCTTCTGCCGTAGTATATCTGCGTGAGGCGGTTGGGAAGTGGTTAAATATTGTGCCTGGTGGTGTCTCTTAAAGGGCAATGTACAGGAACATGATTCTGCCTGTATGTGCCCTTCTGCCGTAGTATATCTGCGTGAGGCGGTTGGGAAGTGGTTAAATATTGTGCCTGGTGGTGTCTCTTAAAGGGCAATGTACAGGAACATGATTCTGCCTGTATGTGCCCTTCTGCCGTAGTATATCTGCGTGAGGCGGTTGGGAAGTGGTTAAATATTGTGCCTGGTGGTGTCTCTTAAAGGGCAATGTACAGGAACATGATTCTGCCTGTATGTGCCCTTCTGCCGTAGTATATCTGCGTGAGGCGGTTGGGAAGTGGTTAAATATTGTGCCTGGTGGTGTCTCTTAAAGGGCAATGTACAGGAACATGATTCTGCCTGTATCTGCCCTTCTGCCGTAGTATATCTGCGTGAGGCAGTTGGGAAGTGGTTAAATATTGTGCCTGGGGGTGTCTATAGTATGATTGTAAAGTGGCACATTTTTCCCCGTGTTTAGAACAGTACCACAGCAAAATGACATTCCTAAAGGAAAAATTGTCATTTAAAACTGATCGAAATGTGAAGTCTTGGCAATATAGATATAGATAAAACTCATTGCAAAAAAGAGCATGGGACCCCCCCCAGTCCATTACCAGGCCCTTTGGGCCTGGTATGAATATTAAGGGGAAACCCCGAACCAAATCTTTTTTTAAAAATTGCGTGAGGGTTCCCCTAAAATCCATACTGGGCCTTTCAGGTCTGGTATGGATTTTAAGGGGAACCCTGTGGCAAAATCTTTAAAAGAATGGCGTAGGGGACCCCCAAGATCCATACCAGACCCTTATCCGAGCATGCAATGAGTGTGTTTGGCGGAAACCAGGTGAGGAATACAATGACAAGTGTGTCTTGCCTACAGTCAAGTAGGTAGTAGGGTGGTGGGAGTGTCATGGCCTGGGGCTGCATGAGTGCTGTCGTGACTGGGGAGCTACAGTTCATTGAGGGAACCATGAATGCCAACATGTACTGTGACATACTGAAGCAGAGCATGATGCCCTCCCTTTGGAGACTGGGCCACAGGGCAGTATTCCAACATGATAACGACCCCAAACAGACCTCCAAGACTAGAACTGCCTTGCTAAAGAAGCTGAGAGTAAAGGTGATGGACTGGCCAAGCATGACTCCAGACCTAAACCCTATTGAGCATCTGTGGGGCATCATCAAATGGAAGGGGGAGGAGCGCAAAGTCTCTAACATCCACTAGCTCCATTATGTCATTATGGAGGAGTGGAAGAGGACTCTAGTGTCAACCTGTTAAGCTCTGGTGCCCAAGAGGGTTAAGGCAGTGCTGGAAAATGATGGTGGCCACACAAAATATTGACACTTTGGGCCCAATTTGGACATTTTCACTTAGGGGTTTACTCATTTTTTTGACTGCGGTTTAGACCTTAATGGCTGGATATTTTTAGGGGACAGCAAATTTACACTGTTATACAAGCTGTACACTCACTACTTTACATTGTAGCAAAGTGTAATTTCTTCAGTGTTGTCACGTGAAAAGATATAATAAAATATTTACAAAAATGTCAGGGATGTACTTACTTTTTTGAGATATTGTATATATATATATATATTTATAAAAAAATCAGAATGGCGATCCAAAAACAGTTGCTGGGTCATCATCCAGTGGGCTTACCACTCTACTGGATGAGATAGCTGCCATGAGTCTGGTGAGATATGCATAAATGGAATGAGAAAGGCGTCAGATGAAAGTCTGCCAATCATGGCATTCCACCTATCATTATCCCTGTAATGGCAACAAAAGAACTGCTGGAAGGTCCCGAAGGGCACCTTCAATTATGTGTCAGAAGTATCCAGACCAGGCCAGTCATTTACGTTGTCAGTCACTCCACTGTATGAGAAACACTAACAAGAACATCTGCTTGTAAAGTCATGAAGGGTACACCTCAGGAGTGGCCACTCACAGAGCACCTCTTTTAAGTGTTTTTTTTTTTTTTTTAACTAAAGAAAAAAAAATAGTGGCTTTCTTTGATTGAATTCTTTGCATCAAGTGTCACCAAGGACATTATTATGGACTTCTGTTTCCCAGAAACAGATCCCCTTAAATTGGGGATTATTCAAAATGATTACATCTTCATCATCCACAATAATATAATAATATCTAATACCACATACCCCCTACTCATGCAGGTGGCGCAGTGTTTTTCACAAAAGTCCGCACAGTGCTTAAGAAATCCCTACCATAAATCCCTAGAAATATCATTCCATTAACTGCAGTGAACGTTTAAACTTTAGTTCGATAAATGCTATTGTTGTTCCTCCCCCTTAGCACTAACTTTCAACAAGAATACTAGAATTACCTATTTTAATATATATAAAAGTGATATAGAAAGGAATTAGCAATTTTTGCAAAAATCCTTAAACTATATATAACCTAGGGATGTAAGCTTTTTTTTCAACAAAACTGGAGTTTTGCTTTATGTATATGTCCTGCACTGTGCTAGTATTAAAAAAAATCAGTTAAGGACATTATCTGGGAGTAAATTAAACCAAGCACTGATCCTAAATTAGCCTGTCACCGAGTAAAGTTAATTATCTACATTTAAACGCGAAAGATTTTTTTTAACGCCACAAGAGAGTTTGTACAAGACTTGAAAAGTCTCAATAATTATTTTCATGTCAGTAAAAGAAAGAGATGTTACAAGTAAAGTTGATGCATGACACCCTAAACCCCTAGAGAATGGCAGCAGCAGGAATAATGTAGCTTGAAATTACCTTTATGTATGGAAACTGTACAACGGTGACATCCTGTGGATCAGAATGATTCTAGAAATCGTCTGTTTTTTTTTTTAACTGTAGACTTTTAGAGTTCAAACGACAAACTCATTAACTAATCATTGTTTGTGTTTTACAATTAATGCAGTACTTCCAGCTATAGACACTTATCTCTGCTAACACTGCAAGACTTAATTGCAGCAAGCAAAGGATGCAAATTTGAATGTCTTCCAACAAAGCTGATAAAGTGCAAAATAAGAATAACGTATTATGCAAATCCACATTTAAATGCAGAAATGGCCAATGCATGAAATATATCACTTGGCTAGGGCTTTCTAGTTATAAATTATTTGGTGCTTGATTTGCACAGAAATATATGCAACCATACTGTACTACCCAAGGACCATATCCCTGTTCATGGATTACATATGACTAACTACCACTTTCGTAGGATTGCTTTGTTGTTAAAGCTGACCTTTAATATTGCATATACATTTTTAATGGCAGTTATTTCATGCCTGGAAATTGTTTTAAAGTTGAATCCCAGATGGATATAGAAGACAATAATTAGTACAGCTCAGTTTTTGTCAAGACATCATTAAAGGTTCATGCACACAACTGCTTGCTGGCATAAGGAAGCTCGTGCATAAAACTCCAGGCATTTTCCTGCTTATGTGGCACATACAGCTGGCTATAGAAGTGCATTGCTGTATATGGGTGCGGTTTCACATCTGCACCCACCTGCACATGCACTTATGATGTATTTCCCAAATGGGGAAGTTCATAAGCAGTGTAATTATCTGAATTTGATTTTCAATAGCCTTTTGTAGTCCCCGTATAGCAGAGCTTATAGCAGATTTTTTGATTGAAAATGTATACTTTATTTTTCAAGAAAATATACAAAAAAACAAAATACTTTTAACAGGGTACATTCCACACTGTACTGCGACGCAGCGCATAAAATACACTACATAACAATACAGTTCCAAACATACAATTAAATTACATTCATTCTGCGGTATGATGCCTGATGTGTTGTGCAGAGTAATAATACCCCGAAACATCACATCATGCATGACGCCGCATTACCCTGAAAGCATTACCAAAAACCATTACCAAATACATGTCAAGTCATACAGTCTTAGTCAAAGTCAAAATCAGAATGACATTTCAATGAGCAACAGGTGTGATGGGGGGGGGGTTGGAGAAGGTGGGGAGGGGAGGGAGAAAGAGTTCACAGGCCCGAAGCTTTATTGAACTGCCAAAAAGGGTACATAGTGGTGGGGGAGGGGGGGGGGAGGGGAAATCTTCAGACCTCCTCTTCCTCCATGTTGTCCATCAGGTGATAGTCTCTGAGCAGACTGTGAATCAGTCTGCGGCAGTCCTGGATGGACATCCTCTCCCTCTGGTGGATGAGGCGCTTTCTGGCGCACCAAACAGCGTCCTTAAAACAACACAGCACCCGCCAGGCACTATCAATGTCCTCTTGTGAGTGAGTCCCACAAAAGAGTCCGTTTAACACACCAAAGTGTGTTATAGCCGTCTGTGGAACAAAGTCTTTGAGATCAGGTTCCAGAGCCCTCAACAGGCCCTGTGCAAAGGGACACTCCCAGAAAACATGCAGAGCAGTTTCCTCCTGGATGATGCAAAAGGGGCAGTGTCTGTATCTGCACAGGTTTCTGGCATGCATGAATGTCCTGAGTGGCAACCCCCCTTGGATTGCCATCCATGCCAGATCTTTGTGCCTGTTGGTAAGTCTCTTTGAAGAAACATTCCTCCAGACCACTTTGCAAGTGGCTGAAGGAAGGCCTGGAACAGTCTCAACAATGTCTGATGCTCTGATCAACTTGTGGATAGTTTTTGGCTTCCACAAGTCGGGCTTCACTCCATGTAGCCCCTGCTCCTTAATAAACTTGAAAGTATCCAAGTAATACCAAGGAGTGTCCCAGTTGTAGGGGATGGAGCTGTCCCATTTGTCCCATCCAAGGGACCTCCAGAGAGGCAGGAGGAAGAAACGGGACATGGAGTTACCGCCAGAGTCTACAGTTCTGTCCACCAAAGTTCTGCGGATGCAGTTACAGGCAAAGAAGACCCTCAGTAGAGTGGCGATGTCGGGCACGCCCTTACCGCCCTTGAGGGGTTCCTTGAACATAACAGCCCGCTTTACTCTGTCCATTTTGGAGCTCCAGATGAAGTGAAACACTGCCCTGGTGATGGCCTTGCAGGTGTTAACCCGGGGGGGCCAGGCCTGGGCGAGGTACTGCAACACAGGGAGAATCTCGCTGCGGAGTACCAGTGTTTTACCTTCGATGGTGAGTTCTCGGAGGCTCCAAAGTCCAAACTTCTGTCGCATCTTTGCCAGTCGTTCTTCCCAGGACTTCAGGGCTGCGCCCTCTGCTCCAAACCAGACCCCAAGGATTTTGATGAAGTCTGCTTTGACGCTGAAGGGCATAGGTGCAGAAGAAGGCAGGAACCACTTTCCGAAGAGCATGACTTCCGACTTCCCGCAGTTGACTTTTGCCCCTGAAGCTTGGCCGAAGTCCTCACATGTCTGGGCGAGTGTGTCGATGGAGTGCCGGTCGGCACAGAACACAGTCACATCATCCATGTAGAGCGAGCACTTGACCTCCCGTCTGTCCGGTCCTGGTGCGGTGATCCCTCTGATCTCTGGGTTCCGTCTGATGCTTCGGGCGAAGAGCTCTATACAACAGACAAAAAGCAGAGGTGAGAGAGGGCAGCCTTGTCTGACCCCAGACAACACTGGAAAGGGGTCAGTTTTCCAACCGTTCACCAACACCACACTACAAATTTCATTGTACATTACATTTACATATGAACAGAACATTTCCCCAAGACCAAACCTGCGCAGAGCGCTGCACATAAACTCATGGGAGACACGGTCAAAGGCCTTCTCCTGGTCAAGGCTGACCAGGGCCGCGTGCACCATGAGCTTATAGCAGATATTATAGCCGCAGCATACAAGACTGGCCGACAAAGAGCTTGTATTAAACTGTAACGTTTTTTATTAACTCAGACACATATGTTATGCCCCACAGGAGAATAGTCCCCTCCTGATCATATTACATGAACAATACAAACTGTAACCAGAAACATAATTAACGTGAGCTAATCAACCAGTCACCCAAACCAGCCTAGATCACTCAATGCCCACCCAGACAATGCTGTGATCAATCAGACAGGTGACCCAATTAACAATTAACAATAGAACAGACAAGCTTAGCAGAAAAGACATAACATCTTAATAAACAGATAATGGTGGGAGACCACCCGCAACAGACTGTCTGGCTCCTACATTGTAGTACTTTAAACAGAGATCGATGTGACCAGCTCTTTTAATGAACATGTATAGTTCAGAATCAAACAAACCAGGAATAGTCTTCATATATTTCTTTGAGAGATATTGTTGATAAATATTACTGTCCCATTTGAAGTAATCCAAACCAAATTCTCAGTGTCCATTAAGTAGTTGTCCATTATTTTTTTGATCACCCTGTGCCCCAAAGGTTCGGACTATCCGGCGGACTTAGTCCGGCAGACAATCCGCCGGACTTTCCGAATGAGCGGACTTGCGCACACACGGACTAAAGTTCGTTCATTTTTAATGTGACTTAATTTACGGCGGGACTAGAGAAGGAAGTAAATCTCGCCACCTCCATCGGCGAGATTGACACCTTGCGAGCCCTGTCGCCTGGTATGGGTTTTTTATGGTAACCCGACGCCGAAAAACGGCGTGGGGGTCCCCCAAAAGTCCATACCAGACCCTTATCCGAGCACGCAGCCCGGCCGGTCAGGAAAGGGGGTGGGAAAGAGCGTGTGCCCCCCCTCTTGAGCCATGCCAGGGCATGCGTATGCCCTCAACACCTTGTCCCCATGTTGATGAGGACAAGGGCCTCTTCCCAACAACCCTGGCTGTTGGTTGTTGGGGTCTGCGGGTGGGTGCTTATCGGAATACGGGAGCCCCTTTAATAAGAGGGCCCCCAGTTCCTGGCCCCCCCACCCTATGTGAATAAGTTTCCCCCCATTCACCTGGTGGGAAAAGTGGTAATAAAAAAATGCACAACACAGGTTTTTAAAGTAGTTTATTAGTCAGCTCCGGGGGTCTTCTTCCGACTTCGGGGGTCTTCTTCCGACTTCTCCACGCTTTCCAGTTATTCTCACCTGGCTCCTCTGCTATCTTCTGCTCTTTTGCCGCTCTTCTGCTAGCGGAGGAGCCTGGCATTCGCCGTTGTCGCCGCCATCATCATCTTCTTCTTCTTCCTTCTTCTTTTTTTCCGATCTTGACACAACGCTCTATCCTGCTGTAATGGGGAGGGGCCACTGGGTAATCTCACGTGGTGACCCTGCCCCCTTATGATGTCCCAGCATCCCCCGGGGCTGTGATGTTATAAGGGGTGGGGTCACCACGTGATATCTCCCAGTGACCTCACCCCTTATGCCTATATAAGTCACCGCGTACCGTGTCTACGGCATTACAACAGGAGAGAGCGTCCTGTCAACATTGGAAGAAAAGAAAAAGAAGAAGAAGATGACGACGATGAAAGCCAGGCGAGAAGAACCATAAAGTGCAGAGAAGTCGGAAGAAGACCCCCAAAGAAGACCCCCAGATGGCAATGACGACGATGAAGGAGAAAACTGGGCTCCTCCGCTAGCAAAAGAGCAGAAGGTAGCGGAGGAGCCTGGCAAGAAGATCCCCGAAGTCGGAAGAAGACCCCCGGAGCTGCCTAATAAACTATTTTAAAAACCTGTGTACTGTGTTTTTTTATTGACACTTTTTTCCCCCAGGTGAATGGGTAGGGGTATGATATATTCCATACTTATTCACATAGGGTGGGGGGCCGGGATCTGGGGCTCCCGGATTCCGATAAGCCCCCCGCCCGCAGACCCTGACAACAAACAGCCAGGGTTGTCGGGAAGAGGCCCTTGTCCTCATCAACATGGGGACAAGGTGCTTTGGGATGGGGGGGGGGCGCAGTTGAGGGCATGCGGCCTGATACAGCTCAGGAGGGGGGACACTCGCTCATCCCCACGCCCTTTTCTGACTGGCCGGGCTGTATGCTCGGATAAGGGTCTGGTATCGATTTCGGGGGGACCCTCACGCCGTTTTTTCGGCATAGGGGCTTCCCCTTAAAATCCAAACCAGGCCACGGGGCTAGCAAGGCATCAATCTCACCGATGGAGGCGGTGAGATTTACTTCTTTCTCTAGTCCCGTCGTACCTAAAGTCACGTTCAAAATTAACAGACTTTAGACCTTGTGTGAGCAAGTCCGTTCATTTGGAAAGTCCGGCGGACTAGCACACAGACGAGCGGATTGTCCGCTCGAAAGCCGAGTCCGGCAGACAATTTTAAGTCAAGTCTTCTTTCAAAGTTAGTGGAGCCCACACACGGTCGAATTATCCGGCAGACTCCGATCGTGTGAATGGGGCATAATGGACACAGGGTCACTTACACATAATAGGGGCCTGGGGAGCTGAGACCAGGGTTTCCCAACCTCTCTAAGGTAAGCTGGGTTCCATGGCTCCCCGTCCAAAGTGACTCCTATCACAGTGTCCATGTGGAAAGGGAATCCAATGGGAGTGGTTTCATTATTATCAATCATCTGTTGCACCTGCAGTGCTCTAATGAAGAAAATTGCAGCGTCTGGATTCCTTTAGATGTTATTGGGAGTATCTAACCAATCTGATTTGTATCTTACTGCAGACTTCTGGGAAAATCAGTGAGCCAATCATGTTTCTGGGGGGTGTTCTTTACACATTCTGTGTACAATACACCTGCAGTAATTGTAGGCATATTGCATTGAATTTTACTGAAAATTACAGATTGAAAACGAAAGATAATTTTTAATAACATTAAATTACAATATGACTTCTGTCACAATTGTATATTCTACATTATTTGTTTTTATTTGCTATTTTAGTCCCACAAAAGTTGAGTTACCCTTTTTAAGACTGGATACACATACATACAAATCCTTTGGCAGATAAAACAGATCACGTATTAGTATTTATTCTGTGTATTTACTGTAGCTGTTTGCCTGGAGTTCAGCTTTGAAGTGCGCCTGTGAACAAACTATGGGCATTAGTCTATTTACACATTCCTACCAAACAGTAAAGTGCTTTAAAAAAGTTTTAAAACAAGACATCCCTGACCTTTGTAGCTGATTTTAATAGGAAGTTATTTTTTCTTCAACCATCTTGATTAGCCAGGATGACATAACTTCCATGCATTCAGCCTGGCTCCTGGGCAAGTGCAGTTCAGTGTACACACAAAAGAGGAATACAAACAGGAAGGCAAGAAGTAGGGATGAGCCGAACACCCCCCGGTTCGGTTCGCACCAGAACTTTCGAACGGACCCCACATTCGTTACGAACGTTAGAACCCCTATGGGACTCGAACGTTCGAAATGGAAAGTGCTAATTTTAACGGCTAATATGCAAGATACTGTCCTAAAAAGGGTTTGGGGACCTGGCTCCTGCCCCAGGGGACATGGGTCAATGCCTAAAATGTTTTTAAAAATGGCCGTTTTGGCGGGAGCACTGATTTTACTGACGATTAAAGTGAAAAAAAAAGTGAAATATTCCTTTAAATATGGTGCTTGGGGGGTGTCTGTAGTATGCCTGTGAAGTGCCACGTGTTTCCCGTGTTTAGAACAGTCCCTGCACAAAATGACATTAAACGGAAATAACACCATTTAAAACTGTTTGCGGTTTTAATGTTATATCTGGTTCCTGCAATATGGTTGAAAATCATTCAGAAAAATGGCATGGGTAGCCCTCCCTGCCCATTACCAGCCTATTTGGGTCTTGTACGCATATTAAGGGGAACCCTGTACCCATATTAAAAAAAGGAAATGCGTGTGGCCCCCAGGCCCTATATACTCAGAACAGCAGTATACAGGCGGTGCAAACAAGACAGGGACTGTGTAGGTTTGTTGTGTTAAGTTGAATCTGTTTGTAATTTTCAACTGGTACATTTTTAAAGTGTAGCTCCAGTCAAAAAAACTATTTTTAAGCTTTTTGGAAAACATAGGGAAGGGTTATCACCCCTGTATAATTTGTTTTGTCGTCCATCTTTTTTCATCTCACTTGCTGCTGTCTCCTTGCGTTTGCAAGTAGGAGATGTTTGTAAGTTGGATGATTGAAAGTAGGGGCCTGCCCTATATGCTCTGCAGAAATGGCGGAACAAGGTGTTGGTTTTGCCACAACATTGTAAGCCCTCAAAGTGACTCTTGGTGGGCGCTGGAGCGCCCTGCTGTGAACGATTATATCAAGAATTGTAATTACATGCCATTGTTGAACAGTGGTAGAAAAATTGACAATTGGTGGTTGTGGTGCTGGTCCTCACCGTTACTCTGGGTGGGCACAGGAAGGGGCCCTCCTGTGAAATATTATATCAAGAATTGTAATTACATGTCCCTGTTAAACAGGGGCAGAAAGATTTGGCCTTAGGCACTGCTGCTGGTGCCACCACACTGCAACCTCTTCCATATACTCTAGTTTTATTGCAGGAATTAGCCCTGCTGCAAAGCATTGCATCAAAAATTGTAATTAAACGCCCCTGTTAAACAGGGGCAGAAAAATTGGGCCTTAGGCACTGGTGCTGGTGCCACCACACTGCAACCTCTGCCATATACTCTAGTTTTATTGCAGGAAATAGCCCTGCTGCAAAGCATTGCATCAAAAATTGTAATTAAACGCCCATGTTAAACAGGGGCAGAAAAATTGGGCTGCTGGCATCACCCAGAACCAAAAATGTTCTTCCAACATATCAGCGGAGGAGGAAGAGGATAGACAATCAACATAACAGGACAGTCACTCAGCATCAGCATAGGCAGTCTTGAAGGGATGTGGTATTTCAAAAAAAATTATTCGGTTACATCAGCTTCAGGTGCTTGGTAGCTGTGGGTGATCCAAGACTGATTCATCTTGATGAAGGTCAGACGATCAACTGATTCGGTGGACAGGCGCACCCTGTGATCGGTAACAAAGCCACCAGCAGCACTGAAGGTGCGTTCCGAAAGAACGCTGGATGCAGGACAGGCCAGTAGCTCAATTGCATACTGTGCAAGCTCTGGCCAGTGATCCATCCTCAAGACCCAGTAAGCCAGAGGATTTTCGGTGGGAAAGGTGTCCAAGTCTGACCTTGCCCCTAGGTATTCCTGCACCATGTAAATCAGACGCTGGCGATGGGTGCTGGAACCAATCATACCTTGGGGCTGCGGACTAAAAAATTGTCTGAAAGCATCAGTCAGACGGCCACCTTCTCCACCGCTCCTTCTGACCGCTGCTTCAGCAACACGTTGTCCAGGACCAGGAGGTGGTAACCTCCCAGTCTCTGGGAACGCGTTGCACAGAGCTTTCTGCAAGGCCTCCCGGAGATGTCTCATCCTCTGCTCCCTCTGCGATGGCAAGATAAGGTCGGCAACCTTACCCTTGTACCGTGGATCAAGGAGAGTGGCCAGCCAGTAATGGTCCCTCTCCTTGATCCGAAGAATACGAGGATCCTTCCGCAGGCTTTGCAGGATCAGGGAGGCCATGCAGCGTAGGTTAGCTGAGGCATTCGGTCCGGAGTCCTCTGGGTCACTAAGGACAACATGATCCGCAGCTACCTCCTCCCAGCCACGTACAAGTCCACGTGTTTCTTGGGACTGTAAATCATCCCTATAAGACTGCTGCTGCTGCTGCTGCTGATGCTGAGTGCCAGCCTCCACCTCCATGCTGACACAATCATCCTCCTCCTCCTCTTCCTCCTCCTCATCCTCTTCCTGTGTGATGGGTGGCACAGCAGGAACACTGTCTGGATAAAGGGGGCCTTGAGAGGCAAGGAAGTCCTCCTCTTCCTGCCTCTGTTCTGCCTCAAGTGCCCTGTCCATTATTCCACGCAGCGTATGCTCCAAGAGGTGGACAAGAGGTACAGTGTCACTGATGCATGCACTGTCACTGCTCACCATCCTTGTGGCCTCCTCAAACGGTGACAGGACAGTGCATGCATCCTTGATCATGCCCCACTGGCGTGGTGAGAAAAAACCAAGCTCCCCTGACCCTGTCCTGGTGCCGTAGTCGCACAGGTACTCATTGATGGCCCTCTGCTGCATGTGCAGCCGCTGCAGCATGGCCAATGTTGAGTTCCATCTGGTGGGCATGTCACATATAAGGCGGTTCTTGGGCAGGTTCAACTCCTTTTGGAGCTCAGCCAGCCGAGCACAGGCATTAAATGATCGGCGGAAATGCACACAGACTTTCCTGGCCTGCTTCAGGACATCCTGTAAGCCGGGGTACCTGCCCAAGAACCGCTGCACCACCAGGTTAAGGACGTGAGCTACACAGGGCACATGGGTCAGTTGTCCCTGTCGGAGGGCGGAGAGGAGGTTGGTGCCATTGTCGCAAACCACCATTTCTGGCTTAAGCTGGCGTGGCGTCAACCACCTCTCGGCCTGCCCCTGCAGAGCTGACAAAACATCCGCCCCAGTGTGGCTCCTGTCCCCCAAACAAACCAGCGCAAGCACGGCCTGGCATCGTTTTGCCTGCGTACTTGCGTAGCCCCTGCAACGCCTACGGAGCACCGCTGGTTCTGAGGACAGAGCACTGGAAGAGGCCATGGAGGAAGAAGAAGAGGAGGGGGTGGAGGAGAGAGGTGTGTCACAACCAATAGTAGCATTTTGGAGGCGTGGTGGCGGAACAACCTCCAACACTACTGCACCTTGTCCTGCATCCTTCCCAGCAGCCAGAAGAGTAACCCAATGGGCCGTGAAAGACAGGTAACGTCCCTGTCCATGCCTGCTGGACCATGAGTCAGCGGTAATATGCACCTTACCGCTGACCGCCCTGTCCAGCGAGGCAAGGACATTGCCTTCCACATGCCGGTAGAGAGCCGGAATCGCCTTCCGCGTTTGGGGACCTGCCACTGAGGAACCGCACATTGTACAAACTCACGGAAGGGGGCCGAGTCTACCAACTGAAAAGGCAGCAGTTGAAGTGCTAGCAATTTAGCCAAGCTAGCATTCAACCGCTGGGCATGTGGATGGCTGGGAGTAAACTTCTTCCGCCGGTCCAGCAGCTGGGGCAGGGACATTTGCCTGCTATAATCGGACGTGGGTGTACCGCTAGCAGAGTTCCCGGAAGCACTTGGCTGTGACACACCTAATTCTACACCTTCATTCCTCTCAGAGCAGGTTTCAGAGAGGACTGAAGGTCTAGTGGGGTTGGAGATGCCAGCTGATGAGGAGCAAGGAGAGGTCTGCTTTGTTATTTGGTGTGGGTCTTTGAGGTACGCTTGCCAACGAGCTGCATGGCAGGTCAACATATGTCTGGTCAAGCATGTGGTGCCCAAGTGGCTGATGTTTTGGCCACGTGAGATACGCTTGAGACATATGTTGCAAATAGCAGCGGTGCGATCTGATGCACTCGTCTCAAAAAAGGCCCACACCAAAGAACTTTTAGAATAACGCGCAGAGGCAGCGCTCTGCACAGGCAGAGCTCTGCGGTGTGATTCAGTCGGTGTGCTGCCCCTAAGCTGGCCCCCGGAGGGCATCCTGCCTCGTTGGACATGTGCCTCCTCCTCCTCCTCCTCCTCCTCCTCCCTCCTTCCAGGCACCCACGTGGAGTCAGTGCCCTCATCATCCCCTCCCTCTTCATCGCTGTAGCAAACCTGGCAGTATGCTGCAGCTTGTGGAACATGACTGCCAGATTGCTGTCCTTCTTGAGCATCCCCTCTCTCTGCGCTCACGCTACTGCCTTCCTCTAGCTGAGTGTCATCATCAGAGCCCACAAAACACTGGGCATCCTCCTGGAGCATGTACCCAACACTGTGCTCAAAGAGTTCAGGAGACTCCTCAGGAGGATGTGGTGGGTCTAGGGAAGGAGTCACTGATGATGACATTGAGAGGAGGGAAGACGATGCGTTGGCAGCTGCTTTGCGACTACCCTGAGACTGGGTGAGAGAGGATGAGGAGGATGAAGAGGGCTTGGTCATCCACTCTACCAAGTCATTGGCATGTTGCGGTTCAACATGTCCAGCTGCCGAAAAGAAGGACAAGCATGTCCCATGGCCACGTGCTGATGACAATGCACCGCGTCCACGACCAGCACTGTTGTCTCTAGACACAGAGCCTGCTTGCCCTCTTTTATCGGCTTGCGCCTGTCTGCCTCTCCTTGCTGGCCTTCCAGACATGGTAATGGCCTGAAGGGAGTTGGGTAAAACAGCAGTTGGGTAGTTTATATTGTGCTGGAGGCACACACAACTTCCAATAACTCCTGCAGATGGCAATTGGGCTCAAATAGAGAACAGCTATGTAGGTGGATTATAGCGGTATGTACTGGATACAGAGCACGCAGACAGCACGCACTATCTCCTAACACTACTGACTGCAAGCTCTATTATTAACGATAGATCACTAGCTATATAGGTTAGGTGAATATCGCGGTGTATACTGCGGTCAGGGCACGCAGACAATAACCAGAAAACAGCAGAGATAAAGGGGTATATACAGATGTATACTGTGCTGTGCTGGAGGCACACACAACTTCCAATAACTCCTGCAGATGGCAATCGGGCTCAAATAGAGAACAGCTATGTAGGTGGATTATAGCGGTATGTACTGGGTACAGAGCACGCAGACAGCACGCACTATCTCCTAACACTACTGACTGCAAGGTCTATTATTAAAGATATATAAATATAGTGAAGTGAATAGTGAATATAGTGGTGTATACTGCGGTCAGGGCACAGACAATAACCACTACACAACAGCAAGATAGGAAATCAGCCAAAAACGATCGGTGTGTACTGTGTTGAAGGTACACAGAACACCCACTGCTTCAGATGCTAACACACTACACGAGGCCGCCTCAATGGCGGCCTTATATAGTGTGGGGCGTGCACTACACAGCCTCAGCTATGATTGGCCACAGGCATCCTGCCTGTGGCCAATCATGGCTCTCCTCGCTGCTGGCGCTGCGATTGGCCAAGCATGCGGGGTCACAGTGCATGCTTGGCCAATCATGAGCCAGCAATGCACTGCGCCATCGCAGTGTATTGTGGGCCGTGAGCGCCATGCGAATTTTGACGCGAACGGACCAAGTGTTCGGATTTCGCCGAACGAACAGCCAATGTTCGAGTCGAACGTACGTTCGACTTTAACACGAAGCTCATCCCTAGCAAGAAGCCTAAATGGCAATGAATACATAGCAGCAGCCTTACTAAAGAAGTAGAGCAAAGAATGTTCACTTTGCAAGTGAACTTTCACTTGCCTTGGTGATGTGCAAGCAAAAAAAAAAAAAAGAAGAAAGAATGTTTACATTTTCTTGCATTTGATCTAAACTAAGTGAAAATTCATTTTTCAAAGTGAGCATGCTTTATTTATTTTTTGTGTAGCGGGGATATAATTGTGTATTAATGCAATTAATGTGAAGTACAATGCAAATCTACGGACAATGTTATTCACTAGATTTGTGTTTCAATGTTTTTATTAAGGGTTTACATTACAGAACAAACAAAATTCTCATCAATGTGGTTCAGTATCACAACTAGTACAGTGCACAATTGAGTAATTCACCGGTTGTTTCTTGGAACTCTCTTTCGGTAACCTTACAAATTCTACAACACCATCTAGTGACCACTACAGCAACCCAACGGGGTCAGCAGTGGGCACCCGTTCGGTTCTCATTTATGAAACATACTTCCAACCTAGAGAAAGACAGTGGTGAGTCATGCTATCAACACCTCCGTACCCCAGGAAGGTCCCACCCCCCTCACGGCAAGAGTGGTCCTGAGGCCTCACCCGGGCAAGAACCAAATACTCTGGATAACACAGGACTCTACCTGCCGATGATCAATATCTCGTTTTTATATCCGATCGTGCAACTATCACCGCTCAATAAAAGATGAGGTGAGAACAAAGAGCAGAAGAAAAAGCGGGGAAAGTCCAGATAGGAAAGGGGGTAGAGATGAGTAAAGAACAGGAGAGAGTGGGGGAAGAAGAGGATGGGAGGGAGCCATGGTCCTGTATCACCGAGTCCTTACTGCTGTAATATGATTAAGCAATGTGTGTCCTGGGGTCATTAGTTAGGTAAGCAATCCACGGGTCCCATATTCTGTGAAATAGTCCCATCTTGTTCTGAGACAGTGCTGATAACCGCTCATTAATCATTAACCGTGACATTTTATGTTTGAGCTGTGCTATCGGCAAGGCAGCAGACCTCCAATTTCGTGCTATGGTAATCTTAGCAGAAATAAATATAAAAGTGAGGAGCCTCTTCTGGTGCCTCTACCGCCATGCCTCCCAGGAGGGCCTGCTTAGGTGACTTCTTTAGGTTCAAGCCCGTGATGGTATAGACAAAGTTATACACTCTAATCCAAAACCTTCTAACCTTCGGGCATGACCACCAAATATGGTAGGTGGTCTCCACCTGGCTGCAGCCCCTAAAACATTGGGATGTTGCCCCTGGTACGAAAACGGCCAATCTGGTTGGGACCATGTACCACCTTAACAAAACCTTATAGTTTGCCTCTATCACCGAGGTGTTGATAAGTGAGCGATATGCCGTCTCAGAGAGTGTATGCCAATCATCTAGATCAAAAGTTTAATGAAGGTCCTGTTCCCATTGGATCATATAATTCAGTTTCCTCGTGGTACCTCTTAGCATTGTATATATAGCCGATAAGTGGCCTCTAAGTTTATCATATTGTCTACTCAGCTGTTCCATGGGAGTTAGGGACACCAAGTTCCCCCTGCGGGCCACAACCTGCACATAATGGTGCAGTTGGGCATACCGATACTTATTTATCTATCAGAGCACGTTCAGAGAGCATACCCCTATGGTCACATAAATCGGCAATGCGTAGTAGCCCTTTATTTGTCCACCAGCCAAATTGTTGAGGAGAGAGGCCCGGGGTGAATTCCTTGTTGTTTAACAAAGGCGCCAGTGGGTTGTGGGGCGACTTAAATTTGTGTATTTTCGACAGTCTGTCCCATATAGCCAGAGCCAGGGACAGAGTGGGACACAGTATCAGCGGTCTATCCTTCATTGGAAGCCACATTATCTGTGAAATCTGTGAAGGACAGCAGGAATAAGATTCCATATCCATCCATATAGCATGTGGTTGGTGAGAATGGTATCTGGAGAGGTGGGCCAGCTGAGCCGCATGAAAGTATTTCTGCAGATCAGGCAGGCCCAGCCCCCCATGTTTTTTTAGAGTGTACATCGTGCTTCTGTTCACCCTGGGCCTCTTATTTCCCCATATAAACCGGAGAATTCTATTTTAAAGTAGCTGAAGATCCCTTCGTAGCAAAGCCACCGGCAGGGTGCGAAACAAATATAATATTCTAGGCAACACGTTCATTTTAATGGAGTGCCACGATGGGGGATGAACCTGCCATTTCGCTAGATCCTCAGTTAGTTTTTTATAAAGTGGGGGATAGTTTTTCCTATACAGCGTCTGAATCTTCGGGGTCAAATAGATACCAAGATACGGCAATGCTTCCGGCTCCCATTTAAATTTATATGAGCGTTCAAATGCCTTCTGTGTGGCGTCCGACAACGAAAGGTTGAGCGCTCTAGATTTAGTCTGGTTAATTTTTAGCCCAGAAATTTCAGAGAAGGGTTGCAAGATCGCATGAAAGTTGGGGAGGGAAGTAACTGGCGATGTCAGCGTTAGCAGTAGGTTGTCAGCGAAAAGTAAGCATTTATGTTCTCTGCCCCCGCAAGTAATCCCCTGAACATCCTGGCACTCCCTGATCCTGATAGCCAATGGCTCTATCACAAGGACAAACAGCAGCGGGGACAACATACCCCGTCTAGTGCCCCCACTGTCTCAGTCCGATTGCACTGCTGTTATGAGATTAATTAATCTGGGGGTTTGGTCCGATGTCTGTCTGTTCGGGACAAAGCCGGCCTGGTCAGGATGGATATAGCTCGGGAGGAAGGTGTTTAGTCTAAATGCCAAAACTTTGGTTAGAATTTTTAAGTCCGTGTTTATCAAGGAAATCGGGCGATAGTTTGCACAATCCCCATGATCTTTGTCGGGTTTCGGTATGACACTAAGATATGCTACATTTTCATGAGAGGGTATCTTGCTTCCTCTCCGAAGCTCATTGAAATAAGAACATAGGTGAGGAATCAATATATCCTGATATTTCCTATAATAATGGCCCGTAAAACCATCTGGTCTGGGAGCCTTTGAGGGGTGTAAAGATTTGATCGCCATTTTAACCTCTAGGGCTGTGAATCCAGCATCCATCAAATCTGCATGGACATGCGTCAACTTGGGTAGTGGAGCGTCGCGGAAAAACGTATGAGCCTGACGAGAATCATATTTGGTTTGTGAGCCATATAGTTTGGAGTAGAAATTGTGAAATTCTTTCAGAATGAGTTCGGGATTTTGAGTGGAGCGGCCCGTAGAGAGCCGCAGTTTAGGTAATGTGGGCGTGTGGGGTCGGGGAACTAGTTTCCTGGCTAACATGGTGGTTGGTTTGTCTCCCATTGTGTAGTACCTATGTTTAGACCAGCTGATATGCGTTTCCGCCTGAGTCGTCAAAGCCAAATTTAACTCCAGTCTAGCGTCATCTATCTTATGCCTTATGTCGTAGTGCGGGTGTGTATGTTGTTCCTGCATTAACCGGTCTAGGTTAGCTTCTAGTTGTTTAATCGTATGTTCACTGGCCCGCTTTTGCCTAGCGCCTATTTGTATCAGTGTGCCCCTAATCGAGCCTTTGTGAGTTGCCCAATTAATTGTGGGTGACGTGTCTGAGGATTTGTTGACATTAAAGTACGTCAGTAGTTCCCTTTCTATTTTTGCGTGTTAGACGGGGTCATTTAACAGGCTGGCATTTAGACGCTACGAGGACGGGGAGGCTTTAGACCACAACCCTGTCAAAGACAATTTAATTGGAGAGTGATCCGACCAGGGGGCAGACAGTATTTTCACTGACGTCAGCTACGGGAGTAGAAGGGTGCGGACCAATAGATGGTCTATCCTGGAATAAGTGCGGTGCGCCTGTGAAAAATGCGTATAGTCCCTGACAGTGGGATTACTTTCTCGCCACGCGTCAATTAAATCATACATATGTAATAGTCTAGCTACTCTGTTGCTCCCAGTCGGCGGTCTTTTGAGAGTAGGTCTGGCAGGGTTGGATTTGTCCATAATTCTGTCAAGCGGAATGTTACTATCCCCCCCATGATCACCTGTCCCTGGACCTTGGGCATCAGTATCCTCAACATTCTGCTAAAAAATTCCACCTGACCCGTGTTCGGGGCATAATAAGACACAAAAGAAACTAGTTGGTCGTGAATACGTCCTACTGCCATAATATAACTGCCTCCCTTGTCCTTGACTATTGTGATGGGCGTAAATGGGGTCCGTCTAGAAAAAGCAATAGCTACCCCCTCTTTTTTTTCGGGTCTATTAGCTAAGTAAAACTGCTGGTATTTAACATTAAGATAACCTGGGGCTGACGTCCTAGAAAAGTGTGTTTCCTGTAATAGCAATATATCTGATTTCTGCTTGTTATAGAATTGGAAGGCTTTGGTTCTTTTACCCGGGGAATTTAAGCCGTGTATATTATGGGTGATCACCGAAAAGTCGGATGAGTATGACCTAGCCATCGTGGTAGGGCAGAGCACTCTTACCTTGTGACACTGTGGGGTGGAAAGGGCCTCCAAAAGATAGGACTCTCATGGCTTTGACCTCCAGGACCAACATGCATGGGTGAGGGACAGGACCACAGCTCGGGGAAGACAGGGGGTAGGGGGAGAAAAGAGGAAGAAAATAAACAAAAGATTAGTTAACATAAAAGACAAGGGCCAATGGCCAGCAAACATAGACTGATTAACTTGTGCGAATCGCATAACAATATGGGAATTAATCCCAGCCGGACTTAGAAACCAATCTGGAATCAGCAAGGGTACCCCGCTCCTCGGAGGGAAGGTAGTCTTGCAAAAGAGCAGCATGGATTTCCGATCCAGCCCAAATGGCCCGAGCTCTAGAGCAGGCCAGCAGGGCAGGTCCGGGTCCCACAAACTATCATCCTGATGTTTAACACCGTCCGTGCGAGCCTGTCCTTCCCCGAGGGCCACGGCACCAGGGTGGGCCGGCACCTATTGGCACCTCCCTCCCCGGCGCCCGCCCCCCAGGGGGGGGCCAAAACGGGCCCCGCACCAGGACCAACTCTGCACCATCATGACAATAAAAATGAGGTTCAGGCAATAAAACAGAAAGAAAACAATAAAAAATATATAAAAATAATAATAAAATAACATAGTAACTTCAAGTCAGCTACAAGGGAACTGTTTCGAGAAAAACTGTTCTGAAAAATAGGAAACTGCACTATGGTTGTGCTAACAGAGTGACTACGCAATTGCGCAGTCAAAGGAAAACTTAGATTCGTCCATCTCAGCGAGGTGGTAGTATCGCTTCTTCTCCATGTAGTAGATCCAGGATTTCAGGGGAGACAATAGATCATACTATCAGGTTTTCTGGGGGGGTATCCCTGGCTGGGGTCCGCTTTCGCTCCATCCAAAGCGGGGAGAGAGAGCAGTGGGCTTGATTCGGAGGGGAGGAAGCCGGTGAGTCTCTTGTGATAATACCCAGGCCAAGCAGGAGATCTTCACCTTCCGGCAATGTGGAAAATGAATAGGATTTTCCATTGTAGGTAAAAGACAGTCTGAAGGGAAAGGCCCATCTGTACCTGATTTGCTTGTTGATAAGGTGTTGTAGTAGGGGTTTTAGATTCCTGCGCTTTTGCACTGTGGAAGGGGCAAGGTCAGTAAACAGTTGGATTGGTGTCCCACAAAGTGTAAAGTCCTGCCGATTGCGAGCAGCAAGCATCAATTTTTCCTTTGCCCGATAATAGTGCGGTTTAACTATTACGTCACGAGGTAAGCCATCAGATCTAGGGGCAGTTAGGGCCCTATGGATGCGGTCAATTTCCATGTGATGAGGGGCGATGTCTGGGATCAATTCTTTCATCAGTTCCTTCATGGCCCCCTCCAAATCTGTATGCGTTTCGGGTAGACCGCGAATGCGCACATTATACCTGCGAGAGCCATTTTCCAAGTCCTCAATTTTTGTAAGGGCTTCCTCTAGTCTGTCCTGGAGGTCTGTAAGCATATGGGTGTTCTGGTTAACCCTTTTGACAGTGCCTTCAACCTTGGCTTCCACCACTTCAAATCTCTCACCAATGCTTTGGATGTCCCGTTTAAGATCTGTTGTAATCAAAGTGCAGGCCTTAGAAAGCTCCTGCTGTAGCATTGTGGAGAACCGGGCTAATAATACTGCATCCCCCAAGTAAAATGCCTGCTACGATGGCAGAGCTAAGCTGACTGGACATGGCCTCCGCCATTTCAGCCATATTTTTGTCCATAGATGACCGGGGGGACCCAACAGTTCCTGCACATCCTCGTCCATGCCAGGGGAAGAGGGACGTGAACTGGACTCACCCTGCTGGTCATCCTTCATGTCCCCTGAAGATTGTGAGAATGGATCTCTGGGAAGTTCCAGGGGGGTTCTACTGTCTCCCTCACGCAGGAAAGCTGCTGCTCAGGAGGCAGGGCCGCCTCGTGTATCTCGACGTCCCGGCGCCATCTTGGATTGCGGCCTGTGTTCAGGGGAGAGCCCGATTCCTCCAAAGGATTTTGAGGCTTTGCGCTGGCCCCGCATCGGCTGACCTTGAGCCCGCCGGTTCAGATTTTGGGAGACAGGCACACAGGGAAGGCCCCTCAAGGTCTTGAAGAAGTAAAAAAGTAAAGCCTATAAATATATGGACACATTATTTTTAGCTAAAGTTTATTTTTTCTAACATAATAGACTGAGATAACCTGTGTCACTGCACCTGCAGCTTTTTGACCTAAAAAGATTAGAAACTAGAAAAAGCCTGTACCTATTTCAGTAAAGCTGTGAAGTAAGGAGACCCTTCTTCTATTTTTGCAAGATGTCAAGATAGTATATATGTATGTTTAAATGTATTAATAGATATTTCCTTTCCTGTATATCTTGCATTATTTTGGAGTACCTCTCTGAGCATCCCTTTCCTTCACCAAAAAATAAGGTAAACTTAAAAAGGTGTTTTTTGCTTGCATTCTATCTACTTACAGACTTCTCAGGTAATTGGTTGGTATTGATGCCCCTGTGCAACCCCCCCCCCCCCCCCCAAACCATGACCTTTAAGTGTCAAAGGACAACAGGCCATGTGCTTTTGTTACAATATAACTAAACATAGATAAAAAGTTGTGTTAAATGTTTCTACTCCCCCAAATCATAGCTACCCAGCAGAACATAATTACCTATTGGAAAGTGATAATAAGACAAGACTATTTTAAAGGCAAATCTATTTCTTTTAGACGGTGCTGCAATTCTAAGTAGTATTGCATCTGACTCTAATAAGCTCACACATCCTTACTGACTTGCCAGTTCTGAAGCAAAATATAAGCCTTTCAGCGTCTACACTGTTCCCTGTGGCTCCAATTAGATGAAAATTATTTCTAGCAATGGCAAGCAGCCATATTCTGTATGTCGAGAATATTCTGGCGACAAAAAGGCCTTTGGAATCAAACTGAAATATCCTGAAATAAAGCTCTGTTCTATACTTTAAATACTGTACTATAAAATATGTTCTGTACAGAATTGTACATGCATTAATTGGTTCTTCTCAGATAAGAAATATATCAGAAATTGTTTTAGGACAATATGTCTCCAAGGTCTATGTTTTAATATAAGGCATATATTTTTAAAAGGCTGCATTTATACTTGTGTAGCCTATGAATGTATGCAAAATCGCATCATTTTGCATGTGATCATACCTTCAGTGCCATTTATTATTAATGGTATGCCAAAAAACAGCAAGCTAGGTGTGTAGTTTTGTGTGAGAAAATCCAAGGGGCAAAGTGTTCTCAAATAGATAGTCCTGGTGTCCCACTACACTTGCGTGAATGGGGTCTAAACAAGTCAGAACACATGGACATGAGCATTGATTTACAAAGGCCTAATGCTAGTGGTACTTTGCACATTATTTATATTTTTTTTTCCTTCAAATTTCCATTTTTCAATTAAATAAAAGTTTTTAAATAAACATTTTATGGGCAATAAAGGCTTTCAGTATCTAAATATTATTTTGATGTAGAAAGACAACAATTTTACACCAATACATTATTCATTTTTATAAATGAATTAAACATTTTGATTTGAATTGGCAACTGCTATATTCATGATGTTGTGCACAAAATACCCCTCCAAATTGCTCTTCGTTGGGTAAACAAAACAGAAACTGAAAAACTGAACCGCCACCTTTTTAAAATACTTGAAAATCAATGTGACACTTCTGCATACCAAGCCACCAAAAGAACATATGAAAGTGCTTATACTGAAAGGAAATATAACAGATGAATGAGAAAGAAAACTCTGGGAATAAATATATTTACTGAAATGTTCAATAAATTACAGGAAGGCTTAAACTGTCATGAGTATATTAGTAGATATCTCACGCTGCAGTGTTAATGAGCCACCGTGTTAAGCTTGCTAATCTGTTATTTATTCACATGTTATCTTTTACTACTACATCTTATTATTTTTTTTCTACTACTATCCTATTATTTTATATGTGTGTACTTTATTTACAGTCTGTATGTATACATATTTCAGAATTTTGTAATTTTTTGAGTTTTCATCTGACACAATACCTAAAGGAGCTCTGAAAGCTTGTGTTTTTTTTTATATAAATATTTTTAGTTAGTTAATAAAAAAAAAAAAAAGCTTGTGTAAAAAAAAAAAAACAAAAAAAAAAAAAACGCATACATGTTTGTGATGCAGTTGGCACAAGTATTGCATACTAGCTGGTGAAAAGGTGAAGTCAATAAAACTTTAATTGCAAGGCCCACTTAAAATGCAACTAAAGGCTAAACTTTTTTTTAGGTTTGGACAGAGAAGAGATGGATTAGAACACTTGTCAGTTCTTATTGCTGTCTGTGTCTCTGTTAGCCCTTGTACACACGGTCAGATATTCCGATGGACAATGTCCGATAGTACCATGTTGTCGAATAATCCGACCGTGTGTGGGCTCCATCGGACTGTTTCCTTCGGAGTATCCGACGGACCAAGTTTTCCAGCTGGGCTATAACATTTTCCGACAACATGATCTGATCGGACTTTGTCAGATTGTGTGTAGAGAATTCCGATCGGACAAAGGGCCACACATGCTCAGATCAAATTTCTAGACCAAAGCTATTGGCTACTAGCCTGAATGTAGCCCCATCGTAAGGAAATTATGTCATCACGTTCTGAACGATCGGATTTTCTGACAACTTTGTCCGACCGTGTGTATGCAACAGTTTTGAAAAAAATCAGTCGGACAAAATCCAACGGATTTGGTTGTCGGAATGTCCGACCGTGTGTACAAGGGCTTACAGATATTTACTCTTTCTATCTGTCCTATTTACCATTATCATTGACGTGCAAGTAAAAGGGCATCCCAAATTTTTAGTTGTCCCCAGAAAAGTAATAGAAGGGACACTAGTTCTGGTGACCTTGGGTTCCCCAAGGGATTCTCTTAATTTGCAAGGATTTACTCTCACTTTCTGTTTTGGCTATAGGACAGGAAGTGAAGGGAAATCTCTCCAATAGGAAACAAATGGCAAAAAGGAATCTGACAGGGGTTATGGTCCTCCCTTACTCTATACAAAATGGAAAAAAAAAAAAGTTTTGCCTATAGTTCTAGTTTAATAACATAATAAAAGCAGAAAGAAAATAAGATTTTTTAGAAAAAAAATACTTACCCTGAACTTTGGCCTTTGTAAGCTTCCTGGAGGCACTGAGGAAGTAACTGCCTTACTGCTACTTTTTGGGAAAGCTAGTGCTCCTAATCATGCATGAATACACTCCAGTACTGTGCAGGAGCACATTCATGTGAGCTCAACATAGAGATGGGAAGGCCCAAAAAAAAACCACATACAAATTGTGGGAAATGTTCTTTTACAATAATAAGCAAAAGATCTAAGCCCTTGTACACACGGTCGGAGATTCCGACAACCAAATCCATCGGAGTAATTCTGACGGATTAATTCCGGAAGAGATCCGGAAGTGATGTTGCATACACACGGTCGGACTAAGTTGTCGGAAAATCCGATTGTACATAACGTGATGATGTTATTTTGTTACGACGGGACTACGTTCAGGCTAGTAGCCAATAGCTTTGGTCTAGGATTTTGATCTGAGCATGCGTGGCACTTTGTCCATCGGAGTAGGCTACACATGATCGGAGTATGTCCGATAGGAGCATTTTGTCGGAAAATTTTATCGGCAAGTTGGAAAACTTGGTCCGTCGGATATTCCGACGGAAACAGTCCGATGCAGACCATACACAGTCGGAATATCCGACAAAACGGTCCGATAGGAAACATTCCGTGGGAATCTCCGACCGTGTGTACAAGGGCTTAGACATGGTATTCAAACTATATCTCATGAAGACCTTAATGAAAGATTTCTGAGACTTTATGTAAAGTCTTAAATGATTGTAGGTTCTCTCAGTTGAACACAAGCAAACACAATTCAGTTGCAGTTCTCAAACAAGAGAAATTTGTATTTCTCCCACTAGGAGGCACTGCAGGGGAAAGGCTCCAGTTTAGTTGAGTGATTGTTGGGATAGATTAGATTATAGTTTCTGACCTCTCAGGCCTTAAAGCGGAGTTCCACCCAAAAATGGAACTTCCGCTTTAAGAGGAGGTGATCCCCTGACATGCCACATTTGGCATGTCATTTTTGGGGGGAGGAGTGGATACCCTCTTTTCAGAGGGTTCCAGCTCCCACTTCCTTCTGGCGCACCCTCGGCGCCGGAAGGAAGATCACCTCTCCCCAATCACCTGGGATACGTCACAGCTCCCAGATGGTTGTGCGGGCAGTCATGGTGCGCTGCGCTGCGCAGCTCACCCATGCTCAGTGGATGCCCGGGTGTGAAGCCACAGCCGGGCACCCGCAGTTACAATGCCGACACCGCTGAGTGGAAGGGGAGATGAGCGGGGATTTGATGCCCCGCATCACTGGACCCTGGGACAGGTAAGTGTCTGATTATTAAAAGTCAGCAGCTGCAGTATTTGTAGCTGCTGATTTTTTTTCTTTTAAGCGGAACTCAGCTTTAACCGCTTGCTGACCTCTCAGAAGGGCTTGTACAGGACTCGATCGCCCTGGGGATACCCATGATCACCTCATGGAGAGGAAGAATGGGGAGATTCTAATGTAAACAAGCATCTCCCCATTCTGCCTAGTGACAGTGTCGCTGATCTCTGCTCCCTGTGATCGGGGACCTGCCACAAGTAGCCATGCCCCCCCCCCCCACAGATATAAACACTCCCCAGGACACACTTAACCCTTAAACTGCCCCCTAGTGGTAACCCCTTCACTGCCAGTGTCATTTACACAGGAATAAGTGTATTTGTATAGCACTGATTGCTGTATAAATGACAATGGTTCCAAAAATGTGTCAAAAATGTCCGATGTGTCCGCCACAATGTCACAGTCACAATAAAAATTGCTGATCGCCGCCATTACTAGTAAAAAAATAATTAATTAATAAAATGACTAAAAATGCTATAAAACTATCCCCTATTTTGTAAACATTGTAACTTTTGCGCAAACCAATCAATACACGCTTATTGCGATTTTATTACCAAAAATATGTAGAAGAAATCATATCAGCCTAAACTGAGGGAAAAAACGTTTTTCAAAATTGTCACTCTTTTTTTGTTTATACGCAAAAAATAAAAACTGCAGGGGTGATCAAATACCACCAAAAGAAAGCTCTATTTGTGGGAAAAACAGGACATCAATTTTGTTTGGGAGCCATGCTGCACGACTGCGCAATTGTCAGTTAGAGACGCAGTGCCGAATCGCAAAAGTGTTCTGGTCAGGAAGGGGGTAAATTCTTCCGGGTCTGAAGTGGTTAATTAACAGGTAAGAATGTAAATTTGTCTGACAAATTAGTTTATCTTTTTTAACCTTTAAAAGATTCCTATTAATGTTCTCCACCATCGCAGCATAATATTTAACCACTTCCGGACACCGATATACACTGGCTGTTTGTAGAGGGATATCTTTGTTATTGCAACAGCTATCTGCCATAACCCCGGTATCCTCTTCTTCAGCAGGTGGTCTGATTTTCGATAATAGTGGTCTCTGCGGTGGATTCACTGCGAGATCACTTTTATTGGCGGTGGGAGAGGGCCCCCCGCCACTCTTCAGTGCCCACCGATGCTTACTGGAGCCGTCGGCAGTGGCGGAGGCAATCAAGTCCTCTTCCATGTGTGGTATGGAGAAGAGTGAAGGAAAGCTGGCCCCACCCGTCTCCATACCATTTTTTTTTCAAATTATATATATATTCTTTTTTTATTACATTTTAGTGTAAATATGAGATCTGAAGTCATTTTGATATCATATTTAGGAGGTCCTGTGATGTTTTTTTTTCTATTACAAGGGATGCTTACATTCCTTGTAATAGGAATAAAAGTGACATAATTTTCTTTTTAAAATAACAGTGTCAAAATTAAAAATAAAAGGTAAAATAAATAAGAAAATAAATTAAATTCTAGGGCAATAATTCTACACCTAGACCTCCTCTGTAACTCAAAATATGCAACCTGTACAATTTTTTATAGCCTATGGAGATTTTTAAGGGTAAATGTTTGTTGCCATTCCACGAGCGGGTGCAATTTTGAAGCGTGACATGTTAGGTAGCAATTTACTCAGTGTAACATTATCTTTCACAATATTATAAAATTGGGCTAACTATATTGTTGTCTTACTTTTTTATTCAAAACAGTGTATTTTTCCCCAAAAAAAGAGCGCTTGTAAGCCCGCTATGCAAATATGGTGTGGCAGAAAATATTGCAATGACCGACATTTTCTCTCTCTAGGGTGTTAGAAAAATAAATGTATAATGTTTGGTGGTTCTAAGTTAAAAACCTATTTTTAACTTGTAAACAACAAATCTCAGAAAGAGGCTTGGTCCTTAAGTGGTTAAGTATAATTAAAGGCTTTAAAAAAAATAAAAAAATAAAATCCATGTCATAGCAGCCCCGGTGCTCTTCTTCTCGAGTCCCCTGCTGGCATCTCCTGGCTGCTCCTCCAAGACCAGTGCCTCCAATAGCAAGTCGCTTGCTATGGGGGCACTGGTGCATGCACGCTCCCAAGCCATGCTCTATGCATTTATAAGACACATAGAGCCACGGCTCAGCCCCACCCCTACTCTCTCCTTATTGGCTCACCGGCTGTGATTGACAGAAGTACAAGCCATAGGCACTCACTACTGTCTTAGTCAATGATGAGAGAGAGTTCTGGGACAACCAAGGCTCTTGTGCACATTGCTAGATCGAGAAGGGGCTCAGGAGAGTATAAGGGGGGGGGGGGCTGTGGGGGGAGCCGCACACAGACATATAATGCATGCAGGTAAAAAAAAAATTCAGCTTTTACAACCATGTTTATCTATAGTCTGGCCAATAAATGTAATCCTCTCATTAAAATGATGAGACCAGCATCTACAATTTCTGCTGAGAGCAAAGCTGCAATTTGCAAATATTGTGAGAAGAAATATTCTTTTCCAAATGCTACAAGGATGACTTATGCCCTGTACACACGGTCGGACATTCCGACGACAAAATCAGTCTGATTTTTTCAGACAGATTTTGGCCCAAACTTGTATTGCATACACATGATCGCACAAAGTTGTCGGAAAATCCAATCATTCAGAACGAGGTGACGTACAACACATACGACAGGACTATAAAGAGGCCAGTAACAAATAGCTTTTGTCTCGTAATTTATTCTGAGCATGCATGGCACTTTGTGCATTAGAATTGTATACACGTGATTGGAATTTAAAAGATTGGATTTTGTTGTCGGAAAATTTTAGATCCAGATCTCAAACTTTGTGTGTCGGAAATTCCGACGGAAAAGTCCGATGGAGCCCAAATGATCGGAATTTCCGACAACACAGTCCGATCGTACATTTTCCGTCGGAAAGTCCGACCGTGTTTACAGGGCAAAACACATTCTGGCATGTGCCTTAAGGTGCCTTAAAGATATAAAAAATACTTTAAAGAGGGAGTCCACTGGAAAAAAAATTATTAAAAGCCAGCAGCTATAAATACTACAACTGCTGACTTTTAATAAATGGACACTCACCTGTCCCAGGGTCCAGCGATGTCGGCAGCCGAGGCCGATCGATTGCTCGGCTCTCGGCTGCTGCTACTGCCATTCTCGGTGAGGGAATCAGGAAGTGAAGCATTGCGGCTTCACTTCCCGATTCCCTACTGCACATGCGCGAGTCACGCAGCACAATGGGAATAGTCCGCGCTGTCTCTGGGACCCATGTGTGTCCCAGCAGACAGTGCGCCGGGACAGGAAGAAGTGGGAGTCTATGCCCGGGAGTGAGTGCAAATACAGGTATCTGCACCCCCTCCCCCCTGAAAGGCGCCAACTGTGACACCAGAGGGGGGAGGCTTTAGGCTGGAACCCCGCTTTAAGGATTGAAACCATGAGGACCAGAACGAAAGTGCAAGTAGCTATTTCCTCCAGAGTTCTCATTCCAGCAATACTTTCTGCTGCTTCTGGATCATCACTATATTGTTTCTTCACCAGCAGCATCTTTAAGTAAGGAAGTGTTAAAACCACAAAAATATACAATTGGACTGATTTACTAAAACTGGAAAACAACACTTTTAACTACTTCTGGACATATACTGCGACCGGTGAGGCCTGGATGTGCGAAAGAATGTACCTGCTCTCCCTTCCCGGTCTCGGGCGTGTGCGACAATGGCGACTTGCTCCCAATGCCAATCAGCGGGTTTCCCAATGCCAATCAGCAAGCCGCAATCATTCGGGGGAATGACAGAATGGCAGGCTGCCTATGTAAACAAGGCAGACCGCTAGAGAGATCTGTGATTCCTAGTAATCACTGATCTCAGTCTTCATCTAGTGTCAGCGTCCCCCACACAGTTAGAAAGCACACATAGGGCACACATTAAACCCTTTGATTGCCCTTGATGTTAACCCCTTCCCTGCAAGTGTCATTTATACAGTGTCGGTGCATTTTTTTTAGCACCGATTACTCTATTGGTGTCACTGGTCCCAAAAAAGTGTAACTTTGTGTCCAATTTGCCCACGACAATGTTGCAGTCCTGCTAAAAATTGCTGATCGCCGCCATTACTAGAATAAAATATTTAAGTCCCTAAATCTATCCCAGTTTGTAGACGCAATAACTTTTCCACAAACCAATCAATATACGCTAAATGGGATTTTTTTACAAATATGTAGCAGAATACAAATTGGCCTAAATTGATGAAGAAATTAGGTTGTTTACATATTTTTATTGGATATGTTTTATAGCAGAAATTGTTTTTTTTTTTCAAAATTGTTGCTCTTTTTTTGTTTATAGCGCAAAAAATAAAAACCGCAGAGGTGATCAAATACCACCAAAAGAAAGCTCTATTTGTGGGGGGAAAAAAAAGGACATCAATTTTTGTTTGGGTACAACGTCGCACGACCACGCATTTGTCGGTTAAATTAGAGCAGTGCTGCATCACAAAAAATGGCCTGGTCTTTAAGGGGGTAAATCCATCCTGGACTGAAGTGATTAAAGAATCTGAAGATACAGTTATAGCCTCTGATAATTTTATAAAATTATTAATAATAAAACATAGTTCTTTTTTTGTAAATCAAAATTACAGTTGTTATGGGAAATGTATCTCCAAACATTTCAATCTTCTGTAACTATCTGTTAAAAAAAAAAGAGTTGAAAAGTCTGGCAGGAGACCACAGCAAGCCTTACGGAACCCTGGGAGATGTATTGACAGTAACTATATAATTACCCTAGATTCGTGTTTACAAAACAGGCAGGTGTTGAAACATATGATATGCAGAATCTGAGCAATGAAAAAAGTCAACAGGCAAAGATAGTTAATACACCCTGACAATGCTACCCAACCATTCTAAAGAACTGTTTTTCGTTTTAAAAGGGCAGTTAGTTGCTGTAATATTGATGTTATGTCTGTACACAGTTCAAAAGTGTCAGTTTTAAATGTATGGTGTTGCAGTGTGTACAACTGTACAAAGGTAAGAGTAAATTCTTACAGACTTGCTTGTGTTTTGCAGGCAGTGGATCAAATATTGGCAAATCTCCACACCATTCTAAAATGTAATTTATGCATTTATTTGCATTTACAGTTGTATTTACCTTATTTGTAAAATGGTGATTTTGGACGCCTTAACACAATTCTAAATTCTGGTTTATTAATTTTATCATGATGTAGTATGTACAACAGTATATTAAGTCCATCTGAAACACTTAGCGATTGCCTCACCACCAATAGGTTGAGCAGGAGGGAAGATTCAGCTATTAGAACTAGCAGCACTGACATACATGGCCAAGAAAAGCCCAGAATAGATTTTTGTCCCTCTACCATTCTACATACAACACAATGTACGTATAGCACAGACAAGCTATCTTGCAGTCAATGAGCCTGACAGCTCACATTCCATTTGCCACCTGCAGAGCTGGTGAGGATCTGCAACATTTTCCTATACAGAAAAATGACATAGTCTTTGTGTTAACCCCTTCCCACTGAGTGTACACATATATACGGCTTCATGGAAGTGGGTCTTAAAGTGTTACTAAACTTACCGCAGTAAAATCAGTCTGCATATGCAGTAAGGAATGCTTGCTATACTCACTGTGGAACCTAAGGGGGTTAACCCTCCACATTATGTAAAAAGACTGTTTGATCCTGTCTTCTCGGATACTCCCTTCTTTCCACTGTCACTAATCCATCTCCTGATAGGACAGAGCCTTTGGAGTCACTCTGCACATGCTCAGTTTGGTGTGTATTGCGAGGGTACATGAGATTAGCACCGAAGGTCAGGGGCCCTGCAGCCACATAGGACAGTCAGAGTAATATGAAAACTCCTTCTACAAGCTTTAACCAGACACTGATAGAAGTCACAAGACTGCTATATACTGCTGATGAGAAAAGGTATTTGGCTGTTTATATTTACTAAAATAATTCCATTTCATGTTCTGTGTACTGAAGGAGACCAGATATAGTGAATGCAGGGTCTTGGGTTTAGTAACGCTTTAATTCTGTGTGGGGCTGCATATATGTGTACTTGCTGTGATAGCCTCTGATTGGCTATCGTAGTGCTCAGACACTTTAAAGCCAGTCCCTGTGTTTTTTTTCTCCTCCTGTACAATTTAGCTTTTTCAGCCTTGCTAGAAACATGAAATTAAAGAAGTGTGTGTAAACAAAAAAAAGTAATAAAAAAAGATTCACTAGCCTTGATCTAGGTCAGGGTCAGGGTAAGGATCAAGGTTAGGGTCAAAGGTCATGACCAGAGTCAAAGTTTGGGGGGGAAAGGTCAGAATCAGTGTGTTTTAGGTAGGATAAAAAAAAGAGTATGCTACTGTTCGTGGGCCCTATTTGGGGTACAAATAACAAATAATACACACATATGTGTGTCACTCCAATCATCAGGATCAGGAGATTGTATTTTGGGTTGTTTGTTAGAGGTAGGATATGGTAATAGTAAGAAATATACAGCTACATTTTTTTTATTTTTTTTTTATTTTTTTTTACTGTTTCATTACTATTTACCACTAAATGAAAGCCAAGGTACAATTCACCTGTATAATTGAAATAGTTGCGATTAGTGTTGGGTGGACAGCTTGGGCCGAGCAAAGGTCAGGATAAAACATGGCCTGTTCGCCCATTTGGTAAACACCTGAATGTGCAGGTGTCCGTCGAGCGCCCCGCGATGCACTGTGCAATGAACAGTGCCTTCTAAGCCCTGATTGGGCAAAGCTTTGCCCAATCAGGGCACAGTGAATAGATGCTGAGTAACAAAAAACCATTTCCGGCAATATAAAAAAAGTGAGGGTGCTTTGGGGTAGGGTGGCTGTTTAAAAAACACCCCACCCCAATCCATACCAGGCCCTTCGGTAAAAAAAAAACAAAAAAAACCTTGTGACCCGAAGGGCCAGGTATAGATTGGGGGTGGACCCCCTTGCCATTATTTTTCTCATTCTTTTTTATAGTCCTGGAGACCCTCACACCGTTTTGTTAATCATTTTTGTATTGCGAGAAATGGTATTGTTTTGCCAGTAATTGTGAAAACAGTTTTTTTATTTTTTTGTTTAGAAATGTCAATTTTGCTGCAGCAGGTTCTATACATGGTACAGATGCACCATTTTACAAGCACACTAAGGGGGGCCCCAAGCATCATTAAAATCACTGCTCTTGCAAAAAAAATATATATATACAAATTGCATTGACACAGGGCAGTACCCAGGCCCCATAACTTTTTATGGCCAATAACTTGCATATAAGCCTTCATATTGGGGACTTTTGATTTTTCAAATTTGGGTCCCATAGACTTCAATGGGGCTTGGGTCTGAACCTTTGTGATGTTTGAGAGTTCTGGTGAAAACCAAACCGGGGGTGTTTCGCCCATTTCTAGTTGTGATGATATGTACAGTACTTTGACAAATGTCAAAGTTGCAAAACTGTGTTTAGACGTTAGGATTTGTTTTACCTTCCATTGTGAAGGGGTTAATTAATCACCACTCCAGTTTCTATTTCACTCCTAAAATAGAAAGTAGTAGTTGAAAGTAGTTTTGATGCAAGGTGCACATTAAATTTAGTAATCTATTTCTTTTATTGAAGCATATTATACTGGCTTGGAGGCACGCAATTGTATTGTGCACATTTTCTGATCACAACCAGACAACCATGTAATTTTTGGAACCTATAAAATATATTTTGTTAATCTCTTTTTAACTTTTGTAGAGTAAAAAACTGGAAAGGGTGCCTCTGCCATGCAGGGTATTGTTCAGCCTACCTGGTATTAAGCAACCAGCAGTTATATTTTTAAAAAATATGCATAAGTTGTATTTATCCCTAAAAAATTGATGCAATAAATGCAAATAAATCAATAATATCTAGTGCAGTGATGGCAAACCTTGGCACCCCAGATGTTTTGGAAATACATTTCCCATGATGCTCATCTACACTGCAGAGTGCCAGAGCATCATGAAAAATATAGTTCCAAAACATCTGGGGTGCCGAGGTTCAGCATCACTGATCTAGTAGTGCATCAAATCATATACTACATACTGGTGCATCAAATCATATACTACATTTTTGCTTTAAGTAATACAGTATATAATAGGTAATTATTATTAACCTATTATACACAATATTACTAAATGCAAAAATACATAGCATTACAAAATGTATCACATAAATGAAATAATTCCAAAAATGATGTGCCACATTAGTATAAAAATCAAAACACAATAACAAATCACCAAATGTAAACACAGAAAATCAACTACTTAAAGGCAATATATTGTAAACAAATAACAGTGTCCATAAATTGCATCCTTTGCAATGTGTGAAGTCATAAACATACTGGTACTAAAACGTTTGTGACTTTCCCATTGTGGGCATGTTCTCTTACCTTTTTAAAGATGATCTTTAACTCCCACCCCCCAGAAAAATTCAAAGCCAGCAACTACAAATACTCTCTATTAATGACAACTAATCAACTAAATACCATTAATGGTTTTAAAAGGTTAAAGCATAGCTAAACTGAATAAAACATTTAGTACATTTCAGTTTACCAGTCCTAAGGTTTGGTGGGGACTGCATTTGTTTTTTTAGGTCAATAACATTCTAGGAAGTACAGAAAATACCTGTTCATCCACAAACACAGTGTCCTAGTTGTTTCCTTTAAGCCCTTGTACACACGGTCGGACATTCCAATGGACAATTTCCGATAGGACCGTGTTGTCGGATAATCCGACAGTGTGTGGGCTCCATCGGACTGTTTCCATCGGATACTCGACGAAATAACGTCATCACGTTAAGTACAATCGGATTTTCTGACAACTTTGTCCGACTGTGTGTATGCAACAGTTTCGGACAAAATCCGTCCGACAAAATCTGACGGATTTTGTTGTCGGAATGTCCGACCGTGTGTACAAGGGCTTAGATGAACTGGAACCAAAAACAATGTTATTTTTCTTTGAGGAAAACTACAAATTGTCCACATGCCCCATATAATGAAGATGAAAAGAGGAAGAAATGTTTGTAATTCAAGATTCAGATCCCAGCCATGACAATCAGGCAGGCTGGTATGTATTTTAAATGTATCTTTTTACTTGCTCCCCCCCCCATCCAAAAAAAACCACACACAAATTCATCAGAGTTTAGTTTATATTTGGGCAAAATATGAAAGCCCACCACCTATGAAAAGTGTGCTCATGTCTACTGAGCTGTATGCTAAAACCCCACAGAGTGAATATTATGTACTTCAGCACATATGCAGAAACTTTAATACATGTTATGTCTATATAGCTATATAGCTATATATGTAGGAAGGCCAGTATGGTGGCCTGAATTTATGGGAGGAGCCTGGAGGGTATTTAACCAGCCCGCTCGCCTGTGGTCTTTGTCGGTTTCCGGTGCGCGGCACTACGTCACTAGGCCGACGGCTCGTGTTTCGTTTCCATGCGGACAAAACGTCTCTCTCGTGGTTTTCTTTCCCGTTCGTTTTGTACAACATCGCCGGCTCTGTACAACGTCGCCAGCTCGACTGCCGCAGGTAAGGGTCTCGATTGACCTTCCTGTACTATTTTTAGTGTCGTTAAAACCTGAAATATCGAATCGTTCGTTATGATACCGGTTGTTATCACTCAATACGCTCCAAGTTCGCAGCGCCCTTCATTTCACGGGCGTCATTTCGGTAGATATTGCTGGTAGGAAAAAAAAAAAAAAAAAAAAAAACTGCACTGTTTTAGTACTTGTTATATAGTCTCGTTACCGTGTTCCACAGTCAAAATCGTTGCCAGTCATGTCCCACGGCACAGCGACTCATACCTCTGCCATAGCTGGCTCACGTAGGTCATTTCATCATTTCACTCATTTCTGTCACGCACGGCGCTCCGATTCAAAACCAGTCGCATCCGCTAAATGCGCCGTTTCGTTCTGGTGCCCCTACTTGCTCGGCCTCATTTCGGTACATGCTCCAGAGCCCGCTCGTTGTTAAAACGACCCGGGTCTCTGTCATGGGAGTCATTTCACCTCACCTATTACGTTCGAATCGAAACCAGCCGCTTTTCTCAAAACGCGCAGGTTCGATCGATGTGTCCCAGTTGCGTTGGCCTCATTTCGGTACATGCTCTAGAGCCCCTTCGTTGACGGTCGCAGGTTGCGTCCTCTCCGATTCGTAGCTCTATCATGGGAAACATTTCATTGTCACATAGTACGTTCAGTTCGAATCCGGTTGCATCCCCGTGCATCGATTCGTCCGGACGGCCCCAGGTTTTTTTTTCGGCCTCATTTCAGTACATGCTCCAGAGTCCCGTTCGTTGTCAGTCGCAATCGCGGCACGACCGGTTCGGGCCTCTCTCATGGCAAACTTTTGTCACTCATTTCACTGTCACCTACCACGCTCCGATTCGAATCTAGTCGCATCTATGATGCACCGATTCGTTCCGATGTGCCCCAGTTGTTACGGCCTCATTTCAGTACATGCTCCAGAGTCATAATTCATTGTTGGTTGCAGGTTTCGGTTCTCTGATTCATGTCTCTGTCATGGGAAATCGGTTCACTGTCACGTATCACGCTTCCGATACGAATCCAGTCGCATCGTGCGCTAATTCGTCTCGGCGCGTCCCAGGTATTTCAGCCACATTTCAGTACATGCTCCAGAGCGTACACGGTTAACGGTCAGTCGCAATAGCGGCATGATAGATTCGTGCCTCTGTCATGGCAATCAAAATAATTTCGCCGCCACGTACCGCTTTCTGTTTCGAATCCGGTTGCATACGTTATGCACCGATTCGTTACGGTGTGCCCCAGTGCTTTAACCTAATTTCAGTGCATACTCCAGGGTCCGGTTCCTCATCAGTCGCGGCACGATCGACTCATGCCTCTGTCATAACACATATTTCATTAATTTGACCGTCATACCGTGCCCCGATTCGAGTCAGTCGCATCCGTGAGGCACCGATTTGTTCCGGTGTGCTCCAATTGTTTTGTTCCGAATTGGCTCGGTCGCATTTCGTTACATGCTCCACAGTTCATCTCATCACTTTTCGTCTGAAACGTCGGTTATCGCAATCAGCCTATGTCACAGCAAACATTTCACTCATTCACTGCGCACTCTTGTCACTTGAGTCTAATCCACTCATACCAACAATACATTGGTTCGCACCCGTCATGTTAGCATAGGTATCGTTCGCATGTTGCCTGTCATTCCTCCAAGTCCGACACTCACTATAGATCGATCTTTCGTGCTTCGAATTTCAGCCAAGGGTCTCGATTCGTTCGTTAAAACCTTCACCTCACTACTACTCCCCCTGATAGTCGCACAATCCTATGCATCTTGGTTTCCTTTCATACATCTTACGATCGGTTCCTATCAGGATTGTTACATATAGATACAAAGATTCGTGTCAGTTTCATTTTCATACACGCTACAACCCGTTTCAATTCCAGTTGCCCCAGCGGCAAATTGATTCGCACCGGGTTCATCCCGTACTCTCCACAGTCTCTTATATATTAGATTAAATTCATACACTCTAAAACGGATTTTGTCAGATTAATTTCATGCGATCGGCTCATATAAGATTCGGTTTGTTCGACCGATTCATATCGGATTCATTCCATACACATCCAAGAAACAACTTCTTGCAAAATCACTGCTAGCATGCACCCAAGCATACGCTCCCTGCAATCATTGCAAACATGTTCCAGGCGCAGATTTCTTGTAGTCGTTGCAAGCGCGCGTTCAAGCATGGACGTCTTGCAATCGTTGCAAACACGCATCCAAGCATAGACTTCGTGCAATCGTTGCAAGTACGCATCCAAGCATAGACTTCTTGCAATCGTTGCAAGCACGCATCCAAGCATAGACTTCTTGCAATCGTTGCAAGCACGCATCCAAGCATAGACTTCTTGCAATCGTTGCAAGCACGCATCCAAACATAGACTTCTTGCAATCGTTGCAAGCACGCATCCAAGCATAGACTTCTTGCAATCGTTGCAAGCACGCATCCAAGCATAGACTTCTTGCAATCGTTGCAAGCATGCATCCAAGTATAGACTTCTTGCAATCATTGCAAGCACGCATCCTAGCATAGACTTCTTGCAATCGTTGCAAGCACGCATACAAGCATAGACTTCTTGCAATCGTTGCAAACACGCATTCGAGCATAGACTTCTTGCAATCGTTGCAAGCACGCATTCGAGCATAGACCTCTTGCAATCATGGCAAACACGCATTCAAGCATGGACCTCTTGCAATCATTGCAAACACTCATTCAAGCATAGAACTCTTGCAATCATTGCAAGCAGATGTCCAGGCACAAGCTTATTGCAATCATTGCTAGCAGGCAGTTCTGACTAGCTCAATAGATTGCTTTAGGAAAGCCCGGATACTTTCCTAAATGTACATTATATAACGGGGTACTTATGTTTATAGGTAAAGTTGATCCAGGGAAAAATCCGATTGCCTCTCGAGGGATCAGGAAGGAATTTTTTCCCCTGCTATAGCAAATTGGACTATGCTCTGCTGGGGTTTTTTGCCTTCCTCTGGATCAGCTGTGGGTGTAGAATTGGGTATGTTGGGTTGTGCGATACTTTGTTTATTTGATTTGTGGTTGGACTGGATGGACTTCTGTCTTTTTCAACCTGGCTACCCATGTATCCTACCATAACTCCTTGCCATCGTTGCAGGCACGCATCCTGGCATAACTCCTTACAATCGTTGCAGGCTCACATCCTGGCATAACTCTTTGCAATCGCTGCAAGCACCTATCCTGGCATGACTCCTTACAACTATGGCAAGCACGCATCCTGGGGAACTCCTTGCAGTCGTTGCAGGCACGCATCCTAGCATAACATCTTGCAATCGTTGCAAGCACGCATCTTGGCATTACATCTTGCAATCGTTGCAAGCACGCATCCAAACACACGTTCAAGCACAACTCCTGCAGTCTTCGCAAAGCACATGCGGTAACACGAATTTCTCAGAGTCACTACGAACACATCTCCAGTGACAAACTCCCGTGCCATTGTCGCAAGCACATGTTTAAACACAACTTTTGCAATCGTGCCAAGGCTCGCGACTTAGCATAACTTCTTGCAGTCATTCTTTTGCTAGCACATTCTCAGTGGCCCACAAACTGGCTACACGTTGTTTTCAGCAGCACTTAATTGGCCACTTGTCTTCTGTGGCTTTTCTTACAAGCCATTCACCGTTCCCTGTCTGTCATCTCTCCCTTAGGACAGTTGAGTTCAACTTCCGTCCTGCACCGGGATCGTGTTGACACACGCAACTGGCTTCTTCTTGTTACACAGTCAGGCTATACCTAGCCAGCGTTCAGCATTTCTTATCATTACAGGACTCGGAGAGCCATCTGTCTTTACGGCCCATACAGTAAGATCCCCACTACGAGGCATCTAGAGGCATCAGCCCATAGCCAACGGCATACACTCGCCCGTCACATCTGCCATCTTTAGGGACACATAAAATCCTCGCACATTCCCCAGTCTGGTCGTCCAAGCGGCCATCTACCGGGCCCTTTGTGGTTTTCACGGCCTACCCAGTTTATCGTTAGTAGCACTGACAGCCAAGTTCTACACAGACACCACCTGACAAATGGTCAAAATCTACAATACGGACCATCCCCCAGGGTCAATCTTTATGTCACGCCTCCTGGTCTCCCTCTCACGGACGCAGGACCCCGCTTAGATCCTTAATTTAGATGCCGTAGCATTAGCAGTCCTATCTATGTCGGAAGGTTCCTTACTGCATGGATTGGTATAGCGATGTGTATACCATCTACGATGCCCTGTCACCCCTGGTAGTGACGGATGCCGCAGCCTCCACAGGCTTCGCTGCAATTTTTGGCCACCACTGGCTTACAGAACCATGGCATCAGGGATACTCCTAAACCCCGGGTTTACCTGAACTTCCTCCCTCTTCAAGCTATACCCGGTCATGACAGCCTCTCGACTCTGGGGTCATGTCAAGACAGGACAGGCCATGGCGTTCACCACCGACAACTGGGCCGAGGTTGATCTTGTTGATGAAGCTAGGTCAGGACCGCTCTCGGTTAGGTCCTTCTACGCAGCCTACACCTCGACCCCGGTCCATAACGTGGTCACTCTTTAGTATTTGAACACCCTTGGCAGCATGTTGGCCTGGGTCCCAAATCACGTCATTGAGAGACTAAGCAGTTGGAACCCTGCCTACCTCGCCCAGTACATCCCCAATCCTCGTGCGGAAGTGGCACAAGCATTCACCAAACTCGCTCATCTAATTTAGCTAAAACGAATAAAACTACACCCCTACCTGAATGTTTTTGCCCCCTTATTTTGGTATACCGACCATCAGAACAGGGCACACTTCAGGTCCATTTCATGTTGTTAATCCTATGGTAAAGTATATTGGTTCATATCCGTATCGGCCATAGGGCTTCGACCATAAGTAGGAAGGCCAGTATGGTGGCCTGAATTTATGGGAGGAGCCCGGAGGGTATTTAACCAGCCCGCTCGCCTGCGGTCTTTGTCGGTTTCCGGTGCGCGGCACCCACCCTCCCATCCCCTTTTCAGGGCATTTCTCAAATTCATTTCTCTTCACAATATATTAATTTCTAATCTAAGGTATGCCCCCTTATTTTGGTATACCGACCATCAGACCAGGGCACACTTCAGGTCCATTTCATGTTGTTAATCCTATGGTAAAGTATATTGGTTCATATCCGTATCGGCCATAGGGCTTCGACTATATATATATATATATATATATATATATATATATATATATATATATATATATATATATATATATATATATATATATATATATATAGTAAACATCATTGATTTTAGAGCATCATAAATAGTAGAACAGTACAGCATTTAATCTTGTACACCTTTAAAAAATAAACTTTTTTTTACTTTCTACTATGAAACATATCCAATAAAAAAAAATTAAAAATGTTAATTTCTTCATCAATTTAGACCAAAATGTATTCAGCTACATATTATTGGTAAAAAAAAAAAAAATCCTAATAAGGGTATATTAATTGCTTTGCGCAAAAGTTATAGTGTCTACAAACTATGGGATATATAATCACAGCAGGAGCGGGCCACTGGCGGTACGCATGTGAGTGAGTGAAATATTTGTATAGCACACAACGCAAACTGAATCGCCTCAAGGCGCTGTGCGCCACAGACCTGGAAGTGCAGCATCATGTACTAGATCCTGGCCCGCTCCTTAACAACCAGCTATTCACTGTGTCCTGATTGGGCAAAGCTTTGGCTACTAGGGGTCTTAAAAACCCCTTTTCACATGTTAATATTACTCGACCCATTAAGGAGGATTTGAAAGTATGGGACCAATTTTTGATCAATTTTAATGGGTGCGCAGTGTGGCAGAGCGAATTCATTGAAGATTTTGATATTCGCCTGTTTACCGATGCATCCGGTTCTGTTGGTTTTGGTGCCTTCTTGAATGGCCATTGGTGTGCTAAGGAATGGTCTAATTCTTGGAGGTCTCCAGATATTATCCGGAATTTAGTATTATTAGAATTGTTTCCAGTTGTGGTGGTTATTTCTATTTGGAAAGAATTCTTCAGAAATAAAAGAGTCATACTGCATACGGATAATAAAGGAGTATTATTTGCAGTAAATTGTTTGTCGTCAAAGTCAGAATTTGTGATAAAATTGCTCCGTTTCTTGATTTTGCAATGCATGACGTTTAACATTTGGCTGAAAGCAAAGCATGTTCCAGGTATTACTAATGAGATCGCTGATTCATTATCTCGTTCGCAGTTCCAAAGGTTTCGGGAACTCGCTCCAGAGGCGGATCAAGAAGGTTTCCCTTGCCCAGATTTTCTCTGGGGCCTGATTTGGGATTAATTGAAGAAAATATAAGGAATTCCATCGCTCCCAAAACTTGGGAAGAATACTCACAAGCCTGGTTTAAGTGGTGTCATTTCTGTGCAGAGTATAATTTTTCGGCTGATACAGTTAGTGTGAATATGGCTTTATGTTTTGTTTCTTCCTTGATTCGAGCTAAGCTTAGCCCTGCTTCAGTTAGCAAAATCTTAGCAGGGGCCTCATTCTTTTTAAAATTATCGGGACAGCCCGCTCTCAATTCCTTTTTTCCAGTTAAGCAAATGCTGAAAGGATTTAGAAGATCCTCTCCAGCTGTTGACAGCAGATGTCCTATTTCCTCAGATTTACTGATAAAATTGATGTCTTCCCTGGAATCAGTTTGTTTTTCCCATTTCGAGACTTCGCTGTTTAGAGCAGCGTTTGTCATTGCATTTTTTGGGGCTCTTAGGTTGGGGGAATTCACGGCACCTAATACATTTTCTTCTTCCTTTTTGGTTTTCTCAGACATCTCTGTTTCAGAAGATTCGATTAGGATTTTTCTCAGAAGATCTAAGATGGATCAATTAGGCAAGGGTCGCTGTTTAACTCTTTATAGAGCCCCTTTTCAGATAATATGTCCTATCTTTAGAGTTTCTCAATATCTTTCTGTTCGACCCCAATTTTTAGGCTCATTTTTTATTCATGATAATCTATCTCCATTAACAAGATTTCAATTCTCGTCTGTCCTGTCTTCTTGCCTTAAGCAGCTTAATCTATCTGGTTTCCAATTTTCCTCACATTCTTTTAGAATTGGGGCTGCTACAGAGGCAAGCTTGCTTGGATTTTCTAAGGATGGTTTAAAGCAATTGGGGCGTTGGGATAGTGATAGATTTAAACTGTATGTTCGTCCTGATCTTATCATTGTTTAATCTTTCCTTAGGTCCTTCCAAGCGTGTAATTTGGATAATAGGACATTCCTTTTTATTTTGGGCCAAAAGGAGAGCTTCCATTAAGAATGGCAGAACTAATTTGGGTTTGGATGAGAGACGTTTTCAGGTTTTGTGGTGGGGAATAAGGGGGCTGAGATGGAGGAATTTAAAAGATCAATTAATTTATCTGTTAGGTCAGTGGCCTTCTCCTGATGTGATTATAGTTCATGCCGGGGGTAATGACCTGGGCAAAATAAAAACTTGGGATCTTATTTGTGAGATGAAGAGAGATTTATCTGCATTTAAGTTACTATTTCCTTCCACGGTTATATTTTTTTCTGAAATGGTCCCAAGACTGATTTGGTCAGATGTAAGTAATCTTCACTATTTAGACAAAATTAGGAAACGGGTGAATAGAACTATACGCAATTTGGTTCTTTCACAGGGCGGTTTTTCCTATCGCCATATAGACCTTGAGGGTTTCCTGCCTGGTTTATATGGATTTGATTTGGTGCATCTTTCTGAAGTTGGTCTAGATATATTTCTTTTAGGTTTACAGAATATGGTTGAGCAGGCCACGGCATTTTGGGGGCTTCAGCCACTCAGTTGGTGAGAGGCTTTCAGCGGTTGGGGTTTGCCATCCAGTTTAGTTCTGGATGGACTACGTGAGATTAATAAATTAAATTTATGGTTTGTTGGAATTTTAAGTTTAAGATTTTGTTATGAGTGATTATTGTTATGTTGGGTAACCCCTTAATAAATGCCGTGGCCATTTTATGCCAAAAATGAAGATTGTTTGTGTCTCTTTATTTTATATTTTATGTATAGCTATTTTAGTCCTTTGTGCTGTCCCATGAATGAGCCTCTAGCGCTCATGCAGGGCTCCATGGGACAGTACATAGGGCGATAGACAGAATGTTCCCCCCTCTCTCCCTCATCTTTTAGGTTGCCCCAGGTGAAGTGAAATGTGTAGCAGCATAGCAACAGGTCCCGATTGGCTGAATCGGACGGGATTGAGCCGGGCTGTGTCTATATAAGCCGGCGGCTTTCCCGCTCTTTTCACAGCCTGAGGAGACCCTGCTGAGGACAGACCCTGCGCTGCTCCCACCCTCCCTCCCTGAAATGTATACAGTAGTTTGAATTTGTCATGGCATTTTTTAGTGGGGTTTGTCATCCAGTTTAGTTCTGGATGGACTACGTGAGATTAATAAATTAAATTATTTATGGTTATGAATTTTAAGTTTAAGATTTTGTTATGAGTGATAATTGTTATGTTGGGTAACCCCTTAATAAATGCTGTGGCCATTTTATGCCAAAAATGAAGATTGTTTGTGTCTCTTTATTTTATATTTTATGTATAGCTATTTTAGTCCTTTGTGCTGTCCCATGAGGTCTATAGGGTATGGGCAATCCTCTTGAAATTTTTATCCAATCTGTTTTGTATTTGTTGATAAAGATTTGCATTAATTCTATTTACTGTGCTGCCCTATAATATTTTGAGTTCGGGACTCCCAGACCTCCAGATGATTTGGGAGTATAAAGAATTTGGAGGAGTGACCTACATTCCCTAGAACCTGATATATGTTTTAGGATATGAGACTGAAATTTTTTAAGGTCAGGGGGAGGCAATGGGAATGGGTAGTGTAAAAGTAGTATAACAGTAGCAGTATAAAATCCTTGGTAACAGGGTCACCTTTATCGTGACAATTCTGCCCAACAATGAAAGGGAAACAGGGGGACTATATAATAATTTCTTCCCGTAGTTTAACAAAGAGGGGGCTGTAATTTGCTTTATATAATGATGATACATCAGAAGTACAGTAAGTTTCCTTAATATAATAAAAAGTTCTGTTGCCAAGTGAATGAGAAAGAGGCTATATGCATTGAAATAGTAGAATCAGGTAGGTTATATTGAGCACTTCGGATCTATCTGGATTGTTTTTGGAGTTTTTTTTTTTTTTTTTTTTTTGCTTTGATGTAGTTTTGCTTTGTTTTTTAATGTTCCACAGTTTGAATGCATAACAATAGCAAAAGCTCCCCATATTCTCAATGATTTTAGCTTTATGTACTGATAACCATTGTACACAAATATCCAATAGTTGTCTTTCCCACATTACCTAATGCTCATGATTTCAAATACACTGAGCAAAATTATAAACGCAACACTTTCGTGTTTGCCCCTATTTATCATGAGCTGAACTCAAAGATGTATGAATGAATGAATGAATGAAATATTTGTATAGCGCACAATGCAAACTGAATCGCCTCTAGGCGCTGTATGACTTTTTCTATGTACACAAAAGGCCTTTTTCTCACAAATATTTTTCACAAATCTGTCTAAATCTGCATTTGTGGGCACTTATCCTTTGAGGAGATAATTCATCCACCTCACAGGTGTGGCATATCAAAATGCTGATTGGACAGCATGATTATTGCACAGGAGTGCCTGTAAGGCCACTCTAAAATGTGCAGTTTTACTGTATTGGGGCAGTCTGTAGGGAAATTAACAGATCTCTGTTTATACTCTGTATGAACAGACGATCTGTCAGTTCACGCCTCAGAGAACCGGAAACTATGCCAGCGCCCCCCTGGTGGCCGTTTATGTTATTAGCTCATTATGTAATAATCCCCTGAGATCGAAGCCCTCGCTGCGGTGCCCGTACATAGCACCGGCCGACGACATTACTCCCGGGGGTTACTTCTGGGTAACGCAGCTCCGGCACTGTGATTGGCCGGAGCCGCGATGACTTTACTCACGCGCATACGCACGATAATGGCACACTCACATATGTGCCATTGCTTCAGTTTGTGTCTGGTTTAGGAGATATCCTGGGTAGCTACAGGTAAGCCTTATTATAGGCTTACCTGTAGCGAAAAGTGGTCTGTAAAGATTTACAACCATTTTAAGCTTGAGTGTTGATCTTGTGTGTTTTCTTACCTGACTAACTATGTAACAATGCGAGTGTGGTGTGTGTTTGATTTCCTTCCATAATCCAAAAACTTCCTACTGCATAAAACAAAAATGCAAGCAATAAATGTTACCTGCTTATAGTAAATTCTATTATTTTTTAAAAGAGCATTGCTAATTATCCTTTTTTTTTACTAAATGTGATACTGCAAAAAATTATGTTTTTGTGCGATTTTGTTTTGCTGATACACATGAATTGGCCATTTCAAACTTTCAAATTTATTTGCTCATCTATACCTGCAACAGTGGAGTTCTTATCACCAGTCTTGGCCAGTTAAAACCTAAATCTGGTTGCAAACGATAACACTTTAACTCCCTAGATTTTAGAGGTGACCTTTGATATACTATAAGTCAATCCAATGGGAACATTTCTTGAAAATGGAACAAACAATTTAATTAATAACAGCAAATTAAAGTTCAACAGTATTCATATCAGGAAATGTATGTTTTAATTTTGATCAGACTATTTTTTTAAATAATGGTATGTTGCTAATGAGGCACTTTGTTTATCAAAGTTCACAAGTGTGAATGTCTGGGCTTAATTATCTCAGTAGAACAGCAGGGAGAGAACTTTGCATTTTATGAATATATGGTGCCTAGATTTTTACTGTCACAGTGGTTGACTTAATGAAATGACCTTTTTTTTTTCAAAAGCTCATTAATAAAATGTTTGATGCTCGTCCAATTGAGGAAAGAACAGTCTGAAAATCCAGATAAAGTTTCTATAGGCAGTATGTGCGAAGGTGTTTCATGGATGACCTAGTTTTGAAAGTTTTTTTTTAGAGCAACATCACACAAATTCTTCTACACCCTGTAGTTTTCTTAATTGAAAATCATGGCATGTTTTCAGCAAGAGACACTGTCACCACATTCTGCAATGCTTGTTTAGCACAGGGGTGCTCAACCTTTTGAAGAGCACAGGCCACTTAAGTGATTTGGTAACCGGCTGTGGGCTACAATGAAATGAAAATGTTCAGAATTTAGAATTTTTTATTTTGAATAGCACAATGAAGATTTTAATCAAAAGTTTTTGCCGGACCAATCTCTGTTGGATGTTTAAACGCTCTTTAACCACTTACAGACCGGACCATTTTACTGGTCAAAGACCAGACCACTTTTTGCGATTCGGCACTGCGTCGCTTTAACTGACAATTGCGCGGTCATGAGACGTGGCTCCCAAACAAAATTGACGTCCTTTTTTTCCTACAAATAGAGCTTTCTTTTGGTGGTATTTGATCACCTCTGTGGTTTTTATTTTTTGCGCTATAAACAAAACTAGAGCGAGAATTTTGAAAAAAACGCATTATTTTTTACTTTTTGTTATAATAAATATCCCCCAAAAATATAAAAAAAAAACATTTTTTTCCCTCAGTTTAGGCCGATACGTATTCTACATATTTTTGGTAAAAAAAAAATCGCAATAAGTGATTATTGATTGCTTTGCGCAAAAGTTATAGCGTTTACAAAATAGGGATAGTTTTATGGCATTTTTATTAATAATTTTTTATTATTTTTATAGTAATGGCGGCGATCAGCGATTTTTTTTTTTGTGACTGCGTCATTATGGCGGACATATCGGACATTTTTGACACATTTTTGGGACCATTGTCATTTATACAGTAATCATTGCTATATAAATGCAGTGATTCCTGTGTAAATGACACTGGCAGTAAAAGGGTTAACCAGTGAGTGGCAGTGTAGGGGGTAAGTGTTCCTAGGGGTGTGTTACTAACTGTGGGGGGGTTGGGCTTTAATTTAGTGAACACTGATCTCTGCTCCAATCACATGGAGCAGAGATCAGCGTCACTAGTTGCTAGGCAGAATGGAGAAATGCTGTTTACAACGGCATTTCTTCATTCAGCCGCTCCGTGAGACGATCGCGGATATGCCCACGGCGATCGAGTCCGCGGGTCCCGCGACCAGACTCATGTGGGGTCCCGACCAGCGGCGGCGCGCTCCCGATGGCAGGGCGGCAAATTTAAAGGGACGTACAGGTACGCCCATTTGCCTGCCCGTGCCATTCTGCCGACATACATCGGCATGCGCTGGTCAGCAAGTGGTTAATCACAAAAATATTTTTTATTAACCAGATCACCATTAAAGGGGTTGTAAACCCTCATGGTTTTTCATCATAATGCAGTCTCTGCATTAAGATGAAAAACTGTTTTTAGATTTCTTTTTTTCAAACAACTCTTTACCCTAAAGTTTGTGTGTATTTGTGAGACTGTCACTTGAGGCTCTATGATTAAAGAGTATTTTGTAAGTATAAGGACCATCACCTATGTATTAATGCAATGTATACAGAGTAGGTTGAGATTCTATTTAACCATAGCCCTTTGAGTGGAAGGGCCACTGTTAAGGTTGCATCATTGCTCTTTCCCATTTGTTTCACAGTCCTGACAAATTCTCTGCTGTGGGTCATCAAGCATCACCAGCAGTACCAAATGAGCGACGATGCCCAACAGTAATCACTATAAGGCAGTCCTCCTACAGATGTTAATTCATTAATTTCAACATCTCTGCAGAACATGAGTAAAAGTGAAACAAAATCAAATCTAAAGTCAGGAAGATTGCACAGGGAAAAGTCAAGGACTACATGCTGTCCCCAGACCACCAGTTAAAGATCACAGATTAGAATGAAGGTATTTTCAGGATTTTTTTTTTATATTATATATATAATATATATATATATATATATATATATATATATATATATATATATATATATCTTTTTTTCTCAGAGAATAGGTGCAGGAACTCCCTCCTTCTGAGTTCCCCCTTGTCTATGCACCCTATGCTCCTCTGAGCACCGTCCCTTGGTCCCATTCCCTGCCCACCTCCCAGTACTTCCCCAAGTATAATTTTGTTGTGCTAAATAATTTGTATGAAATTTGCTCTTATCTAATAACAAGAAAAGCAGTAAAATAGATCCCCTAAAGCCAGCAACAATAGATCCCCCAGTAACAATAGAACCCACCCCAGCAACAATAGAGCCTTCACATAACAATAGACTCTCCCCAACAATAATGGACCCCACCCCAGAAACAATGGACCCCATCCCCAGCAACAATAGGTCCCCTCAGCAACAAAAAGATCCCACCCTAACAACAATAGATCACTAACACAACAATAGACTCCCGTAGCAACAATGGACCTCACCTCAGCAACAATAGACCCCCCCCCCCCCACACACACACACACACCCACACACATGCACACAGCAACAATGGACCACCCACAACAAAATACTACCCCCAGCAACATTTGACCCCCAGCAGCAACAACAGATCTCCCAGCTGCCAGCAACAAGTGCCCCCACGGAGAGCACTGCATTGTTAAAGGGAGCATCCAGATTCAAATAAGCCCCCTACCTGCAGAGCCCCTCAACCACTGGCCACAGTTGTGGGGATGAGGCCCTTGTTCCCATCAACATGGAGACATGGTGCTGCCCCTCTACCCCAAAGCACCCACCTCCCCATGTTGAGGGCATGTAGCCTGGTATGTAGCCTGGTATGGTTCAGAAAAGGGGTGGCACTCGCTCGTCTCCCCCTTCCTGACCTGCCAGGCTGCAAGCCCGGATAAGAATCTGGTATGGATTTTTGGGGGACCCCGTGCTGTTTTTTTTTTTTTTAACCGACACTTTGTTTTTTATTATTTAGCTGTCAGCGGGGAAAACCCATTGACAGCTGATGACTCATTGGTTGTTAAGGATGCCGTGGCCTGTCCTGCTCCTTAAAGTGGTTGTAAACCATTTAGAATGACATCACTGAGCATGCCCAGTTCTCCCCTGATTTACGGCACACTCTTTATATCCTATCTATCTGTTATCAGGACCAGGGGAGGGCTGGCAGCCTTAGGCCTGGGGGGCAAGTCCAGTCAAGTGGCCCATTGAACCACTGAATCAGCTCACCACCCATCTACACCACATTCCCCATACAGAGAGAGAGGGAGACTGCTCCACATTGCCCCAAAGAGAGAGACTGCTTGACACTGCCTGCACAGAGAGAGACCCCGCTTCACACTGCCTGCACAGAGAGAGACCCCGCTTCACACTGCCTGCACAGAGAGAGACCCCGCTTCACACTGCCTGCACAGAGAGAGACCCCGCTTCACACTGCCTGCACAGAGAGAACAGTCACTTTCTGTGCAGGCACTGTGAAGCAGTCAGTCTCTGTACAGGCAGTGTGAAGTGGAGAGGTCTCTCAGAGAATGAAGCAGTCTCTCAGAAAGAGACTGCATGATTGCCCCCAGAGAGACTGAGTAAAAGAGCTTGCCCCTTCCCCACACCCAGTACACAGACCAATGAGACTGCAGGAAGATGAAGACTAAAGACTGTGCTGTCACTGCCACCACACTAAGCACTACCTGTGGAGTCCGGAGCTTCTCTGGTGAGTGAGAACCACACCACTGGGCAAGCAAAGCAAGCAGAGTAGCTGAGAGTCACAGTGAGCGCAGCAGGCTAAACACGCAAGTCCTGCTGTCTCCCCGGCATGAACACCAGATTCACCAGGGTGCAGGTTCCTCCTGTCTCAATTGTGGATAGTAAGAAATGCACATGCAGGCGCATGCCGGAGCGCAGGCCAGATTAAGGGCATTGAGAGTCTGGTGCTGCAGTAGAGCAGGTTTAGGAGTGGCAGGGATATGAGGTAAGTAATGTCATATCCCAGCTCTTGCCCAGACTTGGTTACAGCCCCACAGGGCTGTAATGTTAGAGAAGCCCAGAACTTGAATTACCAAGCTTCCGTAAGAGCCATGTGTCGGTGTGTGCTCTGAGGTGAAAGTTTCCAAGCCATCAGAATACAGTGATCACTGCTGGCAGCTATAGCAGCCAGCACTGATCGCTAAAAAACATAAAGACAAGCTGGTTGTACTGTCAGTTGATGGAGTCAAATTCTGTACAACCAGTCTGCACAGAGATAGATTGAAATGTCTGCTGAACCGGCAGAATTTCAATCTGTCTATTGTGGCCTAAGTCCACCAGTCTCTGGGTTTAATAATATCCTCAAATCTTCTGAAAGGGGGGCTCCACTTAGGTGTAGAAATTCACTTTGAACTCCACCTTATTTCCAGAACTCTCTTTAGGGTCCTTTAACACTGAAGGCGCTGTACAGGCGTTTTAGTGCTAAAAAATAGCACCTGTAAAGCGCTTCTTATGCCACCCCAGGTTTCCCACTGGGGCGGTGCTCTTGAAGGACATTCTGAAAAGTCCAGCAAGCAGCATTATTGGGGTGGTTTGGGAGAAGTGCCCAGCCCATTGAAATGAATGCAACACGGCCATTTTTAACACTTTCTTTGGCCACTAGTGGGGGTTAAAAGTCCCCCGCTAGCGCCACTAAAACAATGATAAAGCGCCACTAAAACGAGCAGCGCTGTACCACTACCGCCCACATCGCCCCAGTGTGAAAGTGAAAGGGGAGTTAAAGCAAGCAGGGATGAAATGTGATATCAACTATTCACTGCCTGTCAAATGCCTCTGAAAAGTGACCTGAGCATGGGTCACTTTTCAGAGGAGTGGCTGCTGCAAGTGAATACAAGCATTTAGGCTCACACTGGTGTGCTGCGGTTTGGTTGCAGTGCGGGTGTATTGGCGGATGCCACACCCCCTCAGACTTATTTTAGGTTACTCATTGTTGCTGCATGTTCTGAAAGTGCACCAAACATGCAGCATGCAGGACGTTTTGTGCACTTTCAGAACATGCAGTAAAAATGTGCATCCTCTATGTCCCAGGGGAAACATGCAGGATGACTGCCAGTACACCAGCACTGCAGCCAAACTGCAGCATGTCAGTGAGAGCCCTCATCATACCACCTAGCCCTAGGAGGGCAAGGTACTGGCACAGGTTGCTAGAAAAAAAACTCTTTGGCTGCAGAGAGGAGGAGAGAGGAGGAGCTCACTTACTTGGATGGTCCCAGCCTCCCAGGAGCCTCACTGGATTCCAGCCAACTGCTCAGATTGAGCAGAGAGCAGGTCCAGCCTCTGCCAGCCAATGGTGTGGAGCAGGGAGGGGCTGGGCGGGGCTGTGCTGTGCTGTGTAACACAGACTGTGTGCCCTGACATGAAGACATTGCTGGCTCACAGTACTGGACTCGGCCAGCTCAAGAACTGTGCATGTTGCGGTTTTGAGCTGACGACAAAGCAGCCTTTGCCACCGCATATCAGAGCAGCCCAGGGGGCAATTGCATCCCTGCCCCCTGGCCCAGCCCTCCCCTGATCAGGACTTCCTACGGCCCACAACACTGAACTTCCAGGAGGCTGCTAATCACTCAGAGCTTCCTCCTAGAAACAATGTGACCATGTGACATCGCATGCAGTGTAAAGCAGGGCATGGGACAGCATTACTGCAGTCTTATCTACTGAAGCTGATAGGACTCACACAGCCAAACACTAGATAATCAGCACAAGTAAATACTATGAAATAAAACAAGTCAGCTATGAACAGGGAAGCAGGGTTGCCATAGAAATGTTGGATTGAGAACGAGGCTTGGTTAACAGTACAGGAAGTGCTCGATGTAAGGGCGGAAATACACTCCACTGTGGACTCAGAAAACAATACTTAAGATGGTACTGCCTTACCCCTGGAAACAAGTTTTTTTTAAGTTTCTTTAAACAGTAAGTAATATGCAATTTGGGCTGGATTACAGTGGCTATAGTTTGATAATTACTTATTATAATGGACTAAATGAAAAGAAGCATCAGAGTGAGAGAGTTTACTTCCTCTTTAACAACCAGCTTACACTGCGCCCAAGCAGGGAACAGAATGCACTGTGCAGCCCTCGGGTATTTGGCAAACAGGTCGAACAGCTGAACAGGCAAATGTTTGGCCTAAACTCATGCTCGAACCATTCGCCCAACACTAATTACCAAAAGTATTGGAATGCCTGTCTTTACACGCACATGAACTTTAATGGCATCTCAGTCTTAGTCTGTATGGTTCAATACTGAGTTGGCCCACCCTTTGCATCTATAACAGCTTCAACTTTTCTGGGAAGGCTGTCCACAAGGTTAAGAGTGTGTCTGGGACTGGGACTGTTTGACCGATCTTCCAGATGCACACTGATGTGGGTGAGAAGGCTTGGCCCACAGTCTCTGCTCTAATTCATCCCAAAGGTGTTCTATCAAGTTGAGGTCAGGACTCTGTGAAGGCCAGTCAAGTTCCTCAATCAATAAGTTGTATGTTCCATGTTAAATTAACCCACTCTGTGGCTGAAATCAATTAATAAATATACTATACCCTACGTAAAGTGCAAAGTGATCCAATATTAGTAAAATATAAATCTACTATAAAGTGCAGAGTGATCCTGTATTTTTCACAACAAAACATAAATACACTGTGATCAACATCCATAAAGTGCAAAGTGCTTAAAAAAAAAAGGAAAATGTATATCCACTTGGTGCCAAAAAGTAAACACACTACAGAGGCAACCAAAATGGTTTGATAATAAAATTAATAGAAGTAACACCAAAAATATTCCCGTGAATAATAAAAATTCCTCCAGGAGTGTATCAATTCAGTGCAACAAAATAGAAGAATTAAAAAATAAAAAATAAACAGTAAACACACTTCAGAGACAGGTAAAAATCTCAAAATAAAATGTCCATATTCATTATGATATTTCAAATAAGAAAAAAAGTAAAAAAATATATATCAGTGTCCAATTTATAATTGCTGTGAGAAGGCCCACTTCTTAAAGTGTAAATGCTGGCTTTGTGCAAACTGTGCAATCTCCAAACAGTGACACTTCCAGGTGTTTATATCACTCCGTGAATCACACACTAAGGTGGGTAATGGCCCCTTATCTTGTGGTAAGGAGATAACCGCATATAAACAAAGGATCACTGGGTCTTTTTTCAATTCTTCTCCCCAACTCCATAAAAGTACCTTCTCCTTTAAGATAGGAAGTCCTGATATATCAGAATACTTCTTTGCAGGTTGGCATGAAGGTGGTGCATCAATATTGAAGTAGCTTGGATCATTTAGTTGCCATGGCAATGCCCTTTCTGTTTCAGGATCTTCCAGGTCCTGTTCTTCTTGCCAGCTGCAGCTCCTCCAATTCCTGAATGTTCCTTTAGCTGTATAAAGCAGGTTTCTGTGTCTGTGATGTCACTCCTCCTTCTCCTTCAGAAGGAGAAGTGACATCACAGCCACAGAAACCTGCTTTAGCAGCTGGCAAGAAGAACAGGACCCGGAAGAATCTGAAACAGATTCTTGCTTTAGAAAGGGCATTGCCATGGCAACTAAATGTTCCGAGCTACTTCAATATTGATGCACCACCTTCATGCAAACCTGCAAGTTGATCACAGTGTATTTATGTTTTGCTGTGAAAAATACTGGATCACTCTGTACTTTATAGTAGATTTATATTTGACTAATATTGGATCAATTTGCACTTTACGTAGTGTATAGTATATTTATTTATTGATTTCAGCCACAGAGTGGGTTCATTTAACATGGAACACACAACTTATTGATTTTGGTTTAATACTCACTCAAGTTTCCATTCATTTATATTTATTGGTATATCAAAACTTTTTCCCGATAAATAATTAGAACAGCGGGACACCAATTTATTTTTACTCTTATGCAAAGTGGATATGGTTTGATCAATCTCGGTAGACGCAGCAGTTCTTGTCATTGGTAGCGCAGGAATAATCTTTTACCAGTCAAGTTCCTCCACCCTAAACTCGCTCATCCACGTCTTTAATATGGGCCTTGCTTTATGCACTGGTCTAAATCATTTGGTGGAGGGGGGATTATGGTGTGGGGTTGATTTTCAGGGCTTAGGCTTGGCCCATTAGTTCCAGTGAAGGGAACTCTTAAGGTGTCAGCATACCAAGACATTTTGGACAATTTCATCCTCCCAACCTTGTGGGAACAGTTTGGGATGGCCCCTTCCTGTTTCAACATGACTGCGCACCAGTGCACAATCAAGGTCCTTAAAGACATGAATGAATGACTTTGGAGTGGAAGAACTTGGCTGGCCTGCACAGAGTCCTGACACCTTTCGGATGAATTAGAGTGGAGACTGTGAGCCAGGCCTTCTTGTCTACATCAGTGCCTGACCTCACAAATGCGCTTCTGGAATAATGGTTGAACATTCCCATAGACACTCCTAAACCTTGTGTAAAGCCTTCCCAGAAGAGTTAAAGATGTTATAGCTGCAAAGGGTGGGCCAACTCAATATTGAACCCCATGGATTAAGACTGGGATGTTATTAAGGTTCATGTGCGTGTAAAGTTAAGCACCCCAATACTTTTGGTAGTATAGAATAGCTTTCTGGACAATATAACGGTGACTGGGTATCATCCGCTATGGTGTAGCACAGGCCAAAAAATACTAATGTAAGAGAGCTTATCCCACAAGCTGGAATGGGAGTAGCTTCAAAGCCAGCAGTTTTGATAAGCTGGCATTAAGATGCTGAATATAGGGTGATTTGAGGCTTTTGATTCTACTGCAGCTGCAGAAGAGTCACATGCCTTGTGAAAGATGCTGCTGGAGATGGCAGGGGAGTGTAAACTGTGCAGTGGTTCAAGCCTTCACTTGACCATTCTCATTGTGGCCTGATTGACCTCTTCCCTTCATGACATGGCATACCCTATGCCTCTGAAACCCCTTATGAGACTTTCTTCCCTTTCACTGGAGGCCAAAGCTGTTGCACTAGATGCAGCAGGAGACTGTTGTAAAGGGAGGGATATAAGGAAAGAGAGGAACAATTAAGAGAAGTAGTACAGACCATTTTCTACTGACTTGTCTGCTCCCACTAAGATCTCTGGTGCAGAGTCATATGATTATTCATGTATTCATGCACGTGGTTCCAAATTGGTAACTGGTAACCACGGCTGATATGCTACAGACAGAGGCTGCAGACCACAACATTTCTGCTGGCAGCAGATACATTAAAAAATGCTCACATACACAGAGCTCTGTGGACCAGTCCAAGAGGTAGCAGTGGCCTCCTGTGCTCAAAATGGTTAATCTAAGGCAGGGGTGCCCAACCAGTAGCCCGGGGACCACATTTGGCCCGCAAAGCCCTCTGATGTGGCCCGCGACCTCCTTCTGTGGAATGGCAGATTGGCAAGCCCAGACCATGGGTTGCAGACCCGCCATCCCAGAGCATATGCGTTGTTAATGAAGCTGGCAAAGCAAGCAGCTGTGGAGCAGAGCTGTAAAAGCTGATGCTTCCTGTATAGCGACATCTCTTGCCACAGGCACAGAGTGATGCGAAATGCACTCTGCCAGGGACAGCAACAGCAGGCTATACCTGAATGGAAGACTGTTATTAAAGGTCAGTTTATTACTAAAATTGCAGTGTATATATGGGCTAGGGATGAGCTTCGTGTTCGAGTTTAACATATGTTCGTATCGAACATCGGCTGTTCGTCCGTTCGGCGAATACCGAACGTTATGGGCCGTTCACGCCAAATTCGTGTGGCGCTCACGGCCCACAATGCACTGCGCCATCGCAGTGCATTGCTGGCTCATGATTGGCCAAGCATGCACTGTGACCCCGCATGCTTGGCCAATCACAGCGCCGGCAGTGAGGAGAGAAATGATTGGCCACAGGCAGGATGCCTGTGGCCAATCATAGCTCAGGCTGTGTAGTACACGCCCCACACTATATAAGGCCACCAGCGCGGCGGCCTTGTGTAGTGTGTTGGCGTATGTAGGAGTTAGTGGGTGTTCTGTGTACCTTCAACACAGTATACACCGTTCGTTATCGGCCGATTTCACGTTCTTGCTCTTCTGTAGTGGTTGTTGTCTGCGTGCCCTGACCGCAGTATACACCATTATATCCACCTATATAGCTAGCTATATTTCTCCTTTTTAATAGAGCTTGCAGTCAGTTGTAGGAGATTGTGCGTGCTGTCTGCGTGCCCTGACCGCAGTATACACCGTTATATCCACCTACATAGCTCTTCTCTAATTGAGCCATCTGCCATCTGCAGGAGTTAGTGGGTGTTGTGTGTGCCTCCAGCACAATATACACTACCCAATTGCTGGTTTTCCCATCTCCCTTCAGACCATTACCATGTCTGGAAGGCCAACAAGGAGAGGCAGACAGGCGCGAGCCGATAAAAGAGGGCAAGCAGGCTCTGTGTCTAGAGACAACAGTGCTGGTCGTGGAAGCGGTGCATCGTCATCATCAGCACGTGGCCATGGGACACGCTTGTCCTTTTCAGAAGCTGGACATGTTGAGCCGCAACATGCCGAAGACTTGGTAGAGTGGATGACTAAGCCCTCTTCATCCTCCTCATCCTCTCTCACCCAGGCTCAGGGTACTAGCAAAGCAGCTGCCAACGCATCGTCTTCCCTCGTCTCAATGTCATCATCAGTGACTCCTTCCCTAGACCCACCACGTCCTCCTGAGGAGTCTCCTGAACTCTTTGAGCACAGTGTTGGGTACATGTTCCAGGAGGATGCCCAGTGTTTTGTAGGCTCTGATGATGATACTCAGCTAGAGGAAGGCAGTAGCATGAGCGCAGAGAGAGGGGATGCTCAAGAAGGACAGCAATCTGGCAGTCATGTTCCACAAGCTGCAGCATACTGCCAGGTTTGCTCCAGCGATGAAGAGGGAGGGGATGATGAGGACACTGACTACATGTGGGTTCCTGGTAGGAGTGAGGAGGAGGAGGCACATGTCCAACGAGGCAGGATGCCCTCCGTGGGCCATCTTAGGGGCAGCGCACTGACTGAATGACTGAATCACACTGCAGAGCTCCGCCTGTGCAGGGCGCTGCCTCTGCGCGTTATTCTAAAAGTTCTTTGGTGTGGGCCTTTTATGAGACGAGTGCATCAGATCACACCGCTGCTATTTGCAACATATGTCTCAAGCGTATCTTGCGTGGCCAAAACATCAGCCGCTTGGGCACCACATGCTTGACCAGACATATGTTGACCTGCCATGCAGCTCGTTGGCAAGCGTACCTCAAAGACCCACACCAAAGAACAAAGCGGACCTCTCCTTGCTCCTCATCAGCTGGGATCTCCAACCCCACTAGACCTTCAGTCCTCTCTGAAACCTGCGCTGAGAGGAATGAAGGTGTAGAATTAGGTGTGTCACAGCCAAGTGCTTCCGGGCACTCTGCTAGCAGTACACCCACGTCCGATTATAGCAGGCAAAAGTCCCTGCCCCAGCTGCTGGACCGTCGAAAAAAGTTCACTCCCAGCCATCCACATGCCCAGCGGTTGAATGCTGGCTTGGCTAAATTGCTAGCACTTCAACTGCTGCCTTTTCAGTTGGTAGACTCGGCCCCCTTCCGTGAGTTTGTACAATGTGCGGTTCCTCAGTGGCAGGTCCCCAAATGCCACTTTTTCTCACGGAAGGCGAATCCGGCTCTCTACCGGCATGTGGAAGGCAATGTCCTTGCCTCGCTGGACAGGGAGGTCAGCGGTAGGGTGAATATTACCGCTGACTCATGGTCCAGCAGGCATGGACAGGGACGTTACCTGTCTTTCACGGCCCATTGGGTCACTCTTCTGGCAGCTGGGAAGGATGCAGGACAAGGTGCAGTAGTGTTGGAGGTTGTTCTGGCACCACGCCTCCAAAATGCTACTATTGGTTGTGACACACCTCTCTCCCCCACCCCCTCCTCTTCTTCTTCCTCCATGGCCTCTTCCAGTGCTCTGTCCTCAGAACCAGCGGTGCTCCATAGGCGTTCCAGGGGCTACGCAAGTATGCAGGCAAAACGATGCCATGCCGTGCTTGCGCTGGTTTGTTTGGGGGACAGGAGCCACACTGGGGCGGATGTTTTGTCAGCTCTGCAGGGGCAAGCCAAGAGATGGTTGACGCCATGCCAGCTTAAGCCAGGAATGGTGGTTTGCGACAATGGCACCAACCTCCTCTCCGCCCTCCGACAGGGACAACTGACCCATGTGCCCTGTGTGGCTCACGTCCTTAACCTGGTGGTGCAGCGGTTCTTGGGCAGGTACCCGGGCTTACAGGATGTCCTGAAGCAGGCCAGGAAAGTCTGTGTGCATTTCCGCCGATCATTTAATGCCTGTTCTCGGCTGGCTGAGCTCCAAAAGGTGTTTAACCTGCCCAAGAACCGCCTTATATGTGACATGCCCACCAGGTGGAACTCAACGTTGGCCATGCTGCAGCGGCTGCACACGCAGCAGAGGGCCATCAATGAGTACCTGTGCGACTACGGCACCAGGACAGGGTCAGAGGAGCTCGGTTTTTTCTCGCCACGCCAGTGGGGCATGATCAGGGATGCATGCACTGTCCTGTCACCGTTTGAGGAGGCCACAGGGATGGTGAGCAGTGACAGTGCATGCATCAGTGACACTGTACCTCTTGTCCACCTCTTGGAGCATACGGTGCGTGGAATAATGGACAGGGCACTTGAGGCAGAACAGAGGCAGGAAGAGGAGGACTTCCTTGCCTCTCAAGGCCCCCTTTATCCAGACAGTGTTCCTGCTGTGCCACCCATCACACAGGAAGAGGATGAGGAGGAGGAGGAGGAGGATTGTGTCAGCATGGAGGTGGAGGCTGGCACTCAGCATCAGCAGCAGCAGCAGTCTTGTAGGGATGATTTACAGTCCCAAGAAACCCATAGACTTGTACGTGGCTAGGAGGAGGTAGCTGCAGATCATGTTGTCCTTAGAGACCCAGAGGACTCCGGACCGAATGCCTCAGCTAACCTACGCTGCATGGCCTCCCTGATCCTGCAAAGCCCGCGGAAGGATCCTTGTATTCTTCGGATCAAGGACAGGGACCATTACTGGCTGGCCACTCTCCTTGATCCACGGTACAAGGGTAAGGTTGCCGACCTTATCTTGCCGTTGCAGAGGGAGCAGAGGATGAGACATCTCCGGGAGGCCTTGCAGAAAGGTCTTCGCAACGCGTTCCCAGAGACTGGGAGATTACAAACTCCTGGTCCTGGACAACGTGTTGCTGAGGCATCGGTCAGAAGGAGCAGTGGAGAAGGTGGCCGTCTGACCGATGTGTTCAGACAATTTTTTAGTCCGCAGCCCCAAGGTATGATCGGTTCCAGCAACCATCGCCAGCGTCTGATTTACATGGTGCAGAAATACCTAGGGGCAAGGTCAGACTTGGACACCTTTCCCACCGAAAATCCTCTGGCTTACTGGGTCTTGAGGATGGATCACTGGCCAGAGCTATCACAGTATGCAATTGAGCTACTGGCCTGTCCTGCATCCAGCGTTCTTTCGGAACGCACCTTCAGTGCTGCTGGTGGCTTTGTTACTGATCACAGGGTGCGCCTGTCCACCGACTCAGTTGATCGACTGACCTTCATAAAGATGAATCAGTCTTGGATCACCAGCAGCTACCAAGCACCTGAATCTGATGTAACCGAATATTTTTTTTTGAAATATCACATCCCGTCAAGACTGCCTATGCTGATGCTGAGTGACTGTCCTGTTATGTTGATTGTCTATCCTCTTCCTCCTCCGCTGATATGTTGGAAGAACATTTTTGGTTCTGGGTGATGCCACCAGCCCAATTTTTCAGCGCCTGTTTTACAGGGGCGTTTAATAAAAAATTTTGATGCAATGCTTTGCAGCAGGGCTCATTCCTGCACCTTAACTAGAGTATATGGGAGAGGTTGCAGTGTCGTAGCACCAGCACCAGTGCCTAAGGCCCAATTTTTCTGCCCCTGTTTAACAGGGGCGTTTAATTACAATTTTTGATGCAATGCTTTGCAGCAGGGCTCATTCCCGCACCACAACTAGAGTATATGGGAGAGGTTGCAGTGTCGTGGCACCAGCACCAGTGCCAGCAGCCCAATTTTTCAGCCCCTGTTTAACAGGGGCATGTAATTGCAATTCTTGATATAATAGTTCACAGGAGGGCCCGTTCCTGTGCCCACCCAGAGTAACTGTGAGGACTTATAGTGTTGTGGCACCAGCACCACAACCACCAAAGGTAAATTTTTCTACAACTGTTCAACAATGGCATGTACCGTATTTATCGGGGTATAACACGCACCGGCGTATAACACGCACCCCAAGTTTAGGAGGGCATTTTAAGGAAAAAAGTTTTAGGAGGGAAGTTTAAGGGAAAAAAAACTTACATTTAAATGCCCGTCAATGCAGCCTTATCAGTGTGCATCTGCAGCCTTGTCCATAATTGCAGAATGATCAGTGTCATTTGCAGCTTGCCCACCGCTGTTTGCAGCCTTGCAGAGTGTCACTTGCAGCTTGCCAGTGTCATTTCCAGCTCCCCAGCGCCGTTTTCAGCCTTGCCCATGTTTAAATATCCCGCCGCCGAGACAGACCGAGCGAGCGCCGCCGAAAAAGACCGAGCGGTGCCGAAGAAGACCGTATGGGCGGGACTGCAAGCCGAGCCGAGCTGAGTACACAGTAGAGTCGGCTCGGTCTTTTTCGGCAGCGCTCACTCCAGAAACAGCAGGGAGGCGGGACTACGAGCGGAGCCGAGCAGACGGCTCGGTCTTTTTCGGCGCCGATCTGTCTTTTTCGGCGCCGCTCAGTATTTTAGCCTCACAGACAGTGGGGATCGGCGTATAACATGCACCCACGACTTTCCCCTGATTTTAAGGGGGAAAAAGTGCGTGTTATACGCTGATAAATACGGTAATTACAATTCTTGATATAATCGTTCACAGCAGGGTGCTCCAGTGCCCACCAAGAGTCACTTTGAGGGCTTACAATGTTGTGGCAACACCAACACCTTGTTCCGCCATTTCCGCAGAGCATATAGGGCAGTCCCCTACTTTCAAACATCCAACTTACAAACATCTCCTACTTGCAAACGGAAGGAGACAACAGGAAGTGAGATGAAAAAAGATGGACGGCAAAACAAATTATACAGGGGTGATAACCATTCCCTATGTTTTCCAAAAAGCTTAAAAATAGATTTTTTGACTGGAGCTACACTTTAAAAATGTACCGGATCAAAATTACACACAGATTCTACTTAACACAACAAATCTACACAGTCCCTGTCTTGTCTGCACCGCCTGCTGTTCTGAGTATACAGGGCCTGGGGGCCCCACGTCTTTCCTTTTTTTAATATGGGTACGGGGTTCCCCTTAATATCCATACAAGACCCAAAGGGGCTGGTAATGGGCAGGGGGGGGCTACCCATGTCCTTTTTCTCAATGATTTTCATCCATATTGTCGGAACCAGATATTACATTAAAAACGCAAGCAGTTTTTATTTCCGTTAAATGTCATTTTGTGCAGGGACTGTTCTAAACACGGGAAACATGTGGCACTTCACAGGCATACTATAGACACCCCCAGGAACGATATTTAAAGGAATATTCCACTTTTTTTTCCACTTTAATCGTACTTAAAATCAGTGCTCCCGCCAAAACGGCCATGGACTTCAATGGGGTTCTAAAGTTCGTACGAATTTGCGGTCCGTTCGAAAGTTCTGATGCGAACCGAACCGGGAGGGGGGGGGGGGTGTTCAGCTCATCCCTAATATGGGCATATCTGCACAGTGGTTATTGGGCTGCTTTCAAACTGATCCACAGGTGCAGCGAACCTTCAGGTTACCTGCAATGATGCATAGACACTTGTTATTACCTGCGGGTTTGGTGAGCTTTCAGAAAGTGCACCGCACCTGCAGGATATAATAGAAGTCTATGGCAAAGTGTAGCTAAGACCCAGGTGCACTGCGCTGCATTAGTGTGAAAGGCCCCTTTTACACAATTGGTCCTACTCAATTGGACCCTCCATTCACGTCTATGAAACGGCAGATGTAAACAGATTTGTGTCCTTTTACACCCGCCTACCTCCAATCTGAGAGGATCAATCCCCTTCCGTCAGGACAGATCGAAGAACCCATAGAGTAGAGTGGGTTGTGTCTGTTTCCGCTCGGCACGGACCTGTCATCCGCCTGCTCTGCTCATTGTGGCCCACGACCGGTTACCAAGTCGCTTAAGTGGCCCTCGCTCTTCAAAACATTGGGCACCCCTGATCTAAGGGGTCTGGAGTGTAGGAATTCTTCCTCAGAGTCTTGCTGCCTCCTTAGGACAATGGGTATCCTTAGGGACTGTAAAACAACAACAAGAGAAGAGAGCACCGACCTAGTGCATTACCACAATAATACATTTTATTTGGGAATAAAAACAATTATACTCACACACACAAATTAAGTGTTACGCATATCATAGCGTGTGGGATCAATCTCCTTCAGGTCTGCTGTGGTCTACCAATAGTGTGGAAAGACCAGGAGGCATCCGTGCTGGCTGATTCATTTCAAGGGTGAACCCTCTTCATCAGAGCCAAAATAGTGAATGTAGGAGGTCCCACTTGCTATAATATGCATATACATTTAATTTGAATTTGTGAGTATAATAATTATTGTTTTTATTCCCAAATAAAATTTATTTTGGTAGCAGTGGCCTGTACCTGTGGGGTAATGCAGCTAAATGAATTAGAATGGATTATCCTTCTAGTCCTACGCAATCTGCCATCAGACAAAATCACTGTTGTTCTGTGTTTCCCTCAGAACTTTCTTCTTTTACAGTTGCTGGCACAATGGTGTGCCACCTTATCATTCACCCACCCCTCATCACCGGAGCTCATGTCGCATGTTAGCGTTAGTTGCTGGAACATTGCCTTTTGCTGTTTCATGCCTGATGTCCCCTAACTGCTGTGTAACTGAAACCTCATCTGCCATGGTCATAGTGATTTTTTCAGCCAATCCACTATTTGTGCTGTGTCTGTATAGCACAGTCACTCTGAGATGGAACAGGTAGATGCGCCCTGCTTCCAGATGCAATCCAACCACCACATTGGCCTGCAGAACCTGCTTTCCCCCTACTATCTGGGCATGCAAGCCCTCTGCCTCTAACTTTATACCTGCCTGATATTATATTTTATTAAGGTTATTGCCTAAATTTAATGGCAGCTATGGTAATAGGAAGGATAAATATCTCATGCTTTGGTGTGCACTACTTTATTGCACAAGAATAGAGTGATGTGCCGCAAACAAATGGCAGATTTTACTATGTCAGTAACAAGTGTTTGTTGCACACCATAAAATAAAAAAGGCTTTAGCATCAGAAAATAAAACATACTTTTCAGGAAAAAAGGACTCTGAAACACTAAACCCCCAACCCCTATTTTTGTTTAAATCTAGCAGAAAATTAAAAAATGGTAAGTGAGCTAGCATATAATAATATCCCCATTATTTGCCATTCTAACCCTGCTGACCACAGTTGAAAGATCAGGCAAAGCATTATAGGGCATTTACAATAAATACAGCAATTTCATCATGAATTTGCCAGAACTGCAAACCTTAAACCGTCCAAATTCACCGTGAACCCACCATGTGGCGAATTTGAACCTCATTCCTACAAAGCAATAATGAAATAGAGTCGGAACTTAAATTGGAGATTTTTGGTACAGGTAAAAAACTTTAAACCAGCTTGTTATTTTTAGTACATAAAATATTCATTCAAAAATATGTATGTCAGTCAAAATTGCTATTTTTCAACTGTTCTGCAATTATTCTACGAATGTAAAAAAAAAAAAGGTGTTGGAAAAGCTTAGCAACTGCTTAGTGTCCTCGAGGCACATGTTATGGATACAAAAGTTTTGCATGCAAAGCAAAGCTTTTAATGGAAAAAAGGAAGTTTTTTCTGTTCAATAGTTATGTCCTCGGGATTCGCTAGGAGGAAAAGACATTATGCAGACAGAAAGCAAATGTAAATGATGATGAGTAAAATCTGCCTAATGTTAAGGAAGGACCCTAAGCAAAATACAAAAAAATAGTCCACAAGTTAATGTGTTTTCAGTGGAAAGTTGCTGCACTACATGTAATCAGTTAAAATATATTTATTAAACTTTCATCACTTGCGCACCAGCTGAAATTTAACATCTAGCTAAAATAAAGTAGAACTAAACGCAAAACTTTTTTTTTAGTTTTGCATAGGTTGAAGAGGGATTAGAACACCTGCCAGTTTTTATTGCAGTCTGTACCCCCGTTCTATTTGTCTTATTCTTTTTGTCCTATCTCCTATTGCCACGCAATTTGCATCATTTAACTTTTTTGGTGTAATATGTTACATAAAATAAAACCTCCAGGGATGTTCATATTGCATTCCAAATCAGCCCACATATTTGGCTACTAAACTGAAAAGCACTAGTTGACTTAGTAAAATTGAGAATATCAAAATTATTCATGCTCTTACCTGCAGTTAAGGAAGGTTTCCATCTGATTAGATGTTATAGATAACAACATGGCTGGAGCACTATATTTTCTTTTTTGTGCTTTAGATTTAGTACATATGGGTTAGAGAACAAGGATATTAGTATAAGCATTTAAAGCAGAGAATCCAGTTAGAATATAAGGTTAATCGTGTACTTGTCTCAACAGTAGCAAATTAATTTAATAAAAAGGTAGGATATGTGCAATACACATATCTTTCATTTTTATGAAAGTAAAAGAAAATTCTCCATTTTGGGTTGCCACAGAAATGTAATAGAGGGGAAATCTTCCAATGGGGACACTAGTTCTGGTGACCTGGGGGCCCCCAAGGAATTCACCTAATCACTTGCCAACCACAATATATACAGTATATATACAGTATATATATGTTGTGGTTTGCACATGGTTTCCTGGCGTTATGGCTGAAGCTATTAGCAATAACCCCAGTATCTTTTTTTTCAACCGGCGGCTGGCTTTCTCATGAAAGTGATCTGAATGGCTCATTAGCCACTGGATCACTTTTCGAAGCAGCAGAAGAAGACACCCCCTCCTGCTGGTGTCTCTCTAGCTTACCGTTTTCACAGGGTCGCCAAAGAAACGATCCGACAGTGTGGCTGGCTGGTCACAGAGGCAGTGAGAGACTAGATCATCTCTGATTGCCTCTAAATCCTTGGAGGAGGTTATGACATCACTTTCGGTCCTGGGTGGAAGTAAACTTTTTTTTAGCTTTTGCTAAAAGTTAAAGGAGAGATTTGAGGTCTTTTTGACGCCAGATCTCTCCATAAAGAGAACCTTTCATTCTTAATAGGAATAAAAGTAATCAGAAAAATAAATAAAGGGATAGTGTAAAAATAAAAAATAAAATAAATAAATGTTTAACCACTTGCCGACCGGGTCACGCAGATAAACTGTGGCAGAATATCACGGGCAGGCAGAGTAACATATGGGCACGTTACTCACCTCCCGCGGTGCCCGAATCGGTCGGCATCCCTCCAGGAGCGATCCGTGCTGAGGGGAAGGCCACTGATTCATGGCCACTCCCTCACGATCACTCCTGGCAAATTAGATTGCTTCCTCTGCTTCTGTAATGTAAACAGAAGCAGAGGAAGTGATGTCATCGCTCCTCGTGAAACCTTTTCATCCCAGCTCCCAAGGAGAGAAAACATCAAGTAACTTTGCACCAACACTACAATGGTAGAACAGGCAGACACACTAATCACCCCCCGATCACCCCCCTGTACCCCCTGTCACAGTGACACCAATAGTCTTTTTTTTTTTTTTTTAACTGATTACTGCATTGGTGTCATTTGTGACTGTTATAAGTGGTAGGGCAGTTAGTGGTAGGCCCCTTTAGGTCTAGGGTACCCCTCTAACCCTCCCTAATAAAGGTTTAACCCCTTAACCACCCCCCGTCGCCAATGTCACTAAGCAATCTGTTTTCTGATCGCCGTATTAGTGTCATAGGTGAAGCTAGTTAGCCAGGTAAGTATTTGGTTCATCGTCAGCTTTTTATAGTGTCAGGTACCCCCATATACTACCTAATAAAGGTTTTAACCCCCTGATTGCCCCCTAGTTTACCCTTTCACCAGTGATCACTGTATAACTGTTACGGGTGACGCTGGTTAGTTAGTTTGTTTTTTAAAGTATCATGGCACCCGCCGTTTATTACCTAATAAAGGTTTAACCCCCTGATCGCCCAGTGGATGATATAAGTTAGGTTTTAGGGTCAGATAGGGTCTGCGTCGCCCCGGGCAGCGCCAGGTTAGTGCCAGTACTGCTAGCACCCACACACGCAGTATATACCTCCCTTAGTGGTATAGTATCTGAACGGATCGATATCTGATCTGATCAGATCTATACTAGCGTCCCCAGCAGTTTAGGGTTCCAAAAAACGCAGTGTTAGCAGGATCAACCCAGATACCTACTAGCACCTGCATTTTGCCCCTCCGCCCAGCCCAGCCTACCTAAGTGTAGTATCGATCGATCACTGTCACTTACAAAACACTAAACACACATAACTCCAGCGTTTGCAGAGTCAGGCCTGATCTCTGCAATCGCTAAAAGTTTTTTGGTAGCGCTTGAATCAGTCGCTAACAGTCAGGAGCTTTTTTACCTGTGAATCTCACTAGTGTACCACTGAATTTAGAGCCTAAAATGGCAAATCGAAGGAACACTGGTGAAGATGCCTACACATTTCTGAGCATGACAGATAGTGAAGAGGAAGTCACTCCTCTTTCAGATTCAGGCTCAGAATACAATCCTGTAGACGACAGCAGCTCCATGACAGATAACTCAGATGATGGATTTGTGGTCCCTACCAAGGTCAGGTGTACCAGACCCTGATCTTTTTCTCTGCTCCATACGAGAGCCCTGTGGTTCTTGCACCTCAACAGCAGAAGTGCTAGTGCCACTATTCCTTCTGGTGAACTGGCAAGCAACAGCGGCCTAGTACACCCTGGTCGTACATCCAACTCTGCAGTAATATGTGACGTGACGTGACGTCCCATAAGAGCAGTTCAAACTGGTGAAGTGGCAAGCACAAGTAGTGTCCTGCTGCCACCAAGAAGACAAAGACAGGCCTGTCCAACCCATAGTGCTCTTCCTGCAGCAATCGCCAATCTTAAATGGGAACCTGCCACTTCTGCAACACCCGTACTTCCCCCATTCACTGGCCAACCCGGCATTCAGGTGGAAACAGTTGATTTTACGTCACTTGATTTTTATTTGCTGTTTTTCACCGAAGATCTCTATAGATCTATTGTGGACCAAAGCAATTTGTATGCTGGTCAATGCATCGCCAATATCCCCCAGCCCTCCCTTGCCAGAGATTGGAGACCAATTACAGTTTCCAAATTTAAGATCTTTCTGGGCCTTTCCCTCAACATGGGCATAGTTAAAATGAGTATGTTGCGGTCATATTGGTCCAGTGACCCAATTTACCATATGCCTGTGTTCTCTGCCTCCATGACCAGGGCACAATACTAGCAGATCTTGCGGTTCATGCATTTCAACAACAATGAACTCTGTTGTCCTTGTGGAGACCCTGGATACGATCGGCTCTACAAAATTCGGCCCCTCGTAAACCACTTCAACCAACGTTTTGCAGACTTGTTTACTCCCCATCAAGTTGTCTGCATCGATGAGTCCCCGATTAAATTTTCTTGTCATTCAAACAGTACCTTCCCAGCAAGCGTGGCAGATATGGGGTCAAGATGTATAAGCTTTGTGACAGAGCCATGGGCTATGCATGTAGTTTTATGGTTTACGAGGGAAAAGATAGCCACCTAGAGCCGCCGATCTGCCCAGATTACATAGGGAGTGCTGACAAGATTGTGTGGGACTTGGTGTCACCCTTATTCGGAAAGGGGTACCACTTGTACGTGGACAATTATTACACAAGCATGTCACTTTTTAGTCACTTGTTTGATCATCAGATTGGAGCGCGTGGCACCGTGCGACCTAATCGCCGGGGCATTCCCTAGCAGCTTGTAGATTCCCATCTTAGCTGGGGGAGAGAGCCTGCTTCAAGTGTAATAATTTGCTCGCTGTGAAGTGGAGGGATAATAAGAATGTTTTCGTTCTTACCTCCCTTCATGCAGACACGACGGTCCAAATTCGACTGGTGTTGTGGAGAAACCCCTCTGTGTCCACGAATATAACCAAAATATGGGAGGGGTGGACCTCAATGACCAGTTGTTGGCGCCGTAACTAGTTGCCCGTATTGCTGAACACTCATGTGTTATACAGAACTTCAGGATGGACTGGATCTTTCCTTAAATTCCAGGAAGAGATTGTCAAAGCCCTTCTGTTTCCAGACGGTGCTCCACCTCACCTTCCCAATCCAAATGCAGTAAGTCAGCTGCATGAGAGGTATTTTCCTTATGTCCTCCTGAGTACCCCTACCCAACGAGCCTTCCAAAGTGTCAGGGCCGGCTTATCCCTTCCTTCTCTGGGCTGGCTGCTCAGCTGTTGGCTAATTGCCAGCTCTCTTCTCTCTCCACAGTTACCAGCTGTTCCGGATGATGCTCGTCTGACCTGCCTACTTAAAGCCTTCCAGCTCCTTTCACCTCTGCCTTCGCCTTGGTCACATCATTGAAACCATCTCCTGCGGTTTGTTTAAAGACTGGCTTGCTGACATCCCTTCTGGCTCCTTATCCTGCTTGCTGTGCTCTACTTAGATCCCTGACTTCTGGCCTGGCTGACTACCCGATCTGGTTACTGGACTCTGGCTATGCTTGACTACACTTTTTCTATTTACCTTTTTATTTTTATTAATAAACGAGTGTGATTTACTTGTACTTCTGTCTCTGCCTGATTCATGGTTTCTGACACAAAGAAGATGTCGTGTCTGCAGCAAGCACGGATAAATGCGTGACATCCAATATTATTGTCCCTCCTGTCCTCACAATCCTGGTCTTTGCATTGGTGAATGTTTTGAACGCTACCATACACATGTTGAGTATTAGCGTAGGGTACAGCACTACACAGACTAGGCACACTTTCACAGGGTTTCCCAAGATACCATCGCATTTTGAGAGACCCGAACCTGGAACCGTTACAGTTACAGTTACAATTTTTTTTTAAAAATCACAAAAAAAAAATAGTTGTTGTTTTACTGTTCTCTCTCTCTCTATTCTCTCTCTATTGTTCTGCTCTTTTTTTTTTACTGTATTGTATTCTGCAATGCTTTATTGTTATTATGTTTTATCATGTTTGCTTTTCAGGTATGTAATTTTTTCATACTTTACTGTTTACTGTGTTTTACTGTTAACCATTTTTTTGTTTTCAGGTACGCCATTCAGCTGCAGCGCAGAATTATTTATCTTGACAGCAACAGCATTTGCTCCCACGTTGCCTAAAGCCATGACTCCAGCACTGTAGGAGGTGATTTCACCACCACAGTTAAAAAAAGAGCATATATGCCAAAGCATGGGGGCAGCAGGGGTGGAGGAGCGATTTGCTCCTAACTTTTGCAGGTGGATACCCCATGCTTTGGCGTATATTTATATTTTAGGCACAGATTGCGTTAAAAAATGTTTTACTGTTATACTGTAATGCTACTTTGTTTTATTGTTAACCATAATTTACTTAGCAGGTACCCCATTCAGTTGCAGTGCGGATTTATTTATCTTGGCAGCAACAGGATTTATTTATCTTGACAGCTCCCATGATACATAAAGACGTGACTCCAGCACTGTCGGAGGTGATTTCACCACCAATGTTAAAAACAAAATGATGCATGTATGCTCATCATTAGAAGTGGGTGGACGAAGGGTGGTATTCTAATGGTGGGCATATCCACCGATCAATTTCTTTTTTTCGTTCAGCCCACAGGCTGCATGGAAAAAAAGCATGGAATCTCATTTATTTTCCAAAAAGCTGCGCTAAAATGATCCAAAAATACTTGTGAAAAGTAAATAAATAAAATAAATGAATATATCGAACAATATTTAAACAAAATATAATCACAAAAAGTGTATATGTTCAAATATTAGTCCATATCCCCATCAACAAAATTTTCTGATTGTAGTCTCCACTGTGTAACACACCACACCAGTAAAGGAAAAAGTGTCCTCAAAGTTGCAGAGACAGGCTTCCACCACCAACACTACTGCCGCTTACCAGCTAGACTGGTCCCATCACAGAGACCAGATATCGCTACAAAAGAAACGCTCCTTCTGCAAATGGACCGCCAGGGGGATATATCTCTATTTGGCACTCAGTTCAGGTGGTTGGAAAGATCCTACGGCCACACCACTCATTGCCCGGCACATATAGAAACGAAAAGGGTCACCATAGTGTAATACATTCTTAGGTTTAATAAATAAAATAAAAGGTTGCACTTACATCAAGCTGAAAAACAGTTCGCTGTATTAAAAACAAGTTTGCCGGCCGGCTTCGTGAACGCTGCCCGTCGCTTCCGGGTTCAGCGTGGAACGCGGTGACGTCAATACGCCACTCCTCCCTATTTGCCAGGAGCGATCATAAGGGAGTGGCCATGAATCAGTGGCCTCCCCCTCAGCATGGATTGCTCCTGGAGGGATGCTGACCACTTCGGCCACTGCGGGAAGCGAGTAACGTGCCCATGTGTTACTCTGCCTGCCCGTGCCATTCTGTCACTACCTATTGCTATCATAGGGAATATTTACATTCCCTGAGATAACAATAAAAATTATTAAAAAATAGATGAAAGAAACAGTAAAAAAAATATATAAAAAAAAACAAAACAAAAAAAACACCCCTTTCCCCACCTGCTCTTGTGCAAAGGTGAACACAAGCATTGCTCTGGTGTCAAATGTAAACAGCAATTGCACCATGCATGTGAGGTATCACCACAAAGGTCAGATCGAGGGCAGTCATTTTAGCAGCAGACCTCCTCTATAACTCTAAAGTGGATACTTTCTTCAGCTCTGTGTATACAAAGGAGCATGGGGGAGCTCATGTCCATAATGGGGGTGTTAGTGACACAGCCCTAAATTCACAAAGGCTCAAAAGTGATATGGTCCAAAAATATTTGGACAGAATAAAGGTAGATAAAGCACCTGGACCCGATGGCATCCACCAACGGATCCTAAAAGAATTGAGCTCTGTAATTTCAAAGCCATTGTATCTAATTTTTTATGGACTCATTAATGACAAGAATAATACCACTGAATTGGTGCAGGGCCAATGTGGTGTCTATATTTAAAAAGGGAACAAAGTCTTTACCAAGTAACTATAGACCTGTTAGTTTAACTTCTATAGTTGGGAAGATACTGGAGAGATTAATAAAAGACCACATAGATGAGTTCTTGCAGGAAAAAAATATACTTTTAATACTTAATACTTACCGGTCCCAGGGTCCAGCGATGTGGGGGAACAAAGCCCCCCCCTCGTTCCCCGCTCCGCCGTCATGCGTACTGTGGGCACCCGGCTATGGCTTCACAGCCGGGCACCCACTGCACATGAGCGAGTGGCGCAGGGCGCAGTGATACGCCGTACAGTCACCTGGGACACGTGACAGGTCCCAGGTGGCTGTACGGCGCGAGGGGAAGTGATGTCACCAGCCCGGGCAAGAAAGAAAGCAGACTACGAGGGATCCCCTAGCAACAGGTATTTAGAGGTGAGTAAAAAATTATTTTTTTCCAATTTTTTTTTTTTTTTTTTTAAGTATTTTAAACAACTTTTTATTTTTTTGGTGGCAACACCACTTTAACCACTTGACCACTGGGCACTGAAACACCTTTAATAACCAGACCAATTTTCAGCTTTCGGTGCTCTCACATTTCGAATGACAATTACTCAGTCATGCAACACTGTACCCATATGAAATTTTTGTCCTTTTTTTCACACAAAAATAGAGCTTTCTTTTGGTGGTATATAATCACCGCTGGGTTTTTTATTTTTTGTACTATAAAAGAAAAAATACAGAAAATTCTGTAAAAAAATGAATTTTTCTTCGTTTCTGTTATAAAATTTAGCAGATTAGTACGTTTTGGCCAAAATTTATACCACTACATATCTTTGGTAAAAATAAGTACAAATTGGTGGATATTATTTGGTCTTTGTGTTATGGAGTCCACAAGCTATGGTGCCAATATCTGAAAATTGATCACACCTGAAGTACTGACGGCCTCATTTCTTGAGACCCTAACATGCCAGAAAAGTACAAATGCCCCCCAAATGACCCCTTTTTGGAAAGAAGACATTCAAAGGTATTTAGTAAGAGGCATGATGAGTTTTTTTGAAGTTGTCATTTTTTTCCCACAATTTTTTGCAAAAATCAAGATTTTTTTTCACAAAATTGTCATATTATCAGGTTATTTCTCACACACAGCACATGCATACCACAAATTACACTCCAAAACACATTCTGCTATTACTCCTGAATATGAGTGAGACTTTTACACAGCATGGCCACATACAGAGGCCCAACATGCAGGGAGCACCATCAGGCATTTTGGAGCACCCAGGCCAATTCTGACATTTCTCTCCTACATGTAAAAATCATCATTTATTTGCTAGAAAATTAAATAGAACCCCAAAATATTATATATGGTTTTTTAGCAAAGACCCTATAGAATACAATGGTGACCATTGCAACTTTTTATCTCGCACTGTATTTTGTGCTTAAAAAAAAAAAAGTAAAGTTAGCCTAATGTTTTTGCATATTGTGAAAGATGAAGTTACGCCGAGTAAATAGATACCTAACATGTCCCCTTTCAAAATTGCACATGCTCGTGGAATAGCGTCAAACTTCACTACTTACATTTTTTTACTGGTTACATGTTTTGAGTTACAGAGGAGGGCTAGGGCCAAAATTATTGCTCTCTCTCTAACGTTCGCAGCAATACCTCACATGTGTGGTTTGAACACCGTTTTCATATGTGGGCAGGATTTACATATGTGTTCGCTTTTGCATGCGAGCACATGGGGACGGGCGCTTTTTATTTTTTATTTTATTTTTTTATTGTTCATTTTACTTTACTTATTTTTGTTTGACATTTTATTCCCCAATAATAATTACAAGGAATGTAAACATCCCTTGTAATAGGAATATGGCATGACAGGTCCTCTTTACAGTGAGATATAGGGTCAATAAGACCCCACATCTCACTTCTAGGCTGGGAAGCCTGAAAAAAAAAAAGATTCTGGCTTTGATTGTATTGGCGAGTCGGTAGAAGCACCGGAGGGCGGCAGGAGGGGGGTCCCCTCTTGCCTCCTGTAATAACAATCAAGCAGTGGAACAGCCGCTATGATTGTTCTTATGGTGTAGGGAATCGCTGGCTGAAAAAGCTGATATCTGAATGATGCCTGTAGCTACACCCATCATTCAGATATCCCCGCACAAATTCAAGGACATCATATGACGGCCGGCGGGCGGGAAGTGGTTAAAATGCATTTTTTTTAAACACAAAGTTGTCCATTTATACAATATTTCTAACACATAGCATGTACATAGCAAAAATGACACCCCAAAATAGATTCTCCTACTCCTCCTGAGTACAGCAATACCACATGTGTGAGACTTCCACAGCCTCGCTACATACAGAGGCCGAGTACAGCCGAGCATGGCTGAGCATAGCCGAGCATGGCTGGGTATCACCGAGTATTGCAGGGTATCACCAAGTATGGCTGAGCATGGCCGAGTATGGTTGGGTATTGCAGGATATCAGAGTATGGCTGAGCATGGCCAAGTATGGCTGGGTATTGTAGAGTATCACCGGGTATGGCTGGGTATTGCAGAGTATCACCGGGTATGGCTGGGTATTGCAGAGTATCACCGAGTATGGCTGGGTATTGCAGGGTATCATCGACTATGGCGGGGGATATTGCAGGGTATCACCGAGTATGGCTGGGTATTGCAGAGTATAGCTGGGTATTGCAGGGTATCACCGAGTATGGCTGGGTATTGCAGGGTATCATCGACTATGGCGGGGTATTGCAGGGTATCACCGAGTATGGCTGGGTATTGCAGAGTATGGCTGGATATTGCAGGGTTTCACAGAGTATGGCTGGGTATCACCAAGTATGGCTGGGTATGGCAATTTATGGCAGAGTATTGGCAGGGTATTGCAGGCTGTGCAGAGTATTGCTGGGTATGGCAGATTATTGCTGGGTATTGCAGAGAATTGGCAGGGCATTGCTGGGTATTGCAGAGTATTGGCAGGGCATTGCAGAGTATTAGCAGGGTATTGCAGAGTATTGTCAGGGTATTGCAGAGTATTGGCAGGGCATTGCTGGGTATTGCAGAGTATTGGCAGGGCATTGATGGATATTTCAGAGTATTGCAGGGAATTGCTGGGTATTGCAGAGTATTGGCAGGGCATTGCTGGGTATTGCAGAGTATTGGCAGGGCATTGCTGGGTATTGCAGAGTATTGGCAGGGAATTGAGGCGTTAATAGATGGATGCTCTTGAGTGTGCGCCCCAGGGGGCATGCGAGAGCGGAATTCTGGGAGGACGTCATATGATGGCCTCCGAGACTTAAGCAACCGCCCTGTAGCCGTCATTCGGCTATGGGCCAGTTGTTAAGTGGTTAAACAACAGACAGCATGGATTCATGAAAGACAGAAGTTGTCAGACAAACTTGATTTCTTTTTATGAGGAGGTAAGTAAAACCTTGGACAGAGGGGTGGCGGTGGACGTGGTGTACTTGGATTTTGCAAAAGCATTCGAAACAGTTCCGCACACACGTCTCACGTGTTAGGTAAAGTCTACAGGTTTGGAAATATCAGTTTGTAAATGGATAGAAAACTGGCTAAAAGACAGAATTCAGAGAGTAGTGGTTAATGATTCTTACTCTGAATGGTCTAAGGTTATCAGTGGTGTACCCCAAGGTTCAGTGCTGGGACCCTTACTTTTTAATATCTTTATAAATGATATTGGGTCTGGGATCAAAAGTAACATTTCCGTCTTTGCAGATGACACCAAGCTATGCAGTGGAATAACGTCCTTACAGGATGTCTCCAATTTACAAGCTGACCTCAATGCTCTGTCTAATTGGGCGACTATGTGGCAGATGAGGTTTAACCACTTGCCAACCGCCGCACGACGATGTACGTTGACAGAATGGCACGGGCAGGCATATGGGCGTACATGTACGTCCCTGCCTTCCCGCGGGTGGGGGGCCCGATCGGGCCCCCCCCCGGTGCCAGCGGCGGTCGGTTTTCGTTCAGAAGCGATCCGGGATGAGGGGGCGGCAAATCACATCCGATCTCTGTGCGATTCGAGTTCAGCCATACAGATAGTATGGCTGAATTCGCACCGCACCCGCCGCAAATTCGCACGGGACCCTTTTTTTGGTCCGCAGCAGAATCGGATCGCATGGGTGTTCACACCATGCGATCCGAGTTTGCAGATCGCACTGCGATATGCGAACTGATCTGGGGGTGTCATTAACATTTCACTGACACTCCCAGCAGTTCGCATAGGGCAGTGTAAACTGCTGCCGGGAGGCATGCGATGCGGGAACCCGCCGCGGATTCGTGGCGTTCCCGCATCGCTCCAGTGTGAACCCAGCCTAATAAGCGATCATTTTTCTGATCGCTGTATTAGTGTCACAGGTGACGCTAGTTAGGCAGGTAGGTATTTAGGTTCGCCGCAGCTTTTTATAGCGCCAGGGACCCCCATATACTACCGCATAAAGCCCCCTGATTGCCCCCTAGTTAACCCTTTCACCAGTGATCACCATATAACTGTTACAGGTGACGCTGGTTGGTTAGTTATTTTTTTATAGTTTCAGGGCACCCGCCATTTATTACCTAATAAAGGTTTAACCCCCTGATCACCCGGCGGGTGTCATTTGTGACTGTAATAACTGTTAGGGCAGTTAGGGTTAGCCCCTTTAGTTCTAAGGTACCCCCCTAACCCCCCCAATAAAGGTTTAACCCCGTGATCACCCCCTGTCGCCAGTGTCACTAAGGCTGGGTTCACATTGCAGCGGTTTATGAGAACGGATGTGATTTGCACCGCACTGCAGTGCAAATCACATCCGATCTCTGTGCGATTCGAGTTCAGCCATACAGATAGTATGGCTGAATTCGTGCCGCACCCGCTGCAAACTCGCACGGGACCCTTTTTTTGGTCCGCAGCAGAATCGGATCGCATGGGTGTTCACACCATGCGATCCGAGTTTGCAGATCGCACTGCGATATGCGAACTGATCTGGGGGTGTCATTAACATTTCACTGACACTCCCAGCAGTTCGCATAGGGCAGTGTGAACTGCCGCCAGGAGGCATGCAATGCGGGAACCCGCCGCGGATTCGTGGCGTTCCCGCATCGCTCCAGTGTGAACCCAGCCTAATAAGCGATCGTTTTTCTGATCGCTGTATTAGTGTCACAGGTGACGCTAGTTAGGCAGGTAGGTATTTAGGTTCGCCGCAGCTTTTTATAGCGCCAGGGACCCCCATATACTACCGCATAAAGCCCCCTGATTGCCCCCTAGTTAACCCTTTCACCAGTGATCACCATATAACTGTTACAGGTGACGCTGGTTGGTTAGTTATTTTTTTATAGTTTCAGGGCACCCGCCATTTATTACCTAGTCTCACTAGTGTACCCCTAAATTTAGGGGTGTCTACTTTCCAAAATGGGGTCATTTGGGGGGGGGGGTTTGTGCCATCTTGGCATTTTATGGCCTTCAAAACTGTAACGCCCTTAGAAAGCCTGAAGGCGGTGCTTGGTTTTCGGGGCCCCGTACGCGGCTAGGCTCCCAAAAAGTCCCACATATGTGGTATCCCCGTACTCAGGAGAAGCAGCAGAATTTATTTTGGGGTGTCATTTCACATATGCCCATGGCATGCGTGAGCAATATATCATTTAGTGACAACTTTGTGAAAAAATAAAATAAAATAAAAAGTTTGTAATTTTCCCGCAACTTGTGGCAAAATATAAAATATTCCATGGACTCAACATGCCTCTCAGCAAATAGCTTGGGGTGTCTACTTTCTAAAATGGGGTCATTTGTGGGGGTTTTGTGCCATCTTGGCATTTTATGGCCTTCAAAACTGTAATAGGTAGTGAGGAGTGAAGTCAAATATTTAAGCCCTTAGAAAACCTGAAGGCGGTTCTTGGCTTTCGGGGCCCCGTACGCGGCTAGGCTCCCAAAAAATCCCACACATGTGGTATCCCCGTACTCAGGAGAAGCAGCAGAATTTATTTTGGGGTGTCATTTCACATATGCCCATGGCATGTGTGAGCAATATATCATTTAGTGACAACTTTGTGAAAAAAATATAAAAAAAAATTAAAGTTTGTAATTTTCCCGCAACTTGTGGCAAAATATAAAATATTCCATGGACTCAACATGCCTCTCAGAAAATAGCTTGGGGTGTCTACTTTCTAAAATGGGGTCATTTGTGGGAGTTTTGTGCCATCTTGGCATTTTATAGCCTTCAAAACTGTAATAGGTAGTGAGAAGTGAAATCAAAAATGTACGCCCTTAGAAAGCCTGAAGGCGGTGCTTGGTTTTCGGGGCCCCGTACGCGGCTAGGCTCCCAAAAAGTCCCACATATGTGGTATCCCCGTACTCAGGAGAAGCAGCAGAATTTATTTTGGGGTGTCATTTCACATATGCCCATAGCATGTGTGAGCAATATATCATTTAGTGACAACCATTTGTCATTATTCAATCGCTTGAGGCAAAAAAATAAAATATTCAATGGGCTCAACATGCCACTTATCAATTTCCTTAGGGGGTCTACTTTCCAAAATGGGGTCATTTGGGGGGGTTTTTATACTGCCCTGCCATTTTAGCACCTCAAGAAATGAGATAGGCAGTCGTAAACTAAAAGCTGCGTAAATTCCAGAAAACGTACCTTAGTTTGTAGATGTGACAACTTTTGCGCAAACCAATAAATATACAGTTATTGACTTTTTTTTTACCAAAGACATGTGGCTGAATACATTTTGGCCTAAATGTATGACTAAAATTGAGTTTATTGGATTTTTCTAATAACAAAAAGTAGAAAATATCATTTTTTTTCAAAATTTGCGGTCTTTTTACGTTTATATCGCAAAAAATAAAAATCGCAGAGGCAATCAAATACCATCAAAAGAAAGCTCTATTTGTGGGAAGAAAAGGACGCAAATTTTGTTTGGGTACAACATTGCATGACCGCGCAATTACCAGTTAAAGCAGCGCAGTGCCAAATTGTAAAAAGACCTCTGGTCATTGACCAGCAAAATGGTCCGGTCTGAAAGTGGTTAATGTTGAGAAATGTAAAGTTATGCACTTGGGGGCTAAGAATATGCATGCATCATACATTTTAGAGGGAGTACAACTTTTGGGGATCCATAGTGGAGAAGGATCTGGGGGTTTTGGTAGATCATAAGCTCAATAATAGCATGCAATGCCAAGCTGCAGTTTCCAAAGCGAGCAAAGTTTTTTCTTGTATTAAGAGAGGTATGGACTCCAGAGAGAGAGATATCATTTTGTCACTGTTCAAATCATTAGTAAGACCTCATCTGGAATATGCAGTTCAGTTTTGGGCACCGGTTCTCAAAAAGGATATCGGGGAACTGGAGAAAGTGCAGAGAAGGGCAACCAAACTGATAAGAGGCATGGAGGAGCTCAGCTATGAGGAAAGATTAGAGGAACTGTCACGTACCTGGTGTTGAAGCCCAGAATGCAGGGAGTGGCCTCTCGTAAGTCTCTGGCTCGAGAACCCCTGGTAGTGGAGACAGGGACTCAAGAGTTCAGAGGGCACAAGTGCCTGATAGATGGCAGGTGTGGGGAGGTCCGGACCTCTGAAGTAGCTGGAGAAAGGCAGGCAGGCAAGCTGGAACTGGTGACTGGGACACCGCAGACAGCTGGGAGGAGTTCTGTAGTGCAGCAGGAGCACAGGATCTGCAGGCTGCGAAGTGATGTACAGGAACCTGGCAGGAACATTGGAACATCGGAAGTACGGAGGTGCCTGAGCTTGGCAGGAACTCTGAAACAGCTGACAATGAGGAGGTGTCCTGTAGTACAGCAGGAGGGCTGTATCGGCAGGTTGCAGGAAGGTGCTCAGAGGTTAGGCAGGAACAGATTCAGACAGGCCGGATCAATACCAGTGGGCAGAACAGGTACCAAACGGAGGCAGAAGGGTAGTCAAGGTACAGGCTGGGTCGGTAACAGGCGAGCAGCGATCAATCCAAAGGAAGAGGCAGAAGGGTATTCGGACAGTCCGGGGTCGGAAGCAGGCAGCAAACAGACATCGTCAGGAATCAAGTCAACTGGAAACAGGTAGCAGGGTCACAGGAAACGCTGTAGACTGGACAGCAAGGAGGCACAGTGACAGATTCCCTTAAATAGCCCTCTGGGCGCCAAAAACAGTCACACGGTGTGTCTGCGTGCACCCGCACACACCTGTGCATGTCCGCGCACACTCATACGCGCCATCGCGCACCCATGTTCGTGCCATCGCGCACCCGCGTGCGCCTGTTCACACCATCGGGCACACCCGCGTGTGCCCGTTCGCGCCATTGCGCACACCCGTGTGCGCCAGTTAGCTCTTAGGATAGGGATTCTGCGGGCAGGTCTTCCATATACCGCCGGATTACCGGGAAATCCTTCTTGACATTGCCCCCAGCTTCCGAATGCCCAACTGTGCCATCTTACTCGGATGGGACTTCTTAAAGGCAAGAATCAATCTCTTGGCATGGATGTTGGACTCCGGCTCCCAGGAGTTTTCTTCAGGCCCGTACCCCTTCCACTTCACCAGAAACTGAACTTGATTGCGTCTTTTCCTGCAATCCAAGATGGATTTGACCTCGTATTCAACTTCTCCACCAATGATCACAGGTTTAGGGGGACCGACCTTCCGGTTGGCAAAGAGATCTGGAACTGCGGGTTTGAGTAGGGCCACTTGAAAGACCGGGTGAATCCGAAATGATTCTGGCAACTTCAGCTCATATGCCACATTATTAATCTTCCTTACAACTGGAAAGGGACCCATGAATTTTGGGCCCAATTTCTTGAACGGGCATGCCAATTTCAAGTTCAAGGTAGATAGCCAGACCTGATCCCCGGCTTTGAGATCAAGCTCCCTCCTTCTTTTCTTGTCAAACACCTCTTTATTGTAAACAGGTTCTACCCCACTGAGTGACATCACAAAGCTTCCTTCCTGAGCTTCCAGGTTTCTGAGCTGTTTGGAGCCAAGATTTGTTGGCTTCACTCTGTAATCAGCCTCCGGCTTTTACCAGAGCAAAGTGGCTCTCTTATGAGGGATGTCTGTCATTTATGCCTTTTATACGTCTTGCCATTTTTATGCTTTTCATTTGTAATAAAGACACTTAATGCTGCATTTAGTTGTGACCTCTGTGTTCCTTTATGTTTTATTAGCTGAAGATTTCCCTAATATTCTCTGGAGCTGGAGTCTAGGCAAGACAAGGCTGCATTTTTATCCACATTCTCCACACCTGTTTGAAGAACTGTGTCAATGCTTGAAGAGAGGTGCTCATTACTCATCTGGACTAAATGCTTTTTGTGTTGCCTTAATTTACAGTACATACAACTGGTTATCGGTATTGCCGATACTTCATACTTGCTGATATTGGGCAAGTAAAGTAATATTATATAAAGTATATTATATATATATATATATATATATATATATATATATATATATATATATATATATATATATATATAAAGTAAAGTGATACCGGGCAAGTAAGTAAATTCTCCTTCAGAATCTACTTCTCTGTGTACTGGTCTTCTCTGCATTGTAAAAATTAAAAAACTGACAGAAATGTAAACTTAAACCCTTCACGGTTTCATCCATATACAAAAAAAAAAAGACGTTTTTGTTTGTGATAAAATTTAATGCATGTGCCCCTATAGTGGGCAGGCGGAACTGATTTGGGTACTTTCCTTGGTTAGCTTACTTAGTAGAAGTATATTGCTACTAATGGTTGGGTTTAGTATTCTTTTACAATGTGGAACATACATCCTAAATTTGTATAATGTAATACGCATCCACAATTAGGTCAGACCAGCTCAAATCTGACATCGTTCTAGTCCTTTGCCTCGAAAACAACAACAAAAAAATAATTTGGCTCTAGTTATAATTTCAGTACCATTGTAGAATTACTTTTTCTTTTTAATATTTAAAGAAAATATTACAGAAATTGTGGATGATACTTATGAAACGTTAAACTAACATATTTTTCCCCTTTTTAACTTATTCCACTGACACAATTTTATATTTTAAAACTGAAGTGAATTATTTGATACATCATTAGGAAGAACTTTTTTATCATTATTATTTTACTTCCAGTCATCTTAACCTAAATAGACTATAATATGCTTTACAGACTGAGAAAAAAAATCAGCTGATGTATATGTATCTGATAGTTTATTAATTACAAGTCAAATCTGAATATGTTAAGATTACTTTTTTACAGTTCTCAAGCAGATTCTTTAATAAGCTTTCAGCCGCTTTGAAAATTCAGTTTTGAAATAAATCAATGTAGGTATATGCTATGACTTAATGTAGAAACTAATTAATGAAGTGTAAATTATAATACAGGATTCTTTTTGATCATTGTAAAAACACAACATTTGAAATGCCTGCACATTTGTCCATTTATTAAAAGAAAATTACCAATATGCATGTCAAAAGACAGGGAAAAACTACTGACAAGAAGTTAATACACAGTATGAGATTAAAAGGACTGAAATTAAAACTGATCTACTGACATAACATTAACTAAAAGCAACTTTATAAGTTTCACATTTCTAAACACAATAGGCTGTGTAATTAATCTTGTCAATAGACATATTAAAATAGATTTTGCTCTGTGATGTTTCAGACAATAATTTGCTTCTTTGAAAGCTTGCAAAACAACTCATTAATTTCAAATAATTAAAATTGTAAAATTGTAAAATGAAGCAATAGCTTTTAATGCATAGATATTTACTACATGAAAGAAAAATGCAGAAATTTTATTGCTTTTTATAAATTGCTATTTCATATAGGACAAATGACGACATACTTTAAAATCAGTTTGGTGGCCCCTATAAAGCACAGCCACACAGCCTGCATTTTTACACTCATGGGAGTCTTGAATGGTATGAGGGACACAGAGAAACCCAACCCTGAGTGAGGTGCCTTCAACCAAAGGGTGAAATAAAAGATATGGGAGCAGCTTCTGCTGCTGTCAAAAACAAATTAAATAAAATGGGAGGTGTGGCTGAGCCATACTGTATGTGCCTATGGATGCACACAACCAGGCTCAGGAGGAAACCTGCACAAGTGCCCCCATAGCACACAGCGTGCAATGGGGGCACTCGGAGAACAGAAGTAGCGGACAGTGCTGGTGGGAGATCCCAGAAAAGGATGTAAGGGGCCTTTACAACCACTTTAAAAAATTATGTCAAAAGCTTCATGGAAGCTCCTTAAAGTTTTTCCAAGGCTAATGTTCCTGAACCAATACAAACACCAATGTGATGCCAAAAAAATTGCTACCACCCTCATCTATAGCTGGCTATCGCAGTAAGTGGCATTTGGAGGGCTAAAACAGGTAACAACAAAAGCCTGTGGAATGCCCAGAAAAAAAACAAAGCCTACTTACCACCAGCTCGCAGACAACCAAATAGCAATCAAACAGACAACCAAATAAACCTGTCTAAAATTATGTGTTAAAAAACAGGGGTTTAGTCTGCACGCATTTGCAAACGCATGCGTGAGCCACAGAGCCACGTCACGGCACCCTGGTATCTGTGGTCCTAACACTAAAATATGAGTGTCTCCACAGTGGAAGTCTGGGCTTTGGCTAGGTCATTCCAACACGTTTACATGTTTCACCTTAAACCACTCACTCGTGTTGCTTTAGCAGTGTGTTTGGGGTCCTTGTTCTGCTGGAAGGTGAACCTCCATCCTAGCCTCAAATCACACAGAGTGGTACAGGTTTTGCTCAAGAATATCCCTGTATTTAGCACCATCCATCTTTCCCTCAACTCTGACCAGTTTCCTAGTCCTGACTTCTGAAAAACATCCCCACAGTATGATGCTGCCACCACCATGGGATGGTGTTCTTGGGGGGATTTGATGTTTTGGGTTTGCGCCAGACATAGCGTTTTCTTTGATGGCCAAAAAGTTAAATTTTAATCTCATCTTACAAGAGCACCTTCCTCCATACATTTTGTGAGTCTCCCACATGCCCTTTTGCAAATTCAAAACATGCCATTTTGTTTTTTGCTGAAAGTAATGGCTTTCTTCTGGTCACTCTGCCATAAAGTCCAACTCTATGAAGTGTACAGCTTATTGTCGTCCTATTTACAGATATTCCAGTCTCTGCTGTGGAACTCTGCAGCTCCTAAGGGTTACCTTAGGTCTCTGTGCGGCCGTCTCTTGGCAGGTTTGCTGTTGTGCCATGTTCTTTTCATTTGGTTATTATAGATTTAATGGTGCTCCAAGGGATCGTGAAAGATTTGGATGTTTTTTTATTTTTTTTTATAACCTAACCCTGGCTTGTACAGTACTTCTCAACAACATTACCCCTTACTTGTTTGGAGAGTTTCTTGGTCTTCATGGCAGTGTTTGGTTAGTGGTTGGCTGATGCAAGCATGTTATATACCATGGATTTTTATATGTTCTGATATTGCTGTTGCTCTGTAAGTAGACTACAATACATTTTTTAAGTGTTTTACCCTTACGGGCTTCACTATTGTTGCTCATTTTCTTCTGTTTTGGTGATGATTGTTTAAATCCATACCCTGGTATGAGTTCTGAAGTTCCATCTGATACTGATGTACCTGGTTAACCCTATGATCCATCTATCAAGTTTGGAGTGTGCCATCCAAGTTTATTATGTCCCATCTGCATCACATGATTATATGACTGTTTCCTTTTCATTCTGGTAAGCAGATTGAGAGCACGTGGGTGTGGTGTGCTTCATATATGCACATTGAATTTTGGTGGAAGATTTAGGTCACCTGTCTACTAAGTTTTTTTTGTTTGTTCACATTTAGTTTCATGGACAATCACATTTAAAACTTTTTTTGTTCACATTTGTTTTTTATGGACAATCACATTTAAAACTTTTGTGTAGTGCTGCACTATTGGACTTTGGTTAGTGGTGCCTCTTGCTTAGGTGTTACAAAAAAATAATCATAAGCTACCTAAAGGTTCATGAACAGGAAACCCACATCACATCCCAAAATATTGGAAAAAAAAGTGGAGAAGGTGCCATAGGGATTATATGGACAAGGGATAAGGCCAAGTAGAAGAGTAGGAAACAGGTATGAAAAATAATACAACATTTTATTATACAAACATGGGTCACATAAAATCTTAATTATAAAAACAAGACAAGAACAATAGTCATGCTATAACATTATACAGCTAGCTTCTGAATCATAGAAGGGGTCTCACAGTGGAAGGCTAGACAAATCATATGAAATTCAAAAATCACAACATATTTCAGAATTAATTGTTACATTCATTCTTTAGGGGTAATTAAGGATAAGCTGTGTTATCTGGCATAAAAATAGATAAGGGAAAAGAGTTAGAGTATCATATATGAGCAGGATTTTGGAAAAAACGTCAAGACGAATATTACGAGGCAGTTGAATAAAATCTGAGAATACTTACAGGCAAATTGACCATATAGAATAGGTTCCCATGCACATTAAAGACCACTTTCAAGCAGGATCTGCGTCACCCTACAATCCCATCAGCCATATCAGACCAGGCCATGTTTGGGGTAGTATCAAATCTTTATGGTTCATCAAATTGCAACACCATGAAAAAAAAGGAAGAAGTAGGAGGATTTGCCTGCTTTGGGAATGGGGGGGGGGGGGGAGAGGGGGAGAGGGAAAGGGGAGGAGTCCACAAGTATCAGAGAAATGCCACAAGGAAATCCCCTTAAAATAAAAAGAATTTGTGACATAAGTGGGGAAGTTGTAGGGGAGTAACTCCCAAGGTAACCTATATACATAATCATAGAAATAGGCCACTAATGGTGCATAGACAAGTAAGACAACACTAAAGAAATTTCTATATTTGAATATGGTAATCAAAGTCGATAATTGACCAAACATATTAGAAAGATCAGGTTTGATTAAAGCGGGAGTCCGCCGGAAGTTCCGCCGTTTTTTTTTTTTAAAGCCAGCAGCTACAAATACTGCAGCTGCTGACTTTTAAAATAAAAACACTTACCCGCCCAGCGCGCCCGCGATGTCGGCACCCGAAGCCGATCTCTCGATCGTCTCTCGGGTGCTGCCGCCGCCATTTTGGGTATGGGAATCAGGAAGTGGAGCCTTTCGGCTTCATTTCCCGGTTCCCTACTGCGCATGCGCGAGTCGCGCTGCGCAATAAGGATGGTCCCGCTGCCTCTGGGATCTGTGTGTTTCCCAGCAGGCAGCTGGGGACTTTCGGAAAGGGCCGTAGATTCTGCAGAATCTACGCCCCTTTCCGCAGATAGCTATGCCGGAAGTGGGTGCAGATACCTGTACTGTACAGGTACCTGCACCCCCCTCCCCCCTGAAAGGTGCCAATTGTAGCGCCGGAGGGGGGGGGATTCCAATGAGCGGAAGGTCCACTTTAGGGTGGATCTCCGCTTTAAGTATCCCAAGTGTTGTATGTCTTAAAACACCTGATGGTGAACTTACTCTAAGTAGCCAATTGTAGTATATTCCCCCTGCAGTGATGTGAAGTCTGGGGCTGTACATCAGTCTACTAACATCCTGTATTTATGGGAGAATGGGGTGTGAAGTTCACACCCATAGAGAGGATGCTTTCCAGTGGCTGCATCTAGAGTGTACCAGGTGATCCAGCGGCTCGCCTAGTAATTAGCGAGCCTATCCGGAACAGATGGTGCAGAAAAAGCCTTGGGAGTGCTATGGGCCATCTGATCCCCCGGCCACGCGGCATCCGGCGTCACTGCATCATAAGGAGCGGTAATGTCAGATGTCGCAAAGCCGACAACATGGGAAGGGAGCAGTAAATTTCCGACAGCTGAAAAACAAAACCCCGCAAATGTGCAGACGGGCGTATACATGTCGGTCTAGGTGTTTCTCAGAGTCAGGGGGCTTACCAGTGCTGGGGGAGTCCAGAGCCATGTACAAAGAAACAGAAATATATGGTGTATCATAGTTGTACGATTTTTGCATGGTAACAGAATTATACCATAGATATAAAGCAATCATAGCATGGGATGCGGGTTTAGGGAGAGCAAGGAATGCAGAACCTGTAGAGCAAAGATTAAACAAAAATGATAGCAATTATTATAAACAAAAAATCCATAATAATAATAATAGATGAGAAATTTAAAAATAATAACATATGGCATAGATATACATTGCTATTTGCATGGTACATATAGAAACACAGTGTAATTATATGTTGAGAAATACATCGAGCAAAAATTAAAAATGATAAAGAGAATGATATATTTGGACAAAAGGGTAATAATAAACAGTGTATTATACAATTGCAGAAACAGATGTTAGACAATAGAAGTCAATTATCCAAAGATGTGTAAAGGACATGCATAACTAGACTGAGTGTGGAGCTGGACAACGTTGGACCTGGGACTAGCTAAAAAGTTGTTAAAGGAGATATTTACATGTTCCTTTTCGAAACCTCCCAATGAAAACCCCTTGTAGAAAGGGCTTGAAGTTAAAGGGTTAGTTTAAGCCTGGAGGTAAGGTGGCCTTTAAGTCTGAAATCCATCTAAGCTCCAGATGAAGGAGGATTTTATTGAGGCCACCTTCTATGGGGTTTTGATGTAGCCGATCCAGCACAAGGACTGTAACCCTGAGAAAGAGGCCATTATGAACTTGGGCCACATGTCTTCCCAAAGGGAGGTCCGAGTTGCTGGTTTTCATGGCTGATACATGACGATAAATTATTTTACATAATTTTTGTATGGTTTTATATAATATATATATATATATATATATATATATATATATATATATAATAACAGCCACATTCACATTGTAGCAAATATACGACTAGCATAGTCTGGCAAAATGTTTTGGGACAAAAGTTCATCCATTGGACAATCATATATTTTTTCTCGTGTCCATGTAGCGACAGTAGGCATATGAGCCACAAGGGAAGGTGCCCAATGTGTTACAAGGGTCACCTCTTTTTGAGCCCTTAAACTAATTTTTTTTACTAGCAGATCACCCACCGAGGCGAGGGGGATTGAATCCACTAGAGGCCTAGGGTGAAAGCTAGTCAAATGTAGAATGGTATTTCCTGCAGCTGTTTCTCTATACAGCTTACATGATAATACGTTATTGCAGTCTTTGAAGATTTCTACATCCAAAAAGGTTATTTGGGTGGAATTATATGACATGGTGAATTTTAGGTTAAACTCATTCTGGTTTAAGGGGGTTAGAAATTCATGTAATAAACCAGTTGATCCATCCCAGAGGATAAGGATGTCATCTATGTACCTGTGCAATAATGTGGCACAGGTACATGGAGAGATCTTCATCCTCAAATAGGGTTCGCTCCCATTCCCCCAGGTACAGGTTGGCATAGCCAGGGGCACAGCAGGTGCCCATGGCTACCCCTTGTAGCTGGAGGTAATATCGGCAAAAAACATTGTGTTTAAATATAAACTCAAGTGTAAATATTATAAATTCATTAAAGGAATCTTCATGATGGCTGTCAGAAACCATGAAACAGACTGAGACAGAAGTACAATCAAATTACACTTGTTTATTAATAAAAATAAAAAGGTAAATAGAAAAAAGCGTAGTCAAGCATAGCAAGAGTCCTGTAGCCAAATCGGGTAGTCAGCCAGTCCAAAGTTCATTAACCAGATCGGGTAATCAGCCAGGCCGGAAGTCAGGGATCCAAGGAGAGCAACCGCAAGCAGGATAAGAAACCAGGTGGGATGTCAGCATGCCAGTCTTGAAACATACAGCAGGAGATGCTTCCTAGTGATGTGACCAATGTGAAGGCAAATGAAAAAGTGAGCAGGAAGGCTTTAAATAGGCAGGTCAGATGAGCATCATCGGGAACAGCTGGTAACTGTGGAAAGAGAAGAGAGCTGGCAATTAGCCGACAGCTGAGCGGCCAGCCCAGAGGAGGAAGGGCTAAGCCAGCCCTGACAATGGCTAATCTGAGAGAGTATTTTTCTAATACAGGCCAATCTTTTATTGTGGGGTATGGAACTATAGAGAGTTTCAACATCAATAGTAACAAGAGGGGAATTGGTAGATACCTTAATTCTTTCAATTAACTGTAGTAGATGGATAGTATCCCTCACATAGGAGGGTAAGGAAAGTACAAAAGGTCTTAAATGTTCATCAACTACTTTGGAGAGATTTTCTTTTATGGCACTATTCCCCGAAACAGTCGATCTACCAGGGGGACCCATACTGTTTTTATGGATCTTAGGAAGGGAGTAAAATGTGGCTATTTTGGGAAAAGAAGTGCGGACAAAATTGCATAGCTGCTTAGAGATGGCATTATTGTGGAAGGCACCATCGATAAGCAGGTAGAAGTCTTCATTAAACATATTAATAATCTCTAGTCTTATGGGTCTATACCAGTCAGCATTGTTTAATATTTTAGTGCACATTAGTGTGTAGATCTCATTGTCCATTAGAACAATGTTGCCCCCTTTGTCTGAGGGCTTAAATGTTAAATTCTAATTACTAGGGATTTTTTAGAGCTATCCTTTCATTTGTAGTGAGATCTTCTTGCAGATGAGTCATGGTGTTCAAGGTTTTTATGTCTCAACACCCTAGTTTAACCACTTCAATACAGGGCACTTAAACACCTTCCTGCCCAGACCAATTTTGAGCTTTCAGCGCTGTCGCACTTTGAATGACAATTGCGCGGTCATGCTACACTGTACCCAAATGAAATTTTTATCATTTTTTTCCCACAAATAGAGCTTTCTTTTGGTGGTATTTGATCACCTCTACGGTTTTTATTTTTTGCGCTACAAATAAAAAAATACCGAAAATTTTGAAAAAAATATGTTTTTTTTGTTTCAGTTTCAAAACTTTGTAAATAAGTACGTTTTCTCCTTCACTGATGGGCACTGATGGGGCTACACTGATGGGCACTGATAAGGCGGCACTGATGGGCACCAATGTGGCACCAATGAAGTGGCACTGATGAGGTGGCACTGATGGACACTGATATGTGACACTGATAGGCGGCACGGATGGGCGACACAGATGGACACTGATAGGTGGCACAAATTGGCACTGATAGCTGGCACAGATTGGCATGGATGGGCGGCACAGATGGGTGGCACAGATGGGCATGGATAGGCGGCACAGATGGGCATGGGTGGGCACTGATAGGCGGCACAGGTGGGCACTGATAGGCAGCACAGGTGGGCACTCATAGGTGGCACAGGTGGGCACTCATAGGCGGCACAGGTGGGCACTCATAGGCGGCATTGGTGTTATACTATAGTAATGGATGCCAATCAGTGCCAAACAATAATGCATGCCAATCAGTGATGCCCATTGTGGGCACTGATTGGCATCCATTATGGGCACTGATTGGCATCCATTGTGCTGACTGACATCCCTAGTGGTCTAGGGAGGATTACCTTTTCCCTGGTGGTCTGGTGGCGTCCCTGGTGGTCCAGTGTGGGCATCCTCGGGGGGGCTGTGCTGATAATCGATCAGCACAGACCCCCCCTGTCAGAGGAGCAGCCGATCGGCTCTCCTCTACTCGCGTCTGACAGACGCGAGTGAGGGAAAGCCGATCACCGGCTCTTCCCATTTACACTGTGATCAGCCGTGATTGGGCACGACTGATCACGTGGTAAAGAGTCTCCGTCGGAGACTCTTTACCAAGATCGTAGTTGCCGGGTGTCAGACTGACACCCCGCAACAACGGTCGCCGCGATGTGCGCCCCCGGGGGCGCGCAGCGGCTCATAATCCTGATCATAATCCTGATCACGTCATATGATTGCCTATAGGGCGGGCGGCAAGTGGTTAAGGAAGGTAGCAATTCCATGGTTAGAGCTTGGGGGTGGGTACATGTCTGATTTTTTTCTTTAGTTTGGAGGAAGTGGTGGGAGTGATGAGAGTAATAGAAGGCTCATCAGTTTGTTTCAAGAGGGATTTGAGGTCAATGGTGTGAATTAGGTCCCTCAAATCACTCTAGTCCATAGGGTTCAATATTGTGATCATAGGTGTGCACAGAGAGTGTGCTTGTTGTGCCTGGGCACACCCTAATCACCATTTGTAGCACAGATATCCCCCTGCTGATATTTCACAAAAGCCCCCCAATGGGGCTCCTATAAAAAAAAAAATAATAATACAATTGTAAAAAAATCTATATATATTTAAAATAAAAAACTACTGACACCATCCACTGCCCTACTAAAACCAACCTCTGCCCTACTGACACATCCACTGCTCTACTGTCTGACACCATCCACTGCCTTCCTAACACCATCCATGTTTTCATATATTTTAAAATGATTTTCACATTTATTTATAAGAGTGTTTGTGTGTCTATATATATATTTACAGACATATACATACATACATACATACATACACAAGCACACACATATGCACACATGTGTGCTCAAGCTTTTGCTGCGCACACCTATGATTGTGATACTAGTGCACAGTCATGTTGGAATAGGAAGGGGCCATCCCCAAACTGTTTCCATAAAGTTGAGAGCATGAAATTGTCCAAAATGTGTTGGTATGCTGACGCCTTAAGAGTTCCCTTCACTAGAACTAAGGAGCCAAGTCCAACCCCTGAAAAACAAACCCCCTACACCAAATGATTTGGACCAGTGCACAAAGTAAGGTCCATATTAAAGACATGGATGAGCAAGTTTAGGGTGGAGGAACTTGACTGGCCTGCACAGAGTACTGACCTCAACCCGATAGAACACCTTTGGGATAAATTAGAGCAGAGACTGCAAGTCATGCCTTCTTGTCCACATCAGTGCCTGACCTCACAATTGGAGAAAAATGGTCTGGAAGAAGGGTCAAACATTCCCATGGACACACCCCCTAAACCTTGTGGACAGCTTCCCGGAAGAGTTTAAGCTGTTATATTATTATTTATTATTATTTCAGGAACTTATATAGCGCCCTCAATTTACGCAGCACTTTACGTATACATTGTACATTCACATCTGTTATATGTATTATAGCTGCAAAGGGTGGGCCAATTCAATATTGAATTCTACAGACTAAGACTGGGATGCCATTAAAGTTCATGTGCATGTAAGGGCAGGTGTCTTAATACTTTTGCTAATATAGTGTATGTTCAAGCCCATGCACACTTAGAGCCGATTCACACAGGGGCGACTCAGATCTGACTTCAGGTCGCGCCTAGTTGCCTCAGGTCGGACGACATGTAAAAATCAATGTAAGTGAATGAGAGCCGTCTTAATGCACACTACTGATGTCGCTCCGACTTCAGAAAAGGTTCCTGTACTACTTCAATCCGACTTGTAGGCGACTGGTACCCATTGATTTCAATGGAGGTCGCCTACAAATCGGATTTCCGTCTATACAGAGGCGACTGTCACAGAATTATCAGCTCTCAAGAGGGAACTCCACGCCAAATTTATAGAAAAAATTTGGCGTGGGTTCCCACTCCGAGAGCATACCAGGCCCTTAGGTCTGGTATGGATTCTAAGGGGAACCCCCATGCCGAAAAAACAGCGTGGGGGTCCCCCCCAGATCCATACCAGACCCTTATCCGAGCACGCTACCCGGCCGGCCAGGAAAGGTGGTGGGGACGAGCGAGCGCCCTCCCCCTCCTGAGCCGTACCAGGCCGCGTGCCCTCAACATGGGGGTGCCTTGAGGAATGGGGGGCTGCGCGGCCCCCCCACCCCAAAGCACCTTGTCCCCATGTTGATGAGGACAAGGGCCTCTTCCCGACAACCCTGGCCGTTGGTTGTCGGGGTCTGCGGGCGGGGGGCTTATCGGAATCCGGGAGCCCCCTTTAATAAGGGGGCCCCCAGATACTGGCCCCCCACCCTATGTGAATGAGTATGGGGTACAATGTACCCCTACCCATTCACCTGTGAAAAAAAATGTACCAAAAAAAACACAACACACAAGGGTTAAAATAGTTTATTGCACAGTCTTCTTGCCGGACTCCTCTGCTATCTTCTGCTAGCTCTTTCACTAGTGGAGGAGCCCGGCTTTCTTCTTCGCCGCCCTCTTCTTCCGACTTCGGGGGTCTTGTCCCCCTCTTGGGGGGTCTTGTCCCCCTATTCGGTTCTTCTTGCCGGGCCACCGCGCCTTCTTCTAGCTCTTTTACAAGCGGTGGCCCGGTCTTCTGTCGCCGCTGCCGCCGCCGCCGCCGCCTTCTGTTCTTCTCTTCTGGAGATGTTGCCTCGTCGCTGTCTCCACTCACTATGACAGAACACGTGCGTGCTGCGATTTATATAGGGATATCACCGTATGTTGTCCCCGCCCATTATGATGTCACAGTCCCAGCGTCCTCTGGGACTGTGACATCATAATGGGCGGGGACATCATCCGGGATGTCCCTATATAAGTCGCCGCACGCCGTGTGTTCTGTCATAGTGAGCGGAGACAACGACGAGGCAACATCTCCAGAAGCTGTGCAATCAACTATTTTAACTCTTGTGTGTTGTGTTTTTTTTTGTACATTTTTTTCACAGGTGAATGGGTAGGGGTACATTGTACCCCATACTCATTCACATAGGGTGGGGGGCCGGTATCTGGGGGCCCCCTTATTAAAGCGGGCTCCCGGATTCCGATAAGCCCCCCCGCCTGCAGACCCCGACAACCAACGGCCAGGGTTGTCGGGAAGAGGCCCTTATCCGCATCAACATGGGGACAAGGTGCTTTGGGGTGGGGGTATGGCCCAGGAGAGGGGGTGCTCGCTCGTCCCCACCCCCTTTCCTGGCCGGCTGGGTAGCGTGCTCGGATAAGGGTCTGGTATAGATCTGGGGGGAACCCCCACTCCATTTTTACGGCGTAGGGGGTTCCCCTTAGAATCCATACCAGACCTAAGGGCCTGGTATGCTCTCGGAGGGGAAACCCATGCCATTTTTTTTTTTTATTTGGCGTGGAGTTCCTCCTTCAGAGCTCATACTCTAATTGGCCACGGCAAAAGTCGCCTGGCCTGGGGCGACTTAAAGTCGTGTTGTAAGTCGTGCCCAAGTCGTGTTCAAGTCGTCTCCAAAAGTCGTGTTGAAAGTCGTGTCGCCCCTGTGTGAACCGGCTCTAACAGACCATGCTGACTACAAGCACAGGTGCACCAGGCAGTTCACCCACCATTTTGTTAAAAAAAAAAGTTTTGTTCTCTCTTAACTTAGAAATAAATCATTTAGTCTTTTTAGAAAGAGTGAATTGCTCAACAGAGTCTTTTTTTAAAACAAACATTTGCTGAGTGCTATATGGAGGGGCAATTACCGGCCTCTCTTTCTGAAAATGTTTTCCTGGGTGTCACGCTGCACTAATAGCTGCAATACTTTTTGAGCTGCTGACCCAGAACTATTACACAGATTAGGAGATCTGAGTTTGTTTGCTGCAAGTCTTGCTCCAGTCAATGACTTCTCATTCACTGAAGTCAAGGGATCAGCATGGCCACAAAGTGCCTAGCATTTTCAGAAAGATGTCAGCAATGGCAGACCTCAAACTTAATTTGGCACAATTTTCGTTCATTACAGCAACTGCAGTAATTCTTTATTTTTAAATCTTTTGCCTAATATACAATGTACTTGCATTTTTATATATCAGATGTCATGAGTTTTCCCCTTACCTTTTGCTGGATATAGAGCACTGTTTGATCGACTGACCCTAGGGTAGCAGAAGTGAATTGTATTTTTATTGCAAAATATTACATTTGATTAGCTATTTGTCAGTTACACATTCTTGTATTCATCCCTTAGGTAGACCGTTGACAGTGAAATTTAGAGTAATTGACTGACAAAACCAAAATATTACCATTCACAACCCGGAACCTCCATTCTCATGCTAAAACAGAATTGTGTATTGTAATTTGGGCCAAATTAATTATTTGCTCAGATGAGCCCTTGCAAAAATTGTATTCTCTGATATATATCAACCTGGTAATTTCAGAGTTGTAGACAGTTTATTAAACTAGCTGGCCCTTTTGCAGCTAAGGGATTTAAATCATCTGCAGAAACATTCAGTGTTCCCTTTGTATCAGTTCAGTAATTTAAGAAATGTAAAGTCTTAACTTCGATGTAGCAATAGCATTTAGCTGCAATAATTCAATTGTACTTTTTTTTCTGTACTGAATCCCACTCTAGGGAGAAAAGTAGGTATCGCGGATTAGTTTTTTCCAAGCGTAGAATAATTAATACATGAGACATCAACAGAATGAAGCAGACTAGTGAAAACCATAGATTAAATAAATGGAACGGTGAGGTCAAACAAACGTGAACGCATTTTCCCAATAGGGCTTTACTTTACACTGTATCCCATAAAATATTTTAGGAAGAAGGTTTTATAGCTGGATTGAGCTTTGCGTCAATGTTTGTTCAACATAAAACATACAAACAATAGACATGCCTTTCATTGCTGAGATCTTTAGCAACCTGATTTGCATTTTCTTTCAGTATGGTAGTGTAAGAAACAGTAACTACTAGCAATAAAATCATAATTTAATTGATCTCACTACAGCTTTTTGCTCTTAGTACTGATTTATTGTGAAACAGAGGCTGTTTATGTATTATTTCTTATTACATACCAGCAGCAACTACGGGGAGGTCATAAATACAAGCATTTTGCATTGTAAGATAATCGGATCAATCAGATCATGTAGGGGTTAGTGGCTGAGCATCATTTGTTGGTTAGTAGTGCTAACCCTTTTCATCTTTTCCCAGCGGGATCTTCACTGTTGCTTGAAAATCTATTTTAGTCAGTAAGAATTGATTTTTTTTTTTTTTTCCCCACTGAAAAATGCAACAATTCATTCAATGAACGCACACCAAAAGTAAAGTGTATTGAAACCCAAGAACAAAAATGTAATATTTTGCAGTTGACCATTCCTTGAATGTGTAGGCTATATTTATTTTATTTTTCTAGGCTTTCTTTTCGTGCCAGTAACACTTTCTTTCCTATGGTGACAATGCTCACTCAATGTACTGTATCTATGCAGTTGTCCCTGGAATAGGAAATAACGAGCATGTGGTGGTGGGAGGTGTCCTGTAGATTTGTAGAAGAGATCTGGGACACCTGAGAGTGCTGTATTTGTTATCAGTTCAGGGCATATAAAGATACAAGGACACTGGAATTCTAGTGATATTATGTACTTGTAAAATACATTTAGTTTGGAAAAAAAGAAAACAAAAGCAATCACCACATCAATAATTTGTAAGCTGTGATTTCTTATATTTTCTTCTTGGGTTCAAAGCAACCCTTTCTTTCAGATTTAGGTGTAAGGTAATGTATTTCTTTTTTTCATTTAATAATTTTTTATTGTTATTTAGTAGAGAAACAATAAAGAAACAATATAATGTATTATATGTCAGATCGCATAGATACTATCAAAACGACCATTAAATCACATATTTCTATTACTACCGTGTTTCCCCGAAAGTAAGACAGTGTCTTACTTTCTTTTTATCCCCAAAAGCCCCACTATGTCTTACTTTCGGGGTATGTCTTATATTGGAAAAAAATCCCAGCATGCAGAGCTGCACTGCGCTACAGAAGAGGACTAAAAGTCCCAGCAAGCAAGGCTGCACTGCATTACAGAGGACTACAAGTCCCAGCATGCAAGGCTGCACTGTACTACAGAGGAGGCCTACAAGTCCCAGCATGCAAGGCTGCACTATGGAGGACTACAAGTCCAAGCATACAAAGCTGCTATGCTCAGCAGAGGAGAACTGTAAGCCCACACAGCCCGGTATGTTGGGACTTGTAGTCCTCCTCAGCTGCATCTTGCGGTTACATAATAAGAGCTGTAGAGAATCTCTTCACACCCCCCTCCCCCTCCTTGGTCTCTCTCTGTATGACCAGCACTGACCTGTACCGGGAGGACACAGAGCCAGTGACACCTGTCGGCAGTGATCCGGGACCTGGCGCAATAATCCCCTTCTCTGTGGTTGCGTCGCGCCGTTCTGATCAGTCTCGGGCAGCGGCTGTCACTCACAGCCGAGCAGAGTAAAGCCGCCTCCCCCTCCTCTTGTATGGCTACACAGTGCTGTGTATGGAGGAGGAGGAGGAGGGGGAGGCGGCTTCAGTGAAGCCGCCTCCCCCTCCTTCTCCTTCATGGACAGCACTGTGTAGCCATACAAGAGGAGGGGGAGGCGGCTTCACTCTGCTCGGCTGTGAGTGACAGCCGCTGCCCGAGACTGATCAGAACGGCGCTGTCTCTTCAGTCGGAGGGGGAGGGCGCTGGCCTGGCACCCCCCCCCAGGTTGTGGCACCCGGTGCGGCCCGCACCCCCCGCCCCACTCTTAGTACGCCACTGGAGGCGGCAATACCCCCGTGTTTCCCCGAAAGTAAGACATATGTCTTACTTTCGGGGTACGGCTTATATTAGCCGACCCCTCTGAAACTCCCGATATGTCTTACAATCGGGGGTGTCTTACTATCGGGGAAACACTGTAGCAAAATGATTCCCTGCAACAGGTGTAGTTAAAATTTCAACATGTTCCAGTCATAAGTATAACTTACACTGTCTTTAAAAAGTTGCTCCCCTCCCACCGTCAAATGACGGAGGGACAGCGCGGCTCTCGTTCTGGAAGGACGTCATATGGTTGCGCACCAGAACGGCCACTCCTGCGGTGTTGTGCTGCGCAGCAATCGCGGCCACGCCGTGTTGCTAGGACAAGGTGAAACCCCGATCTCTGTAAAAAGCCTGCGTGCGTGGTGAGGAGAGATAATCAGCGGCATCTCCTCACAGGGGACAGCAAGAGAGGTAATCAGGGCACTAGGGATATCAGCATAAAACCAGGTGTAGTCCAGAGACACCCAGCCTCCGCTTGGTAACTAGCGTGCGTTCCACCACTGTGCTATTTTGGAAACCGAAAGTCGATGACCGGAAGTGATGTGACCGTGATACGCCTTGATGTACATTCTGCTTTACAATATCATCATGAAGCACCCTAGTGCCAGAGCAAGGCACATAAAAATGTAAGCTGCCAATTGGCATTGTTTTTATATTCTTTTTAATAAACTGTATTATGCAATAGTCACGTTCTATGCTTATTTCTAACGGTATACCTATGGCGGAGAGGTGGATCCCAAAGGTTTACAGCTCCATTGGCAGATCAGAAAGCCCACTGATTTTTACACACAGCCTGTTGTAATCTTCTTTTTAGTTAAAGAGTTCATGTACATCTGGTGAGTATGTCATTTTACTCACATTCATCTGGTGAAATTCACAAGAGTTACTTGGTGAATGTGCATGGATAAGATCTACAACGGAAACAATATGAATTGACTTTGAATTGATTGATTATTGGACTAATGAATCTATCACAAAAATGATTAATTGTTTTGTTTAATTTATGTATTAGCACTATGCAATTGACTATGGTAAGACTGATATAAACTGACCAATGACCCCCTACACCTACTATACATATTGTATGCCATATTAAATAACTAGACGACACCCATTTTGGAGTAAAATTGGATGTACCGGTCATTTATTAACAAATAAACATAAACATGTTATTTACAAAAAATAATCTCACAAATAGATCTTAACCAGTTTGTTGATCTTTGAAGGCACTGAAAAGACCCCAAATTGACTTAGTATCAGCATGACCACACAAGGTCCCCAGTTGTAACACACCATCGAGGACGATACCACCTTCCACCTTCCAACGCTGATACCCATAGCCAAATGACCACTTAAACATCGGTTAACTGGCATCTTACCGAGGACCCCATACCATAGATGGTTCCCCACTATGCCATATCAGTATTAATATAGAAGGCCTCCAAAGATCCCAACTGCCACACCACTAAAATATTCCATGCCGGACGTCCATTCCACAAAAAAGGAGCAGGAGGGTGGGAAGCTGATTCTTTGTCCGATGACCTCTAACTGACCACTGGACACTTGCCACCTCCCTTCCTAACCTGCAAAACCCCTCCTGGCCACCCCCACTAAACTGACCAACTCAAAACACTGGATTAACCCCTTGTGTCTTGATTGCACTGCTACCCTGTCATGCCAGTCCTACGCTTATTTCTTATTTCTTTTTGCTACAGGCATGTCTTTATTCATGTTGGATTATCACTAGTGTGTACTATTTCTGATTTAATTTTATTTGTTAAGCACTTTACTAACGCTCCCTACCTCATATCACTTCAATGCCCATCAGTGCCACCAATCAGTGTCACCCAGTGCCACCTATCAGTTCCAGCCAGTGTTGCCTATCAGTGCCACCTATCAGTGCCATCCATCAATGGCGGCTATCAGTGTCCAGTGCAACATATCAGAGTCACCTATCAGTGCAACATATTAGTGCCTCCTCAACAGTGCCACCTAATCAGTGCCCATAAGTGCCGCCTCATGGCCCACAAGTGCCACCTCATCAGTGCCCATCAGTGCAGCCTCATCAGTGCACATCAGTGAAGGAGAAAAATTACTTATTTACAAAATTTACTGACAGAAACTAAGAAAAAAAATTTTTCTAAATTTTCGGTCTTGTTTTTTTTTTTTTAGTACAAAATAAAAAAACCAGCAGTGAATAATAATCACCAAAAGAAAGCTCTATGTGTGTGAAGAAAATGATAAAAAATTTCACATGGTTACAGTGTAGTATGATTGTGCAAATGTCATTCAAAGTGTGGCAGCGCTGAAAGCTGAAAAATGGCCTGGCAGGAAGGGGGTGAAAGTGCCCTGTATTGAAGTGGTTAAACACAAACCTGTAATTTTAAATTCCCACTCTCTCCCCTTCATGGAAAAATAAAGAGAGGAGGGAGAGAATAACAAAGAAAGAAAAACAGAAAAAAAAAATAATTCTGGGGGGAGACGAGGGAAGGGAAAAGGAAATGGAAAAAAACCTACAACAATCCGATGTGGTCTCCATCGGACTGTTTCCGTCGGAGTATCTGACGGACCAAGTTTTCCAACTTGTCCGTAAAATTTTCTGACGAAATGCTCCGATCGAACATACTCCGATCATGTGTAGCCTACTCCGAAGGACAAAGTGCCACGCATGCTCAGATCAAATTCCTAGACCAAAGCTATTGGCTACTAGCCTGAACGTAGTCCCGTCGTAACAAAATAACGTCATCATGTTATGTACAATCGGATTTTCCGACAACTTTGTCCGACCGTGTGTATGCAACAGTTTCGGACAAAATCCGTCGGACAAAATCCAACGGATTTGGTTGTCAGAATGTCCGACCGTGTGTACAAGGGCTAACAATTGCCCGGTTGTGAGATGTTGTACCCAAACAAAATTGACGTCCTTTTTTCCCACAAATAGAGCTTTATTTTTTTTTTATTTTTTTTTTTTTAATTCTTTATTTTTTCATCTTTTTTTCCATAGATTTCACATTACATTTCGTTATACATCTACAACTTCTTTAACAGCTATAACAGTCTTATAATATTTCAATCCATACCTCAATTCCATGTCATCCTCCCCCCTCCCTCACCCTTCCCTCCCAGAAAAATAAATAAATAAATATACAAAAAAAAAAAAAAAATGTTTGAATTTTCACTATAATCCCCCCCCTCACTCCCCCCCCCCACCACCACCCGCCTGCTCTATCATATTTCGAAATGTTTCACATCATACTTTCTCTATAATTTAGATATGGAGCCCAGATCTTCTGATATTTCTCATCTTGATCTCTCATTGTCATTGTTAAATTTTCCATTTGTTGGATTTCTGCAATTCTCTGAAACCACTGTGCTCTAGCTGGAGGGTTGCTTTTTTTCCACAGAACCGGGATACATGCCCTTGCTGCTATCAATAAATGTCTCAGCAAAGAATTTTTGAATCTTTCTATTGCCATTGGGATGTCCAGCAGCAGAAAAGTTGCCGGTTTATCTCCCAGGTCAATTCCTGTAATCCTTACAATAGTATCGGCTACCATCTCCCAGAACACTCTAATTTTTGGACATTCCCAAAATATATGTAATAATGTTCCTTCTGCTCCATGACATCTCCAACATGTCTCTGATATCTGGGGGTAAATTTGATGTAACACTTTTGGTGTTCTATACCACCTAGTAAGGATCTTGTATCCCCCTTCTTGATATCTGCTTGCCATCGAGGCCTTTTGATTAAACAACAGCATCTTATCCTTTTGTTCTGGGGAAAACGTAGTCCCTAAATCTCTTTCCCAAGCCTGTAAAAAGGGCAAATCTTGTGAAGTCTCCTGTTCTATTAACATACTATAAAAATAAGACATCAGATGTCTCAGTTCCTCTCCTTTCAAACAGATCTCTTCAAACTCAGTCTATGCCCTTATTTCTACGTATACCTTTGATTTAGATCTAATAAAGGCTTCTAATTGCCTCATTCTGAAAGGGTCTAGTCCTAATGTCATTCCTTTTTCAATATCTTTTTTAGTCATTAACCGATTGCCTACCGAGAAATGACAAATTCTACTCATACCTCTATCTTGTATTGTTTTAAACTTTGGATCTGTCATTCCCGGTAGAAATGCTGGGGTACCAAGGATAGGAAGGAGCGGACTGGGAATTCTTGAAATAGATGTTTTCCTGAATACTCTTTTAGTTATTCGTAATGTCTCCCCTAGTATTGGATGTTTTCTCAATCCCATTGGTATTTCTGTATCTGGAATCCACACTAATCCTTCCAATGGGATATCTGTCGCTGCTTGTTCTGTCTGTATCCACGGTTTTTCGTTTTTAAGCCTACACCATTCCACTACTCTAGTTAAGTGTGAAGCCTCCTGGTATTTTATTGGATCTGGAAGTCCTATCCCTCCTTTTCCTTTGGGGAGTACTAAAATATCTCGACGTACTCTTGCTGGTTTCCCAGCCCAGATGAACTTCATAAATCTTGATCTAAGATCCTTAAACAAACTTGAAGGGATCTTAATTGGTATAGTTTGAATTATGTATAACAGTCTGGGCATCACATTCATCTTAATAATATTGGTTCTCCCGAACCATGTAAAAATCTCTTTGTCCCATTTTTGAAGATCACTTTTGATCTGTCTTACCAGTGGGATATAGTTAAGTTCGAACAGTTCATTTAGATTTTTTGACATTTTTGTTCCTAAGTAACTTATATATGAATTCGTCCATCTAAAATCAAATTGCGTGGACACTGCTTGCAACTGAGGCGAATCCATCTCTACTCCCATTGCCTCCGATTTTCCATAGTTTATTCTAAAGTTGGATATTTTCCCATATTCTCGTAGCTCCATTAGTAAAGATGGGAGAGATGTAATTGGGGACGTTACAAAAAAGATCAAATCATCTGCATAAGCTGCCAACTTCTGATCTTCATTTTTTATTTTTACCCCCCTGATATCCACATTGGCACGTATTTTCCTTAAAAAAGGTTCTATTGTCAAAATGAATATCAGGGGTGAGAGGGGACATCCCTGGCGTGTTCCATTTAAAATGGAGAATGGCTCTGATAATCTGTCATTCACTTTCACCCTAGCACTTGGTTTTGAATATAAGTTTAGGATCCATCTCAGCATCCCCTCCCCCAGGCCTATATGTTGTAGTACTGCTTTTAAGAATATCCAATCCACCCGATCAAACGCTTTTTCTGCATCCGCAGATACTATCACCATTGACTTATGCAATTTTTGTACCAGGTAAATTGTGTTCACCACTCGTTGCGTATTTTCTCTTCCTTCTCTCCCTGGGACGAATCCCACTTGATCTGGGTGTATTAGTTCCGGTATCAAATTTATCAATCTCATGGCTAATATTTTTGTGAACAATTTATAGAGCTTTATTTTGACGGTATTTGATCACCACGCCGTTTTTTTATTTTTCAGCTATAAACAAAAAAAGAGTGTACATTTTGAAAAAAAAACGTTTTTTACTTTTTTCTATAATAAATATCCCCCAAAAAATTTTAAACAATACATTTCTTCATCAGTTTAGGTCAACACACATATCCCCGTTCTGGCTCTCATGCCCGCGATCGCGTGGGGCATCACGGCCGTTGGGCACGCGCAATGGGTCCCCGCGCCTGCTATAGCTCTTAAAGGAGCCAACATACCAGTACGCCGATTCACAGGAACGAGCCGACCTGCCACTGTATAATGACGGCTGCTGGTCCACTAGTGGTTAAAAGATAATTAATGCTAACTGGTATGTCATACTCTGACTCTATACTCAGGAGTCTGAGATTATTTCATAGTATAACATAGTAGTCTTAAATTCGAACCAGTTTGCCCATGTCCTAAGATATTTCCTGGTCGGCCCTTTATTCCTACAGACGGAACCCATCAACCCTTCCATTAACCCTTCATAGCCATTGGGAAATACAGAGATTTACCTGTGTTTAATAAATGTGGAGTCATAGTCCACCTATTGCTTCCTTTGTACAGTGAAATAGAAATGTTCAGTGGTTCAGGTCTAATTACTTCCCCAGTATCAATGAGATCAACTTCACCACTTCCTCCCAAAACAGACAGTAAATAAGGTATTATACATGATGGGCACAACCTACCTTTCCAACTAAGAATTTGTTAAAGATCTGTTTGTGCATAAAAAGCCCTACAAATAAAAAATATGAATATTTTGGTCCATATAAAGGAAACCTGTCAAGAGAGTAACAGGGAAGCTAGTTGTCTGGCTGCCATACCTTTTGGCCAGAAATGAGTATGCACATAAGGAATTCTAATGTCTGCATAAGGATGTCTGCATACTTTTTACAGGTCAAGAGCTCAGAAAGTCAGCTAAACATCTCAGAATGAAGCAATGGCAGACCCATATTTCAATCATAGTCGGCCTATTTTAACCCTTTTTGCTGCCATTGACATAAAGTATGTGGTGGCACAAAACGGCTTCCAGCTGACCAGGTCATTATGCCTTACATCAGCCGCAATCCCCACTCTTTTCTTGGTTGCTTCAATGATGAACACTAACTTATAGCAAAAGTGTACTCCTGAATAAATTAAGAACTATGATCAGAGCTCAAAGCAACTTATTAGAAAAGTGACCACCACACACACACACACTTCTACTGTCAAGTCCCGCTGAAAAAAAACACTTTACTGACACAGAACCTCCCTGCTGGGTGCAGATAAAAACTTGGTTCTGTATCCCTTGCAGAGCCTGAACCCTCCCATGCTCTCTGACTCCCCCCATGCCCTTGCCCCCCTTCTGTAGCAGGCGAGAGGGTGAGTTATGCAAGAGATGATGCCTAGGAGGAAGAATAACACAGTGACTGGTGGATGATAACATGTAGATCTATTCTGTGTCGCCTGTACAGACCACTGTATTCACTGTGCTCTTCGATCATTGCACTATCTCTGCCAGTAAATAGAAAAAAAGGTGCAGAGCTTAAAGGTATAGCCCACAGGGCAATGCACCCGAGATGTATCAAATATCTTGCTGAAAAAACACTTGATCAGGGAAGAGGAAGAGCCACCACCATCACCCAAACATACTGCCCCTTACCCTCCTCTGTGGACCCTTATTATAGGGGTCAGATCAGCCACAGATATATGCGGTATCCTTGATAACAGCACACCAGGTAACATCAAGGTAACCAGATCTCTATAGGTCATTCCTGTGGACTATACCTTTAAGTGCTGCACCTTTTTCTTTCTTCTTTATATTGGTGTTCATTCATTTTCCTTCTGGCTGATTGAAGGACTATTTCTCTGGTTATTTTATAACTGTTTATTTAGTTATATGTTGTTGAGTAGCGCAGCAGACTTTTTATACTATCTCTACCAGTAACATTGGAGACATCAGGCTGTGCAGGGAAAAGAGTGCCCGTGCTCAGGGAGAGGATTTATTCCTTTGCCTGTCTTATTTTTTATAATCACTTATTCTTTATTAAGATAAATTCCAACATACAACATAAAGGTACACATTGCACAAGGTATCTATATAAATCCTTTCATTAACACAAACCACAGTAATCCCCCCCCCCCCCCCCCCCAAAAATACACTGGATACATCATATCATCTACATATTTATAAATAATGATCCCATACCCATTTATCTATTCATAACTATTTATTTAATGAGGAGGCTTTACAGCACCCTATTACGTGCATCAAAAAATCTACAAAAACAATCAGACACAAAAAAAAGTGTATGTGTGTAATGGATATATCTGAGATAATCGAACCGGTGTACGATACCATCTTATCAAGAACTTATATGACATCTCCTGTATATGGAAACTTATTGAGATATGGTGTGTTGAACCTATCACCCTTTTAATTTGTTTGGATGTAAAATTATAACCCAGCTCCCTTTCCCATTCTCAGATAAAATGGGGAGTTGTCATATTTTGGGCACCCAGAACCAGCTTATACATTTGAGACAACATATGGCCCGGCTCTGATAGGTTGACACACCCTTCCTTAAAAATAGTAAGCGGGTTAGCTGGCCAAACCTGATGCTTCCACTTATTAAACAGATCCTTCAATTGATGAGATTTCCATAAGGCTATTGGTATATCCCCCAATCTTGAAAACCAATTCTGCTAATGGTAGCAATTTACCCAAGTGGCCACGCTAGCACAATTTCCCTTTCAATCCCCCAACGGTCTAAACTCCATTTTTCTTCCCCCGGGGGAAACCAGGGGAATCCTTCCAATGGTGTCATGGGGGGTGGGGAAACTTTCCCGTACTATTCATTCTGTCCCAAATAGATAGTGTTGTTTTCTTCATTAGTGAAGTATATTCCAATAACCCCTATATGAAACCAGAATCCAAGGGGTTCCGGACAGTTTCCTACCCGCTGGCGTTTTCTCCAGGGGCACCTAAAGTTTACTAGCAGAGTCAAGGCAGCAGTCCATAATACGAACCAGGGCTATGGCTCTGTAATACTGTAAGTCACTATGTCTGGAAGTCCCGCCCCACCCTCCCATTTTGGTCTCCTCAGAATCTCATGTGCCAACCTAGGGTGTTTATCCCCCCATACAAAGGTCGTAAAAGCCCTTTGTATTTCTTTGAAGAATGTCTGTGGGAGTGTTATGGGTACAGTATGTAAAATATAGATAAGTCTAGGGAATACACAAATTTTAGGAGCATTTACTCTTCTGAAACACATCAGAGTATGAGTTCTCCAATTCTGCAAGTCTTTTAATATAGCTATCACCAAGGATCCATAATTTAAATCATATAGGCACTTTACATCTGAAGAGATATAAATCCCCAAATAGAATATAGAATTGAGGTGCAAAACAAAAGGAAACGATTGTTGCAGAGTATTCTTCATCCTTACAGGCACATGGAAAGATACAACAGTAGATCACCTGCGTGAATCTTATGTTCCGTTTATCCGATACAATTCCCCTTAATCCTCCTATTTCCCCTAACCGTCATAGAGAGTTCTCCAGCACTATAGTAAATAGCAATGGTGACAATGGGCATCCCTGTCTAGTCCCATTCCGTATCTCAAAATAATCTGATAATCTACCATTGACCTTAACCCTTGCTGTAGGATCTGCATACAATGCCGTCACCCACCCCATCATCCGTTCTCAGACCCATCTCCCTGAAAACTCCGACCATAAACTCCCATCCCTCCCTATCAAATGCATTTTCAGAATCCATTGAAATTACTACGCTCGGGTTTGGTTTTGTGCATTTTTCATCCAATACAATACATGCAGGGCCCAAATAATATTATCTCTGGCCTCACAGCCCTCCATAAACCCTGTTTGATCTGGGTGAATCAATTTAACTATATGGTCTTTTAACCTAAGGGACAACATTTTAGCCAGGAGTTTAATGTCAGAGTTAAGGAAGGGAGATGGGTCTGTAGCTGGCACAACACTGAGGATTCTTCCCTGATTTTGGGAGAACCGTGACATAAGCCAACAGTGCCTCTGGAGGCAACGAGTTAGAGACTGAGACAATTAAGATATTTGCACAGAGGAGCCAATAGGATTGAGAAAAACTTTTTATAATACATATTTGTGAAACCATCTGGTCCCGGGCTTTTGCCCAATGGCAAAGCCGCAATTGCTCTTCCCAACTCTTCAATAGAAATAGCTTTTTCCATTTCCTCTAGGGCCACAGATGGAATAGCTTGCAGCTCTGAGGCCTCAAGATACTCCCAAATTCTGTGAAATTCAGCTGCTATTGCTTGGGTGTCCACTATCTACCTTAGGCCTACCTTTATAGTGTGAACATGGAGTAGATCCTGTTGTTTCTTTAATTGTCTAGCCAATAGTCTCCCGCTCTTGTTCCCTTGCTCATAGATATGGCGGGCAAAATATCTGTGTCTCTTTTGAACTTTTTGTTCAAGAAGCTGTTTTAAATCTACCCACAAATTCTCTAGTCTCTGCGTGACCCCGGGTTTTAAATGAGCCTTGTGTCTAAGTTTGTTTCAAGTTTGAAATTTCCTCTAGAAGCTCAACCATTTATTTCTGTCTCTCTTTTCTAATGCGCGACTCCATTGAAATTAATTCCCCTCTAATGACCGCCTTATGGGCTTCCCATACCACCTCCTCTGATGTATTGGTCTCAAAATATAATGCTAATGTGCGAGACAGGGATTGCACCTTCTGTTCATCATCCAAAATAGATTCATTCAATCGCCATGTTCTTTCCATGCCCCCAATCAATGCCAGACATATTGTTAAGTTTTTTGGGGCATGGTCTGATATGGTGATTGACTCAATAGTTGATGAATTTACATAATTCAAAAAATTTTGATCAACCAGCAACATATCAATCCTTGAATATACATTATGTGTTTTGAAATAATAACTGAAATCCCTGTCCCACTCGTGCAGCACTCTCTACCTGACCACCAAATGCAGAAAGAAAAAGTGCTGTTTAACATGCCTTAAAGCCTTATGAGACACAAAGGTTTTCCCCGAAGAGGTGTCTAAACTGGGGTCCAAGGTAATTTGAAAATCCCCTCCCAACACCAGTAAACCTTCCTGGAACCTCCCCAAAATGCCCAAAGTTTTAGATAGAAATTTAACGGTGTGATTATTGGGGACATATATAGTGGCAAGGGCATAACACTGACGGATCTTGCCCTTAACAAAAGCGGCCTTCAGAGTCTGCTCGTATTTCTGTTGGTACTAAGGGGCATTGTTTATGAATAGCTATTGTAACTCCTCTGGCCCTAGGGATTGGTGAGGGTGCATGGAAAAAGAGGCATATGAGGGGTCAACCCTGCCATGAAATACGTCTCTTGCAGAAATACTATCTCTGCCTTCATGTAATGTAGTTCATGCCAGAGACGACCCCTCTTACCAATCGAGCAGAGCCCTCTCACATTATACGATACAAACTTCATTCTACCTGTCATTCTCTCACTACTTCCATGAATCTCTTACTATACTGCTGCACCTGATCGGTGTCTGTTCCCAGCCTTCTGAACTCTCTCGCCTTGGATGCATCTGGTGAGAAGGAAAAAAAAAACACCACACTAAAACCCATAACCTACTGTGCCACTGTCTAAGGCACATCCCCCTAAAGAGAGGATGAGTCCCTGCAGAGGTGTACCACCTGTGCACGGAGCCCCCTCCCCTCCGCCTCTTGGCAGAAAACATTCCCTTATCTCGGGACCGGCCTAATGGGGAAAAGATAAAAAAAGTACCTCATGAACCCCGGGCTTCCATTTATATTCTTATAACATTCTTATTTAGTGGCATTTCAGCATATTGCCTCCAATATCCCCAACAAAGGGATAAGAAAAGAAGAAAAATATTATTTTTGTGGGGGGAGAAGGGGAAAAGAAAAAAAATGAACACCAGGGTGATCAATGTTGATTCTCCAGTGTTCATTTATAAGTACTGAAATAAAAAACATAAATGATCTTGCTAACACATCTGCATTGCAGTGCACCACAATGCTTGGTAGCATCCTATCATGCAATGTAGTGCGATGCATTTTGAAGAAAAATGTACATGCACCTTTTTGTGCGATTTATGTGCATTGGGTAGTTCTTTCAAATAAATGAGCTGCACTTATGCAAAACACATTGGCAGAGCCAGGCTTACCAATCATGTGCCTGCTGTAATTGGCTGTCATGGTGGTCACATGATCAGAAGCTCCTAACCATAAGCATGCCCTGGAGCTTTCGATCGCAGCTCAGTCACTATGCTGGCAGCATGAAGTAAGCACAGAAAAGTAATTCCCCATTAACACACACGTGTGGTGGCTCAGCGTAAAGGCTCACCTTGCCACTGCATATATGCCTAAAGAAAACAATAAACTCGTTAAAACAACCCCCCCCCCCCCCTTCTTACACACACACACACACACACACACATAAAATATACATGTACACTACACACGTTGTTGTGATGCAAATTTGTAATGCACTGTGGTGAACCAACACACTAGGGGCCCATTCACACCAGGAGGCACACATTATGGTGCACCAAAACACACTACTGCCACTCAGCCTGAACAGAAAATTGTAAGTGTTCAGTGCTCATGAGGTTTCTGTCAGCAACTTCAAAACAGAGCGGCACCCGTGCTTGAGACATGTAGAAATGCTTTATTCTGTACAGGATAAAAATTGCATGTTCACTTCCCCACTCAAGTGTTTCATCCCTGTATGGGCCTTATTCCTATATGTTATGGTACACATAACAAACATGCTGGTGTGTTTTATGCACATGTACTGCAGAGTGTTATTACAATTTTTTTCTTACTTTTTTTTTTAAATTACAGAATATTCTTCCAACACTTCTTGCAGCAGTGCATTGCAATGTATTGCCACACATTAGGGTTGATTTACTAAGGCAAATCCACTATGCCCTACAAGTGCACTTAGAAGGGCAGTCGCTGTAGATCTGAGGGGAAGATCTGAAATGAGGGGATTTTATCATCCAATCATGTGCAAGCCAAATTGCAGTTTAAAAAAAAAAAAAATCCTTGCATGACCCCCTCAGATCTACAGCGACTGCACTTTCAAGTGCATTTGCAGTGCATTTCCAAGTGCACTTGTAGTGCAGGGTGGATTTGCCTTAGTAAATATCCCCCATTGAAACATTCTGCATTGTGATAAAATGTATGCTTGGATCATTATATCATAATGCATACCCCTGCAATGCACATACTGCACTGCAGATCGGTATGACTAAAGGCATAAGTGTAAAGCCAACCTCTAGATTTATAACCTTAGGTGCTTATTTATAGTTTTGCAAAGCTTTAATTGACACTGTTTTACAAAAAGGCACAAAGCTGTTAATGAAAAATGTTTAAAAAGTGAAGTATTGCAAAAGAAGATTGTATGGGTTATGAAGGCATATCTGCCAAGTCGGGGCATAGACATAAACAGAAACTTAACAGGACTAACTATTTTCTACTCCATCCAAAGCAGAAAAAATGTGGTTGGTCTTTCATTTGAAAGGAAAAAATCAATTTCATTCAAATTGTTGAGACATATGTAATTGCTAAGTCATTTTGTAAAGCCATACTCTGGCCAAATCATTAGTCTTAGCTGTGGAAAGGGAAGAAGCAGAACCTCTGCCAGCTTTATTTAATTTTATTGCTTTTTACTGCCTTTCTCTCTTAAGCACTACCCCCGAAGGAGCCGCTTGAGTACATTTGGTTCTGTACTCTGCTTCTCAACCCCAAGAACTCAGGCCCTCTGGCACACCTAGCAACAATGTTAGTTCAAACACTACAGTAAAAGGACACAAATTGTAGTAAACACAGAAATTATCTTTACTGTGGAAATTTATTAGGAATGGAACTAACAGTATACCTGATTAATAGACAAATATAACTTAAGTAAATCAACTGTGTAATAATGACTGAAGGGAGTGATAGAACTCAGCAATGTTATCTGGCTGCTTTTAGGGGACTTCTCAAGGCCAATAACCCTGAAAGCAGAGGCAACCACTCTAACAAGGACAGATCACAAAATGGCAAACACTTTAACAGTGTTTGTTAAGTCCATTCCTGTACAAATAACAGTTTTGCCAGTCCTACTGTATAGGTTATTTTTTGGGTTGAATCACGCCACATCATGAACACATCACTTATGTAAGCAGCACAGAAAGTCACCCACTTCTAAAGAAAAAAAAATAAAGAGGCAATGGTCTTGGGTGCTGCTTAATTTGGAATTGGGCTTTGACAATTACATTTCCACAATTCAGCCAACCATGAGTTTATATAAGTGCCAAAAATGTAAAATGTAACCACAACAGAATTCATTCTGTAAACAGAAAACTTAGCCCTTGTACACACAGTCGGATATTCTGATGGACAATGTCGGATAAGACCGTGTTGTCGGATAATCCGACCGCGTGTGGGCTCCATCGGACTGTTTCCGTCGGAATATCCGACGAACCAAGTTTTCCAGCTGGGCTATAACATTTTCTGGCAACATGATCTGATCAGACTTTGTCCGATTGTGTGTAGAGAATTCCGCTCGGACAAAGTGCCATGCATGCTCAGATCAAATTCCTAGAACAAAGCTATTGGCTACTAGCCTGAACGTAGTCCCATCGTAACGAAATAACGTCACCACGTTCTGAATGATCAGATTTTCCTACAACTTTGTCCGACCGTGTGTATGCAACAGTTTCGGACAAAATCCGTCTGACAAAATCTGTCGGACAAAATCCAACGGATTTGGTTGTCAGAATGTCCGACCGTGTGTACAAGGGCTATGAGTGCTAATACCCCCTCTTCTTACCTTCAATGTCTTTGATTATTATTTTGAAAAACCTTAGAATGTGTAAATTGATGTCTAGGTTGAATATACACCGAGCAAAATTATAAAACGCAACACCTTTGTGTTTGCCCCTATTTATCATGAGCTGAACTCAAAGATCTATGGCTTTTTCTATGTACACAAAAGGCCTATTTCTCTCAAATATTGTTCACAAATCTGTCTAAACCTGTGTTGGTGAGCACTTCTCCTTTACCCAGATAATCCATCCACCTCACAGGTGTGGCATATCAAGATGCTGATTAGACAGCATGATTATTGCACAGGTGTGCCTTAGGCTGGCCACAATAAAAGGCCACTCTAAAATGTGATAAAAGTAATGAAAAGCTCTCATTCTCATGGGACAACTCCACAAACACACTGATTTTCCTGTTGTAACTGTCTGCACATTGGAGATTTTCTCATTTAAATAAATAGGGTCAGCATATCATATCCTTCAGGCACATATGTCAGGGGAGGGGAAACGAGAAGGAAACTGCAGTGGCAGAAGTATAGGGGTTGCTGAGGTCGACATGGCGACCGGGCCCCATGCTGCAACTCGATAGGAGGAGGGACAAGGGTGGCTGAGACCAAGCTCCCCGATCCTCAGCTGAGCTGTAATCTGCACTGCGGGGAGCTCGTCACACTAATTAGACCTAAAGTGAAAGCACAGTGTGTGCTGTGCTCTTTGTCTCCTCCTACAGTGCAGTACCCGGCAGGAAGAGATAAGGTAAAGGTCTGCCATTTTTTAAAACTCTATCCGTATGTATGTGCATGTACATGTATGTATGTATGCATGTATGTGCACATGTATGTATGGGTGTGTTTGTGTGCATATATGTGTGGGTGCATATGCATGCATGTGCATGTATGTATGTATGTATGTATGTATGTGTGTGCATGTAAATGTGTGTGTGCATGCGCATGCATGTATGTATGTGCATGTATGTATGTGTTTGTGTGTGTGCATGTATGTATGTGTGTGTGCATATGTGCATTTATATATGTGTATATATATACAGTATATGTGTGTGTGTGTTTATATATGTGTGTGTGTGTGTGTGTGTGCGTACATGTGTGTTTACAAGTATGTATGCACATTTTATGTATGCGCTTTAAATCCTGACCCCCTATATGTGTACAATCAGAACTTATTTTATTTTCTTGCTTGTTCATAGTACCAGCAAAAAAAATGCTGTTCCTTTGAAAAGCGATCCATGCTCAGATCACTTTTTAGAGGCATTTGACAGCCGGTAGAGAGGCAATATGTTGCCTTTTACCCCTTAAATGCATCATCACTATGTTGCAACTGCATGCAATGCACACAGTTGCGGAGTGGTTCTTCAAGGGTGCCTTGACTGGAAAAAGCCCGCTGAATGGCTGGGGTTGGGAGAGGAGGAGAAGCGGGAGGGAAATAGAGAAATTGGTTCCTTTATATACAGCCACCCACTTGCGACCAGGCTTGGAGGACAGGGTCCTGTCTGGGGGTGAGGGGGGCCATTTTTGGTTTCTTGCATCGGGGCCCTGAAGGTTATAGTTACGCCACTGGGAAAATCCATGGCAATCCACACTGTGCTAATACACAAGGTTGCCTTATCACCATTTAACTCAAATTAATGTATTTATTATAGATAGTGTTCTTGTTAATATGAGGATTTTTTATTGTTAAGCAATACTGTTTCACAGCAAACATACTTGTTCAAGACAAGTTATTTAAGACAGAGGTTGAATGACTGAGTATAGCAACTACTAGCAAAAATGTGCTTGTTCAAGAACAGGCAAGGTTGTAGTTGGGGTTGACTGTGTTGTTACCAGGTGTTGGGAAAATTGCAATGGTGAAAGCAAGGAGATTTAGGTTGTGACATGAGTGGTAATGAGAGTGGAATGGGAATCAGGTGCAATAGTGATGAGGCCAGAAGGTTTGGTTGGTGTGCACACATAGAGATGAGAGCATGGGTGTGGGAGACTGAGAGCAAATCAAAGATGATGGGGTCAAGTGTAATGCTAGGGAGAGGCGTGATTCTGGCAAAGTAGTAAGTGAGGGTGCAGGAGCAGTTTTCAAAATGGTGGATTGTGCAGGCATGGTTGTTAGAGTGGGAGAGGAGACAGTGTTGAGATCCAGGTTGACAGTGGAGATGATGAGGAGCATGAAGGTAAGCATGGGGATCAAGGGTATGGCGAAATAAAGGCAAGTGGTCCGCAGGCACGTGGGTGGGAGAAGGGGATGATAGGCGTGAAGGTACAATGTTGGACATGGGTGGAAGATGTTGAACTGGCATAGTCATAAGAGTGTGGGGAAGATATACAGATGCAGTGGTGAGAGCTGTGAAGGAGAGATATTGGTCAGACATTGTGGTGAGAGGAAGGGAAGTGCACTGCTATAGGGGTTAGTGAGGGCTGTTCAGGTGTGGTGGTGAGAGCAAAGGGGATGAGCATGCAGATGTGAGTGGGATGTGCAGATGATTGGAGGGGGGGGGTGTTGCAGACAATGTGAAGAGAGTATCATGTGGGGCACAATAGAGTTTAAGCATAGTGGCGAAAGCATGGAAGTGGTAAAAGTGAGGAGATTGCTTGCACAGTGTTGAGAGTAAAGTACATTGGCCACTACTTTTTTTTATATGAGCATCCTCCTCTTTCACTTCAATAGCACTACATTCAGTGTGACTGCAGCTTCTGCATTTGAGCTGAGCTTAGTTACTTAGTCTACTTAAAGTGGTTGTAAACCCTTACAACACACTTTGACCTACAGGTAAGCCTAGATTAAGGCTTACCTCTAGGTCCAAGAAATATCTCCTAAACCTACACGGTTTAGGAGATGTTTACTAAAAAAGACAGCAAGGCACTGTCAACGACGAAGATGGCGCGCGTGTCGGCTCTCACGTGCATGCGCGGGAGTGACGGCGTCGCGGTTTCGCCGAATGACAGCGGTGCAGCAGCAAAACCCCACCGAGAAGATGGATGCGCCAGACTACAGGGGACATCGGTGACTTTGCTGGCTCCTGTGTCAGGTAAGTGACACATAATGGACTACTATGCGATGCATAGTAGTCCATTATGCTTTGCCTTTGCAGGGAATGAAAGAGGAAGTAAACTCATCAGGGTTTACTTCCTCTTTAAAGATAGTGGCATTACCAAGCAGTTTTTAATTAACCCAAAATGGTGCAGCTATTGTGTATTTGGTGTCTATACTGTACATGAGCAGTAGAGTCTGTGGAAACAGCACTTTTGTCTAATAGGCCATGAAAGCTTAGCTGTCCTGCACCGTTTTGGGTTAATCCAAAGCTGCTACTATATCTAAACAAAATTCGGAACAAAATTCTGAACATACTAGAAACATGCAAACAGGGCCATATAATCTTGGGTGGGGATCTAAATTTTGCCATGGATCCGTATACAGATAGCACTTCACTGGGTATGGTACACGAAATCAAACAACATAGAACCCTAAAAAAGAAGATGCTGCAGCATCAATTAATGGATACTTGGCGAATATTCAATTTAAGGAAAAAGGATTACACATACTATTCCATAGTACATGACACGTATGTTAGATTGGACTATATATTTGTAGATCATGAACTATTAGAAAATATTAGACATGTGCATTCGTTTTCGTCCGAATGCATTTTCGTCCGAATTTCAGCTATTTTCGTTTTCGTTTTGACAAACGATAACGAAAGCACAAAATCCGAAAAACGAAAGATCCGACATAAATAAATGCTTTATTTTCGTTTTCATTGTTACAACAGTTCGATATAGAATAGGAGATTCGACATGACTCTGACAACAATCTGTGTCTATAGAACCTGTGTTCGAATGTGCCTAACCTTACCTCTATTAGTCCAAGATTATATAGAGAAAATATTCGACAGAGAAAAAAGATTTGACAGAGAGAAAAGATTCTGCAAGATACTGTCCTAAAAAGTGTTTGGGGACCCGGGTCCTGCCCCAGGGGACATGTATCAATGCAAAAAAAAGTTTTAAAAACGGCCGTTTTTTCGGGAGCAGTGATTTTAATAATGATTAAAGTGAAACAATAAAAGTGTAATATTCCTTTAAATTTCGTAGGGGGGGGTTGTCTATAGTATGCCTGTGAAGGGGTGCATGTTTCCCGTGCTTAGAATTGTCGCTGCACAAAGTGTCATTTATGCAGGAAAAAAAGTCCTTTAAAATCACTCGCAGCTATAATGAATTGTCGGCTCCGTAATACAAAGAACACTCATTGAAAGTCATTGATAAAAAAATAAATAAATAAATAAAAAAAAAAAAAGCGTGGGGGTCCCCCAAATTCAATTACCAGGCCCTTCAGGTCTGGTGTGGATATTAAGGGGAACCCTGCCTCAAATTTAAGAAAAAATTTGACGTGGGGTTCCCCCTAAATATCCATAACCAGACCCTTCAGGTCTGGTATGGATATTAAGGGGAACCCCGCGTCAAATTTAAAAAAAAATTGACGTGGGGTTCCCCCTAAAAATCCATACCAGACCCTTTATCCGAGCACGCAACCTGGCAGGCCGCAGGAAAAGAGGGGGGGACGAGAGAGCGGCCCCCCCTCCCTCCTGAACCGTACCAGGCCACATGCCCTCAACATTGGGAGGATGCTTTGGGGGTCTGTGACCCCTCAAAGCACCTTGTCCCCATGTTGATGAGGACAAGGGCCTCATCCCCACAACCCTGGCCGGTGGTTGTGGAGGTCTGCGGGCGGGGGGCTTATCAGAATCTGGAAGCCCCCTTTAATAAGGGGACCCCCAGATCCCGGCCCCCCCCCTGTTTGAAATGGTAAGGGGGTGCAAAAGTACCCCTACCATTTCACAAAGAAAGTGTAAAAAATGTTTAAATAAAACAAACACACTTTTGAAAAATTCCTTTATTAAAAATAAAAAAATAAAAAAAAGATTCCAGCGGCGGTAATCCACTCTTGCTATCCATCGACGGACGGTCATCTCTCCAGCGATGTCTAATATCATCCAGCGCAGCGCAGCATCCTTCTTCTGTCTCCGTGGAGGAGACACTACAGGCATTCCGGCGGCTGACGTTTGTTATATACGGAGGGCGGGGCCACCCGTCACCTGACCCCGCCCCCCTCTGACGCAAGGGGAAACCCGGGGTTCCCTGTGACGTAGGGGTGACCCGCACCCCTCTGATGTAACACAGGCAGGTTTCCGTTACATCAGAGGGGGGCGGGGTCACCCCTACGTCACGGGGAACCCCGGGTTTCCCCTTGCGTCAGAGGGGGGCGGGGTCAGGTGACGGGTGGCCCCGCCCTCCGTATATAACAAACGTCAGCCGCCGGAATGTCTGTAGTGTCTCCTCCACGGAGACAGAAGAAGGATGCTGCGCTGCGCTGGATGACATGAGACATCGCTGGAGATATGACCGTCCGTCGATGGATAGCAAGAGTGGATTACCGCCGCTGGAATCTTTTTTTTATTTTTTTATTTTTAATAAAGGAATTTTTCAAAAGTGTGTTTGTTTTATTTAAACATTTTTTACACTTTCTTTGTGAAATGGTAGGGGTACTTTTGTACCCCCTTACCATTTCAAACAGGGGGGGGGCCGGGATCTGGGGGTCCCCTTGTTAAAGGGGGCTTCCAGATTCTGATAAGCCCCCCGCCCGCAGACCTCCACAACCACCGGCCAGGGTTGTGGGGATGAGGCCCTTGTCCTCATCAACATGGGGACAAGGTGCTTTGAGGGGTCACAGACCCCCAAAGCATCCTCCCAATGTTGAGGGCATGTGGCCTGGTACGGTTCAGGAGGGAGGGGGGGCCGCTCTCTCGTCCCCCCCTCTTTTCCTGCGGCCTGCCAGGTTGCGTGCTCGGATAAAGGGTCTGGTATGGATTTTTAGGGGGAACCCCACGTCAATTTTTTTTTAAATTTGACGCGGGGTTCCCCTTAATATCCATACCAGACCTGAAGGGTCTGGTTATGGATATTTAGGGGGAACCCCACGTCAAATTTTTTCTTAAATTTGAGGCAGGGTTCCCCTTAATATCCATACCAGACCTGAAGGGCCTGGTAATTGAATTTGGGGGACCCCCACGCTTTTTTTTTTATTTATTTATTTATTTTTTTATCAATGACTTTCAATGAGTGTTCTCTGTATTACGGGAGCCGACAATTCATTATAGCTGCGAGTGATTTTAAAGGACTTTTTTTCCTGCATAAATGACACTTTGTGCAGGGACAATTCTAAGCACGGGAAACATGCGCCCCTTCACAGGCATACTATAGACAACCCCCCCCTACGAAATTTAAAGGAATATTACACTTTTATTGTTTCACTTTAATCATTATTAAAATCACTGCTCCCGAAAAAACGGCCGTTTTTAAAACTTTTTTTTGCATTGATCCATGTCCCCTGGGGCAGGGCCCAGGTCCCCAAACACTTTTTAGGACAGTAACTTGCAAATTAGCCTTTAAAATGAGCACTTTAGATTTTGAACGTTGGAGTCCCATAGACTTTAATAGGGTTATAAAGTATACTAGCTCCGTCGAATCTTCTTTATACATTCGACAGACACCATAAGCCTTCAAAGACAGATTCGACCGTGATTCATGTGGATTTTCGGACGAATGCAATTTTTGAACGAAAAATGAAATAAATAAAAACGAATTTCGGGAGTAACTAAATAAATTAAGTTTTCAGACGAAAACGAAATTCCGAAACGAAATATTTACTCTGCACATGTCTAGAAAATATATTAGAAGTTAAAATAGGATCTATAACCCTCTCGGATCACGCACCTGTAATAATAAAATTAAAAGATCTAGGAAGAGAATATAGTAAAGGGTTATGGAGACTAAATGAGTCCCTCCTGGAAAATGTGGAAACAGAAAATACCATTAAATACGAAATTGAACAATATTTTTTAGTCAATGACTCAGAGGAGATCCCAAGGGCTACACTCTGGGAGGCCCACAAAGCCCTAATTAGGGGGAAATTAATATCCATAGGATCCTGGGTAAAAAAGGAGAGTGAAAAGAAGCTAAACGATTTAAAAAAAGAACTTTATTTATTAGAACAAAAACACAAGTGTCAACTCGATAAAAACATATATAAAGAAATAATACATAAACGTACTCAACTAAATAATAGATTGGAACAAGAAGCAAGAAAAACCTATAAACACGTAGCTAAAGAAAGATACATGTGGGGTAATAAACCGGGGAAACAATTGGCCAGAGTAGTAAGGGATAAAAAAGCTATTAATTATATAGAAAAGATCAAAAACGCGAAAGGTGAAATAAAATACAGAACATCAGAAATAGCAAACGCGTTCAAAACATATTATAGCGCCCTATACTCAATTAGGAACAAGGAGACTGAAAGTCAGAAGGAGACTAGGAAAATTAAAATACAAGAATACCTGAGGGAGGCAGACCTACCAAAGATAATCCCCGAAATGTCTAAAAGCTTAGAGGACCCGATCACTCCAGAGGAAATTGAGCATGCAATAAAGGACATGCCCAATGGGAAAAGCCCAGGACCAGATGGTTTCACCATCAGGTATTATAAAAAATTCAAACAGCAGTTGGTCCCACAGTTATGTAAACTTTGGAATAAACTGGCAGAGGATGAGCTCCTGAGGAAAGAATCACTCCTAGCAAATATTATACTAATCCCAAAACCTGGTAAAAATTGTTCGAGTTGCTCTAATTACCGTCCAATTGCATTGTTGAATACAGATATTAAATTGTATGCAAAGGTGTTGGCAACGAGGATAAAAAACCTACTCCCAGAATTGATTAACGGAGATCAAGCAGGATTTGTACCAGGGAGGGAGGGCCGAGATAACAGTCTGCGAACGCTGTTGTTAATGGGGAAGGATAAGGAAACCAATCCTCCAATGATTTTGGTCTCGATCGACGCAGAAAAAGCTTTTGACCGAGTGGATTGGAGCTTTATAATGGAAACATTACAGACATTGGGACTTGGCCCAAAAATGCTGAAATGGGTAAATAATCTATATACGTATCCATCAGCTAGAGTGGGGGTAAATGGGAGTATGTCGTCCGCTTTTGACATGCAAAATGGTACAAGACAGGGGTGTCCCCTCTCACCATTGCTATACGTGCTAGCTCTGGAACCCTTATTAGCAAAAATTCGTAACAATCCAGTCATAGAAGGAATAAGAATGGGGGGGGAAGAACATAAAGTGGCGGCATACGCGGACGACATACTCCTATATTTGATCAACCCCCATACATCTTTACCAGGTATGATGAAGGAGATCAGAGACTATGGGGCCCTTTCTAATTTTTAAATAAACCCAATTAAAACAGTTATCCTGAATACCGGACTAGATCCGCACGAAGAAGAAAAGATACGGCATAAATTCCCTTTCACATGGGAAAAAAAAGAAATAACATATCTAGGGATCAAAAGAACAAAGACAATTTGGGGGTTATATCAGGCTTATTATATCCCATTGATAAACGAAGTCAAAGCGTTATTAATGAAGATGAATAAAGGAATAATATCTTGGATGGAAGAATCAATGTGTTGAAGATGGTGGTATTACCAAAAATTATATATAAAAATGCAAATGCTTCCGATAAATATCCCAATAGGTTTTTTTAATATATTAAGAACATTATTTTTTAAATTCATATGGCAAAATAAAAAACCCAGGATAAAATTTAATTTATTAACTAGGAAAAAAAATAGGGGAGGAATGGCACTACCAGATATTCACAGATATTACTTAGCAATTATTTTTACGAGATTGGTTGAATGGACAAATCAAAACACGAAAAAGAAATGGGTAAAAATGGAGGAGATATTGACTGGGTCACAATTAAAAAAAAACATATGGATTCCACCAAAATTTAGAGCAATTAGTAGTAGGACGCACGAAATCACTTTAACGGCACTGAAAAAATGGGACACAATACAGCGCAAAAATAAAGGGCAATACAATTCACCATTAATCCCTCTCGAGGGAACGAGTTTTTTTACACCAGGTCACGATACACCACTAGGGAAACGAATGAGGGATTTACAATTAAAAGACATCATAAGGGAGGGGAAGTTAATGTCAAAACAAGATTTAATGACGAAGCATAATTGGCAAATATTAAAGGACTGGGAATACCTCCAGATTCAACACTTCGTTAATTCCATCCCAAAACCAATAAGAAATGAAAAAAGGTTAACAGCAATGGAAAAATTATGTATAAAGAAAACAGTAGTTAAGCATTGTGTCTCACAGCTATATGATTGTTTATCGGAAATTGAAGGCCAAGGAAATATCCCATTTATAGCTAAATGGGAGAAGGACTTGGGCTATAAAGTCGATGAGACCCAAATGATTAACTCAGTATATGATTCCATATTTGATATAAGATCAATGGAAGTAAATTATAAATGCCTAACGAGATGGCACTTAACACCAGATAAATTACATAGAATGGATCCATCCAACTCCAAGTTATGTTGGAGAGAATGTAGGATACCAGGAACGATATTCCATTTCTGGTGGGAATGCCCAGTAATAAACCAATATTGGAGTAAAATAACAGAATATATAGAGAAAATAACAGGGCAAAAAATACCTTTAACCCCAGGGGAATGTTTGTTTTTAGGGGTAGATGTAAAAACGAGTAAGCATTTTAAAAGAAGAATACAAAACTCATTAATACCCGTTTTACTTAACGCCGCAAAAGCTATAATACCAAAAAATTGGTTACAGGTGAAAAAACCCTTGATCAGAGATTGGATCCAAAGAATAGAATATATCAATAATATGGAATACCTAAGAAAAATGGAGGAAAATAAAATGAAAAAATACCGCAGAACGTGGGAAAAGTGGAGAATACTTAAAAAGACGAAGCATTATACTCAAGCATTAATGGAATAAAGAGTAGTGGGTACAGGGAAGGTCAACAGACGGGAGAGAAGAGGGAAGGGTGGGTGTGGTAAAATCTAATTAAATAAGGAGTTAAATAATAAGATAAGGTAGTAAGAATAAAAAAAAAAAAAAAAAAAAATCCAAAGCTGCTACTGTTCATGAGAGTAATCTTACAGTGGACCGGCTGACTGGATGGCATAAACCGCACGTGTGTAAGTTAGAACTTATTCAACCTAGTGTATTATTATTTTGAATATACAATCTGTATATGTATATTGGGCTAAAACAAAGGGGGGATACAAAACTCAATTTTACTTCCTGTAATTTTCTTTTAAAAAAATTGCATTAAGATCAAGTTTTGTTCACTTCAATCAACCAATCTTGTGCTAGCATAAATGTTGTTCTTTTAAGTTGACCATAGATAAATGGAAATCTAGTTGGTTCAGTAGATATTGGCCGAATCCTCAAACCATCTATGGCCTGTCCAGTATGAGGACAATTGATTTACCGATCAACTGCTCATGAATAGGCTTGCTGGAAAACTTTATTATGATCAGTGCTGCTGACTTTTCTGATGTCAGAATACAATGACACAGCGGGGAGGATTCTCACATCCACCACAATTATGTGAATGGAGGAATCAGTTCTTCTTTCTTTTTTTTGTTCAGACCTCTGGTTATACTAAATATGGCCAGCCTTAATTTCCCTCACACATGATTGGATATTAAAAGTGAACACAGGTTTACTCAATTTATTATTATTCACTTTGCAAAGTAAACGAACACTTTTCAAAGTAAATATTCACTTTGATAATTAAACAGTATCTATTCCTTAAATAAATAAATCCTAAGGCCCTCTGCACATAGGGGTGTCTAGTTGATGTGTTTTCCTCCCAACATTTTGGTATGTCCAGGAGGGACAGGTGCAGTGTCCAGCCCCACTGTCTGCAGCGAGTCAAAGTCTGGACTAATGCGGTGTACACACGACCGGACTTTCCGTCAGACTAGGTCCGATGGTCTTCCCAAATGAACGGACTTGTCTACACACAATCACACCATAGTCTGACAGATTTGACAGTGATGCCATACAACCAGACTAGAATAAAGGAAGTTCATAGCCAGTAGCCAATAGCTGCTCTAGCTTTGGTTTTCATCCTTCGGACTAGCATACAGACAAACTGATTTTTCGACCAGACTCAAGTCCGCCGGAAAGATTTGAAATATGTTCTAAATCTAAAGTCTGTCTGATTTTTCATCAGCAAAGATCCGATGAAGCCCACCCACGGTAGAATTGTCCGATGGATTTGTTCCGTCTGACCTTTGCTGTCTAAGCCCTTGTACACACGGTCGGACATTCCAACAACCAAATCCGTCGGATTTTGTCCGACGAATTTTGTCCAAAACTGTTGCATACACACGGTCGGACAAAGTTATCGGAAAATCCGATCGTTCAGAACGTGGTGACGTTATTTTGTTACGCCGGGACTATGTTCAGGCTAGTAGCCAATAGCTTTGGTCTAGGAATTTGATCTAAGCATGCGTGGCACTTTGTCTGATCGGAATTCTCTACACATGATCGGACAAGGTCCAATCGGATCATGTCGTCGGAAAGTTTTATAGCCAAGTTGGAAAACTTGGTCCGTCAGATATTCCGACGGAAACAGTCCGATGGAGCCCACACACGGTCGGATAATCCGACAACGCGATCCAATCAGACGTTTTCCGTCGGAACGTCCGACCGTGTGTACAAGGGCTAAGAATCCGACCGCGTGTACACGGCATTACTGATACATACAGGACCATAATCATTCAGGAACAAATGTCTAAAACACAGGTCTTTAGTGGTCTCTATCAATGGTTTGTATTGAATAAAAAAAGCTAGATCAAAGACATAATACAATAGTATAATTTGCAGTAAATAAATCTTATACAGTCCGTCCAACAAAACTGCTGACATGATAGTATTTCTTCTGATAATTTACATATATTTAGTGCTTCAACTTTCTTGTTTTTAATTCATTTGTTAATGCAACATGAAGCATCTTTGTACCACATTATATGGTTATTTTATGTAAGGTACATGGTGGTGATAGACTTTGTGCCACCTGGCTGTCTTTCAAGCCAACTTGTTTCATCATCCTTATCTTTCATGTTGACCACCCTGGTCTAAACTCCCATCAGTTACATAAAAGTATATGTAAATTCAGTCATTAAAATCTTATAAAAGCTTCAACATGTTAAAGATATTAAAAATAACTTTTTCTTTTCAAATGTTTTTATTGAGATTTTTAGCAGAGTTAGTTACAACAAGGGTTACAAAAAAAAATATATAATAATATATAGTAACAAAAGTAACATAACACAGTATAATGTAGTGACAGGGTTTTCTCAGCACAATATAGCATAGTAACAAATAGTCCACAATAAAGAATAAAGTAGTATTCCCAAGTATCTAATATTCATCATAGTCATAAAGGGATTCGAACAAGAGTAAGTCTCTTAGAACTTGTATAATAAAGTCCGTAATATAATTATTGTAAGAGTTATAAATAGCGATATGGGATCTATCTGTGTCCTGGAGTACCTAGGCCAACATCCTAAAGGAAATTCAAACACAGTAGTTATCTTTTATGAAGGAGAATAAAGATCTATTCTTACTCCGCAGCTCAATTCAGATAAACAGACATGTGATATATTTGTCACTTTGTTATGAAATTATTTTTAAAGCCATCCAAAAAAAAAATATTAAAAAACGCACAGGAGTTCTTTCTTCTATATGATTAAAGAATCAGCATTATCTAAATTGTGGAAGTATAATTTTTGTACCATATACTCCAAGGTTCCCATAGTTGTTGTTCCTTAATATATAGGGATTTGTCATTAGGAAATAACAATTCGTAGGAGTGGTGGAGTTGGGTTAATTCTATAACTTCTGTCATAGTAGGAAGAGAGTCAGTTTTCCATTTTCTAGTTATGGATAGTCTCGCAGCTAAAAGTATATGTGTTACTACTTTACGATATTGTTTGGGAATCGTATGTAAATTCATATTCAGAATGGCTAGTTCTGGTGAAAGTTGAAGGACAATACCTGTTACGAAACTGAGTAAATGGGAGATTGCCTGCCAGTAGTTATGTAAGCTTGGGCAGTCCCACATAATATGAAATAGGGTCCCCAATTGGGTACAATTTCTCCAGCAATTAGGTGAAGAGTTCCCCTTGAATTTCGCTAGGATATGTGGAGTCAGGTATTGTCTTTGAACAGTTTTTTGTGCTAATTCCCATAGTGTAACACATGCAGTGGCCCTATATATGCTTCGTAGGGAAGCCATCCATTGTTTAATTGAAAAGTCTTGCCCCAAATCTTGTTCCCATTTAAGGAAGGAAGGTAGTTTGCTGGGTATGTTTTTTTCCCCTAGAATTGGGTATATTGTAGCTACTCCTTTCTGTGAGGTGGCATGGTTATTGAGGAAAGACCATATTTTAACTGGGATTGAAGCTCTGAGTTGTGGATTGTGTAGCAGACACTTTTCTATTTGAATATATGTAGATCGCTCAGATTTCGGAAGCTGTAATTCATCACTTAACTGAGAAAAATACTTGGAAGAAGGAACCAAGTTTGATATCCCGACCCAAATTCCAGTCGTGTATTTGTATGCCAGGAATTAATGTTGGTATGATTGTTAGAGGAGGGTTTAACACCGTGATTGGAGTTTTATCCCATTTGTATGTGATGATTCTCTGCCAAGAGTGTAGCGTCGCTTTCACCATTGGTGGGTATTGAACTGTAATTGTGGACTTAATTTTCCTACTAAGTAACCAGAATTGCATATTAGGCTGTCGCGTGATGTCTTTCTCAATTTGTCCCCATAAAGTTTTAGGAGTAGGCAAGAACCATTCTTGCAATTGGGTCAAAAGAGTTGCGTCATAATAATCCTGTAGATCAGGTACGGTCGCACCACCTATATTTCTATGTTTAATTAGTATATGGTATGCGCAACGGGATTTTTTGCCATTCCATAGATATTTTCCAAAGCTGCTTTGTAAGGATTTAAAGTAGTATTTAGGGATACATATTGGAAGGGACCTGAGTTGTTATAATAATTTTGGTAAGGTCATCATTTTGAAAGCTGCCAGGCGACCGGCCCATGTAAATTCGAATTTACTTAGTGTTGTCAGATCTGTTTCAAAATGTTTCTTAAATGGTAGGATCAGACACTATAAGCACTATGTCATCTGCGAACAGACTTATTTTATTATCTATTTGCCCAATTTTTATACCAGATAGTTTTGTGTCAGATCGTATACGTTCTGCTAGAGGTTCGATGGCTAAATTAAATATTAAAGGAGATAAGGGACAACCTTGTCGTGTTCCATTCGAGATGCCAAAGGGCCTAGATATCATATCATTTGTGTATACTCTCGCTGAGGGGCCTCTATACAGTGCAAAAATTGCCGATAAAATATTTCCATGAAAGCCGAATTTTAAAAGCACTGACTGTAAATAGCCCCAATGGACCCTATCAAACGCCTTCTCTGCATCCAAAGAAAGGAGCAGAGAAGGCGTTTGATGTCTCTCAGTGAAGTGTATAATATCAATCAGACGTCTTGTTGCATCTGAAGATTGTCGACCTTTAGTAAAGCCAGATTGATCTTTGTGAATGAGGTCTGGTATGTAGTTCATCAGTCGATTCGCTATTGCTTTGGCGTATATTTTGATGTCAATGTTCAATAATGAAATCGGTCTGAAATTTTGGGGAGCGTTGGGGTCTTTGCCTGGTTTCGGCAGTGTTATGATCAAGGCCTGAAGCATCTCAGCCGGAAATTCTGATTTGGATGCCGCTTCGTTAAAAAGTGAACATAAGTGGGCAGCCAGTATATCTCGAAGTAATTTATAGTATTCTCCTATAATTCCGTCTGGGCCCGGAGATTTATTGTTGGGCAGGGATTCTATAGTTCTAGCAATTTCTTCCACTGAAAATGAGACGTTAAGGTCAGAGATTTGATCAGTAGTTAATGATGGGAGACTAATAGTATCTAAGAAATCACTTATTATCTTTGGGGTAGGTGTGGGAGTTTGAGAATCATCTTTAAGATTGTAAAGGGAGCTATCATAATAGCTAAATGCATTCGCTATGTCTTGGGGGTCTTGCAATTTTTCTCTAGTAATAGGGTGGTATAGATATGGAATCTTTGATTTGGAATATCTGCCTTTGATCCGAAGTGCCATGTTTTTTCCTGCTTTGTTGCTAGTATGGTAATATTTAGCTTTAAGTTTTCTAGTATGTTTTTCAAATGTATCCAATAAAGTCGTTCTGAGTTCCTGTCGTAATATTTGTAGTTTAGTTTTCATTTGTTGTGATGGGTGAGATTGGTTTTGGGAAGCTAATGTTTTAATGTCAGCAGTAAGTTTCTCAATGAGTTTCGTTTTATTTTTCCTGAATTGAGCATTCAGTGGCATTAGGATTCCCCTACTAAATGCTTTATGAGCACTCCATAGGGTGGCGGAGTCTGACACCGATCCCACATTATATTTAAAGAATTCAGTTATCTGGTTTTGTATAGCTGTAGCATAGGTAGGCATTTTGATAAGATATGCATTTGTTCTCCATAGAAAATGGGTCGTTTGAGAGTGTTTAGGTAGAATAGTCATACTAATTGGGGCATGATCAGTCCAAGTGATGGGTGCAATGTCAGACTCCCTCACCCGCTGCAATAACCACTTATCCGTAAAAATATAATCGATACAAGTATAGGTATTATGTACCAGGGAATGATATGTGTATTCACGATCTCCAGGATGATGGCATCTCCATACATCATAGAGATCGCTTTTATTCAAAAAAAATTTAAGTGCACAGTTGGTTCTGGTTTGGGATTAGAAGTGTCTAGTTCTTGTTCATGTATTGTGTTGAAGTCTCCATAAATTATTAAGGCACCTTTTCGGAATTTACCTATTTTTCTCATCAGGCCATTCAGAAAATGGGATTGCCTTTTATTAGGCGCATACACATTTACCAATGTAGTAAGTGTATTATCAATGTTACATATTAATATGAGGTATCGTCCATTGGTATCTACAATAGATTCATGTAATTGAAAATTAACTGAATGATGTATGGCAATAAGTACTCCTCTTTTTTTTCTGTTGGCCTGAGGCTATAAATATGTGAGGAAAGTTCTTATGGGTGCATGTGGGAATAGCGCCTGTTTTGAAATGGGTTTCTTGTATACACAATATTTGACATCGCTGGGTGTTAGCCATTTGCCACATCGACGCTCTTTTTGCTGGATGGTTAAGACCATTAGTATTTAAAGATATTAACTTTATACTCATAAAAGGATATTAATAAGATGGAAAAAGTAAGTACATACTAGCCTGATAATAGCTTTAAACCCTACTTCCATGTGAACAATCTGTAGTCTGAAATGACTATGAATGTCCAAAAATTTAGTGACTGAAAAGTTTTGATTCAAATTTTGTAGGTTCACAACATACCTGTCTCTTTGAACGCTATGAGTTGTGTATAGGATACTGTGAATAAAAAAATAAAAGTAAAAACACAAACAAAAATATAACCAAACATTAAACTTAACTTGCAGTGGTAAACATTTCAATGCATACTGCAACATTAGAATGGGGAATTAGTTCAAAGGTCAGCTGTTCCAAAGATTTAGTATCGCACGGCACGGCGGGCAAGCTGATAGATCGGTTTCCTATAGATAGGATTGTATTTTGACCGGATCTAGTCAATGAAAGCTAATGCCATTGTGGCGTAAGATTCTCCGGATTCTTCTTAGCTCCCATGGGTGGATTTGTTTCGGGGATAATACCCCATGTGTGAAGTAACTTGATGCCTTGTTCCACAGAAGTGATTGTATGGTAGGTGTCGTTCTTCTGTATCAGTAGTTTAGATGGTTGTTTCCAACGGTATTCAATTTTATGACTGCGCAGAGCTTTTGTAATCGTGGAAAGTTGTCTTCTCATATCTAGAGTATGTTTAGACAAGTCAGCATAAATCTGGATTGTATTATATGGTTGTGGAAGTTGTCCTAGATGTCGCACTTTATATAGGATTTGTTCTTTAACATGGTAGAAATGTACTCTAAGTAGTACATCACGTGGTATCTGTGGAGGGAGAAATGACGGTTTCGGAATCCGATGGATACGATCAATTGTGAGCTCTAAGGCTGGTATAGCTGGCAGCAAGTTGGAGAATAAGTCAGTGGCATATTTTTTAAGATCAGACTGCTGTATATTTTCAGGGATACCCCTGATTTTGAGATTGTTCTTCCTTGAGCGGTCTTCTAAATCTGCGATTTTAAATTTAAGCCACTCTTTTTCAGCTTTATTTTCTTCATGAGCATCTATTAAGTCATTAATAGTATTGGTCATGTCTCCCATAGAGTTCTCAATAGTGTGTACTCTTTCACCTAAGGAGTTCACTGCTTTGGAGAATTGATTTGTGAGTTGTAAAATATCCGTATGAAGCGAAGTATGTAAAGTCAATAGTATTTATTTTAATTGGGTGTCCAGAATAGGCTGGTTATTAGTGGGGAATGCGGCTATAGGCGAAGCTATAGGAGTTATGACTGTGTTATCTTGACTAATATGAGGTATTTTATGGCTTACCTCCTGGCCTGTGAAATCCAGTTTGATACGAGTTTTAGCCGGGCTGCGACATGTAGGGCTGAGGCAATCTTCCTCATGAGGAGATTCCAGATGTGTTTTGTGAGGTGATTCTTCTAGAGCAGCATCAGGCATGTCAGTGTAGTGCGCTCTCCCTGAGGAGGCCGTTGCTGGTACAGCAGCTGTGAGAGGATCTGCGCCATCTTTTTTTCTCCCTCCCACTGACTGAGAGGAGAATGTCGTTAGTTTTTTCATTTTCCGTTCGTCTTTCCGCTTTTTCGACATCACCTTCGGATTCAGGAACTCTTCCGTCGTCTGTTCGTATCTTTTTTACTGATATTCACTGTAAATTGTCGCTAATATGCCCGTTCGTGTGACGGAGCTCTCTCACAGAGCGTCTATTCGGCTAGTGCGCTGGCCACGCCCCCCCCCCCCAAAATAACTTTTTAAATGACATTAAGTCTGCAGCTTTCAGTATAAACCCTGCTATGAAGATCCTTGTTCAGGTACTTCCCGTTACAGAGAGACAATGCTCTGACCCTGTTTCCCAAATCTTTTCCTGCATTATTACTTGAGAATCAGATTGAAACTTAAACACACATTACAGCCTACCTGTATCTGAACACCCAAGAAATTTCTTGTCAATGGAGAAAATAGTATATTCAAATGAAACTGTGCAACACAATTTCCTATTGTGTTTCCCCGGGACTGGATGGCCAGAAGAGTCTTGCAAGCCACTTTGGTGACCAAAGATATAAGAACTGTCACCTAAGCTGGCAAGAAAAGGCAACATTAGTTCAATGTCTATGACCAAATTTACATTGTTCCACTTCTGTGTTGCTGTCAAAGTCTGAATAACAATTATAGAGGTTTAAATTGTAATATTAATGCTGATTAGTATTTTTTGTAATTTGCACTGTAATCTACAGTGGTTTTCTATAGAGTAATAGATAAAAGCATGTGTGTGATACAAATCATACAAATATATAAAACACTTCCAATAACAAGCACAGTTTTACAATAAACAAATGCAACAATAATTAAATGCAATAGGAAAGACAGCCCAACCTATATAAGCATTGCAATAGGAAAGACAGCCATACATGCGTACAAACTAAATATACTGCTGATTCCCATAGCAAGTTGGTACATTTCATATTATTCAGATTAATAGACTAATTAATTGTCAAAATATATATTGCTCTGTGTAAACTTGTTTCTATTTTTTTTTTATTGAGAACTTATTTTAAACAAGTAGTGGAAAAGGTTATTGTTTTGTACAACAATATGAAAAGGAAAAGGCATAATGAAAATGGGCTATAAATTACATTCCTTTAATAAATGGGATTCTTTTTTTATCCATTCCTCTTTTGAGATTTTTGGATAGTTAAAAAAAATGGGGATGTATTTTTTGCAGAATATATGATTCCTGATAACTCTCCCTTAAAGTAAATTGTCCTTTTAAAGGGTTTCTGCATAGTGATGGACAGGGAGTTTGAACCCAGTAAAGCACAGATTATGGCTTTCAATCACTGATTCTGCTACTAAGGTTTTTCTTTTTTAACACGAGCAGCACTTACCTGTGTTAATGTGCAGTGTACTGTATAATAATAAATGTATTTAAACTCACACACTTAAGCCGATTATGCTGTTGGATATCTTCCTGTTATGTGAAAACATTTATAAGTTTACTTGTCCTGCTTTCATTTAAAGGAGATCTATGGTCAGACCATAAATTTTCATGTTATAAAACCAGAATTGTAATATCAATACAAACAATAGTTATCTTAGCCCTTGTACACACGGTCGGACATTCCGACGGAAAATGTCCGATCGGACCGTGTTGTCGAATAATGTGTGTGGGTTTCATCTGACCTTTTTCCGTCGGAATGTCCGACCAACAAAGTTTGAGAGCTGAATATAAAATTTTTCCCGACAACATGATCCGATCAGACTTTGTCCGATCGTTTGTAGAGAATTCCGATCGGACAAAGTGGCGCGCATGCTCAGATCAAATTCCTAGACCAAAGCTATTGGCTACTAGCCTGAACGTAGTCCCATTGTAACTAAATAACGTCATCACGTTACGAACGATCGGATTTTCTGACAACTTTGTCCGACCCTGTGTATGCAACACCAGTTTCGGACAAAATCCGACGGATTTTGCTATCGGAATGTCCGACCGTGTGTACAAGGGCTTAGACAATCCACTATAAGCTTACATGAAAAAATCTCCTTTCATGTTGTGAGTGCTGCCTGACTGCTGGTGATCTCTTTCTACAACGTCCTAGATTCCATGCATGCTTTGCAGCTTCTCCTCTGCTCTTCTTTCTATTTATAAGGACTACATATCCCATGGTACCTTGTTGCCTGCAAGCAGTGATTCCTGTACAAACTCCGCCTCCTGAAGCTCCTCCTCTCACCATCATGGGTCAGAAGGAAAAATGTGTGACACAGCAGTGCCTACTCACAGGTCATAGTGAATAAGTGTGACAGAATTCAAGGAAGTAAATGTGTGGGGATCTTCACAAATTTAATTTAAAAGCTTCAAAATCATTCAGATTAATAGGAGTAGGCCAGAAATAATAGAAACACAATGTGAAAAGGAATATACATTTTTAAATTTTGACTAAAGTTACACATTACAGTCATTGTAAAGTCTCTTTTTTTTCAATAAAAATAACAAACATGTTATACTTACCTTCTCTGTGCAGTAGTCTTACACAGAGCAGCCCAGATCCTCCTCTACTCTGGGTCCCTCTTCTGTGCTCCTGGCTCCTCCCTCCTGTCGAGTGCCCCCACAGTAAGCAGCTTGCTATGGGGGCACCCGAGCCGAGTCACAGCTCCCTGTGTTCATTAAGACACAGAGCTGTGGCCCAGCTGCGCCCCCTCTCTCTCCTGATTGGCTGGCTGACTGACTTTGACAGCAACAAGGAGCCAATGGCACCGCTGTTATGTCTCAGCCAATCATGGGTCAGATGGTGGACACACTCATGGACATCGCTGGACAGAGATGGGGCTCAGGTGAGTATGGGGGGCTGATGGGGGCTGCTGCACATTGCACATAGTTTTTTTTTTATCTTAATGCATAGAATGTATTAAGATAAAAAACGTTCTTACTTTACAACTCCTTTAAATCTTTCTAGCATGCTGTTTCTTTGCTTGAGTTACAACACTTCGTTGACCAACCCATGTGACATATACCATGTGACACCGCCCCATTGTCACTATATAAGTGGCCGCACAGCGCGGCTCTGGCATTCCGGCCGGAGAGAGCGACGTGTCAACATCTCCTGGAGAAGAAGAAGAACAAGAAGAAGAACGGAAGGCGACCGGAAGGCGACCGGAAGGCGACAGCGGCGACAGAAGACCGGGCCACCGCCTGCAAAAGAGCTATAAGAAGGCGCGGTGACCCGGCAGAAGAACCGAAGAGGGGGACAAGACCCCCGAAGTCGGGAGAAGAGGCCGGCGGCGGGGAGGAAGAAAGCCGGACTCCTCCGCTAGCAAAAGAGCTACAAGAAGATAGCGGAGGAGTCCGGCGAGAAGACCCCCGAAGACGGAAGACCCCCGGAGCTGTGCAATAAAATATTTTATCTCGTGTGTTGTGTTTTTTTTGTACTTTTATTTTACAGGTGAATGGGTAGGGGTACATTGTACCCCATACTCATTCACATAGGGTGGGGGGCCGGTATCCGGGGGACCCCTTATTAAAGGGGGCTCCCGGATTCCGATAAGCCCCCCGCCCGCAGACCCCGACAACCAACGGCCAGGGTTGTCGGGAAGAGGCCCTTGTCCTCATCAACATGGGGACAAGGTGCTTTGGGGTGGGGGGGGCCGCGCGGCCCCCCCTTCCCCAAGGCACCCCCCATGTTGAGGGCACGCGGCCTGGTACGGCTCAGGAGGGGGGGCGCGCTCGCTCGCCCCCCTTTCCTGGCCGGCCGGGTAGCGTGCTCAGACAAGGGTCTGTTGTGGACTTTGGGGGGACCCCCACGCCGATTTTTTTCGGCGTTGGGGTTCCCCTTTAAGTCCATACCAGGCGGCGGAGCCCGCGACGTCTCCTTCGCGGGCCCCGCCTACCTGGAGAGGCGCTCGAAATGAGCAGACTTTCCTCCGAGCGGGAACAGTTTGCTCATTTCGAAAGTGGCCTAGACACGGGCGGACTGTCCGCTCAAACCAAGTTTCAGCGGACAGTTTTTCGGAATTTCCGAAAAACTTTGTTCGTCAAACTGTCCGCTGAAACTGTCCGCTGAAGCCCCACACACGAGCGGACTGTCCGCTGAAACACTGTTCAGCGGACAAAGTTGAGCGAACAGTCCGCCCGTGTGTACGCGGCCTTACTGGGTCACTGATCTGGAACAATAAAGCTGACAGAGAATTCAGGAGTCCAGATCTGTATACTTGCTGCAGGTCGGTAGTCGAAAAGGGCATTAATGCAATGAGGTCAGTAATGCAGTCAGGCACCTAGCATCTTCATGTGCTCATTAATAGCATTTTTTTACTACCGTATATACTCGAGTATAAGCCGAGATTTTCAGCCTCTTTTTTGAGGCTGAAAGTGCCCCCCTCGGCTTATACTCGAGTCATCGCTGTCTGCCCGCTCGATCAGCGTGTCGAGCAGACAGACAGCGGCCATTCTATAATTCAAAAGCCGCGCCTCCGGCTCCGCCTTCGCCTGTGATAGGCGGAACACTGAATTTCCCAGCAGCCTGTGTTCCGCCTATCACGGACATCGTATCATCCTCGTACTACGGACGAGGATGATACGATGTCCGTGATAGGCGGAACACAGGCTGCTGGGAAATTCAGTGTTCCGCCTATCACAGGCGAAGGCGGAGGCGCGGCTTTTGAATTTTACAATGGCCGCCGAGGCGCCGACGAAGAGGGCACGGGACGGAGGCAAGGCAAGGCAAGGCACGGCACGGGACGGGACGGGACGGAGGCAAGGCAAGGCACGACACGGGACGGAGGCAAGGCACGGCACGGGACGGAGGCAAGGAGGCAAGGCACGGGACGGAGGCTCGGGACAAAGGCTCGGGACACAGGTAGGCTGGACACACACACACACACACACACACACACACACACACACACACACACACACACACACACACACACGGATGGAGACACACACACACACACAGGGATGGATGGATACACACACACACAGGGATGGATGGATGGATGGAGACACACACACACAGGGATGGATGGATGGAGACACACACACACAGGGATGGATGGATGGAGACACACACACACAGGGATGGATGGATGGATGGACACACACACACACACAGGGATGGATGGACGGACACACAGGGATGGACGGACACACAGGGATGGACGGACACACAGGGATGGACGGACACACAGGGATGGACGGACACACACACAGGGATGGACGGACACACACACAGGGATGGACAGGCATGTCTCACCCTCGGCTTATACACGAGTCAATAAGTTTGCCAGTTTTTTTGGGGGTAAATTGGGGGCCTCGGCTTATATTCGGGTCGGCCTATACTCGAGTATATACGGTATTTAATGTTATTATGAATGACACTTTTTATATGTTTTAATGTATTTATTATTTATTCCTTTTTCCTTTGTGTTCCGATATGTGGAACACACTGGGTAATACCAGTGCTTCTCCTTTTTTGTTTGTGTTATGGTATGTGCAATTCACTGGATAATACCAGCGGTTCCAATGCTTGGAACACAAGCTTATTTATGGTCTTTTTCAGTATTTATAGCTGCCTTCTTACTGTCATACCTCTGGTGATGTCAGTTGCTACTAAAACACGTTAGGTGGGACGCCACAGCCATCTTTTTAGTTTGAAAAAAGCATTGCTACTTTTATATACATGTGAGTTTTAATACTTTAATACATTTTGGTTTTAATTGAAATTATTACACTATGGAGGCTTCTTTATTTTTATGAGGAATATGTCACCATATGTCTGTTGATCTGTGTTGGACATTGGGTGATCAATTAAACTCTGGATTATCGTTCGTTATCATCAGATTGATCGGGAGATCTGCATACTGTATCTTTGAGCTTTTATGACCACTCTTTAACTTGAGGGCCTCTAATATCTGGTAAGCCTTTTTACTTGATCACCTTGGTGCCAAGTGCTGTCCTCCATCATGTTTGAAGCTGGTGTTGGGCTCCTCTGTTTCCCTCTTATATGGATCCAGTTGTTTAAATATCATCAGATTGAAATGTTTATAGACTCTTTACCATAATTTTTTAGTGCTGCATAGTTTGATTCCTTATTATTAATAGCAGCATGTCATTGCTTAAGACAGAGTTGTTCTTAAGCTGAACTCTGGCCAGTTTATAAAAATAACATCTGATTGCCCCCCAGCAACCCTGTTTATCATATTCAACGCTTTTTTAGGCCAAAGAGAATACTTACCTTACTCCTCAAGATTTCACCCCACCAGTTCCTGTATTCACATAGAGTCCCAAAAAGCCTCTCCTCTTCTCTAGTCATGCAGTCACTCCCTTGTTCATGTCACCATCGGCCCTGCATTGTACAGTATGTGATGATGTTGATCTACATTCTGGAGGAGGAGTGGAAGCAAAGAGCCCCTGCTGCCAGATGAACAAGGTATAAATTAAAGGGGTTGTAAAGGTTTGTTTTTTATTTTCTAAATAGGTTCCTTTAAGCTAGTGCATTGTTGGTTCACTTATCTTTTCTTTCGATTTCCCTTCTAAATGTTTTTTTTCTTTGTCTGAATTGCTCACTTCCTGTTTCTCCTCAGTAAACTTCACACCATCATCTGAGCGGTGTTTAGTCAGCCAGAACAGCTTACTGGACAGCTTACTGAGGAGGAACAGGAAGTGAGAAATTCAGACAAAGAAAACAAAGAAAAAAAAACATTTTGAAGGGAAATCGAAGGAAAAGGTAAGTGACCCAACAATGCACTAGCTTAAAGGAACCTATTTAGAAAATAAAAAACAAACCTTTACAACCCCTTTAAAGATTCATTTTTGTTATCTCCCCTAGACTAAATGAACATAGACCCTTCCTATACAGGGCAAAGGGGAACCCAAATAGTTTTTTTCATAAGCTGATCAGAATTTAACTTTAATTCCTTTTAAGCTGATTTATAATCTATTTATATTTTGCTATTAATTCCTTCCCAACTCCCCTTATGAACATGCTAATGAAAATTTTAAATAAACCTTTACATTATTCATTCCATAACATATTTTAGTGCCAGTGATGTCACCACTATGGTTATGTGCTCCTTTAAGGGTGCTGTACATAAGCTTTCCAAAGCCTTTACAGTACCATTCAAATCTCTCATCGCTGATGCAAGCAATGATATAGCTCTTGGGAGGTATTAGGCAAATAGCAAAAAGTTTTGACGGGTTGATGTCAGTGTGGAGGCTTAGACATTTCTAAGAAGACTGTATTTGCATGCAGATCTCCCTAGGTAGTGCTGAGACTCCATGATTGAAAGATTGGAAATCCAATAACTAAAAAGGGGGTGGGGGGGGGAAAGTCAGGGAAAGTATGGCTGGGATGGGCTCTGTTTGACTTACTGTTGGTTCTATTGCACATTGTGAGAAGCTCACAGAGGGCAGTGAAATCAGAGTAAACAATTTCAGTACAGGAAAGGAACCTGTAAAACTGCAAAACTGAAGGAAAGTCTGGATTTGAGCTTTAGCAAACACACTCTATACTCATATCCATTTCATTACTGAAATCACATTATATTACATTAACTGGTATTTAGACATCAACTTAAACCTTCACCTAACTATCACAACTACTGTAATAACGAACAGGAGTCAAACACTAAGGAGACGAGCTTAAACAAAGATTAGTGAATCAATCAACCATGAGACACATCTATAGGAAAGAAAGAGCCATTAGTCCTTGTGTATGTCACCTGGAATATATCACCCTTACAGCACTAGATATGTGTGTTTATGCAAAGGAGTCGTTTTTCATGGCACAACGGTTCTGTTATTAATTGCACAACAACAAGCATTTTGTTGAAGCCCATTAGAGATCATTTATCTTTGTCAATTTGTATGGGTGAGTACCCATGGTCCTTGCATCTGGTGCTAAATTCTGAAAGGATATTTAAGTGATCCAGACATGATTTGTCAGCTTTGCAGAATAAAAGACTAATATTACATGCTAAGAACCAAATAGAGGGCTATAAATCATTAGCTTCTGCATAGACACTCTGCACCAGTCTCACTTCTCAAGTTCTTTAAAAAACTTCGCAATTAATGTCAATGCATTTAAACTGGAAGAATGTTTCTTCTGACTATATGAATGCAATTCTAGCCAGTGTTTTCAGTAAAAAAAAAAAAACATTGCATAGCATATCTCCGAGTGAAAATGCATGTACATGCTTGTTCTGTGAGAATGGGGAAAAAACGAGTGTTATTAGGCTATTCCCAGTGCTTGTTGAATGTTTTTCATTGATTTCAGAAGGCAAATACTTAATTTGGCCATCACATGGTGCTAAACATCATAGGCGTTTTTTCAATTTTAATCAGTGAAAAACATTCAACCATTGTTTTGCCCCATTCCACACAGAATGAATGTCTATTTCACTTTCACTAGGCAACTTGCTATGCAATTTTAAATATATCCATAAATGTCCACATTGTTTAAAATGTTCATATAAAAACTCCACTCATAGAATTGCTTCTAATGCTGCGTACACACGATCGGACTATCTGGCGGACAACCCGCCAGACTTTGCAGCGAAGGTCCGCCGGACTTTCCATACAAGTGGACCTGCCCACACACTAGTGGACTTTTCCGGACGGACTTTTGAAATAAACGGACTTGCCCACACACGGAGTAAAGTCCGTTAATTTTGAACGTGGCTCCAGGTAGATGGAACTAACGAAGGAATTCAATGTCTCTGATTGACACCTCGCTAGCCTGCTTACCTGGTATGGATTTAGAAGAAGGAGGAAGAAGAAGCAGAAGGCGACGGCGGCGGCAACAGAAGACCGGGCCAACGCTAGTAAAAGAGCTGGAAGAAGATAGCGGAGGCCCGGCAAAAAAAAACCGAAGAGTGGGACAAGACCGCCGAAGAGCGGGGCAAGACCCCCGAAGTCGGAAGAAGACCCCCGGACAGCGGCGGTGACGAAGGAGAAAGCCAGGCTCCTCCGCTAGTAAAAGAGCCAGTAAAAGAGAAAGAGCAGAAGATAGCGGAGGAGTCCGGCGAGAAGACCCCCATAGACGGAAGACGAGAAGACCCCAGAGCTGTCTAATAAAGTATTTTAAAAACCTGTGTTGTGTTTTTTTTATGTACACTTATTTCCCCAGGTGAATGGGTAGGGGTACATCGTACCCCATACTCATTCACATAGCATGGGGGATGGAATCTGGGGTCCCCTTATTAAAGGGGGCTCCCGTATTCTGATAAGCCCCAGCCCGCAGACCCCGACAACCAACGGCCAGGGTTGTCGGAAAGAGGTCCTTGTCCTCATCAACATGGGGCAAGGTGCATTGGGGTGGGGGGGCCGCAGGGCCCCCCTACCCCAAAGCACCCCCTCAAGTTGAGGGCACGCAGCCTGGTATGACTCAGGAGGGAGGCCGCTCGCTTGTCCCCATCCCCTTTCCTGACCGGCCGGGCTGCATGCTCAGATAAGGGTCTGCTATGGACTTTGGGGATTCCCCTTTAAATCCATACCAGGTGAGCGGGCTAGCGAGGTGTCAATCTCACCGATGGAAGCGGAGACATTGAATTCCTTTGCTAGTTCCATCTACCTGGAGCCACGTTCGAAATGAACGGACTTTACTCCATGTGTGGGCAAGTCCGTTCATTTCAAAAGGCGGATAATTTTGAGTCAAAACTTCTTTCTAAGTCCGCCGCACTTTTGGGAAGAAAAAGTCCGCCAGAGCCTACACACGGACCAGTCCACCGGATAATCCGATCATGTGTACGCGACAGTACTTTTTCCATTAGTCATTATCCTTTTTTTGCCTAACTCCAGGGTTTTTTTTTTTTTTTGTTTTTGTTTTTGGAGAGAGTGGAAAGAGTTCTCCCTGGCAGTACGATTATGTCAGATTTTTGCTTCTCAAAGAGGTACACAGTTTTACATGGAAATTGGGTGTTTTATATTGTAGGCCTGTAATTCTTCGGAATAACTCACTTAAATCTGTCCAAACAAGAGTCTAGTAGACATTCTGGGTATGATAAAATTTGAAACATGAAATTATAATATAATAAATAACTATAAATAATTATAACAAATAATATAATAATGTATTTAATAATGTAATCAAATCAAAAACACTGAAATTTGCTCAGTTGCAGAATTGTTGATGTCATTACTTTCAGTGTTTGACAAATTTCCCGACAAATCACTATAGCTCGATTCTGCAAGTGTTCCAATTTACTATTGCTGTTTTCAAGCTGGTCTAAAAACGCTTTTGACTGCTTTTGATGTAAAGGGACTTTTTTGGTTGATAGTGTGAGTACATCGTAGGATCCTGGGGACAATATAAGTAACTTTCCTAGGATGCGATGCAATGCAATCCCCAGTGTGGCTCGAGGGTTACCTCTTTTGGTAATGAAAATTCACCCCCAATCGGAATTACCGCCATGGAGGTTAAAGTGGTCTAAAACCCAAAAACAAAAATTTTATATATTGCAGCTCACCAATTCTTAAATGCGGTGGCTACATACGTATTGTAAGACCTGGTGACCCAGCCAGTAAGTTGGTTATTTGGCTGGGAGCCAAGCCTTTGTGTTTTTCTGGGTCAGGGTTTGAGTGACTCGAGGAGGGCTGGATGAATCACAGGCCTCATCTCTGAGACCTCCCCTGCAAAAGATTCTAGAAGAATGGGATTGAAGGTGAGGAGGAGGTCTGGGAGGACTGTGGAGTCTTAGCAGGAGGGCTAGGGAAAAGGGCAGCTGCAGCCAGGCAAGTCCTCACTCCTCAAGTGCACCAGCGAGGAGTGGCAGCAGTGGGGACATTCAGGCATACTTTTGGCCCATGGATGATGAGCTGGCAGCCAAGCCTGTGTGTTTTTCTGGGTCAGGGTTTGAATGACTCAGAGAGGGCTGGATGGCTCACACCCAGCATCTCTGAGACCTACTTTTAGAAATGTGTAGAAGATTCTAGAAGAATGGCCCTGACCAATCCCTAACTAATGGGTTTGCAGGGGGTAGGCCCCCTCAAATAGTCTGGGTCAGCCTAGCTGGGGCAGTGGAGAAATAATTCCAACATTAATAATGCAGATGGCAAGCCTGACAATGGTTGTAGTCATTCCTTACTTCACTGAAATCCAAGATATATTTTGGCCAGACTCACACATTAATTATATACCTAGTTTTTAACACTTTCACACTGCCCAAAGTGTCGGCGGTAAAACGCCGCTATTTTTAGCAGCGTTTTACCGTCGGATTCGCATTGCATTTCGGCCGCTAGTGGGGTGCTTTTACCCCCGCTAGCGGACGAGAAAGGGTTAAAACCGCCCCCAATACACCGCAATAGCGGCATTTTGCCAGCAGTAATGCAGCACTGCCCCATTGATTTCAATGGGGAGCAGCGGTGGAGGAGCAGTAAACACACCGCTCCTTCACCCCTCCAAAGAAACTGCTGGCAGGACTTTTCCTGACGTCCTGCCAGCGCAACGCTCCAGTGTGAAAGCCCGAGGGCTTTCACACTGGAGACAAAGGAGCAGCAGTTTGAGGGCGGATTGCAGGCTCTATTTCTAATGCTATAGCGCCTGCAAAACGACCTCGGTGTGAAAGGGGTCTTAAAGAGTATGCACACCAAAAAAAGTTCTAGTTTTGAAACAAGTATGGAAGGATAAGGAAAGGAGAGTTGGGACTTTAAATGAGATGTGTGTTTGCACAAATGAAAATTAATCCATAATATTACATAAGTTTATTCATGAATTGCACATGAGACATGGTACATTACAGATATGACAAGCTGATGTGCATATAATTGACACAAAAAATGTAAATGTAACCAGTTTCCGACCATGTCATGCAGATATACTGCGGCAGAATGGCTCCCCTGGGTGAAATCCCATACGAGTAAGTCCTTCCATTTTTTCAGCCACCAGAGGGCGCGTGTGCCTGCTGCACAGTGGGGGGGACCCGATACGTGTGGCCAGCGGGCATGATCGCCACCAGCCACGTGTGATCGCATTCATGAACACGGGGATTTGTGTGTTTAAATGCTGTTCGAGGAGAGGATCCATACTGTTTGTTCCTACTAAGTAGGAAAAATGATATGTCTCCTTTCCTAGTCGATCCTTTCCCCATACGGTTAGAACACACTGAGGGAACACACAATTACCCCTTGATCGCCCCTAGTGTTAACCCCTTTCCTGCCAGTGACATTTACACAGTAATCAGTGCATTTTTATAGCACTGATCGCTGTATAAATGCCAATGTTCCCAAAAAAATAACAAAAGTCACTGATCTGCCTGTCACAATACCACTAAAAATTGCAGATCACCGCCATTACTAGTAAAAAAAATAAAAATAATAATAATAATTAAAAAATGCCATAAACCAATCAATATACGCTTATTGTGATTTTTTTTTTTTTTTATCAGAAATATGTAGAAAAATATATATTGGCCTAAACTAATGAAGAAATTAGTTTTTGCTTTTGAAAATTGGGGATATTTATTATAGCATAAAGTAAAAAATATATATATTTTTTCAAAATTGTTGCTTTTTTGTTTATAGCCCAAAAAATAAAAACCGCAGGGGTGATCAAATACCACTAAAAGAAAGCTATTTTTGCGGGAAAAAAAGGACGCTAATTTTGTTTGGGTACAGCGTCAAACAACCGCGGGATTGTCAGTTAAAGTGACGCAGTGCCAAATTGTAAAAAGTGCTCTGGTAAGGAAGGTAAAATCTTCCGAGGCTGAAGTGGTTACATTTTTGCACATGGTGGATAAAATCCATATGTGGGATATGATGTAAATGCATATTTAATAAAAGACTGTATTAAAAGCTTGCCGCATTTTGTGGATATACTTACATTTCTTCAGAAGCAAATGCAAAATGCATATCTACAAAAAATATGAAAGATATTAAAAATTACTCAAATAAAATAAGGATAAGGGGGGAGGAAAAAAGCCAGACAACCCAAAATTACTTACATATCAGCTCCAAAATTATTCATGATGAAATGCTGAGAACTGAAAGTTGAGGAAAGCTGGAACATGTCCCTGCTGGGAGCTGAGGGGCGCAAATCTGCTGGTAACCGAGGCAGAAAACACCACACTCAAGGGGAGGGAGGGGAAGGAAGGAAAGTGTCCATGGTGGGATGTATGATGATGCCTGGGAACAACTCCAATGTATAAATAAATTAAAAAATGCGTGGTCAATGGTGCGTGCAAGGTGTTACTTGCAAAGGGCATTAAGCCTATATACTAATGGGGTCAGTGTGAAGGGAAAGGGGTGAGGGAGGGTGGAAAAAGGTGTGTAGGAAACCACCAGAGAATCTCATACCAAGAAAAGCAAAGGGTGATACAGTGCAACATCTTGAGATAACGACAGACCAATCTTGTCAAGGAAATCAGGAACTAACTGAAGTGACCAGATAACAAAAATAAGCCAAAGAGAAGTGAAAGGATTGGGTACCTGGTGATCCTGGTGGTGGTTCTATGGTTGACACGTGTGTTCCAAAGGGTGTGCAGCATAAATTAATAAATATTACTCCCACAGGACTGCAATGCTCCCAGCGTCAATCTGGGCGTGTTGGGGTAAGGCATTCTCACCCGGACAGCTGCTGCGAAAGCGACCAGCGCCTGAGTAGATACCAACGCACGCTGGGGATGGAATCAACGCTGCCGGCGCCATGACACTGGGAGGTGACATCATGCGCTCAGCGTGAGGCATGATGTTGATGCACAGCGGGAACGCCCACCTGGTCCCCCAATAAAGAAGGACAGGGAGGAGAGGGGAGGCCCCTGGTGTGCATTGCAGCTCCCGGACCAGTAACAAAACAGCCAAGCAAAACAATCAGACCAGGTTTAAAAAAATGGCAAAACTCATATTTACAAATTATAAAAATATTTATGCCTTCCATATTAAAATATTATATTTTTAGATGAACGCGGACAAACATCAAATAAGGTCAGCTATCAAAAATAACAATGTATGATTGACTATCAATAATAAATATGTAGAAACAATTTTTCCACTCTAGTCACACATCTCCATCCCTATATCATAGTATAAAAAAGGGGGTTGGTTTGGTTCTTTGAATGAGGCATATGGTTAAAACGAGTATACGCCTCCATCCCTATTAATTAATAAGAAAAGGAGAGTTGGGACTTTAAATGAGATCTGTGTTTGCACAAATGAAAATTAATATACAATATTACATACGTTTATTCATGAATTGCACATGAGACATGGTATATTACAGATATGATGAGCTGATGTGAATATAATTGACAATAAAAAATGTAAAATTTTAATTATTGCACATGAAATCTATATATGGGATATGACATTGAACCCATTGAAAACCCATTGAAATCCATGCTTCAGGCACCCTGCATGTGGATTAGTGGGGGGCAGCACGCCTGCGCCCCTAATGGATGGGCCATCACTGCTGGCAGTCCTATAGCTGTTTATTGGGATGCAATGGCTGCATAGACACAGGCGCTGCTTCCAATATGACATCCGTGTGGATACGGGTGCACATCCTGAAACACACCCACATGGATGTCACATTGGGAGCAGCGGTTACATCCACACAGTGGCTGCATCACAATAGACAGCTATAGGACTTCCAGCATGGGGATGCCTGCCACACCTGTACATCCTCGTGCAGGTGAACACAGTGCTGCATGATGCACAGATTAAAACGCCCCATGTGAACGAGGCATAATATAACAGAAGTGCTACCCCTTCCTCACTCGATCCAAAAGTAAGAAAAGTAAGTACAATTTAACTCTCCCTCTAACACCAAATCGAACCCCTCAAGCAAGTCCTTAAAAGTAGAATTATAGACAAACATATTTTTTCATTTTGGATTGAGTGAGGGAGGGTTATAACCCCAGTCAGATTTTTCTTCGCCATCTGTGTCCCATTGTGGAGATTTCCCTTCACATCCTGTCCCATAACCAAACAGGAAGTGAGAGAAATTATAAAGTAATTCCCTGGTGACCCCCAGGTCACTAGAACTAGTGTCCTCATTGCAAGAGTTTCTACTTTTCTGGGGACAACTGAAAATTTGGGATTTTATTTTACATTCACTGTCAATGATGATGGTTAACAGGAACAAATAGAGAATCTGAATCTCCCTAACAAAGACACAGATCGCAATAAAAATTGACAGGTGTTCTAACCCCACTCCACTCTATCCAAAACCAAAAAAAGTTTTGCCTTTAGTTATACTTTACCTCTTATGCCCCGTACACACGACCAGACTTTTCAACATCAAAAGTCTGACGGAATTATTCCGGCAGACTATTCGAACGTGTGTGGGCTGCAGCGGACTTTTGATTTGCAAAAGTCTGACAGACTTTAGAAATGGAACATGTTTCAAATTTTTCCGACAGAACTCTGCCGGACCCAGTTCCTACTGAGAAATCTGCTCGTGTGTGTGCTAGTCTGACGGACTAAAACCGACGCTAGGGCAGCTATTGGCTACTGGCTATGAACTTCCTTATTCTAGTCCAGTCGTACGTCATCACGTTCGAATCCGTCGGACTTTGGTGTGATTGTGTGTGGCCAAGTCCGTTCATTCGGAAAGTCGGTCAGAACTCTGTCAGAACTCCGTCAGAACTCCGTCGAAAGTCTGTCAGACTTAGTCCCTCGAAAAGTCTGGTCGTGTGTACGCGGCATTAGGGTACATTCACCCTAGATGACATGGGACTGCGTTGAGAGGCTTTTCCATTGTAGTCCCGCCGCATGACAAGGCAAAATGCCTTGTCTCCGATGTTCCCAACTCACATTAGTGCATTGTGGTGGTGTGGGGGTAGTTTGCAATGAAAAAAAGTAGTGTGTGCACTACTTTTTTCCAGGGCAATGCAGCATGAGGCAATCCACCACTTTGCAGCCAGCAATTGAAACTTAATGAAATGACTCTGCAGCATTTCAATAATGATAATTTTTACCACTTGCTAGCCGCCGTGTGACGTAGGAGCTACTGCGTGTGCGCGCTGGGTACCCACAATCGCTTCTGACAGAGACAGAACGGAGATCTGTCAATGTAAACAGACAGATCTGCCTCTTCACCCTTAACAAAACGGAGATCTGTTGTTCCTAATGCTTAGGAACAGTGATCGGTCTCCTCCAGGCAGTCCCATCCCCCCAGAGTTAGAGATACTTCCTAGGGAACACATTTAACCCCTTGATCACCCCCTAGGATTAACCCCTTCCATTCCAGTGACATTTATACAGTAATCAATGCATTTTTATAGCACTGATCTCTGTATTAATGCCAATGGTCCCAAAAATGAATCAAAATTGTCTGATGTGTCCTTCATAATGTCGCAGTCCTGATAAAAATCACAGATCGCTGCCATTACTAATAAAAAAAAATGATAATAAAAATGCTATAAATCTATCCTATATTTTGTAGATGCTATAACTTTTGCGCAAACCAATCAATATGCACTTATTGTGATTTTTATTACCAAAAATATGTATGCTGTAGAAATGTAATTGGTCCCCAAAAAAGTGTCAAAAGTGTCCGTTCTGTCCAACGCAATGTCGCAGTCCTGCTAAAAATCACAGACCACCGCCATTACTAGTAAAAAATATATATAGATATAATAAAAATGACATAAATCTATTCCCTATTTTTTTAGACGCTATAACTTTTGCGCAAACCAATCCATATTCGCTTATTGTGGCTTTTTTTACCAAAAATATGTAGAAGAATACATATCGGCCTAAACTGATGAAGAAATTCGTTTTCTTTAGGTTTTTTGGGATATTTATTATAGCAAAAAATAAAAAAATATTGTGTTTTTTTTTCAAAATGATCAGTCTTTTTTGTTTATAGTGAAAACAAGTAGAAAGCTCTATTTGTGGAGGGAAACAAGGACATACATTTTGTTTGGGTATAATGTCAGTTAAAGCGACGCAGTACAATATCGCAAAAAATTGTATGGGCGGGAAGTGGTAAATCCTTCTGGGGCTAAATTGGTTAACAGAAAACAGAAAAAAGTGCGCTGTGCCGAGATTGTCATAATGCAACTGCAGCAACCCTGCCAGACCATGCTGCACACCAGCTGCTGTTTGCTTTGCACGGGGAAGTTGCACTGTGCAAGGGCATTGCCCCCCAGGGCTTCACTTTACAAAGAATACCCAAGGAAAATAGAAAAAAAAATGCATTTTTGTTGCACATGATTGGATGACGGACGTCAGCAGTGCTTCACCTCATTAATTAAGCAGTGGGGGAAATTCCTTTGCAGAGTGCAACTTCCCTTGAAAAGTGAATAGTGTTTTTGCCATTAGTAAATCAGCCTCAGCTTGTCTGAATTTAAGAATTAAAATGAGCCACAGATCAGTTTATGTGGTCATGTATAGTCATGTAAAGCCTCGTAATCATGGGCAGAATATCAGCTGGTACAGTAGGAACCGTCCAACATTTGGCCCATTTGTGTACAGATCTTTGTTTGACAGAAGCTGATTTTACAACCAGCTTCTGTCAAAAGAGCATGCTTCTAAACCAGCAGCTAATCACCATCCAATCAGCGCTCTTAGGCAATGGCTGCAAATGCTGATTAGTGTGTTCTGTCCTGGGCTGGTTGGCAGTCCACCATCAGAACACAATAGCACAGCGGGGAGATCGCTGCACGAACATCTAAAAGTTAGTACAGAAACCTCCTCATGAGCTGCTAAGCAGACTGAATGAAAAAAAACTTCCATGTGTACCAGGCTTTAAGATCATCATGAATGGTCCTTTATGGGTGCTTTTGATGTGGAAATTTTGCTATACGCTGCAAATCCATTTCACTTTCAGCCTACAGGAAGTCATGGTCCCAACAGTCAATCGCTTCCTCCGTGCAAAATGACATCACAGGAAATGACAACAGTAAAGGGGAGGGCATCCACAGGAGTGGGAGGGGGAGTGCATATGTTCCACCCACTTGAGGCATTTACACTGCTCCCTGCCCAGCCACATGCATGTACATCCACCATCTTGGTCAGCATGGAGGCTATTCAATACCGTCCTCAGTAACCAGAATCTAGTAAAATCATTCTACTTGTTCTTACAGGCTTGAGAAGATCTTCAGGGACATTGCTACTGCTGTTGTCAATATACGGTACGAGTATACCAACAAGGCAGATATTGATGTCCTCTTATAAAAGTAGATATGTATCCAAGAGGGATAGCGTAGCCACAACAGAGATATAATATGTTTCTCTCGTTATGTGGATTTTGCTTCTCTAATGTGCACAGACATTTGAAGGCAAGAAGCCCAGTGCCTTGTGCTTGATACTTACAAATCGGCAAACGCCCCCACACACACAAAGAAAATGTCTCCAAGCCCATGAGAAGATTTTCATACTGACGGTTTTACTGCTGGTCCCAATTCAACCGTGCGCTCTGCTGGAGCGCTCCTTGGTTAAATCAGACACAGAGAGACAGATGACAATCTATAAAGCACACATCCTAGAATAAAATGTCTACATGAGTCCATATAATAACATTTCCACAACACTTTGTTGCTTAACCACTAGATACAAAATATCACTTGAGTATGCAGAGAATCATTCAATGCCCATCATTCTCAATGTGATATCTGCCCGTGTTGGCCAGCCTAAAAGCTGCCTGTTGGACGGCTTTGTAAACGTTTTTGTTTGCAAACTAAACATCTGACTCATGAAAGTTGGCACCTAAGGCGTATTCACTTTTAAAACTGGCAATTTTCGCATCAGTGTCCTTGCGCCTTGCCTCTATTGTATGAATACAGCAATAGAGAAATAAACAAGACAGTGAATCAAACCCACACTATACATTCAGCTATATAATGGATTTTGACTGTCTTCCTAAATCGTAAGGACAAATTTCCTAATTAAAGTATATTCAATCTGCCTGCACTGCCAAGCTGCACCAGAGACCTTGTTTAATTTATCTGTGCTGCCAAGCTTCTCATCCTGAGACTAGCTTTCTTTTTTTTTGCATAAATTTTAGCAGCAAGTGCGTGTTCCACAATCCCTTTGACAGACTGCGTGCTCAGGTTGTGTATGTCTTTTCCACCGTGCAGTACAAATTAATGCTATTGTAACTCAGACCTTGGTTTTTTCTTTGCTTTGTTTTTAAACATGTTTGATGATGTTATCATTCAAAGAACCTGGCTAAAGTAAAGCTCCTTGTTATTTCTGGGGTGTTGCAATTATTGCCATGTGGAGTAGGCACGTTTGATGTTATTGAAGTCAGTGTGCTGGCTGTACCTTGTCAGATCTTAATAAAGAAACATTTTATGCATGATGTTTATGAAGAAATTAAAGATTAACCCAGGCAAACAGCTAGGTACACAGGTGACATACAGATAAGCAGGGCTTTTTTTCTCAGAGAATAGGTGCAGAACCTCACCCTTCCCGGCCCTCCCCATCCTCAACCCCCCAGTATTCCTCAAAGAAAGACGTAAAGCACTGCCAAATGATCTGCACATTGCACAAGAGGCACAGAGTACTGCTCTTAGTATTACATAACACACAGGGCACCAGAGTGTGTATTGTGTGGTTTTGAGGTATTTGTATCACACAGGGCACCAAAAAATATAAGCACAATGAGCAGTACTTCGATATCCCCTCCCAAAGTAACATCTATTGCTTACCTCTGTACCCCCTGTCCACAGCATCCCTCTTCTACCACACAGTCCACAGCTCCCCTCTTCTACCACACAGTCCACAGCTCCCCTCTTCTCCCACAGTCCACAGCTCCCCTCTTCTCCCACAGTCCACAGCTTCCCCTCTTCTCCCACAATCCACAGCTCCCCTCTTCTCCCACAGTCCACAGCTCCCCTCTTCTCCCACAATCCACAGCTCCCCTCTTCTCCCACAGTCCACAGCTTCCCTCTTCTCTCACAGTCCACAGCTCCCCTCTTCTCCCACAATCCACAGCTCCCCTCTTCTCCCACAGTCCACAGCTTCCCTCTTCTCTCACAGTCCACAGCTTCCCTCTTCTCCCACAATCCACAGCTCCCCTCTTCTCCCACAGTCCACAGTTCCCCTCTTCTCCCACACTCCACAGCTCCTCTCTTCTCCCACACTCCACAGCTCCTCTCTTCTCCCACACTCCACAGCTCCTCTCTTCTCCCACACTCCACAGCTTACCTCTTCTCCCACACTCCACAACTTACCTCTTCTCCCACACTCCACAGCTTACCTCTTCTCCCACACTCCACAGCTCCCCTCTTCTCCCACAGTCCACAGCTCCTCTCTTCTCCCACAGTCCACAGCTCCCCTCTTCTCCCACAGTCCACAGCTCCTCTCTTCTCCCACAGTCCACAGCTCCTCTCTTCTCCCACAGTCCACAGCTCCTCTCTTCTCCCACAGTCCACAGCTCCTCTCTTCTCCCACAGTCCACAGTTCCCCTCTTCTCACAGTCCACAGCTTCCCTCTTCTCCAACAGTCCATAGCTCCCCCCATCCTTTCCCACAGCTCCCCTCTTCTCCCACAGTCCACGGCTTCCCTCTTCTCCCACGGTCCACAGCTTCCCTCTTATCCTACAGCTCCCCTATTCTCCCCTCTTTTCCCACAGTCAACAGCTCCCCTCTTCTCCCCTCTTCTCCCACAGTCAACAGCTCCCCTCTTCTCACACAGTCAACAGCTCCCCTCTTCTCCCACACTCCACAGCTTCCCTCTTCTCCCACAGTCCACAGCTCCCCTCTTCTCCCACAGTCCACAGCTTCCCTCTTATCCTACAGCTCCCCTATTCTCCCCTCTTTTCCCACAGTCAACAGCTCCTCTCTTCTCCCCTCTTCTCCCACAGTCAACAGCTCCCCTCTTCTCGCACAGTCAACAGCTCCCCTCTTCTCCCACACTCCACAGCTTCCATCTTCTCTCACAGTCCACAGCTTCCATCTTCTCTCACAGTCCACAGCTCCCCTCTTCTCTCACAGTCCACAGCTTCCCTCTTCTCCCACACTCCACAGCTCCTCTCTTCTCCCACACTCCACAGCTCCTCTCTTCTCCCACACTCCACAGCTCCTCTCTTCTCCCACACTCCACAGCTCCTCTCTTCTCCCACACTCCACAGCTCCTCTCTTCTCCCACACTCCACAGCTTACCTCTTCTCCCACACTCCACAGCTTACCTCTTCTCCCACACTCCACAGCTTACCTCTTCTCCCACACTCCACAGCTTACCTCTTCTCCCACACTCCACAGCTCCCCTCTTCTCCCACACTCCACAGCTCCCCTCTTCTCCCACAGTCCACAGCTCCTCTCTTCTCCCACAGTCCACAGCTCCCCTCTTCTCCCACAGTCCACAGCTCCTCTCTTCTCCCACAGTCCACAGTTCCCCTCTTCTCACAGTCCACAGCTTCCCTCTTCTCCAACAGTCCATAGCTCCCCCCTCCTTTCCCACAGCTCCCCTCTTCTCCCACAGTCCACGGCTTCCCTCTTCTCCCACGGTCCACAGCTTCCCTCTTATCCTACAGCTCCCCTATTCTCCCCTCTTTTCCCACAGTCAACAGCTCCTCTCTTCTCCCCTCTTCTCCCACAGTCAACAGCTCCCCTCTTCTCGCACAGTCAACAGCTCCCCTCTTCTCCCACACTCCACAGCTTCCATCTTCTCTCACAGTCCACAGCTCCCCTCTTCTCCCACAGTCCACAGCTTCCCTCTTATCCTACAGCTCCCCTATTCTCCCCTCTTTTCCCACAGTCAACAGCTCCTCTCTTCTCCCCTCTTCTCCCACAGTCAACAGCTCCCCTCTTCTCGCACAGTCAACAGCTCCCCTCTTCTCCCACACTCCACAGCTTCCATCTTCTCTCACAGTCCACAGCTTCCATCTTCTCTCACAGTCCACAGCTCCCCTCTTCTCCCACACTCCACAGCTCCCCTCTTCTCCCACACTCCACAGCTCCCCTCTTCTCCCACAGTCCACAGCTCCCCTCTTCTCCCACAGTCAACAGCTCCCCTCTTCTCACACATCCCTTCCCTTCTCCCCTCTTCTCCCACAGTCCACAGCTCCCCTCTTTTCTCACAATCCACAGGTTCTACATTTGCCAAGTCAGAGCACAGTTCTATACCACTGTCCACAACTTAACTCCCCCCCCCCCCCCATCCAGAGCTTACACCCATAGCTGTGGATGGTGGACAGCTTACACAACCTGCTCTTCCCTACACAGCTCTCACTTTGCCCCTATTTTCCTTCACAGCTCTTACCCGTCTTGGCAAATCCCCTCACCCCCCAGCTGGCATGTCCGCATTACAGCTCCAAGCCTCTCCACTGTTGTATCTCTGCATAAGCACCCGCCCTCCTCCCTTTCTCCTAACAGCTCTCTCCCACCTGTTTACAGCTTCACAGGGCAGCAAGCAGGTGTGTAGAGGCTTTTTCTTTTCAACACTGAGCAGTCTCTGCCTACTGGACCTGTAGCACAAAGCGAGATCACTTCACTCAGTTCTGTGCTGCTAAGGTCTGACAGGCAGGGGCGGGGGCAGGGACTGGAGCCAGTTTCCGATGAACCACAGGAATGGAAATAAAATGCGGGTAGTTGTGGCATTGGGACTCTGGGTACCAACCAACAAATTCCCAGCCCTGCACAAGCCCTAGGTGCCTGGCAATAACACACAAAAGATGGTAGACGTGAGTAGTGCAAACACTTTCTCTACCATCTTCTGTGTTTAGTGACAGGTTGGAGAGAGAAGACAGGGCAGCCAGAGGTGGCAGAACGCCGTTCCGCTGCGTTCTAGCTGAATAAAGCCCTGCGTATAAAGAGTAAGCCAAAGGATTTGGATCCAGAGCCGGTGCTAGACTATGTTGCGCCCTAGGCAAGACCATCTACTTAGGGTTGCCACATCATTCCTTTAAACCCGAACACATATGAATTACACAGGTTCTGTGGCTGATTAAGGTGGTAATTAATCTCACTTGGTGCCTTATCTGCATTAAATTAGCCTCAGATCCTGTGTAATTCATATGTGTTTGGGTTTAAAGGGATAAGGTAGCAAGCCTACATCTAGCCACCTCATCCCTTTAAACCCAAACACATGAAATACACAGGTTCTGAGGCTAATTTAATGCAGATAAGGCAAAAGTGAGTTTAATTACCACCTTAATCGCCACAGGACCTGTGTAGTTAATATGTGTTTGGTTTTAAAGGGATGAAGTGGCAACCCTATTACACCCCCGCCCCCCAAAATAAAGATTGAATTCTCTTATCGTCGGTTTCAGACACATCAAAATTTCACTTTGCGTGCCTTTTCCCCTTTTATTATATTGTAAAATTATTATTATATCAGCAGTAAATATAATATATACAAAAGCAGCAGTCTTGTGTGATCCCCAATATTATACATCACTGATATATAATATTGGCGATCACACAAGACTGCTGCCTATGTATATATTTATTTACTGCTGATATTTATATAATATTAGGGATCACACAAGACTGCTGCCTTTGTATATATTATATTTACTGCCGATATATAACATTGGGGATAGGATCACACAAGACTGCTGCTTTGTATAAATATTACAATCTACTGTTGATATATTGGGGACACTGGTCTGGTCCCCATCTTTTCTCTCTTACCTTCTCTTCTCAACTCCGTGTGGGACAGACGGGGACAGACTGCAGTGGGCTCCTCTGCTCTGTTGTGGGTGGAAGGAGGAATTTATGTCACATTGAGGTGCGCCAGGCACAGCTCCTCATTGGCTGGAAGCACCTGGCACCTGTCCTGGCACACTGCTGGCAGCCAGGCAGAAGACTAATCCTTTTTGGGATCTGGATTGGCTGTTAACATCAACCAATCTGGGTCACGCTCGCTCACAGTCAGCACAGGTGACTGAGGTCCGCACACGTGCAGTGACATGACGACTGAGCAGCAGTATGCTGGAGGAGCCACTGAGTCTTGTGGTATAGAAAAAAACATGATCCACCAATCTGCGCAGAAAGGCTGGGCGCGGAGTCTTGGGAAGCCGGGCCAACATGCACCCTCCCTAGGCAACCCCCCCTTAGGTGGCAATGCGCCCTAGATGGCTGCCTAGTTTGCCTAGCGGGAGTGCCGACCCTGTTTGCATCTTTGTCTATCCAGTCCTGATATTTACACAGCACAAGAAGGTGGATGTTTCCACAGTGTTTATCAATAGAGTGATGTCTTCTTTCCATCCTTTTCTGTTGACCTGATAGTGAAAGAGTTTAAAGGACTTTTAAGGTCACCACCCCCCCCCCCCCCCTTTCGCACTCTACTATCTCCTACTAACTTTATGATTCTTGTAAACACATTTGCATGCAGCGCATTTGATTGGCTTCTAGACCTGCCCCTCCATTCTCCCATTTTTAGTGCTGCCATATAGGAGACTGCAAGAGACTTATAACAAGCCAAATTCAGATATTTAAACTAGCTATGAAAGCAAAATACAACATGGAACACACATCATAGATTAAGGGTGGAGTCCTTCCCTGGGTGCTCTGGTTCAAATGACCTCCGGACATTGAATTTGCAGCTCAAAGAAAGATGTAACCGGTGATTCCAGCATCCCATGAAAATCTTTATTTTCTACATGAAGGTCAAGATTGAAAACAGCTGACGCATTTCGACACAAAGTCTTGTTCACAGCATATTCACAAAGTAAATGACAGAACATTTATACTACATGCCTCATATGAGGAAGAGCAAAGTCAATAAAACAGTCAGTGTCATTTGACAGTTTTTTATTTTAATTTAATAATTGTTTTATTAACAATGTTCTTCCTCATATGAGGTATGTAGTATGTAGTATGAATGTGTTCTCCTCCCCTAGCTCCTTATGCAGATGAGAACAGAGGGTATGTGATCACTTTATAAATATATTTTTTCCCCTTTTTATAAGTGATCACATACCGTCTGTTCTCATCTGCATGTGAGGTATGTAGTATAAATGTTCTGTCATTCACTTTGTTAATATGCTGTGTGCTGAAATGCATTAGCCGTTTTAAATCTTGGCCTTCGTGTAGCGAAAGTTCGTTTCTTGGGATTCTGGAGTTGCTGGCTACAACTTTCTTGGTCCTATTTAACTTAGCTGCATTTAAAAATACATATGATGATTTAATAATAAGAAGAATATGTAAACCCAACATATCATATACTTGATATGTGCCTGCTATGCAATGTACTTATATGAAAAAGTACCTCTTTGTATTGCTTCCTTTATGTGAAATACCTGGTGTCTCTGATTTCATATTAAAAACTACCACATTACACACACACACACGCAGCTATTTACAGGGAAGATAAGTGTGCTGTGTTTCTCCTCCCCTGGCTCCTTATGCAGATGAGAACAGAAGGTATGTGATCACTAATAAAAAAGGGGAAAATATATATTTATAATTCTATCTATCTATCTATCTATACATATACACACAATTGTGCTCTTAATTTTACATACGCTTGCCGAATTTATGATTTCTTAGTCATTTTTCAGAGAATATGATTGATAGCTCATGTTTAGTGTTTGGCTGAAGCCAGTTATTATCAATCAACTGTGTTTACTTTTTTTTAAATCATAATGGCAACAGAAACTACCCAAATGACCCTGATCAAAAGTTTACATACGCTGGTGATTTTGGCCCTATACCATACACACAAGTTGACACAAAGGGGGTTGAATGGCTTTTAAAAAGGTAACCATCCTCACCTGTTATCTGTTTGCTTGTAATTAGTGTGATTGTATAAAGGGTCAATGAGTTTCTGGACTCCTGACAGACCCTTGCATCTTTCATCCAGTGCTGCACTGACAATTCTAGATTTTGAGTCATGGGGAAAGCAAAAAAATTGTCAAAGGATCTGCAGGAAAAGGTAGTTGAACTGTATAAAACAGGAAAGGGATATAAAAAGATATCGAAGTATTGAGAATGCTAATCAGCAGTGTTCAAACTCTAATCAAGAAGTGGAAAATGAGGAGTTCTGTTGAAACCAAACCACGGTCAGGTAGACCAACTAAAATTTCAGCCACAACTGCCATGAAAATTGTTCAGAATGCAAAGAAAAAACTCAAAATAACTTCCGGAGCAATACAGGACTCTCTGAAAACATGTGGTGTGGCTGTTTTAAGTTGCAAAATAAGGAGGTACTTGAAGAAAGTTGGGCTGCATGGTCGATTTGCCAGAAGAAAGCCATGGCTATGCAAATGCCACAAAGTTTCCCCTTAACAATATACCAAATAGCAGAGAGACAAGCCTCAAACCTTCTGGCACAAAGTCGTTTGGAGTGATAAGACCAAAATGTAGCTTTTTGGCCACAACCATAAAACGCTACATTTGGAGAGGAGTCAACAAGGTCTATGATGAAAGGTATGGAAGTGGATCACTGATGTTTTTGGGGATGTGTGAGCTACAAAGGCACAGGAAATTTGGTCAACATTGATATAACAGTGATCCAAAACACAAGGTCAAGTTGACCTGTCATTGGCTACAGCAGAATAAAGTGAAGGTTGGGGAGTGGCCATCTTAGTCTCCTGACCTCAATATCATTGAACCACTCTGGGGAGATCTCAAACATGCAGTTCATGCAAGACAGCCCAAGAATTTACAGGATCTGGGGACTTTTTGCAAAGAGGAATGGGCAGCTTTACCATCTGAGAAGATAAAGAGTCTCATCCACAAATACCACAGAAGACTTCAAGCTGTCATTGATGTTAAAGGGGCAATACACGATATTAAGAACTGGGGTATTTTAACTTTTGATCAGGGTCATTTGGGTAGTTTCTGTTGCCATTATGATTTACAGAGTAAACACAGTTGATTGATAATAAATGGCTTCAGCCAAACACTAACCATGAGTGAAAGAAAAGTTTTTGTGTTATCATTAATATTCTCTGAAAAATGGCCAAGAAATCATAAATTCTTGCAAGCTTACGAGCACAACTGCCTTTTATATATATATGTATATATATATATATATATATATATATATATATATATATATATATATATATATATATATATATATATATATATATATATATATATAAATAAATGTAGCACTGACCCCCGAAGGAGCTGCTGATTTTGGGCTTACCGTTACCTTCTTGACCTCGTCTCCGTCTAGGGTTTCCCATGGTAGATGGCCCAAAGAAATGTAGAAACTGATACTGAATCTTCTTTTGGGTTATTTATTTGAAGTAGAAACAGAATCTCTCAGTTTAGGGTAGAGGTTAGGAGGAAGTTCAGGTACTTTGGCCTGCCAAAAATGGAAAGTCTTTTATAGAAGAAATCCAGAGAATAACCGTTTCACAGCTGGATTTTCACAACCCCCGGATAGACCTCCTCTCACTAGGCCTAGCAGCCGGTAGGGTGTTAAGTAAAGTAAAGTCTCTGCCACAGACTTGAGCGTAGCATACTTGAGAAAAAGTCTCTGTCACAGACTTGAGCGTAACTGAGGGACATAGACAAATTTATAGAGCTATCATACGGTACCAGTATCTCTCAGTCGGTCCGGCGATACCGTATGAGTGTAGATCCATGAAGTGTCCTTCAACTGAGCCTCCAGGCTCCTTCAGAGAAGCCAGCCTTGCACATGGCCTTCTCCTGAAGAGTCCTCCCCTGGATGCTTCTCCAGTTGCTGGGCCTCTCCTTAGATGAGACAGCACCGGACCACCCTTGACTCAACATGCCCCGATATCCATTCAGGCCTGTCCCTACAGTTGCTTTGCCTCTGGCTATCCAGCCCCGAGACTTGGAAATGCATGGAACCGCACCCCAGGCCAGGAGGGCCATGGGGGCTGGTCAGGGGGGACCAGTACCCAACAGACAGAAAAATCTTCTGGACCGGAACCCCATAGCACGTGTTGTCAGTACTTTAAATACCACCTCCCAGAATGCACAGCAGGAGAACACTCCCACTGGGCTGGTTCCGAGAAAAACGTGGCACTCAATACACCCAGCTAAACTGCATTCTCACACTTGCCGGCGGTGACAGCGACACCTGCGGCCAAGGAGAACCCAGTGCAACCCAGCTCTACTGGTACTGTAATCATAATTTAGTGAAAATAGCCCTAAAACCCAACTGTGGTTTCAGGAATATTAACTTTCAAAAACATATAGCGCATGCTTGTCAGGAGCCAGCGCTATATATATATATATATATATATATATATATATATATATATATATATATAAAAATAAATATTAATTTATATTAGATATATGAGTACACCCCCACATTTTTGTAAATATTTTATTCTATCTTTTCATGTGACAATTCGACTGTAGGCAAGACACACTTGTCGTTGTACTCCTCACCTGGTTGCTGCCACACACGCTTGACACCATCTGAACCAAATATGTTTATCTTGGTCTCATCAGACCACAAGACATGGTTCCAGTAATCCATGTCCTTAGTCTGCTTGTCTTCAGCAAACTGTTTGTGGGCTTTCTTGTGCATCATCTTTAAAAGACAAAAACAAACAGAGCAGCGCTTCCAGAAAAAACTGTAAATAAAATAACGTTCAAAATTATATAGTCATTTATTGAATGCTCTAAAAGATGGTATAAAAAAATTGTCAATATGACAGGTAATCATAGCGTGGTACACCAGTCATCAAATAAAATAGGACACTTCAACATATATTCTATACGATACCGCCAAATCACTGAGGGTTTATGTCATTCACTGGTTCCAATGTCCTGTGTGTGCCAATCACGCAGAGTGTACAATAAGATATAGTACCAACATCAGGCATTTCACCAGGTAAAACCTTCTGGGTGTAAGCCCTTATAGCCCACTGTGTAATGTACACTATAAACCTATATCCGATCCTAAGATTGCTTTAGCAAAGTGAAGTCTGGGATAATACCGGCAATCCAAATGACGCTCGATGGATCAGGACACTACCGAACGCTGCTCCAAAGCACACTAGGAACTCAACCCGCTGGAAACTCGTGTCGGGGACCGGAAGTCTCGGTCTGTAGGAGCCAGGAAACCCAGAAAGGCGGAAGTGAAGGGCTGAATCGCAATGCTTCAAGTTGTCATAACAACGGTGACTAACATGTTTTGCGCAGAACTACAAGTCCCATCATGCTTCTACCTGAGGGAGTCATGCTTGTAACTGTCAGCCTTGCAATGCCTCATGGGACTCGTATTCAGGGCTGGATTTTTGACACCCCAGGCAAAACCTAATTTTGCCGCCCCCCTGGCTCCACCCCTGAATCCACCCCCTTTACCCGAGCATCAGTGTGACAGAAGCCAGCACTAGAGGAAGCATGTAGCTGCAGTAGAGAGCACTGATTATAGAGGCACACAGGGGATGTTTGCTTTCGTTCCATTAAGACATGTCCTCTAGTGCTGCGCCTCTATAAAGACACTACAGAGCAGCTGCCAGAGTAACATGCAGCAGAGGCCTCCCCTAAGCCCCCTAGATATGTACACTTTATCCCAGCAGCGCCCACTAGAGGTATAACATTTATTTCAGAGGTATTTATAATACAGCACTGAAAACGGAGAGTAGGTAGACCATAAGCCTGGCGCCCTAGGCAGCAGTTTGCCTAGTGGTAGCACCAGCCCTGCTCGTAGTTTTGCAACAGCTGGAGGGCTTCCAGTTTGAGACCCCTGCTCTAGAAGTCAGGGGAATGCAATCAAACCTGTGAGATCCAGAACAGCCTAAAGAAATCAACAGCTGCTCCAATGATTTCAGCAAAAAGCACTACTTTACCCAATATCCTAGCAGCCTGTCTAGGAGGGTGCTACATACCGTATATATGCCTGGAGTTCAGTTTTTAAGGCTATCAGGGTGAAAATGTCAATACATTTACATAATATTGGGTTGGGTTTTAATGTGGCATATCAACTCAAGAACAAAAATGTTAAAGGAGAAGTCCAGTCTGAGCTTTTTAGGCTGGGCTTCTCCTTTGGGTCACAGGACAGAGTGCAATTCGTTTTGCACTCCTATGACCCATTTTCAGCGGAGATTGGTCTGAAGTCCGCTCTTTGCTGATGTCACTGCCATAAATTAAGGCAGCGCATCATCCCAACTTCCCAGGTCTGGATCCGCCAGCTGCCTTGATTGATGGCAGTCTCAGCGAGTCACTGAGACGGCCGCTCCCCTCCCTTCCACAGCTCAGTGCTCCAGTGAGTCTGGAGGAGCAGAGAGGAGAGATGCTGACACATTCAGCAGTTCTATTCTCGGGATCTGTGAAAACCGAGCCATTGGCAGTGTTCGATGGCTTGGTTCCCAGTGCAGAGATGGCGGGGGATAGCTGTAGCATCTGTCTGATGCTGCATCCACATAGGCAAGTATGCATAAAAAAAAACCAACCCATACTTCTCTTTTAAACTTCTGGGTTACTCTTTAAAGAGATAAGATCTCTGTAGATATGTTTAAACTTTTGCACTTTGATTTATCATTGCAAGAAATATTACAGGAGTTGATGTCATAAAGACAAACTGGTTAGTGCAGATAAAGGAAAAAGAACCTTTACAAACCCACTCAACCTTATAAATAGACAAAGACAGAGGTAAACAAACTTTTTGTTGAATCCTAATACCCTTTTAGTGAAATGTTACGAGCAAAATCCTACACTGTTGAAGGCATCTATTCATTACTAGTAAAATCAAGTGTTTTAAGTGAAGCAACTGAATTGGAAATACAGTAGCCCCTCACCCGACATTCCTCCATTGAAAAATTGAAGGAGCTGTGTGGAAAATTGTTGGCTGAACAGCAGTTGCATCCAATCAGATGCATCTTCTGTCTCAGTATTCTGACAGCTGGCAGGGCCAGCTGTTAACATACAATGGCCTCAATGGGAAAACCATCCATGCTGTGTAGCATGGAAGGAGAAATCGATTCAAATTTTTCCATATCCAGATTATCCTTGATTGTCTGCATACTCAACAGTGACTGTATCTGCTTTAATGTAGTCATTGTTCGGCAGACATTTGTCCCCGCTTCCCCCCAGCCCCCCCTATACTCACCTAATCCCCATCTCAATCCAGTGATGTGCATGTCCGGTTGCCTCCGGCTGGGGGATTAAATAGTTCAGTCCCCACAGCTTATAGATCTTCTTTTTACGTTGAAATACTGCACTATATATCTTTGTGGCTGATCTGTATACCACGGTCACATGATAAACTGCAGAGTATGCCCGAGTGCTGAGTGTTCAGGTAGGAGGAGATTTCCATCACACCCTGTGTCCTCATGCTGTTACAGGAGGCAGGTCATCCATGAATCAAGATGTGGCATCCCACCAACCATGATCGTTTTTAGTTACTAGGCATAGAGGAGGAGGGAGGGACTGGGCTGTCATTTAGGATCTGTATACACGCCCAAATGTGTGATGTAATACCATGTGACCCGAACAGCTCAGCTCAACAAGGAAATGTTCTCTCCAGCAATAGAGATCAAACTGAGCATGTGCAGCAGGACTACTCTCACTGTCTTGTCTGGACTTGCCCAGAGGGACCCTGCAGGAGGGGGAGGATCTGTGCATACAAGATCAAAGAGCCTTTTTACACAATGCAGAGGATTAACCCCTTAAGTTCCACAGTGAGTATAACAAGCATGCTATTCTACAAATACAGACAGATTTTACTGTTTTGTGGGTTTAGTAATATTTTTAATATAATATATTAATATATTAATATCACTTTACCACTTCTGCTCTCACAAGGATAGAATATAAGTAAATAAGTAATCTAGGAGAAGCAAGACTACACAGTCATGATCATTATTGGCTGGTTCTTTGGTCCTGCTAAATAGGAGGGTAAATATAAATCATAAATAAGTGCGCACAACTACAATATGTTGAAGTATATTCCGGTTAAAAGCCAAATTGTGACATCTATTGATTTTTTTCAATATAATTGCCTAAAAGTGAAATAGACCTCTTAAAACAGGGACTGTATTGTTGGAAAGGTCAGGCATATAATTGCAGTAGAATATAAAATAAATCGTGATTTTTTTATTTTTATTTTATTTATTTATTTTAGGCTATGATGGACTGGAGTTGATGTCTAAGTATAGAGGTTTTCAGTCAGCCTGGATTTTTTTCATTTTTTATATATACACACACAATATAGAACCATTGAATCTATAATATAATATAGAGCAATATTAAAACTGAAACGGTTTCTTATGCTGCTTTAATTAACTTACCTTAGTTCTATAACCTGTACGTTCATTTTAGCTGGTTTATGAAAACTCCTGGAAGGCATGCGGATCTACACTTTAATTAGATTTTACTTTCAGTGATTGCTCAATACTTTTGTATTGGAGGACATTAGGATTTTTGATGCAGACTGCTGATGAACCAAAAGCATTAAAGTGCATGGTCTATGCACATCCTTTTTGAAACTTAAATTGAAATTAATTCACATATTATGCTCTCAGTCTTCTCATCATGGCAATTATCTACCATTGCTACTCCCATACAAACCTGATTAATTATTTATTTAGTTCTCATATCGGCTAGGCTTTGAATTTAAATGACCATTTAGACCTATATTATGCCTGGCAGCATCTTCACTTTAGAATATTTGAATTTTACGATTATAAAAAAAAAAAAAAAAAACACTGTACAATAAGAGTTTACATTTTCAATGTGTATTCATTTCTCCTTAAGAATTTGTAATATCTTCATCACCTAGGAATTTACAATTTTAGGCCTCCTACAGATGAACATCACAAACAAAAATGTCCCAGCACACTTACTAGCTAACCTGAAAAACACACCAAAATGACCTTGTCTAACAATGCACATTAAAAATAGATGGATTTGCTGCACACATTTGCAAATATATGTGGAAGCCTCAATGCCCAGTCAAGGTTCCTCTGTATACTGCGGGTCTAACTCTATACTTTGGAGGGTCTCCAAGTTGGAGCATATATAGCAGTGGATAAATTGAGGGAATGTTTGCCTGGAGAGAGCCTACTCCTCCTTACCCACTTAACAACCGTGCCATAGCCGAATGATGGCTACAGCTCGATAAATCTGAGAGGGCGTACATTGACATCCTCCCAGAATCGCGCACCCAGGAATATCTGAGCGCCGGGTCCTGAGGATCACAGTAAATAGCTGCTGACAGAGGCCATTTATCACATGATCACTCCGTCAAATGACGGAGCGATCACTTGTAAACAAACCGGCGTCATGTCCGGTTCCTCTCTCCCCTCTCTGTACCAATCGGAACAGTACGAGGGTAAAGGGGAGAGAATGGGTGCAGCAAAGCTGTAGGCTGGATGTGTAGTGCCCACAGCGCTGCTCTGTGACAATTTGGGGACTCAGCCATCCATCCATCAAGGCTCAGCCATCCCATGCATGCCATCCATACTCAGCCATCCCATGCATGCTATCCATGTTCAGCCATCCCATGCATGCCAGCCGTACTCAGCCATACCCATTCATACTCAGTCATCCTATTCATACCCAGCCATATTCATTCATAGTTTCATACTCATTCATGCTCAGTTATTCCATGCATGCCATCCATACTCAGCCATCTAATACATGCCAGCCATCCCCAGCAATACTTAGCCATCCCATCCACGGCTCATCCATCCCCATTAATGCTCATTCATGCCACATCAGTTCTCATCCATGCCACATCCATACCACTAAAGTGCCTCACAAAAGTGTAATAGGTAGTCAAATTTGATTTGAAATGTATGCCCCTAGAGCACCTGATAGTGCTCCCTGCATGTTGGGCCTTTGTATTTGGCCAGGCTGTGGAAGAGTCTCCCACATTTGGTATCACTCAGGAGGAGTAACAAAAAACTATTTGGGGTGTAATTTTTGGTTTGTACATGCTGTGTGTTAGAAATATTGTATAAATGGACAACTTTGTGTAAAAAAACAAAGAGTTTTCATTTTCTTTCCACATTTTCCAAAAACTTGTAGAAAAGAATGACATGCTCAAAAGACTCATTATGCCTCATATATTATAGGTTGGGGTGTTTTCTTTCCAAAATGGGGTCATATTTTGAGCGTTTCCATTGTCCTGGTGCTCCGGCACCATCAAAAGTGTAAGGCCGCGTACACACGGGCGGACTGTTCGCCCAACCTTGTTCGGCAAACAGTTTCATCAAACAGTCCGCTCAAAATTTGCATGAGCGGACTTGCCCACACACGAGCGGACTGTTTGACGAACAAGGTTGGGCAAACAGTTCGCTCAACTTTTGAAATGAACGGACTCGCCCACGTAAGGCGGAGGCAAATCCGCCCATTTCGAGCGCGTGTACAGGTAGGCGGGGCCCGCGAAGGAGACGTCGCGGGCTCCGCCGCCTGTAATGGGCTTAAAGGGGAACCCCAACGCCGAAAAAAATCGGCGTGGGGGTTCCCCCCAAGTCCACACCAGACCCTTGTCCGAGCACGCTACCCGGCCGGCCAGGAAAGGGGGGCGAGCGAGCGCGCCCCCCCTCCTGAGCCGTACCAGGCCGCGTGCCCTCAACATGGGGGGTGCCTTGGGGAAGGGAGGGCCGCGCGGCCCCCCCACCCCAAAGCACCTTGTCCCCATGTTGATGAGGACAAGGGCCTCTTCCCGACAACCCTGGCCGTTGGTTGTCGGGGTCTGCGGGCGGGGGGCTTATCGGAATCCGGGAGCCCCCTTTAAGAAGGGGGCCCCCGGATACCGGCCCCCCATATAAGTGACCGCACAGCGCGGCTCTGGCATTCCGGCCGGAGAGCTCGTCGAGTCAACATCTCCAGGAGAAGAAGAAGAACAAGAAGAAGAACAAGAACGGAAGGCGGCGGCGGCGACAGAAGACCGGGCCACCGCCTGTAAAAGAGCTACAAGAAGGCGCGGTGGCCCGGCAGAAGAACCGAAGGCGGCGACAGAAGAACGGAAGACGGCGACAGAAGACCGGGCCACCGGACCAGGCGCGGTGGCCCGGCAGAAGAACCTGTAATGGGCTTAAAGGGGAACCCCAACGCCGAAAAAAATCGGCGTGGGGGTTCCCCCCAAGTCCACACCAGACCCTTGTCCGAGCACGCTACCCGGCCGGCCAGGAAAGGGGGGCGAGCGAGCGCGCCCCCCCTCCTGAGCCGTACCAGGCCGCGTGCCCTCAACATGGGGGGTGCCTTGGGGAAGGGGGGGCCGCGCGGCCCCCCCACCCCAAAGCACCTTGTCCCCATGTTGATGAGGACAAGGGCCTCTTCCCGACAACCCTGGCCGTTGGTTGTCGGGGTCTGCGGGCGGGGGGCTTATCGGAATCCGGGAGCCCCCTTTAAGAAGGGGGCCCCCGGATACCGGCCCCCCACCCTATGTGAATGAGTATGGGGTACAATGTACCCCTACCCATTCACCTGTGAACTAAAGTACAATAAAAAACACAACACAGAGAAAAAATATTTTATTGCACAGCTCCGGGGGTCTTCCGTCTTCGGGGGTCTTCTCGCCGGACTCCTCCGCTATGTGTGTGTAGCTCTTTTGCTAGCGGAGGAGTCCGGCTTTCTTCCTCCCCGCCGCCGGCCTCTTCTCCCGACTTCGGGGGTCTTGTCCCCCTCTTCGGTTCTTCTGCCGGGCCACCGCGCCTGGTCCGGTGGCCCGGTCTTCTGTCGCCGTCTTCCGTTCTTCTGTCGCCGCCTTCGGTTCTTCTGCCGGGCCACCGCGCCTTCTTGTAGCTCTTTTACAGGCGGTGGCCCGGTCTTCTGTCGCCGCCGCCTCCTTCCGTTCTTGTTCTTCTTCTTCTCCTGGAGATGTTGACTCGACGAGCTCTCCGGCCGGAATGCCAGGGACACGCTCCGCTGCCACTTATATAGTGACAATGGGGCGGTGTCACATGGTATATGTCACATGGGTTGGTCACATGGGTTGATGTCACATGGAGACTATGACATCGTAAGGGGGCGGGGTCACCATGTGACCAACCCATGTGACATATACCATGTGACACCGCCCCATTGTCACTATATAAGTGACCGCACAGCGCGGCTCTGGCATTCCGGCCGGAGAGCTCGTCGAGTCAACATCTCCAGGAGAAGAAGAAGAACAAGAAGAAGAACAAGAACGGAAGGCGGCGGCGGCGACAGAAGACCGGGCCACCGCCTGTAAAAGAGCTACAAGAAGGCGCGGTGGCCCGGCAGAAGAACCGAAGGCGGCGACAGAAGAACGGAAGACGGCGACAGAAGACCGGGCCACCGGACCAGGCGCGGTGGCCCGGCAGAAGAACCGAAGAGGGGGACAAGACCCCCGAAGTCGGGAGAAGAGGCCGGCGGCGGGGAGGAAGAAAGCCGGACTCCTCCGCTAGCAAAAGAGCTACACACACATAGCGGAGGAGTCCGGCGAGAAGACCCCCGAAGACGGAAGACCCCCGGAGCTGTGCAATAAAATATTTTTTCTCTGTGTTGTGTTTTTTATTGTACTTTAGTTCACAGGTGAATGGGTAGGGGTACATTGTACCCCATACTCATTCACATAGGGTGGGGGGCCGGTATCCGGGGGCCCCCTTCTTAAAGGGGGCTCCCGGATTCCGATAAGCCCCCCGCCCGCAGACCCCGACAACCAACGGCCAGGGTTGTCGGGAAGAGGCCCTTGTCCTCATCAACATGGGGACAAGGTGCTTTGGGGTGGGGGGGCCGCGCGGCCCCCCCTTCCCCAAGGCACCCCCCATGTTGAGGGCACGCGGCCTGGTACGGCTCAGGAGGGGGGGCGCGCTCGCTCGCCCCCCTTTCCTGGCCGGCCGGGTAGCGTGCTCGGACAAGGGTCTGGTGTGGACTTGGGGGGAACCCCCACGCCGATTTTTTTCGGCGTTGGGGTTCCCCTTTAAGCCCATTCCAGGCGGCGGAGCCCGCGACGTCTCCTTCGCGGGCCCCGCCTACCTGTACACGCGCTCGAAATGGGCGGACTTTCCGAGCGGGAACAGTCCGCTCATTTCGAAAGTACAGCGGACAAGCCCACACACGGGCGGACTGTTCGCTCAAACACAGTTTCAGCGGACAGTTTTTCGGAATTTCCGAAAGACTTTGTCCGTCCAACTGTCCGCTGAAACTGTCCGCTGAAAGCCCACACACGAGCGGACTGTCCGCCCAAACACTGTTCAGCGGACAAGGTTGGGCGAACAGTCCGCCCGTGTGTACGCGGCCTAAGAGGTAGTCAAGAAATGATATGTGTAATTTATGCCCCTAGAATGCCTGATGGTGCTCCCTGCTTGTTGGGCCTCTGTATGTGGCCATGGTGTGTAAAAGACTCACATACGTGGTATCGCCATACTCAGGAGGAGTAGTAGAATGTGTTTGGGGGTGTAACTTGTGGTATGCATATGCTGTTTGTGAGAAATAACCTGCTAATATGACAATTTTGTGAAAACAAAAAAGAAAAAAAAAATCTTGATTTTGAAAAGAATTATGGGAAAAACTACAACTTCAAACAACTCACCATGCATCTTACTAAATATCCTGGAATGTCTACTTTCCAAAAAAGGGTAATTTGGGGGATATTTGTACTTTCCTGGCTTGTTATGGTCTGAAGAAATGAGATAGGCCGTCAGTACTTCAGGTGTGATCAATTTTCAGAGATTGTCACCATAGCTTGTGGACTCTATAACTTTCATGCAGACTAAATAATATATACCGATTTGGGTTATTTTTACCAAAGATATGTAGCAGTATAAATTTTGGCCAAAAATTTATGAAGAAAAATTACCAATTTGCTAAATTTTATAACAGAAACAAAGAAAAATGCATTTTTTACAGAATTTTCAGTCTTTTTGCATTTATAGTGCAAAAAATAAAAAAACCAGCTGTGATTAAATACCACCAAAAGAAAGCTTTATTTGTGTGAAAAAAAGGACAACAATTTCAAATGGGCACAGTGTTGCATGACTGAGTAATTGTTATGCAAAATGTGAGAGCGCTGAAAGCTGAACATTGGATTGGTTAGGAAGGGGGTTAAAAGCGTAGCCTTACAGCTTCACACCGGGAACCCTACTGCGCATGCGTGAGGCTCTGCTTTGCTATCCTATTGGCCCAGCAGCGGGGGAAGGAGGAGGGAGCCGAGCGGTGACATCAAGGGCCGTGGTGCAAGCTCCCAGAAGTGGGGACAGGATACCTGTGAAAGACAGGTATCCTCTCACCCCTCCCCCTGAAAGGTGCAAAATGTGGCACCGGAGGAGGAGAAATCAGATGAGCGGAAGTTCCACTTTTGGGTGGAACTCCCTGTGACAGACCTAGCCGGGACAGAGGCTTTTGGAGAGGATTGAATGCTGGCCTCTTACATTTTGATTATGGGCCCTGGATTTTAAGGGAACAATACTCTTTGCAAGGTGAATGAGAAATCCAGTCTAATTTGTACTAATAGGACTCAATCTTGTATATATTGTATATTGTCTCATTTTGTTGTGAACTCTTTGCTGTGATCGTTTGGGGTGTGGCTGTATTCCAATATTCTGTTGTGTCTGTTGGCATTGGATATTATGGGATGCTTATCTCTATGGAGGGAGGGGAGGATTCCTCCAGCAGCCCCCCTGCTAGGACTGTTTACTGATGAGAAGTTAAACACACCTGACCTGTGTGTCCATTGTCATTGGACAGTTTAACCCTGTTTTCCAAGGGTGGGGGGGAAGAGTTTTGAAGTGGGATCTGTATAACATGTGCTTGAATAAATGAGTCTGTTGGTTTTTACCCTACACTGAGGTGTTGTTTGGTGACTGAGGGGCTGGAGAGTCTGGGATGGTGCTGGATCTGAACAGAGGAAGCATTGACAGCGGACCTAGTTCTGTTTGAGGACAGAGGGTTCATTACACTCCGCTTTAAGTTTCCAGTGGGTAAGTGTTTAAAGGTACAGGGACACATTGGATGCACAGCAGGAGCACAATGGCAGCTTACTGCAAAGTCTAGTTATACATTGGGGTGTTTGCCATATTTTTGTATATCTCCTATAGATGGACACCAACTTCTGTCCTGAGATCCTCAATAACAAATTCCTGTTCACTTTGAATACATGTACAGAATGAAATATGTAGACAGTAAACATGCAAAACCCTCACTAGACCCCACCTGTTTGAACAACTTAAGATCCATCTCCCTGCTCCCATTTGCCTCCAAGCTCATTGAACGCCTTGTCCATGACCAAATGAGTCGCTACCTCATGGACAACAACCTTCTCGACCCCCCTAAAGTCTGGCTTCCGCCCACAACATTCTACTGAAACTGCCCTACTAAAACTCACCAATGACCTACTAACTGCTAAAACCAACAGCCACTACTCCATACTCATACCTTTAGACCTCTCTGCTGCCTTTAACACCGTTGGCCACCTGATCCTCCTCAGCAAATTATACTCCCTTGGCCTCCGCGAAGCTGCTTTATCCTCGTTCTCCTCTTACCCATCTCAGCGCACTTTCAGTGTCCCTTACAACTCCATCTCCTCCGCTCCCCTTCCTCTTTCTGTTGGGGTACCCCAAGGTTCCGTCCTTGGGTCCCTCCTATTCTTGCTCTATACCTCCTCCCTGGGCCAGTTGATAACCTCCCATGGTTTCCAATACCACCTGTATGCAGACGAAACCCATATCTATCTCTCCACACCTCAACTCACCCCCTCAATCTCCTCACAGATCTCAAACCTACTGAATGACATCAGTATGGATGGCACACCACTTGCTCAAACTCAATCTTTCTAAAACCGAGCTTGTTATATTTCCTCCTTCACGATCCCCCCCCCCCCCCCCCCCGTGACTTCCCTATTAATATCAACAACACAACCATTGGTCCCTCCACACATGCCAGGGTCCTGGGTTTAATCCTTGACTCTGACCTCTCCTTCAGTCACCATATCCAATCACTGGGTAAATCCTGCCGCCTTCACCTCCGCAATTTCTCCAGAATTTGACCCTTCCTGACTGATGGCATCACAAAGCAACTTGTTCACTCCTTGATTATTTCCTGCCTTGACTACTGCAACTCTCGCTTTCCCCCCTTCAGTCTATTATGAATGCTGCTGCTAGACTAATGCACCTCACTAATCGATCCGTGACTGCCGCCCCTCTCTGCAAATCCCTTCACTGGCTTCCCCTGCCCCACCGTGTAAAATTCAAAATGCTAACCATAACATACAAAGCCATCCACAACATCGCCCCCATCTACAGCACCAACCTCATCTGCAGATATCGCCCAAATCGTCCCCTCCACTCCTCCTAGGACCTCCTGCTTTCTAGTTCCCTTGTTACCTCCTCCCATGCTAGTCTTCAAGACTTCTCCAGAGCCTCTCCCATCCTCTGGAACTCCCTGCCCCAGTCTGTCCGATCAGCCCCTACCCTGTCCACCTTTAGGAGATCCATGAAAACTCATTTATTCAGGTAAGCCTATCCCACAACGACCTAACAACTGTCCCTGAGCCACCCCCACATCAAATCATTCTCTGCAGCTATTGCCTTTTGTACCATCACCCCCTCCCTTTAGGATGTAAGCTCTACGAGCAGGGCCCTCCTGTACCTTTTGTATTGAACTGTACTGTAATTGTGTTGTCCCCCCTATACATTGTAAACTGATGCGTAAACTGTTGGCGCTATATAAATTGTGTATAATAATAATAATGCATTTCCTTTTCACATGATTGCATAATTCAAGTGAACACAGTTTATTGAGTGAAGATTCTCAACTCCTTTAGTAAACCAGTCTCAGTGTTTCTACACTGAAACCTAAAGCATGGTTGTCAGTTCTTCCCGAGTTCTTCCTCCTAGGCCACAGAACATCTCATCCTTATGTTATAGCGATAAAGAATGGGGGAGATGTTCTCTAGTGTAACAGTTTTATTTATTTTTTTTATTTTGCCCATACATGCACTTTAAAGTGTTACTAAACCCAGGAGCCGGCATTCACTATATCTGGCATCCCACAGTACACAGAATATGTAAATGCATTATTGTAGTAAATATAAACTGCTATATACCTTTTCTCATGAGCAGTATATAGCAGTATTATGACTTCTATGAGTGTCAGATTAAAGCTTGTAGGAGGAGTTTTCATTCTAAACTTGACTGTTCTATGAGACTGCAGGACCCCTGACCCTCTGTCTCGACAGTGCTGATTGGCCATTTACTAATCACATGCACCCTCCCAAGGAGAAATAAAATCTAGCAAAACACACCAAACTGAGCATGTGCCCCCAAGGCTCTGTTCTATCAGGAGATGGATTGGGGTCTGTGGAAAAAGGGAAGGATCAGTAGAGACAGGATCAAACAGTCTTTTTACACAATGTGGAGAGGATTAACTCCTTAGACTCCATTCACACCTATACAGTTTGCTTTTAAGAGTTTCTGCAGTGCTTTTTGCTGTGCTTTCCACATGTTTGGACACGCGTTTTTGATGTGTTTTGCATTATTGATTCTTTTTATTTCACTGATTTGTTGTTGGGCAGATTAAATAAGGCTTCAAAAAATGCACTAAAAATACAAACAAACTGCATGCTTTTCTGCAGCGTCTCCATTGAAGTCTATAGCAGTGGTCATCAACCCTGTCCCCAGGGCCCACTAACAGGCCAGGTTTATCATTTGCTGCTCAGTGATTGCAGTATTCTAGCCTGCATCTCCCCAAGGTAATACATAATACCTGGCCTGTTAGTGGGCTCTGAGCACAGGGTTGATGAGACCACTGGTCTATAGAACCAAAAAAACAGCGTTTCACATTTTAACCACTTGCCGACCGCCGCACGACGATGTACGTCGACAGAATGGCACGGGCAGGCATATGGGCGTACATATACGTCCCTGCCTTCCCACGGGTGGGGGGCCCGACCGGTGCCAGCGGCGGTCGGATTCTGTGCAGGAGCGATCCGGGATGAGGGGGCGGCCATTCATTCATGGCCACCCCCTCGCGATCGCTCCTGACGAATGGAATTGCAGCATGACATCACTTCCTCTCCTGTAATGTAAACACAGGCAGAGGAAGTGATGTAATCTCTCCTCCGTGTCGGTATTTTTCGTTCCGGCACCGAGGAGAGAGGATCAGTGAGTTGCACAAACACTACACTATACAGTAGAACACGCCAGGCACACTTTCACCCCCCCTTCACCCCCCGATCACCCCCCCAATCACCCCTGCACCCCCAGTCACAGTGACACCAATTGCATTTTATTTTATTTTTTTATTATTGCATTGGTGTCATTTGTGACTGCAATAACTGTTAGGGCAGTTAGGGTTAGCCCCCTTTAGCTCTATGGTACCCCCCTAACCCCCCCAATAAAGGTTTAACCCCGTGATCACCCCCCGTCGCCAGTGTCACTAAGGCTGGGTTCACATTGCAGCAGTTTATGAGAACGGATGTGATTCGCACCGCACTGCAGTGCAAATCACATCCGATCTCTGTGCGATGCGAGTTCAGCCATACAGATAGTATGGCTGAATTTGCATTGCACCCGCCGCAAACTCGCACGGGACCCTTTTTTTGGTCCGCAGCAGAATCGGATCGCATGGGTGTTCACACCATGCGATCCGATTCCTGTCCGAGTTTGCAGATCGCACTGCGATATGCGAACTGATCTGGGGGTGTCATTAACATTTCACTGACACTCCCTGCAGTTCGCATAGGGCAGTGTGAACTGCCGCCGGGAGGCATGCGATGCGGGAACCCGCCGCGGATTTGCGGCGTTCCCGCATCGCTCCAGTATGAACCAAGCCTAATAAGCGATCGTTTTTCTGATCGCTGTATTAGTGTCACAGGTGACGCTAGTTAGGCAGGTAGGTATTTAGGTTCGCCGCAGCTTTTTATAGCACCAGGGACCCCCATATACTACCGCATAAAGCCCCCTGATTGCCCCCTAGTTAACCCTTTCACCAGTGATCACCATATAACTGTTACAGGTGACGCTGGTTGATTAGTTATTTTTTTATAGTTTCAGGGCACCCGCCATTTATTACCTAATAAAGGTTTAACCCCGGCGGGTGATATAAGTTTGAGGGTCAGATAAGGTCTGCGTCGCCCCAGGCAGCGTCAGGTTAGTGCCAGTACCGCTAACACCCACGGGCAAAGCATACACCTCCCTTAATAATATAGTATCTGATCAGATCTATATTAGCGTCGCCAGCAGTTTAGGTTTCCCAAAACGCATTGTTAGCGGGATCAGCCCAGATACCTGCTAGCACCTGCGTTTAGCCCCTCCGCCAAGCCCAGCCCAGCCCACCCAAGTGCAGTATCGATCGATCACTGTCACTTACAAAACACAACACACATAACTGCAGCGTTCGCAGAGTCAGGCCTGATCCCTGTGATCGCTAACAGTTTTTTTTTGTAGCGTTTTGATACAGTCGCTGACAGCCTAGGTGCTTTTTTACCTGTGAGTCTCACTAGTGTACCCCTAAATTTAGGGGTGTCTACTTTCCAAAATGGGGTCATTTGGGGGGGGGGGGTTTGTGTTATTTTGGCATTTTATGGCCTTCAAAACTGCGATAGGTAGTGAGGAGTGAAATCAAAAATTTACACCCTTAGAAATCCTGAAGGCGGTGCTTGGTTTTCGGTGCCCCGTACCTGGCTAGGTTCCCAAAAAGTCCCACACATGTGGTATCCCCGTACTCAGGAGAAGCAGCAGAATTTATTTTGGGTGTCATTTCACATATGCCCATGGCATGTGTGAGCAATATATCATTTAGGGACAACTTTGTGAAAAAAAAAAAAAGTTTGTAATATTCCCGCAACTTGTGGCAAAATATAAAATATTCCATGGACTCAACATGCCTCTCAGCAAATAGCTTGGGGTGTCTACTTTCCAAAATGGGGTCATTTGGGGGGGTTTTGTGCCATCTTGGCATTTTATGGCCTTCAAAACTGTAATAGGTGGTGAGGAGTGAAATCAAAAATTTACGCCCTTAGAAAGCCTGAAGGCGGTTTTTGGCTTTCGGGGCCCCGTACGCAGCTAGGCTCCCAAAAAGTCCCACACATGTGGTATCCCCGTACTCAGGAGAACCAGCAGAATTTATTTTGTGGTGTCATTTCACATATGCCCATGGCATGTGTGAGCAATATATCATTTAGTGACAACTTTGTGAAAAAAAAAAAAAAAAAAGTTTGTAATATTCCCGCAACTTGTGGCAAAATATAAAATATTTCATGGACTCAAGATGCCTCTCAGCAAATAGCTTGGGGTGTCTACTTTCTAAAATAGGGTCATTTCCCCCAAATGACCCCATTTTAGAAAGTAGACACCCCAAGCTATTTGCTGAGAGGCATCTTGAGTCCATGAAATATTTTATATTTTGCCACAAGTTGCGGGAATATTACAAACTTTTTTTTTTTTTTCACAAAGTTGTCACTAAATGATATATTGCTCACACATGCCATGGGCATATGTGAAATGACACCGCAAAATAAATTCTGCTGGTTCTCCTGAGTACGGGGATACCACATGTGTGGGACTTTTTGGGAGCCTAGCTGCGTACGGGGCCCCGAAAGCCAAGAACCGCCTTCAGGCTTTCTAAGGGCGTAAATTTTTGATTTCACTCCTCACCACCTATTACAGTTTTGAAGGCCATAAAATGCCAAGATGGCACAAAACCCCCCCAAATGACCCCATTTTAGAAAGTAGACACCCCAAGCTATTTGCTGAGAGGCATGTTGAGTCCATGGAATATTGTATATATGGGTTTTGTGCCATCTTGGCATTTTATGGCCTTCAAAACTGTAATAGGTGGTGAGGAGTGAAATCAAAAATTTACGCCCTTAGAAAGCCTGAAGGCGGTTCTTGGCTTTCGGGGCCCCGTACGCAGCTAGGCTCCCAAAAAATCCCACACATGTGGTATCCCCGTAACTCAGGAGAAGCAGCAGAATTTATTTTGGGGTGTCATTTCACATATGCCCATGGCATGTGTGAGCAATATATCATTTAGTGACAACTTTGTGAAAAAATAAATAAATAAATAAAAGTTTGTAATTTTCCCGCAACTTGTGGCAAAATATAAAATATTCCATGGACTCAACATGCCTCTCAGTAAATAGCTTGGGGTGTCTACTTTCTAAAATTGGGTCATTTGTGGGGGTTTTGTGCCATCTTGGCATTTTATGGCCTTCGAAACTGTAATAGGTAGTGAGGAGTGAAATCAAAAATGTACGCCCTTAGAAAGCCTGAAGGCGGTGCTTGGATTTCAGGGCCCCATACGCGGCTAGGCTCCCAAAAAGTCCCACACATGTGGTATCCCTGTACTCAGGAGAAGCAGCAGAAATTATTTTGGGGTGTCATTTCACATATGCCCATAGCATGTGTGAGCAATATATCATTTAGTGACAACTTTGTGAAAAATAAATAAAGTTTGTAATTTTCCCGCAACTTGTGGTAAAATATAAAATATTCCATGGACTCAACATGCCTCTCAGCAAATAGCTTGGGGTGTCTACTTTCTAAAATGGGGTCATTTGTGGGTGTTTTGTGCCATCTTGGCATTTTATGGCCTTCAAAACTGTGATAGGTAGTGAGGAGTGAAATTACAAATGTATGCCCTTAGAAATCCTGAAGGCGGTGCTTGGCTTTCGGGGCCCCGTACGCGGCTAGGCTTCCAAAAAGTCGACCACATGTGGTATCCCCGTACTCAGGAGAAGCAGCAGAATGTATTTTGGGGTACAATTCCACATATAACCATGGCATGTGTGAACAATATATCATTTAGTGACAACTTTGTGTTTGTCATTATTCAATCGCTTGAGGCAAAAAAATAAAATATTCAATAAGCTCAACATGCCTCTTATCAATTTCCTTAGGGTGTCTACTTTCCAAAATGGGGTCATTTGGGGGGTTTTGTACTGCCCTGCCATTTTAGCACCTCAAGAAATGAGATAGGCAGTCATAAACTAAAAGCTGCGTAAATTCCAGAAAATGTACCTTAGTTTGTAGATGTGAAAACTTTTGCGCAAACCAATAAATATACAGTTATTGACTTTTTTTTTACCAAAGACATGTGGCTGAATACATTTTGGCCTAAATGTATGACTAAAATTGAGTTTATTGGATTTTTCTAATAACAAAAAGTAGAAAATATCTTTTTTTTTCAAAATTTGCGGTCTTTTTACGTTTATATCGCAAAAAATAAAAATTGCAGAGTCAGTCAAATACCTTTAAAAGAAAGCTCTATTTGTGGGAAAAAAGGACGCAAATTTTGTTTGGGTACAACATTGCATGACCGCGCAATTACCAGTTAAAGCAGCGCAGTGCCAAATTGTAAAAAGACCTCTGGTCATTGACCAGCAAAATGGTCCGGTCTGAAAGTGGTTAAAAAGTCCATGACCCTTTCCAAAAATGCAGAGGCACAAAAAAAATGCATTGATGTAAACATGTTGTATAGGAAATCATGTTTAAAAAAAATGTCCTGCGTTTCTGCAAAAAGCATGAAAAAATGCATTGATGGGAATAGAACCTTAGGATCCACAGTGAGTATAGCAAGCATGCTTTACTGCATGTACATTTTAATAATGTAAGCTCTAACGAGCAGGGCCCTCTGATTCCTCTTGTACTAAATTGTAATATAACTGTAATGTCTGCCCTCATGTTGTAAAGCGATGTGCAAACTGTTGGCGCTATATAAAACCTGTATAATAATAATAATAATATACGGACTGATTTTACTGTTGTGGGTTTAGTAACACTTTAATCCTGCTCTCAATGTATCCATTGCTACACAGTATATTTTTCTGAAGCTGACAACTCAAATGGTCTATAGTTAGGTACCATACTTTCCAGAGGTGTCTTAATGGGCAGTGTGACTTCACATGTATTCACAAATACATGCAACAAAGCCATTGGTATAGTGTAGTATTATAGTCCAGGCCCATATATTTGAGGTTAAGTAATATTGTCATGGAGTGCCAACCTTCCATTTAAAAAATGGGGAAAGGAATAAGGAATACATTTGGACGTTAAACGGTCTCTTCCAGACAAGTAAAGAATGCAGATTATATTTGAATATTTATTAGAAAAATGATAAAAACAAACAAAAAAAACAAACACACATATTGACATTAGGGGAATAACATGCACACCCCTATATATAAAAACATAGTATACGTACAGCATGTCAAATAGAGATGTTACATTTAAGTAGCGGTCTGTGTATCCACTTCTTCAGGGTTTGCTTGCTTCATAACTAACTCAAAATCTTTAAGCCATCAGGAAAATAAGGTTTAGGGGGAGACCAAAGATAACCCACATCACAGGAAAAGACAGCATAGCATAGAGGACACCATCAATCACAGGTCTAAGATGCTCCTCGCTTATGATAGAAAATAGAGAGGACTCCATTAAGGGATTGGTTCACTCCCTCTGTATACATAGTAGGTCCACCATCATCAAATGGCACTAATTTTCCCCAAAAAATACTGCAAGTATAGAAATCATATGAGATCCCCACATGAGGGTGTAGAAAGATGAGTGTTGTCTTACTGCAAGAACCACCTAATGTGGAACAAGTCTGGGTCTCCTGAGGATCCCGCACACTAGCATCCCCCTAATCCGGATATCCTGGGTGGCTTAAAGATTTTGAGCTAGCTACAAAGCAAGCAAGCCCTGTAGAAGCCGATACACAGACCACAAAACATGTTGGCTACTTCAATCTAACATCTCTATTTGACATGCTGTACGTATGCTATGTTTTTATACGTAGGGGTGTGCGTGTTATTCCCCTGCTGTCAATATGTGTGTTTTTTCATTTTTCTAATAAATATTCAAATATAAATCTGCATTTTTTACTTGCTTGCATGCAACAAAACTTCTGTATGTAATCCCAAATGTTGAGACAATTTAATTTGATTTATTTTGTTCTAATTAGCTGTAGAGTGTATTGAAGATTTTTCAATTTTGTTAAATATCAAATGGTCTCAAATGATAACACACCTGCCTATATTAACCCTTTACAGTCAAACTACAGTCTGGTATACCATCTGGTACTTTTCCCAAAGTGAACAGTACATGCAATGTCATTTAACCACTTTTTGTTGTGCTTTATTCTAGTGCAGGATAGAAAACATCGACATCTGTGCTACTGAGTGCTATAGGTCAAGGGTTTCCAAACTTTTCAGTATCAGGGCCACATCATATTTGTTACAAATATTTTTGAGCTGAATTAAAAAAAACAAAAAAAAAACAGGTTTTAAATCAACAAATCTAATTTAAATGAATTATTACATCTTACTTGAAGTTTTTTTTTTTTTTTTTAATCAGATTTAAGACAGATAAAAACACTTCAATAAAATAAATACAAAGAAATTACAATGTCCCCTCTTACATCTGAATCCCCATTAAAGTTCCCCTTACATTGAATTCCCCTTTACAGTACATCTGAATCCCTCTTATATCCCCTGTACATAAGCGTCCCCATGAGTGTGCCCCCCCCCCCTGTATATGAGTTTGAGTTTGAGTTTGAGGTGGTGACTTGGTGTCAGGGCTGGCTTAGCCCTTCCTCCTCTGGCCTGGCCACTCAGCTGTCAGCTAATTGCCAGCTCTCTTCTCTTTCCACAGTTACCAGCTGTTCCCGATGATGCTCGTCTAACCTGCCTATTTAAAGCCTTCCAGCTCACTCTTTCCTTTGCCTTCGCATTAGTCACATCACAAGGAACCATCTCCTGCTGTTTGTTTCAAGACTGGCTTGCTGACATCCTTCCTGGCTTCTTATCCTGCTTGCAGTTGCTCTCCTTCAATCCCTGACTTCAGGCCTGGCTGATTATCTGATCTGGTTAATGAACTTTGGACTGACTGACTACCCGATCTGGCTACTGGACTCTGGCTATGCTTGACTACGCTTTTTTCTATTTACCTTTTTATTTTTATTAATAAACAAGTTTGATTTGATTGTACTTCTGTCTCAGTCTGTTTCATGGTTTCTGACAGTACGCGAAGGCCATGAATTCAGAAGATACAGTCAATCCACTTGTTGGTAATATTTTTTCCAGATTGGATGAGCAAGATCACCGCATGGATCAATTTGCCTTGGTGCTACAAACGCTCCTGAATCGCACGGCTCACCTGGAATCCACCACGGTGGCTGCTCCGGTACAACCTGACTCGCAGGCCGTCCCTGCTGCTGCACCAGTCTCTGTGCAGGCACCCGCCTCGAGTATTACCCCTATAAGAGGTATGTCTGGTTCTGCTTCGCTTCCCCAATGATTTGGGGGCGATCCAGTTCAATGCAGAGGGTTTCTCAATCAGGTTGAGATATACTTTGAAATGCTGCCCCAGGCATTTCCCACAGACAGAAGCAAAGTAGGTTTCATGATATCTTTGTTTTCTGAGAGAGCCTTGACTGGGCTAACCCTCTATGGGAGACGCAAAAACCTGTTGTCTTGAGTTACCCTCAGTTTGTGGCCTCCTTTAAAAGGGTTTTTGACGTTCCCGCACGCTCCACTTCTGCTGTCAAGTGCTTCATGTCCATCAAACAGAGTACGAGAACTGTTACCGACTACGCCATTGAATTCCGTACTCTGGCAGCAGAGGTTGCTTCGAACAATGAGGCCCTCGTGGCTGCTTTTTCTCATGGTCTCTCAGATTCCATCAAGGATGAGATAGCAGCCTGAGATATACCCACTGAGACAGAGAGCTGTTGGCGATCATTTTGGCCCTGAAAGAATGGAGCCATCTCCTTGAAGGTACCACTGTGCCGTTCTTATTCTTACTGACCATAAGAATCTTACATTCTTGTCTGAGGCTAAGCGACTCTCTCCCAGAAGGGCACGATGGGCTCTTTTCTTGTCGAGCTTTAATTACATTGTCTCATTCTTACCCGGTACTAAGAATGTAAGGGCTGATGCCTTGTCGTGACAATTTTCCCCCACTTCCAAGTCGGAGTCGGTTCCGGTTCCTATGATTCCACCTGATCTTATCTTGGCTACGGTTCGCACCAGTCTTACTTCTCCTTTGGGTGACAAAATTCTTGCTGCTCAGGTCCATGCTCCTCCTGATAAACCTTGTGACCGCTGCTTTGTCCCAGAGAGTCTCCGTACTGCAGTGCTCCAGACCATTCTCCCAAGGCAGCTGGCCATCCTGGGAAGAATCAACTCATTTGGGCCATATCCCAGCAATTCTGGTGGCTTAGTCTACGGGCTGATGTTACTGCCTTCGTAGCTGCCTGTCCCATGTGTGCTCAGAGTAAGACTCCACGACACCTTTCAGTGGGCCTCCTACAACCCATACCCAATGGAGAGAGGCCCTGGACTCACCTGTCTATGTATTTCATTGTGGAATTGCCCAACTCCCAAGGCAACACTGTTATTCTTATGGTGGTTGACCGTTTCTCAAAGATGTGTCATTGTATTCCACTTAAGAAGTTGCCCACCTCTAAGGAACTGGCTTCCATTTTTGCTCGGGAGATCTTTCGCTTACATGGGCTACCCAAGGTGATTGTCTCAGATAGGGGCAGTCAGTTTGTTTCCTGGTTCTGGCGAGCCTTTTGTGCACAGTTGGGAATCCAGCTTGCATTCTCTTCTGCGTATCACCCGCAGTCTAATGGGGCCGCAGAACGAGCCAATCAGTCCTTAGAGCAATTCCTACGTTGCTATATTTCTGACCATCATAACAACTGGTCTGACCTATTACCTTGGGCAGAGTTTGCTCACAACAGTGCCTTGAATTCTGCCTCCCGATTGTCTCCATTTATGGCGAATTATGTTTTCCAACCTTCCATGTTGCCTGGCTCATTTGTTTCACAGAGTATTCCTGTGTTATAGGAGCATCTCCGTGGTTTTCGTTCCACTTGGGTACAAGTCCAGGAGGCTTTGCGTCATGCTAATGATAGGTACAGACTCCATGCTGACCACAGACGCCTGCTTGCGCCTTCCTACCAGGTTGGGGACAGGGTCTGGCTGTCATCTCACAAGCTCCGGCTTCGTGTTCCCTCACTGAAGTTTGCACCTCGGTTTATTGGGCCTTTCCGTATCCTTCGCAGGATTAACCGAGTAGCTTACGCGTTGGACCTTCCTCCTAGTATGTGTATCTCAAATGTGTTTCATGTCTCCTTATTAAAACCGTTGGTCTGTAACTGATTTACCACCTTGGTGCCACGTCCTCACCCTTTTCTGGTTGAGAACCATGAGGAGTATGAGGTACAATCCATTGTTGACTCCCGTAGGTTCCGTGGGCACATACAGTACCTGGTGCATTGGAAGGGGTACGGTCCGGAGGAACGCTCATGGGTTTCATCCTCTGATGTAAATGCTCCTGTCCTCCTCCGTGAGTTCCATAGGTGGTTTCCCCTCAAGCCCAGTGGCCCTCCGAGGGAGAGGGGTCATTGGGGTGGGGCTGGCTTAGCCCTTCCGCCTCTGGGCTGGCCGCTCAGCTGTTGGCTAATTGCCAGCTCTCCTCTCTTTTCACAGTTACCAGCTGTTCCCGATGATGCTTGTCTGACCTGCCTATTTAAAGCCTTCCAACTCACTCTTTCCTTTGCCTTCGCGTTGGTCACATCACAAGGAACCATCTCCTGCTGTTTGTTTCAAGACTGGCTTGCTGACATCCCTCCTGGCTTCTTATGCTGCTTGCAGTTGCTCTCCTTGGATCCCTGACTTCAGGCCTGGCTGATTACCCGATCTGGTTAATGAACTTTGGACTGGCTGACTACCCGATCTGGCTACTGGACTCTGGCTATGCTTGACTACGCTTTTTTCTATTTACCTTTTTATTTTTATTAATAAACAAGTGTGATTTGATTGTACTTCAATCTCAGTCTGTTTCATGGTTTCTGATACTTGGCCTCCAATCTCTCATCTATGGGATATGCTGGTTAAAACAAGTTGAATCTGCTACTGACAGCTGTCAGATACTACAGTATACCTTCAGAGATCTAGTGGATTCCATACCTCGATAGGTTACGGTGGGTGATCATAATGTTATGGCTGATCGGTGTATGACTATTCTAAGATATAATGCGATTCTGAGATATTGAAGGTGTTTGTAGGAGCTTAGGGACCACATAATGTCATTCTAATGTCTGACCGATTTGTGCCTTCTTCCTGGCAAACAGTAAGAAAATAAGTAATGGGTGCAGTGTTTGGGAGTTTACCTGTTACTTTCTCTCCATTTATGCTCTTCTAGCACTACCCCCGTAGAAGCTGCTGGATAGGATGGGTCCTCTGTTCTTTACCTCAACCTTCTCATGAACCTCAGGTCCTCTGCCACACCAGGTTGAGTGTACAAACATACAAAATCACTGAAAGTAATACCTAGTAATACACAATAGAATTGCTATATCAAAGAAAACCGGAATCAACCCAGGTAGTAAAAGCAAACTTAATATATTGCCAACCAATATAGTCACTAACTAGGCAAACATAAAATAAATTAACAATGGTAATAACACAATTTAGCATAAACAGTGACTAACAGAGGGGACTAGGCATAGGATATTTGGAGTCCAGATCTCCATAAACAATAGCAAGGCCACCTCAAGTGCAACAGTGATCAGTAGTAAAGTTTAATCATTACAGGATGCAAGAACTATACAGGCCAGAGTACATTTATGGTGGCGCTGCTAATCCTAGACTGACACGGGTGCAAGGTAGATGTGGTTCAGATGTGGTAAATGTTTGGTGTAATGCGAAATAGTGTTGGTATAGGTGAAGTCTAGGTTCGGAATAAGTGCGGTGTAGAGTACAATATGGGTGTGATATGGATTGGGTATACTTTATGTCATGCTCTCAGTGGCTTAGTCCCTGCTAGCAATATCAGCCCTCTCACCAGTAGGGAGGGTGAACGGTTTGGCCCAAGCATAAGTTCGGGCCCAACATTTGCTGTTCACTGTTCGAATGTTTGGGGGAACAGCCAACCATTTGTTCAGCTCCCAAACTGACCACAATGCATTGCGGCACTGAACAGTGCATTGCAAGCCCTGATTGTCTGAAGCAGTGAAAGCTTCAGCCAATCAGGGCACAGAGCACTGTCAGAGTCATGATTGGACACTGTCATCATGACTTTATCCATACAAAAAAGAAACAGCAATCAAAATGTCTCATCCGTAAATTTGTGAAGAAATAAGGAAAAAGAATTCCAAAAAAGGAAAACCTGTGGTCAGACTTTAAAGGCACAATAAACATGTAGAAATATACAAAAATATTAGCATTTATTGAAATAAAAAAAATAAAAAATATATATTGTATATATATATATATATATATATATATATATATATATATATATATATATATATATATATATATATATATATATATATATATATACATATATATATATATATATCTATATATCTATATATCTATATATATATATATATATATATATATATACATATATATATATATATATATCTATATATCTATATATATATATATATATATATATATATATATATATATATATATATATATACCGTATTTATCGGCGTATAACACGCACTTTTTTCCCCTTAAAAGCAGGGGAAAATCGTGGGTGCGTGTTATACGCCGATCCCCCGAAATTCTGAGCCTCTGGGCGGCTTTCAGCCGCCTTCAGCTCTTCAAGGCGACTTTCGGGCGCCTTCGGCCATTATCGGCGGCTTTCGGCCATCTTCGGCCATTCTCTGCAACTTTCGGCCATTCTCGCAAGCTTTCGGCCGCCTTCGGCTCTTCTCGGCAGCTTTCGGCCGTTCTCTGCAGTTTTCGGCTGCCTTCGGCTCTTCTCGGCGGCCGAAAGCTGGCGAGAAGTGCCGAAGGCCCGCCGAGAACTACCGCACGCTGCCGAGATACACATCCGGCTCTATATCTCGGCGGCGGCATTTTAAAAAAATAAAAAAACAAATAGCAAAATAAATAGACAAGGCTGCGATGGGGGACAAGACTGTGTAAGGCTGCAATGGGGGACAAGACTGCATAAGGCTGCAATGGGGGACAAGACTGCAATGGTGGACAAGGCTGCATAAGGCTGCAATGGTGGACAAGGCTGCAATGGTGGACAAGACTGCAGATGACACTGATGGGCATATAAATGTAAGTTTTTTTTCCCCTTAAACTTCCCTCCTAAAAGTTTTTTTCCTTAAAATTCCCTCCTAAACTTGGGGAGAGTGTTATACGCCGATAAATACGGTATATATATATATATATATATATATATATATATATATATATATATATATGTATAAAATACAAACAACAGGGACATGAAAGAAACATTGATAAAAATCATATATACAAAAAACAATCTATATATGATATGAGCCCTAATGTATCTACGCGTTTCATTGTACACTTCTTCAGGACACATTTGGGGTACAGTAGTTGCAAAGAAGAGAAAGGGGTCTCACTATCTAAGGATAAAAACACACAGAGTACAATAAACATATAATAAAAATAAAAATACTGTTTATGTCGAGACATAGGACACGGCACATGTATACAAAGCAGAACCATGGCAGGGATAAGCTGATTCCTACCTTGAAAAAGGAATCAAATATTAATAAATCAGTGATTGATAAAGTAATTTCCGACAAAAGGGAAAAAGCAAGGTGGTGCAATGAGGTCAGAGCGAATCACTAGGCAAACAACACCCAGGAACTACCTAAAAACCAATAAAATATCATAACTCAAATCAAATACATAATATGTAACAGAAAAATAAATAAAAATTACCTGTGAATCAATGATCACGAGTGTCTAGGTGTGATACTTTCAAACAGGGGATGCCATATCAAAGTGAATATTCATAGAAGACCGGTTATAATAATAGATTCTTCAGAAGAGTGTCCTGCTCTCTCCCAGGGGATTTTTGTTCTATATCTATTTTGGATGACAACAGCCCAGATCTGGAGTCATTATATTTGACGTATGGGCAGGTTTTTTGTTTTGTGGCTGCCTCTGACTGAGGGATTCTTAGCCCTTGTACACACGGTCGGAGATTCCGTCAGAATGTGTCCGATCGGAGCAGTTTGTCGGATATTCCGACTGTGTGTGGTATGCATCGGACTGAAATTCGTCCGTCGGACCAAATTTTCCAACTTGCTGGAAATATTTTCCGACAAACTGCTCCGATCGGACATACTCCGATCATGTTTAGAGAATTCCGATCGGACAAAGTGCCACGCATGCTCAGATCAAATTCCTACATCAAAGCTATTGGCTACTAGCCTGAACGTAGTCCCATCGTAACGAAATTACGTCATCACATTCTGAAAGATCGGATTTTCCGACAACTTTGTCCGACCGTGTGTATGCAACAGTTTCGGACAAGATCCGTCGGACAAAATCCGACGGATTTGGTTGTCAGAATCTCCGACCGTGTGTACAAGGGCTTACACCTTTTGATGTGAATTATCTGTGGTTATATCCAGTCTTCTATGAGAATTTATTCTGATACGGCATCCCCTGTTTGAAATGATCATATTTGGGCACTCGTGATCACCAATTCACAGGTGGTTCCTAGGTGTTTTTTGCCTGGTGATTCGCTCTGACCCCATTGCGCCACCTTGTCTTTTCCTTTGTTGGAAAATACTTTTCTGATCACTGATTGATTAATATGTGGCTCCTTTTGCAAGATATTAAGACCCCTTTCTCTTCCTTGCAACCACTGAACCCCCAATGTGTCCTGAAGAAGTGTACAATGAAACACATAGACACATTAGGGCTCATATTATATATAGATTGTTTTTTGTATATATGATGTGTTTCTTTCATGTCCCTATTTTTTTGTATTATATATATAATATATACATATATCTCAATAAATGATAATATTTTTGTATATTTCCACTGTCTGTTGTGCCTTTAAAGTCCGACCACAGGTTTTCCTTTTTTGGAATTATTTTTCTTTATTTCTTCATAATTTACAGATGAGGAAATTTGAGTGCTTTTTCTTTCTGTATGCATGCACTGTATTGTCACCATTTGAGGAGGCCACAGTCCCCATCAGGGCCGGTACAAGGCAGGGGCAGATGCCCTGGGCGGTACAATTTGTGGGAGGTAGGGGGGTGCAGGTGAAGTGCTGGCAGTGTGTTTCACAGTACATACTACCTGGCACCCCTAGCTGTACTGTAGTCGTCTGTACCTTACTGCTGTAATGTGCCAAGTGCGCTACTGCACCTGGCACAAGCCTACACAGTCCACACCAGCTATACCTGTCAGAGCTCCCCCTTCACTCCCCCTATAAAGGCACTTTGTAGTTCTGTCGGCATGACGTCACTCACGGCCGGAGACGGTATAGGAGGAGAGTAGAGAGCTGCTGCCGAAGGAGCCGCTGAGGAGGAACCAGCAATTCAGAAACAACGTGTGTGTTCCTGAACCTCTGGCAGCCCTCTGCTCTACGACCTGTCATGTAACACATAGCCAGTAGAGGAAGTTTTATGCACAGCTCACTTCCTCTACTGGCTTTTCTGTGTTAGCTCTGGGCACTCACTGCTGCTCCCATGGAGCCCTTGTGCATACTTCTGCTACCAGCGTTGTAAGCCACAGCTGCAGTGACTCCAGAGGCAGCTTGTCCTCACTTGATGCTGCTACTGAGACATTGTAGCATGGAGCTGAGGAGCTCTGAAACTCCTCCTCTGCACTGAGCTACAGTAGGAAGATCTCTCTGTACTCTGAATAATAATAAAAAAAAAAGCCTGCACATACCATAGAGACTGGTGGCTGTCGGAAGAGGTGAGGGATTGCCAAAGCCTGAAGTTGTGCAGAGAGGAGTGCACTGTAAAGGTGTGGGGGAATATGTGCTGAGAGAAGAGCAGTTGGCAATTTGCGCAGAAAGAACAGTGGGGGGGGGGGGGGGGATTATCAGAGAAGAGAGCTGGAGGGAATGTGTGCAGAGAGGGATCTGGGGGGATTTGTAAAGAATGGACAGCTGGAGGGAATGTGTGCAGAGAGGGATCTGGGGGGATTTGTAAAGAATGGACAGCGGGAGGGAATGTGTGCAGAGAGGGATCTGGGGGGATTTGTAAAGAATGGACAGCTGGAGGGAATGTGTGCAGAGAGGGATCTGGGGAGATTTGTAAAGAATGGACAGCTGGAAGGAATGTGTGCAGAGAGGGATCTGGGGGGATTTGTAAAGAATTCACAGCTGGAGGGAATGTGTGCAGAGAGGGATCTGGGGGATTTGTAAAGAATGGACAGCTGGAAGGAATGTGTGCAGAGAAGGATCTGGGGGGATTTGTAAAGAATGGACAGCTGGAGGGAATGTGTGCAGAGTGGGATCTGGGGGGATTTGTAAAGAAAGGAGAGCTGGGCAAGAATACCTGTGGAAATCCCCAGAGAGGCACAGATATTTTGAACAGTGACAATAATTGGGGGGGGGGCGCAGTTTGCCATCTTCGCCCTGGGCACCAAATGACCTTGTCCTGGCACTGGTCCCCATCCCCACAGAGAGTGCAGAAGATGGTGAGCCGTGACAGTGCATGCATCAGTGACACAATGCCTGTTGTGTTCCTGCTGGAGCAGACTCTGTGTGGCATTATGGACAGGGCACTGGAGTCAGAGCAGCAGGAGGAAGAGGAGAACTTCCTTTCCTCTCAAAGCCCACTTTATCCAGACACCATCATTCCTACGTCACAGAACACACAGGAGGGGAGAGGGGAGGATGAGGATTCTGGCACTTTTATAGGCTATGAAAAAGTGAAAGACATGCATCAATCTGTAAGCAATGGCTTTCCAACCCCAGGACCCTTGGGAGTAGGACGTGGCTGGGAGGAGGAAGTTCCAGATGCTGTCATCCTGAGTGACCCAAGGAGTCTGCTTCTCAAGCCTCTGCAAATTTGAGGCACATGGGTAACCTCATGCTTCAAAGCTTGCGAACGGACTCAAGAATGGCATAAAGGAGAAGGTTGATTACTGGTTGGCAACTCTCTTTGACCACCGTTATAAGGGAAAGGTCTCAGAGCTCATCCCATCACCACAGAAAGTGCAGAAGATAGAATCTCTAGAGGACACGTTAAAGAGGATTTTATTGAATGTTTTTCCTGACTCCAGTAGGTTACAGTGTCATGGAAAACATTGTTTTGAGTCTTCTGTTTGTCACTGATTAAGTCTTTTTGGGATGTGGAATCTCTGCAGGACTTTGAGGCTGCCTAGCTTTGAGGGTGGTCAATCATTTCATCTGGAAGAATGTTTTTGGTATAGGTTTCATGGGCACAATTAAAACCCAAAGACCAATTTTTCAGCCCCTGTTTGCCAGGTGCTCTTTAATTGCAATTTTTTACAGCAAGGTCAGTTCTTGCTTTCATCAAGAGTACCTCTATAGGGTTACTGTGGGAAGGTACCCCTGACACCCAAAGACCAATTTTTACGCACCCGTTACTTCTATACAAAGTCAAAGTGATGCCAGAATGTATCCAAAAAATGTGCACTACATTGTGGCCTCATCATACACACTTGCTCCCCAGCTGTTGCTGAGCAAAATAAAGGCAACTTGCAGGGAAAATGTCATAGCTTTATAAATTCAATTATTGCTGCAACAGATTTTAGACATGGTACAAACCTGCCACTTTACAGGTAGATTAAGGCACTATAATTTTTCATTTGTAGGCTTTCACTTTAGAAATCAAAAAATAACTGCTCATTTAAAAATGAAATTTTTCAGAAACTTTTTTTTTATTGATACATGTCCCCCAGGGCAGGACCCGGACCCCTATAACCATTGTATGTCCAATTACTTGCTCATAAGCCTTCAAAATTTGCGCTTTTGATTTTTTACGTTCAGGTCCCTTTGAATTTAATGAGGTTTGTTATTCAGGGCTGAACTTTCGCTGTGTTCAGAAGTTCTGGTGCAAACTGAACAGGGGTCCGTTCAGCTCATCCCTACTCACTAGTCCCTGGGATGCTGCTGTGACCTCTCGCTGTAGAAGGGGGGGCTCCCTCAGTCTCTCCCCAAAAGTCTTCAGTAATCAGTGGGGGGAAGCAGAGGGTGTATAGATGCTCCTTGCGGCAGTGGTGCAGGGGCTCTGTTGTGGACAATGCTTTGCTGCCCCGGGTTTCCTCAATCTCAGGCTTGAATCTCCGCTTGTATAGTCTCCCACTGGCAGGCAATTATCCAGACAGAGTTGCTCTCTCTCTTATTCCATCCGGTGCCAAAAGGAGGAACTTTGTTGGGCAACATAAAAAAAAAAAGATCTCTCCACTCCACCTACTGCACAGTTTATATTGAAATCTGTAGCGTAAATAGTCTATTTGTCCCATTATATGGCTGCCAATGCAAACTTCAACTCCCAGGACTCTCCGCATTCTGCATAGAAATCTATGAGATTTTTTTGGATTTAGTTTACCCCCCTGCTCGCCGGAGGAGAATGGTGCAGCATAATAATATACAATAGCTCAGTAGAGGGAGAGGAAATTGAAGGCGGGGGGGTATTTACTAAAGGCAAATCCACTTTGCACTACAAGTGCACTTGGAAGTGCAGTCATCGTAGATCTGAGGGGGACATGCCAGGATTTTTTTTTTTTTTTTAAAACAGCATTTTTACTGGTAAATAATTGGATGATAAAATCAGCAGAGCTTCCCCTCATTTCAGATCTTCACCTCAGATTTACAGCGACTGCACTTCCAAGTGCACTTGTAGTGCAGAGTGGATTTGTAAATCAACCCCAATGTCTCCTTCTCCATATTGCTTTAGTCCAGCACCTGGCTACACATTGTATTTATATCAACTCTATGGTAGACGAAAAATTGCAATTGTATATACAGCATTATAAGGAAATATGTTTGTACACCCATTTCTCAGGGGTCATCTAGTTCCTTTGGTTAAAATATCAGGGTTCATTTAAGCAAAAGAGAAGTCCTAGGATAGAAAATACACCATCCCAAATGAGTGTACTTGATTAAAGCGGTAGTAAACCACAGGCGATTACAAAAAAAAATCCTGCAAAGCAATGACATAATGCTTTGCATACTAGTAGCACCGTATACTAGCAAATTATGATAGACTTACCTTAGAACAAAGCCCTCCCACGCCGCAATGTCACCCATGAGATGGGTGACATCTTCCCCCATCTTCCTTCTGGGTTTGCGGCCTCTGGCTACATGAGTGGCTGGAGGCTTGATGATGCCACTCAAGTGCATGCGCACAGGAGCCGCCGTTTCTGGCACAGGCTCTGAAGGTTAGGCACTGTAAGCCAGACCTTCAAAGCGCATGCGCCAGTGATGTCAATGGCTGAATATCTCCTAAACTGTGCAGATTTAGGAGATACTCACAGTACCTACGGGTAAGCCTTATTATAGGCTTGCGGTACAATTGTTAGTACAGAGTTTACTACCACTTTAGATGTTGGCATTATGGTGGAGCAATATTGGCATCGTAGATAAGGGGCCGTATCATGTATTCCTCATTATTACTCATTCCAGCTAGATTTTCTAGTTTTGCAGGTCACACTTGGTTGGTTTAATGCTAAATTTGCCTATGATTATTGTTTTTCTGGGCCCATGTAATTCACTGGCAACATCACTTTAACCTCCCTAGAATGCATAGAATAACACATGCTTTAGCTGATATTTAGCAAAAATATATTCACTGTTATAGAAAGAACAATGCCAAACAGCAAATACTGTATACAGTATATCATAGCAGTCATTTTCCTCCCTCACCATCATTAAGGCAAATGCAACCATGTTTTTTATTACCAAAATATAGGAGCAAATTTACATAGCTTATAATGCATATCAAGCCTGGGAGTGCTTGTAAAATGCTACTGAGTGCGTTAGGAGAACTATTAGTATAATTAATTTGATGAACACACGCATTGCAAAGCAATATCGGGCATAACAATTCGGATAACAATACTGCATAATTATTGCCCGCTTTAAACAAGCTAATATAGCATCTGTTTGTGTCTGTGTGTTTTTTTAGGCTCACTAAATGCCTACCTAAAATATTTCTTTTAGAAAATAAAAACTTTATTTTAGGGTTTGTTTTGCATAAAGTTAATCTTCTAGAAACATCTAACATTGGCAATTAAACTCCAGTGTATTACAGAGTTAAACTGATGCTATCTAGCTAATAAGTCATTTGAATCTAAGAAATTTGAGTGAAGAAAACTGTCTCGGTATCTAAATAATCTGTAATGTATTTTAGTAAGGGTTAAAGTATGCATAAAAAGATATTGTAGCTTGTAGGGAATGTTTAAAAATTTGTCAGGTTCTGTTAGACATATTTTCCTTTGCTCGCTGGGCTGTAGTTCCAACAAAAAGCGAGAGAAAATGTCGCTAGAGTAAGGCCCCTTTCACACGGACGGACCATATGTCCATTTTTCATCCATCCGTTTTCAGATGAAAAATGGGCATACATGTATCCCTGTGGGATAACGGATGAACATCCGCTGACATCAGTCTCCGCTATGCTCCGTTTCTGATGATGGAGGAAAACCCTACTTTTCCATCCATCTGTTGATCGGATGAAAACGGACTCTACGGTCCGTCTTCATCCGATCCCCCATAGTGGAGAGCGGCGCTCTGACAGGTCAGTCCCTGCACATTGTGCAGAGACAGACCTATCATCTGCCTACTCAGCAGGGATCGACGGAGCGATCCCCCACTGTGCAAAGCGAAACCTGTACACGGACACGTCCATGTGAAAGGGCCCTAAGGGAAATCCCCTCTAAGGTCCCTTTCACACAGACATTTCCAGTCTGGTCCACCTGTACATTTCTTAGGCAGACACCATCGGAACCAACATTCTTCGCTAATCGCTATAGAGCGACACATGTCTGTTTACACCCTCCTACATCCAATCTGATCACCTATAAAGAGATGGGTGGGCATTTGTTCCCCTTCCGTCCAGCGGATCAGATCAGATGCCAGTCGGGTGTAAATGGACAGGTGGTCCATTTACATCCCGCCGCCCACAGAGAAGAGCGGTCTGTGTCCGTGTCCATTCTGCATGAGAGGAGCAGAAACGGGCTTGTCATCCACCTGCTCCGTGTGGATCAACGGAGAGATCCCCTACTGAGCAAGTGGATTGCAGCAGCAGTCTGCCCCGTGTGAAAGGGGCCTTAGATAGTTGTCACTGGAACTACTGTACCCATCAGCATACTTACTAGAGTTGGGCCGAACACTCCTCCAGTTCAGTTTGCACCAGAAATCTCAAAAATCGCAAACGTTTGGACCCGAACTGCAAACCCTTTTAACTACTTGACCACTGGGCACTTAAACCCCCTTCCTAACCAGACCAATTTTCAGCTTTCGGTGCTCTCACATTTTGAAAGACAATTACTCAGTCATGCGACACTGTACCTATATGAAATGTTTGTCCTTTTTTTCCACACAAATAGAGCTTTCTTTTGGTGGTATTTAATCACCGCTGGATTTTTTTTATTTTTTGCGCTATAAAAGAAAAAAGACAGAAAATTCTGTAACAAAAAAAATGCATTTTGCTTAGTTTCTGTTATAAAAGTTTGCAAATTAGTAATTTTTCTTCATATATTTTGGCCAAAATTTATACTGCTACATATCTTTGGTAAAAATAACCCAAATTAGTGGATATTATTTGGTCTTTGTGAAAGTTATAGAGTCCACAATCTATGGTCCCAATCTCTGAAAATTGATCACACCTGATGCACTGACAGCCTATCTCATTTCTTGAGACCCTAACAAGCCGGGAAAGTACAAATACCCCCCAAATTACCTTTTTGTGGAAAGTAGACAGTCCAAGGTATTTAGTAAGAGGCATGGTGAGTTTTTTGAAGTTGTAATTTTTTCCCACAATTCTTTGCAAAATCAAGATTTTTTTTTATTTTTTTTTCATTGTTTGACCTACACCATATGGAAGCATTTTTTCTTTACATACCATGCGGATGAGAGTTCTCCTGCTGTCCAGTCGGTCTTTTTACATTCAAGATCCAGTCTCGGTGCTCCTTCCATTGGAGGTTCGTTTGGTGGTCATCCATAATATCCCTGGATTCATCTTCCAAGGTCCTGGACCCTTTGGAGTTTTGTGTATTTGCCTGTATGACTCTTTGTCGTTGACATTTGAGTCCACCTGTTCCCGTAAGAGTGTATATACCTCTCTCCTTTGTTGCAGATGTACCACCTTTTTATGTTCCCCATACCGGACAGTGCCAGCTTATTCCACTTCTGATTCATCATTATTTACTGGTTGACGCACAGGCCTCTTTTAATAGATTTCCTTATTTATTGGACTTTTTTTTTTGTCTTTTTCACATGCTATATGTGTATATTTGACTTTTGCACCACTTCACTTATATAACAATATTTGTGTTTACTTGTTAGCACTACAATATTCACCATTTGATTCTTTATATGTTTGTCACATTTTTATGTAGCTGCTTTTTCCTTGTTACTCGAGGTTAGCGCAGTAACGCCCATATTCACACTATCATTTTGTTTTTACAAACCATACAATAACGCTGTTGGTAGACTGCATTGCTTCATCCAATTAGGACCCAGAATGCTTTGTGCAGTCTGCACTGCATTGTGGGGCACTCGGGAAAATATCACCCCACGAGCCCTGCAAATTCAGGTGTTCGCCAAACAGGCATGCTTCGGGCTGAACTTCTGGTCGGGTCAAACTGTTCGACAACTCTAATGCTTACCCTCCATTCTTCTTCCAATGACAAGTAAAAATGTTGGAATTACTTTCATTTTCAATCCTAGTGACAATGAAAAGAGGACAATCTCCCAAGAGAGATATACAGCATTAAAAACCTGACCTGGCAGGTCTACGTTTCAATTGTACAGACTATCAAGGGAGAGATAATTTCATGCTTCCTGACATATAATGGGTTATTAAACTGCTCTCACCATTAGGGATAGGTAAATCTTACTGCATTAAATTTACAAACAGTTTTGCAAATCTTAAATGGAGTTTGTGAACTTTGCGAGGAAGCCCATTTAAATGTATGTGATGCCAATCTTGTTTGATTCTTGTCCTTTTGTAGGACTAATAAGGTTGGCTGAATCTGCCAAGGATCATCACTGGTTAGGGGAATCCTATTAGAAGTTTGGTGAGCAACAGATCCCACTGTATGGGGTGAATTATTTTATTAAATCAATAGGAATTTTTAGGGCTAATAAGCAAATTACTGCTTAATAAAGGCATTGGAAGCTGAATACTACCACTGAGGACATATTCAATTAAAAAAATTTATTTTGCAGGGAGACAATCTTTTCTTGTCACTTCAAGGGCAAAATTGACAATACAGAAATCCTTTAGGCTGGGTTCACACCGCTGCAGCAGCGAGAACCGGATGTGATTCGCACCGCACTGCAGTGCAAATCACATCCGATCTCTGTAGCGATGCGAGTTCAGCCATACAGATAGTATGGCTGAATTTGCATCGCACCCGCCGCAAACTCGCACGGGACCCTCTTTTTGGTCCGCAGCAAAATCGGATCACATGGATGTTCACACCATGCGATCCAATTCCTGTCCGAGTTTGCAGATCGCACTGCGATATGCGGACTGATCTGGGAGTGTCATTAACATTTCACTGACACTCCCAGCAGTCCGCATAGGGCAGTGTGAACTGCCGGCGGGAGGCATGCGATGCGGGAAAACGCAGCGGATTCGCGGCGTTCCTGCATCGCTCCGGTGTGAACCCAGCCTTAAATAACATGCTTGGAAGATGCCTTTAGGCTGTAAGTGGGCTTATAGGACAGAAACCCAGTAACCCAAACTACTTTATTGCATGTTGAAAAAAACCAAAACGTTTTTATGATAGTTTTAGCAGTGACACATGATTTTTCATCAAGCAGTAATAGTCCCTCCTTCACTAGTGAAATAGAAATTGGCCTGTAGTTTGCTGAAACTGCCCCTGGTCTCACCTATGCACAGCTGTCCTGTTGTGTATTTTAAACTTAAATGGCTCTAATAACATAAAATAAAAAATAAATAAATAAATAAAAGAACACAAACTCCAAAATACCAACCCTGAAACACTTAAAAAAGGCCCTATCAACATACAATAAATATGTAAAATAAATGAAAATCCCTGAAGCAAAAGTCAATCTTATATAGAGAAGTTTTGCAGCAAAAAAAAATAAAATATATATATACACACATATACATACACATACATACATACATACATATAAATATCAATATCAATATATATATATATATATATATATATATATATATATATATATAAAAGCCCTACCCTGAAAATAAGCCCTAGTTTAAGATGCTTGTAAAATCCTATAACCCTCTCTATTACAGTAGTATATAATGTACAATGTATGTGTTTCTATAATATAATTGTGGGGAAGAGAGCTCTGGCGGGTCAAAGAAGCACAGACCGGTGCTATAACGAAGGTATCTGGTGCAATTATATTACAGAAACACACACATTGTACATTATATACTACTATAATAGAGAGGATTATAGGATTTTACAAGCATTTTAACTCAGTTCACAAAGGGGATTCCTGTCAGGCAGGGAGAGGCTTATTTTTGGGGAAATGCGGTATATATATATATATATATATATATATATATATATATATATATATATATATATATAATTGCTATGGATGGTACAGTAGCTAAAAGAAGCTGCTGGCCTCTAAACAACAGAATACAATAAAAACCAAAAAAGCACCCAATAAGAAAAAAAGCAGCAGCAAAAGGGTTGATTTCCCAATGTGATAGCAATCAGAATTAAAGTACAATTAGCCCTAATCCTTTCCCTACAGCAGCTTCCAGTACACTGATGGTATGCTATAGGGCAGAGATATTTAATTAGCGGACCTCCAGCTGTTGCAAAACTACAAGTCCCATCATGCCTCTGCCTCTGGGTGTCATGCTTGTGGCTGTCAGAGTCTTGCTATGCCTCATGGGACTTGTAGTTCTGCAACAGCTGGAGGTCCGCTAATTGCATATCCCTGCTATAGGGAGTCAGGCAAGTGCCAGCCTGTCCATAAGGGGTGCAGGGACGCTGCCCCTCTAATCCATGCGCCTGGCCCCAAATCTACATGCAGGGCACCTAACGCATGGATTTCAGTGGGGTTTTTTTTGTTCTTTTTTAAGCACATGATTAGAGCCTGAGGCTCTAATTAGCTTCAAAAAAGGGTGGTCTTGGGGCGAGGAGCACTGTGCCCTGAGCCCACCCAGTTGTGTGACAATAGTGAATTAATGTTCACTATTGTCCTACTGATTATCCTTCTGGTCAATCAGGAAGTGGGTCTCAAGACCTGATTGGCTGAGAGAAGTGATCATATTGGCCGCCAGGGAGGAGACGCAGAGTGAAGCCGCTGAGGAGGAGGAGACGATGGAAAGAGCTGAAGCTGCCCACAACCTAGATAGGGTAAGTGTGCAGGGCTGGTGGACAGACGAACAAGCGACAGCATGGATGTGGGGGGTTTGACTGATCAAGCGAACGGGGGGGTGGCGGGTGTTTTGTTTGCCGCCACTGGAGTCAGGTACTGCCGTAGGTGGCTTACCAATGCCAAAATTATCCTCTCTCCCTAGCACACTGACTGAGCTGTCACCAAAGGTTCTTGTTAACAGTTTGTGATTGGGTGCCAGCGGGACAGGTTTCTGATCATGTAACTGCTGTGAGAGGCACATGATTGGGGAGCTGCTCTACCTCCCAGTATGAAAGCTAATGTAAAGGGCTGCCAGAAAAAGGTAAATATAAACATCTTTTCTTAACAGGGTAGCTAGAATAGGGCTCAGAATGGGGGTGGGAGCAGGTTAAGCTTAGATAGTATTTGACTGCACTTCTACTTTAAGTGATGGGGGAAAGGAATTGAGGTTGGGGATGATTTGTGCTGGGGGAGGATCATTTAGATGGAAAAGAGTTAGTGTTGGGGGGAATATGGGAGAATTTGTGCTGGGGGGGTAGGTTTTTGCTATGGATGGGGGGGGGGGGGGGAACAATTTGTGCTGAAGGAAAGTTTTGGGAGTTTGGGGTAGGAAATAATTAATTTGTGATGTAGAAGGGGAGGATGTGGAAATAGATTAGTGCTAGAAGGGGGAGTTGAGGGGAGAGGGTTAGTACCGGGGAGAAATTTTTGGGGTGCGAGAGGATTTGTGCTAGTGGAAGGAATTAAAAAAAAGAAAAATGTTGCTGGAAGGTGAGCATTGGGCAGAAAAGATGAAGTCCCAGGGAATGGATTAGGGAGATTTGTTCTGGGAAGGAGAAGAGGATTTGTGCTTCAAAAAGGGGGAGATTCAGGGTGTGGAGGGTTTGTGGTAGGGAAGAGAGGTGGGAAAAGTTTAGTGGTAGGAGGGGGATTAGAAGGGAAGATTTGTGTCAGGGAGGTAGAATCTGAGGAGGGAGACTGTATATGCTGGGAGAGGGGATTTAGTGGGGAGAGGATTTGTGCTAGGACGTGGAATGTGGGGGGATATTTGTGTTAGGGAGTCATATCTGACCCCTGCACATTAAGCCCACCTGACCCAAGCATTTTGTTTGTTATGCATTCCTGACCTCTGTACCATGCATGTTACATATTCTTAACTCTACACTGCGCGTGTTATGTACTCTAAACCTGGCATGAAAAGCAGCACTGTGTGCGTTAAGCTGGCATACACTGATCGAAATTCAGCCAGTTCAGCAGGGATCTGCCAAATTTCTATCAGTATGTGGCTGTCCTCAGACAGAAGTTGATCAATTTCTGTTGAAAGAACACACTGGAAAAAACGTCATTGACCAACGACTGCAGCCATTAATCGGTGAATTCTGATAGTGGCTAATGTTGCTGTCAGAATACAATGTATCAACGGGAGGGATTCCTCCATCTATCTCCTTTGTGTGAATGGGGGAATCTTTTTTTATTTTGTTCAGCCTGTTTGCTTAAAGAAAAATAAATAAGTAAATAACCGTGTGGCCAGCTTAACAGACTTCTGAAATATATAGTGGGTATAGAAAAGAATCACATTTTGTTGCTTTTCAGCCTGAAACTAAGACACTCAATTTTTGTTTTATCCAGCTGTATTTACTAGAGCAACTTATAACATCCAAGTGAAAGATAACACCAAATGTCAGAAAAAAATTAAATAAAAAACAGAATCATTGGAAAAAACAAACAAAAAAAACACCCCCCTTGTGTCAGTATTTAGTTAAACCACCTTTTGCTTTAATTGCAGCATTTAGTCTGTTGGGATTTGTCTCTACTAACTTTGCACATCTAGACTTTGCAATATTTGCCCACTCTTCTTTGCTGAATTGCTCAAGTTCAGTTACATTTGATGATGACAGTTTGTGGATTGCAGTCTCAAAGTAATTTCACAGATTTTACATGGTGGTTTAAGTCTGGGCTCTGACTAGACCATGCAAGGACATTCCCCTTTTTCTCCTTCAACCAGGAAATCGGAAATCCCACCAGCAAAAGTCAGACGAGAGCTTTTGGTAAGATATTCCGACTGTGTGTATGCTCCATTGGACTTTTGCTGGCAGAATTTCTGACAGCAATAGATTGAGAGCAGGTTCTCTATTTTTCAGATGGAAAAAGTTTTGATCGGAAATTGCGAATGTCTGTAGCAATTCCTGACGCGCAAAATTCCTACGCATACTCGGAAACAATTCGACGCATGCTCGGAAGCATTGAACTTAATTTTCTTGTCTCGTCGTAGTGTTGTACGTCACCATGTTCTTGGCGGTTGAAAGTTCAGAGAACTTTTGTGTGACCGTGTGTATGCAAGCCAAGCTTGAGTGGAATTCCGACAGGAAAACCATCCACGATTTTTCCGACAAAGACTTTGATTGTGTGTACGCGGCATAAGAGTTCTGAGAGCACATCATTTTTTTGTTATATATGCACTATACAGCACTTTAGTGGGGGAACACTACGTTTGATATATCATCGCTGGAGGAATGAATTATCATTTTCATATGAACTTTATCATTATTATTTAACAGTATCTGTACTATAGGTTGTTAAATATTTAATACATGTTTTGATATTCATTTATGTTTGGCTGACACATCACCAAGGATACAATACATGACACAATTCATCTGTAAATTGCAGTTTGCACGGCACCACACCAACACTATATTTACATTGTTTTATTGTGGGAACACAATAGGTGAAGCATCAACTTATCATTCATTATTTGCGCAATAATCGTTTTTAAAACTATAATAACAATTTTGGAACAATAATTTTTGGTTTATTTCACATTTTGGTAGCACAGAGGTATATTGACATTATTATTTACCATATGTTGCCAGTAAGAATATTATAAATTGGCTTGTTTTCACAGTACTTTGAAAAAGTATGCACACCCCTTGAAATTTTCCAAATTTTTTCATGTTACAACCAAAAACATAAATGTATTTTAATGGGATTTTATGCAATAGACTAGTGATGGTGAACCTTGGCATGCCAGATGTTTTGGAACTACATTTCCCATGATGCTCAACCATACTGCAGAGTGCATGAGCATCATGGCAAATGTCGTTTTAAAACATCTGGGGTGCCAACGTTCACCATCACTGAGATAGACTAACACAAAGTGGCACATAATTGTGAAGTAGAAGGAAAATGATAAATGGTTTTCACATTTTTTTACAAATAAATATCTGAAAAGTGTGGCGTGCATTTGTATTCAGCCCCCTGAGTCAATACTTTGTAGAACCACTTTTTGCTGTAATTACAGCTGCAAGTCTTTTTGGGTCTATACCAGATTTTCTCATGTAGAGAGTGACATTTTTGCCCATTCTTTGCAAAATAGCTCAATCTCCATCAGGTTGGATGGAATCTGTGAACAGCAAGCAATTTTCAAGTCTTGCCACAGATTCTCTATTTAGGTCTGGACTTTGACTGGGCCATTCTAACACATGAATATGCTTTGATATAAACAGTTCCATTGTAGCTCTGGCTGTATGTTTGGGGTCGTTGTCCTGCTGGAAGGTGAACCTCCAGCCCAGTCTCAAATCTTTTGCAGAATCTAACAAGTTTTCTTCTAAGATTGCCCTGTATTTGGCTCCATCCATCTTTCCATCAACTCTGACCAGCTTCCCTGTCCCTGCTGAAGAAAAGCATCCCCACAATATGATGCTGCCACCACCAAGTTTCATGGTGGGGATGATGTGTTCAGGGTGATGTGCAGTGTTAGTTTTCCACCACACATAGCGTTTTGCTTTTAGGCAAAAATGTTCAATTTTGGTCTCATCTGACCAAAGCACCTTCTTCTACATGTTTGCTGTGTCCCCCACATGGTTTCTTGCAAATTGCAAATAAGACATTTTATGGCTTTCTTTCAACAATGGCTTTCTTCTTGCCACTCTTCCATAAAGGCCAGATTTGTGGGCTGCATGACTAATAGTTGTCCTGTGGACAGATTCTCCCACCTGAGCTGTGGGTCTGCAGCGCCTCCAGAGTTACCATGGGCCTCTTGGCTGATTCTCTGATTAATGCTCTCCTTGCCCAGCCTGTCAGTTTAGGTAGATGGCCATGTCTTGGTAAATTTGCAGTTGTGCCATACTCTTTCTATTTTCATATGATGGATTGAACAGTGCTCTGTGAGATGTTCAAAGCTTGAGAATTTTTTTTATAACCTAACCCTGCTTTAAACCTCTTCACAACTTTATCCCTGACCTGTCTGGAGTGTTCCTTGGCCTTCTTGATGCTGTTTGTTCACTAAGGTTCTCTAACACAGTGGTCATCAACCCTGTCCTCAGGACCCACTAACAGGCCAGGTTTGCAAGATAACTGAAATAACATCACAGTTGATATCATTTGCTGCTCAGTGATGGCAGTATTCTAGTTTGCATCTCCCCAAGGTAATACATAATACCTGGCCTGTTAGTGGGCCCTGAGGACAGGGTTGATGACCACTGCTCTAACAAACCTTGGAGGGCTTCACATAAAAGATGCATTTAAACTGAGATTAAATTACACACAGGTGGACTCTATTTACTAATTAAGCAACTTCTGAAGGCAATTGGTTGCACTAGATTTAAGTTAGAGGTATCAGAGTAAAGGGGGCTGAATATAAATGCATGCCACACTTTTCAGATATTTATTTATAAAAAATGTTGACAATCATTTATAATTTTTATTCCACTTCCCAATTATGTACCACTTTGTGTTGGTCTATCACATAAAATCGCAATAAAATACATTTACGGTTTTGGTTTTAACATGACAAAATGTGGAACATTTTAAGGGGTATGATTACTTTTTCAAGGCACTGTATATTGGGGAACTTTAGCCTACAGAATGTTTACATTCACACATTGGCTTTTCCTTTAGAACAGTGCAAAGAAGCGTGATGCTTAAAGTATAGTAATCCATAGGAAGAAATTACATTTATTGTCAGGTCAATAAAATACAATTGCTGATCAGGTGGTAATATGAGCAGTACTTTCATTACAGTGACACTGTCATAAAAAAAAAGGAATGCAGTTCTCTGCATAAGCATTGATATTATAGTTAAAGTGACACTAGATAGACCATATCGTTATTTTCCAAAGATAATGCATACACATCCACTACTTGGATTCTTGCCTAACCCTAACTATGTTTAATGCCCCCCCCCCCCCCCCCCATCCTGCTACCTATGCTGCCTAACCTGTGTAAAAAAAGATTTGTATATGTAGATATTTTTAGTTCACTCTGATTCTGTCATTCGATCCACAGCTCCAGCTCTCCTGTGTCAGTCAACGGCAGCTGCGGGATATATATAGATATAGATAGATAGATAGATAGATAGATAGATAGATAGATAGATAGATAGATAGATAGATAGATAGATATATATATATATATATAAAATCTCTTTTTTACATAGGTTAGGCAGCATAGGTCACATGAGGAATGAACATTTTAACCACTTGCTTACTGGGCACTTAAACCCCCCTCCTGCCCAGACCAATTTTCAGCTTTCAGCGCTGATGCACTTTGAATGACAATTGCGTGGGCATACAACACTGTACCCAAATGAAATTTTTATCATTTTTTTTCCCACAAATAGAGCTTTCTTTTGGTGGTATTTAATTACAGCTGGGAGTTAAATTTTTTGCTAAACAAACAAAAAAAGATGCAAAAAAAAAAAAAAAAAAAAATCATGTTTAATAGTTTGTTATAAAATTTTGCAAACAGGTCATTTTTCTCCTTCATTGAAATGCGCTGATGAGGCGGCACTGGTGGGCACTAATAGGCACAGTTAAGACAACACTAATAGGCACAGATAAGGTGGCACCGATAGGCACAGATAAGGCAGTACTGATGGGCACAGATAAGGCGGCACTGATGGGCACTGATAGGTGGCACGGATGGGTGGCACTAAGGGGCACTGATAGGTACCACTGATAGATGGGACTGATGGGCACTGATAGGTGGCTCTGATAGGTGGCTCTGATAGGCACTGATGGGCACTGATGGGCACTGGTAGATGACACTGATGGGCACGGATATGTGGCACTGAGGTGCAGCAATGTTGTTGAGGCAGATTGTGGGCACTGATAGGTGGCACTGTGGGCACTGATAGGTGGCACTGTGGGCACTGATAGGTGGCACTGTGGGCACTGATGTATGGCACTGCTGGGTGGCATTATGGGCACTGATGGGTGGCACTTTATTAATGCTCTGGGGGTTACTGGCAGGGGGCAGGTGGGCACCGATACACTGGCTGTGATCGGGACTGATGTCCCGATCACGGCCGCCGGTGATCGGCTTTTTTTTTCTCTCCTCGCGCTGTTAGCGTGAGGAGGAAAAATAGCCGATTACCGTCTCTGTTTTGTCACATGATCAGCTGTCATTGGCTGACAGCTGATCACGTGGTAAGGGGTCAGGATCGACCCCTTGCTCGGATCGGTGATCAGGCGAGTCTCATTGACTCGCCGATCACAGAGCGCGCCGCGTGCGCCCCTCAGGGGGCTCACAGGCCGCTCGTGCACGGGACGACATCAATAGACGTAGTCCCGGCAAAGGAGGTCCGCGCTGTAGCCGTCATTCGGCTATAGCGCGGATCTCAAGAGGTTAAATATAGTTACTGTTAGGCAGGAATTTCACCTTAAAGCTGGATTCCAGGAATTCAGCTACTGAGTTAAATCCGATAAGGTGCATGCCATCTCCTGGACTTTATCACTTTAATTTACATCTGACAAGTTTAATATGCGCCAGAAAGATAGCTTCCAGAGTTCCGACTCTGGATGTTCTGTTCCTTCAAGTGTAGAGTCAATGCAGCTACTATGCTAGGGTGAACTCATTTATAAAATACAAAGGCTCCTGCAGAGGCGGCTCTAGACTTTGCGAGGCCTTAGGCAAAACTTAGGCACAAGGCCCCACTCACGCCCATAATGGGAAAAATAATATAGGTGATAAAAATGAACTGCAAAAATGCATATATTAACAGCCTTAAATCCTATGAACTCAGTTTATATCATTTTCACGGACCAATTATTCTTTAATCAAATATCATTAAACATAGGATATATATATATATATATATATATATATATATATATATATATATATATATATATATATATATAACACACACACACTTGAGCCATGGACAGGGTGCTGACAGACAATCACAAAGATGCAGGAGATGGTCAAACTATGCGGAAAATGATACAGGAGACGGTCAGAGACTGTGCGCAGACAATGATACAGGAGACGGTCAGAGACTGTGCAGACAATGATACAGGAGACGGTCAGAGACTGTGCAGACAATGATACAGGAGACGGTCAGAGACTGTGCAGACAATGATACAGGAGACGGTCAGAGACTGTGCAGACAATGATACAGGAGACGGTCAGAGACTGTGCAGACAATGATACAGGAGATGGTCAGAGACTGTGCAGACAATGATACAGGAGACGGTCAGAGACTGTGCAGACAATGATACAGTAGACGGTCAGAGACTGTGCAGACAATGATACAGGAGACGGTCAGAGACTGTGCAGACAATGATACAAGAGACGGTCAGAGACTGTGTGCAAACAATGATACAGGAGACGGCCAGAGACTGTGTGCGGACAATGATACAGGAGATGGTCAGAGACTGTGTGCAGGCAATGATACAGGAGATGGTCAGAGACTGTGTGCGGACAATGATACAGGAGACGGTCAGAGACTGTGTGCGGACAATGATACAGGAGACGGTCAGAGACTGTGTGCGGACAATGATACAGGAGACGGTCAGAGACTGTGTGCGGACAATGATACAGGAGACGGTCAGAGACTGTGTGCGGACAATGATACAGGAGACGGTCAGAGACTGTGTGCGGACAATGATACAGGAGACGGTCAGAGACTGTGTGCGGACAATGATACAGGAGACGGTCAGAGACTGTCTGCGGACAATGATACAGGAGACTGTCAGAGACTGTGGGCGGACAATGATACAGGAGATGGTCAGAGACTGTGTGCGGACAATGATACAGGAGACTGTCAGAGACTGTGTGCGGACAATGATACAGGAGATGGTCAGAGACTGTGTGCGGACAATGATACAGGAGATGGTCAGAGACTGTGCGGACAATGATACAGGAGACAGTCAGAGACTGTGTGCGGACAATGATACAGGAGACGGTCAGAGACTGTGTGCGGACAATGATACAGGAGAGGGTCAGAAACTGTGCGGACAATGATACAGGAGACAGTCAGAGACTGTGTGCGGACAATGATACAGGAGACAGTCAGAGACTATTTGCAGACAATGATAAAGGCAATGCTCAAACTGCGCAGACATGATGCAGGATGCTGATAGGGGAAAACAACAGAATGAGCATAATTGATAACTTATCAATGTAATGCTTCTTCATTATCATCAGGTTTAGGGAGAGGGTAAATAACACTGCTGTATTATTTAACTGTAAGAGAAGGTGGTGCACCATTCTGGCTTTACTGTCTGGCAGAGGTATATGAATCACAAAAATGAGTGCACAGAATTATAAATCTTTTTTATAGATGAAAAATTTCACGTGTGTGAATAGCTGTTTGCCTGGCATTCATTTTGAAAGCAAAACTGCAGCAAGATAAATTAAAAAAAGCCCATTAAAAATAAAATAAGCCCTCCAGTTTGAACGACAGCCAGCCTCATTCAACGGCTTTCCTCAAAGCCCACACTGGAATGTACATACCCTCAGCCTGTCATTCAACAAGAAAGGAGAAGCGGCACAATGATGATCCCACCCAGTGGCGGCTGATGCTCAAAATGTTTGGAAAAAAAATGAAAAAAACATCAATTGCAGTGCCACTGTGCCCATCAAATGCTGCCACCATCTGTGCCCCATCAAATGCTGCCACCGTCTGTGCCCCATCAAATACTGCCAGGGGACAAATTACATGCAGCCGGTCTGGAGAGTCACCTGCCGCTTATGGTGGTACCAGTCCCCCTGGCCAAGCACGGCCATAATATTTACAAGTGCGGCGCTACATACAGCAAGCCGCCTACATGGGGCAGTATTTGTGCAGGAGGCGGCCGTTGGAGCCGGGACTTGGGAGGATGGGTCAGGGGGCTTTTTTTTTTCATGCAAGCTGCTTTTTTACCGCCCCTGCAAAGTGCCGCCCTAGGCCTGGGCCTTGTCGGCCTAGGCCAAGACACAGCACTGAAACAGAGGACTGTGAGACAGAGAGTGAGACCTAGGACAGACCAGAGACACACCAGAGACACACCAGAGACACACCAGAGACAGAGACACACCAGAGACAGACCGTGAGACAGAGACAGACCGTGAGACAGAGACAGACCGTGAGACAGACTGTGAGACAGAGACAGACCAGAGACAGACTGTGAGACAGAGACAGACCAGAGACAGACTGTGAGACAGAGACAGACTGTGAGACAGAGACAGACCAGAGACAGACTGTAAGACAGAGACAGACTGTGAGACAGAGACAGACCAGAGACAGACTGTAAGACAGAGACAGACTGTGAGACAGAGACAGACTGTGAGACAGACTGAGACAGAGACAGACCAGAGACAGACCAGAGACAGACCGTGAGACAGACCATGAGTCAGACCGTGAGACAGACCCAGACCGTGAGACAGAGACAGACCGTGAGACAAACCGTGAGACAGACCTGAGACAGACCTGAGACAGACCGTGAGACAGACCGTGAGACAGAGGCAGACTGAGGCAGACCTGAGACAGACAGAGACAGACCGGGTACTGGCCATGAGACCATAAAAAGACAGGGTAATGTACACTCAGCATGATGATGTACTGTACCTGCTCGTCGGTCCCCTATACTACTAAAGGCAGGTGACAGGTGATGTTGTCTTTGAGCTCCCTCATGCAGTGCAATCTGGGAGTTGTAGTCTATGCAGAGCAAAGGCACCAGAGGGCCAAGTCTGTTGTCTGTGCTGTGAACTACAACTCCCACTATGCACTGGGGCCGATGACTGGGGGAAAGGCTAGGAGGATGGCGCCGCAGAGGAATAGACTGTTAATGGATGCAGCCTGACTGAGCCGAGATGATGTCGTCTAACTCGTCCGCAGAGGCTCATCATCAGCTCAGACAGGCGGCATGGTGCCGGCGTCTATGTGCAGCTCCTGCCCGCTCGCTCACCTCGCTACAGGCAGCTGGCTTGCTTGCGCACACTAACCGGTGCACTCCCGGGTCCCACACACTGTCAGGCAAATTAGGCGATCGCGGCCCGCGAGGCCCTTATGAGGGCGAGGCCTAAGGCAATCGCCTAATTTGCCTAATTAAAGAGCCGCCTCTGGGCTCCTGTGAATGAGCAGCATAGAGAAGGGGCAGTCAAAGCTGCTCCGTGTGCTTCTCTACTCTCAGAGCCCCAACTGTATCCTCGAGGAGGTCCATAAACCTATCAGATGTAAATAGTAGACATACGTCCAGGAAGTGGCATGACTGGAATTCAGTGCTAATGGCCTGTAAGCATATTTTCTTGAAATTGTTTCTTACTGTGTTTTTCTGCCTCCTTTTAATTTCCGTCATGGGCACTCCATGGGAACATCACCTTTCCCCACTTATTTCTGTTTGTTTGGAATGAACAGTACATGCTATCTGCAGTCATATGCACTGCTCTATGCAGACTACAAATCATATTGTCCATAATCTATAGTCCCTAGTTCATATCAATGAGCAAGAGAAAGTGGTTACATTCAGTGGGACCTTAGAGAACACATGTAGCCACCCTCTATCAGGAAATCGGATCACACCATTAAAATAGGAAGAGAGATTTGGAGATTGGGAAGGGCTGAGAGCAAAAGAAAGTACTTTTTTTTTAGTTAATAATACAGTACATACTTAAAAATAATTCTCTTTTATTTTTAACCAAAGTTTATCTGGTTCAGCAGCTTATGTTTCCTACCTTCTTGGTCCACACTTTGCAGCCTCCATCAGGATCTTCAGCAGACAGCCCTTCTGGATTTTTTTTTTGTAAATGCTTCATTTGAGCTACAACACAGCACTTCTGCAATTCCTGCCTAGGCAAGACTTTCTCCCCTCTCCCTGCCTGTGTAAAGATATGCCACAGGGTTTGGGTCCTAAGAGAACCCTGGGGCACATCTGCACATGCACTGGGTTGACAAAGGAGCTGCCCCTGCCGTGAGAGCTCACAGTGATTGTTGACACTGGCAATAGTTGCATAAAAAATTTGGCATGTTGGTTCTACCCAAATTGATTGATCGAACAACTTGTCAGTGTGCCCATACATGGTTCAAATCTCAGGCAGTTTGGCTGGTCATCTATGGTGGTTTAACAGAGGAAGGCACCTCGGCAAGCAATGCAAAACCCAGGCATCTGCCACTCCCAAAAGAGTAAAATGCTGAAGATTCTGATTAAGGTTGCAGCTCTCAAATACGGTAGCTAAGATAGTGACAATTTGCACCAGAGAGGCAAGAATAATACCTCTTATTTGGCAAAAAAACTTTTGGGGATTTTTTTGATGATGATGTCTCCCCCTTTAGGAACAAACCCATTAAACGTGCAAACTTCCCATTGTATTTAGATGCTGTACTTACAGTTGTGCTCATAAGTTTACATACCCTGGCAGAATTTATGATTTCTTGGCCATTTTTCAGAGAATATAAATTATAACACAAAAACTTTTCTTTCACTCGTGGTTAGTGTTTGGCTGAAGCCATTTATTATCAGTCAACTGAGTTTACTCTTTTTAAATCATAATGGCAACAGAAACTACCCAAATGACCCTGATCAAAAGTTTACATACCCCCGTTCTTAATACCGTGTATTGCCCCCTTTAACATCAATGACAGCTTGAAGTATTTTGTGGTATTTGTGGGTGAGGCTCTTTATCTTCTCAGATGGTAGAGCTGCCCATTCCTTTTGGCAAAAGGCCTCCAGTTCCTGTAAATTCTTGGGCTTGTCTTGCATGAACTGCATGTTTGAGATCTCCCCAGAGAGGCTCAATGATATTGAGATCAGGAGACTGAGATGGGCATTCCAGAACCTTCACGCTATTCTGCTGCAGCCAATGACAGGTCTACTTGGCCTCGTGTTTTGGATCATTGTCATGTTGGAATGTCCAAGTACGTCCCATGCGCAGCTTCCTGGCTGATGAATGCAAAATGTTCCTGCAGTATTTTTTGATAACATATTGCATTCATCTTGCCATCAATTTTGACCAAATTTTCTGTGCCTTTGTAGATCACACATCCCCAAAACATCAGTGATCCACCTCCGTATTTCACAGTAGGAATGATGTACCTTTAATTATAGGCCTTATTGATCCAAATGTAGATTCATGGTTGTGGCCAAAAAGCTCAATTTTGTTTTCATTGATTACTTGATTAGAGTTTGAAAACTGCTGATTGGCATTCTCAATTCCTTGGATATCTTTTTATATCCCTTTCATGTTTTATACAGTTCAACTACCTTTTCCTACAGATCCTTTGACAATTCTTTTGCTTTCCCCATGACTCAGAATCCAGAAATATCAGTGCAGCGCTGGATGAAAGATGCAAGGGTCTGTCAGGAGTCCAGAAACTCATTGACCTTTTATACACACACTAATTACAAGCAAACAGACCACAGGTGAGGATGGTTACCTTAAATAGCCATTCAAACCCCTTTGTGTTAACTTGTGTGCATGTTATCAGGCCAAAATCACCAGGGAATGTAAACTTTTGATCAGGGTAATTTGCGTAGTTCCTGTTGTGATTATGACTTAAAAAGAGTAAACACAGTTGATTGATAATAAATGGCTTCAGCCAAACACTAACCATGAGTGAAAAAAAAAAAAGTTTTTGTGTTATCATTCATGTTCTCTGAAAAATGGCCAAGAAATCATAAATTCTGCCAGGGTATGTAAACTTATGAGCACGACTGTATACCTAAACATTTACAGGCAGAATAACAGTTAGTAACCGCATGAGAAGCTCAGCAAATGTTAGATTGTTATATAAAGCAATCAAGCAGATTCATATCTCTGCACTGCAGTTTGTTATGGAAAACACAGCGGGCAAGAATTATTTTGTCACTGTGCAAGGAAAGGAATGATAAGGGCTTGCTCATATTATACGTGCATTAAATCTCATGAAACAAACGCATGCATGATTAGACATGCATAGATACATGTTTATATGTATTTTTATGCACATTTCATTGTATTTTTATGCATGCTGAGATTAGTTGGTGTGCCTTTTTTTTCTAAATGTGTTTTTACCCCCCACTCCAAGATAGCTGACCAATAGGGCAGTGGAAAGGTCAAAATTCTTGACAACATTTGATTATTTTTTTTTCCCTTTAAAGAGGAAGTAAACCCTGATGAGTTTACTTCCTCTTTGATTCCCTGCAAAGGTAAAGCATAATGGACTACTATGCATTGCATAGTAGTCCATTATGTGTCACTTACCTGACACAGGAGCCAGCGATGTCACCGCTGTCCCCTGTAGTTCCGAGCGTCCATCTCCTTGGTGGGTCTCCATGGGTCTCGCTGCTTCGGCGCTGTGATTCGCCGGAGCAGCGATGACGTCACTCCAGCGCATGCGCATGGGAGCCAACACTCGCGGCATGTCGCCGCGATCTGCCACTTACCCAGTGCGCATGCACGCCGCTGTCTACGACGCATGCGCCGTAGACAGCGGTGGCTGTCTTCAGGTAAATATCTCCTAAACCGTATAGGTATAGGAGATATTTCTTGGACCTACAGGTAAGCCTTAATCTAGGCTTACCTGTAGGTCAAAGTGGTTTGCAAGGGTTTACAACCACTTTAAGTTGCATTATGTTTGTGTATTTGCATGCATTTTACATGCATTTTGTGTATTGCAGTGCAGCAAAATGCAGACATGCTGCATATTTCCCCCCAGCTCTGCACTGTACATGACACCAGCATTTTGGTTGTACAGGCACATAGAAAACATTTGTTTTCTGGGTGTACTTGCAAAGACCTGTGTTTTCCTAGTGCAGGAGCACCAGTCTTCAGGAAGGATGTACTGGAGATGGAACGAGTACAAAGAAGGGCGACAAATAAAGGGTCTGGAGGATATCAGTTATGAGGAAAGGTTGCGAGCACTGAACTTATTCTCTCTGGAGAAGAGACGCTTGAGAGGGGATATGGTTTCAATTTACAAATACCGTACTGGTGACCACACAATAGGGATAAAACTTTTTCGCAAAAGGGAGTTTAACAAGACTCGTGGACACTCATTAAAATTAGAAGAAAAGAGGTTTAACCTTAAACTATGTAGAGGGTTCTTTACTGTAAGAGCGGCAAGGATGTGGAATTCCCTTCCACAGGTGGTGGTCTCAGCGGGGAGCATCGATAGTTTCAAGAAACTATTAGATAACCACCTGAACAACCACAACATACAGGGATATACAATGTAATACTGACATATAATGACACGCATAGGTTGGACTTGATGGACTTGTGTCTTTTTTCAACCTCACCTACTATGTAACTATGTAACTATGTAAGGAGCCCTGTTCACACTGGCCCACATAGTAAAATGCAGCATTTACCAACCTGATGTGAACTCCAGAAGAAACATAGCTATGATTAAGCACCAACGCATGGTGTGAAACATATTGGCTGATTTTCCCTGTTTTCTCTGTGCATGAAGTGACCGTGTTGGATTTTAAATAATTTTCAATAAAGATGCCTTCAGCGGAGTGCGGCCATCCAGGATTTTTTCTTTCTTCTGAATTTTGTGCAGAGTCAGCACCTGTGAGTTCCTAATAGGGCTGGTGTTTCCAAGAGGTCTGGAGCTTTTTGGAGCGGTAATTCCTTTTCATATTGTTTCCATCTGATGAGAACTCCAGGTGAGCTCCAGCAGGAAGCCATGCAATGCACTTACCCCACCCCACAGTCGCGGCTTCCCCTCCTTCTTGGACACCGTGAAGTCCATGCACAGCAGATGGATGAAACAGTAGGAGAGCAGCCAGGTGGACAGAGCCAGGCTGTGGCACACTCCAATGATAAACATCACCATCTTTCTTTTCCCAGCTCAGGCTGCACGGCAACTCTGCCTCTGCACTGTATATGTCACTGCCAGAGACTGCGCACTCATTGGCTGCCACCGGCTCCCCAAGGCCTCCTCCTTCTTTGCTCATTCTCTCCGCTGCTTATCCACTCCAACCCCTGCACATCACACAAGTGTTTGGGCTCACTGACGCTCTAAAGAGTATAGGTCGCTCGTGCACGCCACGTGATGCATGAGCCCGTGCGCATGGCCAGCGGCCACGGTGGCAGTCGGCTACCCGCGATTGTTCCTGAGAAGGAGAGAACAGAGATCTGTCAATGTAGACAGACAGATCTCTGTTCTGTCAGGGATGAGGAGAGCGATTTGTTGTTCCTACTGCTTAGGAACAACATTCGGTCTCCTCCCCCAGGCAATCCCTTACCCCCACAGTTAGAATCACACCCTAGAACACACATTTAACCCCTTGATCGCCCCCTAGTGTTGACCTGTTCCCTGCCAGTGACATTTATACAGTAATCAATGGCTATTTATAGCTCTCTCTTTTATAGATTTCTTTTTGTTTATAGCGAAAAAAATAAAAACCGCAGAGGTGATCAAGCTCTATTTGTGGGGAAAAAAAAGGACATCAGTTTTATTTGGGTGCAACATCGCACGACTGCGCAATTGTCAGTTAAAGTGGCGCCGTAACGCAAAAAATGACCTGGTCAGGAAGGGAGTAAATCCTTCCGGGGCTGAAGTGGCATTATAAAAAATGGCAAGGATATGTAATATATTGGAGATTACCAATCCTTAGATGTGGTGACTGCATTAGTTTTGTTAGGCTTTTTCACCTTGTTTTTACCTGGTGATCTTTTCAGTAACACAACTCTTATATTAGAGTGCCCCCACTCTGAATGAAGGAGCACAGGAGCACCTTTGGACAGCAGCACTGTCAATCTGAGGGGAGAAGTGTGTTAGATGTACTAGCAAAACAAATTGAAGCCAAACTTCAGCTCACACAGCAGTTAAACAGTTTGTTTTCCTTTTGAGATAAAGATTCTACATGAATAATAAAAGCTGATCATTCTAAACACCCCAGTTCTTGGTAAATGGCTTGTCTCAACACTCTAACTTCTACATTTGCAGGAGATCTCGTTCTGTTGAAAAACAGACTGACTGGCCAGATAACCAGGTCAAAATAAAAGAAAGACAGCTCAAAAAGGAATACTAAAGCCCCGTACACACGAGAGGATTTATGTCCGACAGACTTCCGAAGGAGTCCTGCCGGAGTTCTGCTGGAGTTCCGACAGAGTTCTGACGGACTTTTCGACTGAGCGGACTTGGCCACACACAATCACACCAAACTCCGACGGATTCGAACGTGATGACGTACGACTGGACTCGAATAAGGAAGTTCATAGCCGGTAGCCAATAGCTGCCCTAGCGTCGGTGTTAGTCCGTCGGAATAGCATACACACGAGCGAATTTTTCGAAGGGACCGGGTCCGGCGGAGTTCCGTCGGAAAAATTTGAAGCATGTTCCATTTTCTAAAGTCCGTCAGACTTTTGCGAATCAAAAGTCCGTTGCAGCTCACACACACGATCGAATAGTCTGACGGAATCATTCCGTCGGACTTTGGATGTTGAAAAGTCCGCTCGTGTGTACGCGGCATAATGCAGCCATCACATCTAAAAATCAGTAAGCTTCAATATAATAAATGCTTGGCTTTGTGTTTAATGCCACTTTAATGTAAATAAATGCATATTCATAACATGTTAAAAGAACACAAAACTGCATGTATTTTTGCAAAATTGTTAGAAATGTTTAAACTTTCCACAAAGCCTAACACAATGCAGAAATGCCAGTTTTTCTTTAGTTGTATTGGGTAAGGATAAAGTCTGACTGATGGCTGTCTTTATAGTTCTTTGCATTACTGAACAAGTCCAAATGGCTAAATTCCCCCAGGTTGGCCAGCTGAATCCATAAAATTCCCCATGGGCACAACAGTATTTTACAAGCAGTATGGATCAAGACAGGAAATGCATTTTAACAGAATTTATGATCTTTCTGGATAGTTTTACAATGTCATATTTCTAAAACAGTTGAACATGTACAGTATCTTACAAAAGTGAGTACACTCCTCACATTTGGTAAATATTATATCTATATTATATTATATATATTATATATTTTCATCTGACAAGACTGAAAAAATTAGACATTGCTACAATGTAAAGTAGCGAGTGTACAGCTTGTATAACAGTGTAAATTTGCTGTCCCCTCAAAATAACTCAACACACAGCCATTAATGTCTAAAATGTTGGCAACAAAAGTGAAGTACGCCCCTTAGTGAAAATGTACAAATTGAGCCCAATTAGCCATTTTCCCTCCCCGGTGTCATGTGACTCATTAGTGTTACAAGGTCTCAGGTGTGAATGGGGTGCAGGTGTGTTCAATTTAGTGTTATCGCTCTCACTCTCTCATACTGGTCACTGGAGGTTCAACATGGCACCTCATGGCAAAGAACTCTCTGAGGATCTGGAAAAAAAAAAGAATTGTTGCTCTACATAAAGATGTCCTAGGCTATAAGAACATTGCCAAGACCCTGAAGCTGAGCTGCAGACCATACAGCAGTTTAACAGGATAGGTTCCACTCAGAACAGGCCAAGCTGAGTGCACATGCTCAGCGTCATATCCAGAGGTTGTCTTTGGGAAATAGACGTACGAGTGCTGCCAGCATTGCTGCAAAGATTGAAGGGGTGGGGGAGTCAACCTGTCAGTGCTCAGACCATACGCCACACTGTCGTCCCAGAAGGAAGCCACTTCTAAAGATGATGCACAAGAAAGCCTGCAAACAGTTTGCTGAAGACAAGCAGACTAAGGACAGAGATTACTCTAACCACCATGTCCTGTGGTCTGATGAGACCAAGATAAACTTATTTGATTCAGATGGTGTCAATCGTGTGTGGCGCCAACTAGGTGAGGAGTACAAAGACAAGTGTGCCTTGCCTACAATCATGAATGTTGGTGGGAGTGTCATGTTCTGGGGCTGCAAGTGGGGAGCTAGAGTTCATTGAGAGAACCATAAATGCCAGCATGTACTGTGACATAATGAAGCAGAGCATGATCCCCTCCCATTGGAGATTGGGCCGCAGGGCAGTATGCCAATATGATAACGACCCCAAACACACATTCAACACAACCACTGCCTTGCTAAAGAAGCTGAGATTAGAGGGGATGGACTGGCCAAGCCTATCTCCAGACCTAAACCCTATTGAGCATCTGTGGGGCATCCTCAAAAGGAAGGTGGAGGAGTGCAAGGTCTCTAACATCCACCAACTCCGTGATGTCGTCATAGAGGAGTGGAAGAGAACTACAGTGGCAACCTTTGAAGCTCTGGTGAACTCCGTGCCCAAAAGGGTTCAGGCAGTGCTGTAAAATAATGGTGGTCACACAAAGTATTGACAATTTGTGCCCAATTTGGACATTTTCAGGGTGTACTTCACTTTTGTTGCCAGCGGTTTGGGCATTAATGACTGTGTGTTGAGTTATTTTGAGGGGGCAGCAAATTTACACTGTTTATACAAGCTGTACACTCGCTACTTCACATTGTAGCGAAGTCTTATTTCTTTAGTGTTGTCACATGAAAAGATATAATAAAATATTTACAAAAATGTGAGAGGTGTACTTGTAAGATACAATATACATGAAAATAGAGCGAACACATTCAATTGAAATTCATGTCATATATTTTTGTCCCAATCTTGCACTGACCTCATAATAAGTATGCATAACATGTTCAGGGATCAAATTAAATTGCCAGTTTTATGCATTTAAATTGTCTACATGTTTTGGCTATATTAAGCAGAAGATCACCTTTGTCGTATTTAATGCAATCAAAGGTCAAAAGTGTATTAAATTTAAATCCAACTACATAAAATAGTTATGATAGCAGTATTGCTAAATTAGGGCACCTGACCACATTAATAATGTAGATGGAGTGGGAAATTGAGAAGAAAATAGTTTATTATATAGTAGAATTTCTTATTTTAGTCTGCAGAACAGTTGTGTGTTCAGGATTTACAATGAGCTAGTTCAGGTCGTAGCTGGTGCATAATCAACAGTGACACCTGTAGCAGTGTGATAAAGCATGTTTTCTAAACAGGAAATCATGGATAAATTCTGCTGCAACATGCAGATATTCTTTCACATGTACCAGTGTTAGAACGTTCAAATCATTAAAAATGTAAAAAGACCTAAGCGAAATTAATATATCAAATAAATGTAAAAATGCATGCAGTTCAATTAACTCCAGAAAAACATGTTTAAAGTCACACTAACCTCATATGAGAGATGATCAAAAAGTCCACAGAATATCATAGAAAGCATTTTATGAACACAAGGCATGGACACATTTAAAAAGACTCTTTTATCTTGGTCCTTCAACCATGTGTGGAAAGCAAACATCACTTTACTGTGAATAAATTTCCCTTCCCCGCTGAGAGCTTCAGATGTTTGTAAAATTGAAATCTTGCTTCTGTTCGGCCAAACCTTTGGTGGAAATGTTCAGTGGGTTTCACTTATGTTCTGTTAACATTTCTTTTACGTTATTTTACATACCACAACCTTATTCAGACAAAATTCTATAACTACAAAAACAAACTGTTATTTATAAATGACATTTTCAATATAGTTTGATAATGGATAAACTTTTTGTAAATATAAAATGTGAGAAAGCAGGCACAGGTTTCTAGGAGTGATTATGTGAATCTTTTTCTTTTTTTCTTGTATTGCTTTGGGCTAACTGTGTTTTTTATTATCTTTTTTTACTTAGTTGTGGAGCACAGGGCTACTACAAAGCCTCACCCTTGCATGCTCTTCTTTGACAGTGCCTTTACTCCTTTGTAGGTCTTCTTTTTGTCTCACTCTCTTTTTATTTTTGAATCACCAGGCCTCTCCTGGCCTCTGATTTTTTTTTCTTTGTTTTAAAGGTTCAAATAAAATGTCTGCATTGTAAGGCCAAATTTGCACTTCAGAAGAGCATGGTGCATCTGAAGTCACTTCCACTCTTTAAAGCAACTTTTTCCCTAGAAATAAAAATTAAAATGAATTCTGTCAGTAAAAATATATTGAAAATACATACCAGTCCAATCTTAGTTCTCTTGTAGAGCTACTGCTGATTTCTTCAGCATCTGACACTTCCAGATTATTGTATGTCAACATCACATGCTACTCACTATGGTTTCAAACATCAGCTTCTGCATCACTAGCGTGTCCAGGGACACACCCAGAAATGTTGGATGCTAAAGATACCAGTGGCAGCAGTAGCTCTACAAGAGGGTAAGCTTGGAATCATCACCGGTGGAACTAGTAAGTACACGCTATGGCCAATAATTTCCTTATTTTGTTGGCTGGTTAGGTACTGCCTTGATGAAGGTTTGCAGATTGAGGACCATTTTTTTCATTTCACCCTATGTTTCACACCCATGGAGTAAAATGGATTTGCCATTACTTTAAAATAACATTAGCTTTGTTCTTCGGTTTGGCTATGGAATTATTAAACCTACAAAATATGTCTTCTGTGACATCTTTGTATTAGCAGTAAGCTGCCCAAAAAGCAGTACAGAGCATCTAACTTCCATGCTGTTCAAGATCATTAGCTCATCAAATCTATTGTTTAACCACTAGAGATCCGCGCTATAGCCAAATGACGGCTACAGCGCGGACCTCCTTTGCTGGGACTACGTCTATTGACGTCGTCCCACGCACGAGCGCCCTGCGCGCAGCGTGCTCTGTGATCGGCGAGTCTACGAGACTCGCCTGATCACGGATCCGAGCAAGGGGTCGATCCCGACCCCTTACCACATGATCAGCTGTCAGCCAATGACAGCTGATCATGTGATACAACAGAGCCGGTAATCAGCTATTTTTCCTCCTCACGCTGACAGCGCAAGGAGAAAAAAAAAGAGCCGATCACCGGCGGCCGTGATCAGGACATCAGTCCCGATCACGGCCAGCTTACCAGTGCCCACCTGCCCCCTGCCAGTGCAACCTCTGTAATAAAAAAGTGCCCCCCATCAGTGCCACCCAGCAGTGCCCATAGTGCCACCCAGCGGTGCCCACAGTGCCACACATCAGTGCCCACAGTGCCACACATCAGTGCCCACAGTGCCACCCATCAGTGCCCACAATCTGCCTCAACAACAGTGCTGCACCCCAGTGCCACATATCCGTGCCCATCAGTGTCATCTACCAGTGCCCATCAGTGCCGCCCATCAGTGCCCAGCAGTGCCACCTATCAGAGCCACCTATCAGTGCCACCTATCAGTGCCCATCAGTCCAATCTATCAGTGGTACCTATTAGTGCCACCCATCCGTGCCACCCATCCGTGCCATCTTATCTGTGCCCATCAGTGCCGCCTTATCTGTGCCCATCAGTACTGCCTTATCTGTGCCTATCGGTGCCACTTTATCTGTGCCTATCAATGCCACTTTATCTGTGCCTGTCGGTGCCACTTTATCTGTGCCTATCGGTGCCACTTTATCTGTGCCTATTAGTGCCGCCTTAACTATGCCTATCAGTGCCCACCAGTGCAGCCTATCAGTGCCCACCAGTGCAGCCTATCAGTGCCCACCAGTGCCGCCTCATCAGTGCACTTCAATGAAGGAGAAAAATGACCTGTTTGCAAAATGTTATAACAAACTATTAAACATGATTTTTATTTATTTTTTTGCATTTTTTTGTTTGTTTAGCAAAAAATAAAACTGCCAGCTGTAATTAAATACCACCAAAAGAAAGCTCTATTTGTGGGAAAAAAAGGATAAAAATTTAATTTGGGTACAGTGTTGTATGCCCGCGCAATTGTCATTCAAAGTGCATCAGTGCTGAAAGCTGAAAATTGGTCTGGGCAGGAGTGGGGTTTAAGTGCCCAGTAAGCAAGTGGTTAATATTATGTCCTTATCTTAGTCCTCATATCCAAACCCTGTTCATTTGCTTATTCCTGTAGATCTTACACCTTGGACTAGATGTGTTTCAGTGTATAAAGATACAGTAGGGGAAATATCACCAGCAAAGTCAAGGTCTTCAATGAGATTTTCACTAGACACTCCTTTTCTGATCATTCAGCATTTTGTCTTTGACATCTTTCAGATTTAGTCCACATCTCCAAGTAACGCTGGACTAGATAGCAAAGCTTTAGATATGTTTCTGATGTTTACTACAAGGCATCAAAATTGATTGTGCATTACCTTCACTTGACCATGAACAGCACAAGGATAATTCATATACAAGGATGATTCATACTCCACACTAGTCTATGGTAATCTGCATTAGTGTTATATATTAGTGGTTGCTACTAAAGCCATCTCTTCTAATTTTACTTTTCATTTATGTTCCTGATTTTTTTTTAAATATGATTCTCTTATGCATCTGACTTGGCACTGATAGATGCCTCTGCAATTTACATATTTAGTTAAGTACTTTTGTTTTACTAATAAGTAGGAGTCATTTCTTCCAGTCTTATGGTATCTTTTTCCCAAATAATTCAGAATAAGGGGAAAAGGAAAGAAGCTTTATCCAATTTAAAGCGGGAGTCCACCGGGACTCCGCGTTTTTTTTTTTTTTTTTTTAAAAGCCAGCAGCTACAAATACTGCAGCTGCTGACTTTTAAATAGTGACACTTACCTGTCCAGCGCGCCCGCGATGTCGGCACCCGAAGCCGATCGCTCGCTCGGCTGCCGGGTCCCGCCGCCATCTTGGGTATGGGAATCAGGAAATGGAGCCTTTCGGCTTCATTTCCCGGTTCCCTACTGCGCATGCGCGAGCCGCGCGGCGCAATCCGGACGGTCCCCGCTGCCTCTGGGAGCTGTGTGTTTCCCAGCAGGCAGTGGGGCACTTGCTGAAGGGGGCGGGCGCTTGCGGAACGGGGGCGTAACGTACGCCCCGTTCCGCAGAGAGCTAGCCCGGAAGTGGGTGCAGTTACCTGGATTATCCAGGTAACTGCACCCCCCTCCCCCCTGAAAGGTGCCGATTGTGGCGCCGGAGGGGGGGGGGATTCCGATGAGCGGAGGTCCATTTTAGGGTGGACCTCCGCTTTAAGAGCCTCCTCTGGATTGAGGTCTATGGTACTCGTTGTAAGGTTTTTCAAGTGGCCCAGACATTTTCTCCAAATATGACATTTCTCCACAACAATGGCTTCAGCCCCTAAAGTGGTGCCATGCTCTCTCTCTCTCTCTGGACAGTTTTAGCCCAGTCTAAAAATGCTCCTTTACCCGTGAAGCTGATCCTCGTCATCAATGAGACATTTTCTCTCTTTACTGTTCAGGCTTTGCTCAGCAGGAAGCATTTGTTACTCAGTTGTTTTGTGATATTGTATTATTCACAACCCCTCTCCATCGTTTTTCTATCCACTGCCATTTCTGAGACCCATGAATTAAATTCAAAACAAAAATGTTATAGTCTGCACATCCAGCTTTTGTCTGATGTAAAAGTCAAATCATCCGTTGAATGCACCATACTAACGATATGAAAATCCGCAGACAGCTCATCTTCAGACTTTTCCCTTATGATTTTTGTACCGTGTGTATGAGGCCTAAAGCCTCACATACACGATCTGATTGTTGGCAGGGGATTGTGTGATGACAGACTGCTGTGCTAAAATACGACCATTAGTACACTCCTTCAGACAATTGTCCAACTTTTGGCCAACAAATGTTGAATTGCAGGCTAGTACATTTTCGGTGGACAACGGTCTGCTGTCAGATTTTGGTATCGTCAGTACACCAGTCCGTGACACAAAAGTTGAAAGTACAAACACGCATGCTCGGAATCAATGCTCACCAAACACAAACTTAGCAGAAGGTGCCCAAAGGGTGGCTCTCAAGAGCTGAAATTCCTCATAATACGTTACTACGTTCATGTTTGTTGGCCAACAATTGTGTACAGTTAGTATGCAAGACAAGTTCCTGGCACATGCCCTTTGGACAAAATTCTGCTGCTCTGTTGGCCAACAATGTGATCGTGTGTACGAGGCTTAACACCCCATACACACTATTAGATTTTCTGCAGATTTTTGTCTTCAGATTTAGCAAAACCATATAATCTAAAGGCAAAAATCTGCAGGAAATTTAATAGTGTGTATGGGGCTTTAGGCTAAGCAAAGTAGGGAAAGGTTTAAGCCTCATACACACAATCCGATTGTTGACCAACCGAGCATCTGATTTTTGTCCAAAGGGCATGTGCCAGAGATTGTCTTGTATTCTAAAACCTTGTACAACTGGCCAGATTATTGGACAAATTTTCGTCAGTTTTTTGTTGGATGCTAGTCTCAGATTGAAAGTGAAGAGGGTACTATCAGAAAATTTTCAGCTGCCAGAATTCAACACCAGAAGTGACGTAATGTGTTGAATTGTTTTGTATATGTTCTTTCATTTCTGACCATGCCTAGTCATGCTCTTCATTTTTTTTTTGACAGAAAACCATACTAATGAAAAGAAAACCTAACATTATGGTCACATCAGACGGAAGTTTTGGCGCCTGCACATCCAGTTTTTGTGGGGGGCTTTTGCAGCATAGTCATGCTAGCTGTAGTGTCTGCCAACTATGAGTTTTTGTATCTGGATGTTGGGAAGAATGGCAGCAACTCTGATGGGGGAGTGATTATGCAGACAGAGTTCTACAAGCAGCTCCAGAATGGCACCTTAAACTTACCACCTTCTGAGGAGAATATTGAGGGCCTCAATTTTGTTTTTGCTGCAGATGAGGCCTTTGCTCTGGGGGAACATCTGATGAAGTCGTTTCCTATGAGGAACCTCACCCCAGAGCAGAGAATAATCAATTACAGGCTCTCTCCTGCCAGAAGGGTGGTCAAAAATGCCTTTAACATTCTATCGAGTTGTTTCAGGCTGTTTTGGACTCCAATCAACATGGTACTCTGCAAGATCAACCATGAGGTCCTGTGCTGTTGTATTTAACATAATTCTTTAAGGAGGAATGCTACCAGCTACCTTGCTTCACTGCCAAGTGACGTGGACCCCCCAGGGGCAGGCCAAGCTGAAGAGGCTGTAGCTTGGCCGTCTGTGGGCATTTTGATGCCTATCGAAAATGCATGTATGTCAAAAAACATGAAATCAGACTGAAACTGATGTTACAGTTAAATCACACTTATTTAACAATAAAAGTAAAAAGAACAAACATAGTCAAAACATAGCCAAAGTTCAGTAACCGGAACAGCTACTCAGCCACAGCCAGAAGTCAGTGATCAATGTAATGGAACAGCAAGCAGGATCTGGAGCCAGAAGGGATGTCAACAAAGCAAGTCTTTAAACAGGAACGCAGGAGAATGTCTCTGTGATGTTGACCAAGAGGAAGGCAGAGATCCACTGGGCTGAACGGTTTAAGTAGGCAGGACTGATGAGCAGGATATCATCAACAGCTGAGTAACTGTGGAGAGATAGGAGCTGGCAATTAGCCGGCAGCTGAGCGGCCAGCTCTGAGAAGGGAGGGCTGAGCCCAGCCCTGACACTGTGCTGGATTGCCCTCACAAATTGCCAGATGTTTACAGTAGAAATACATTGATTATTATGTGGGTAGAGGGGCAGTGGCTTGGCAGAAAAGTGTTGCTGATCATGCTTAATATAATTTTGATATCATAAACTCATATTTCATTTCAACGACTGTTGTCTGTGCTTCTTATCTATCTAATATGTTCACAAATGGGCTTTATTTTTGCCACTTTCTCCAATAGTGCAAATGTACCTTATTTGCTACATGAGGTGACAATATCTTCTTCAGCTAACTATTATGGTGTGCTGTGGGTCTGGTACACACACACACACACACACACACACATACACACACACACACACACACACCATGTTTTTGTTCTTAATGGATCTAATGCATATAGTTCGAAAATATTATGCCTTTTCAACTCTTCAAATTTTTGGAAGGACTAAAAATTGCAGGAGTTGGCCACATTTAAGAGCACAGTGTCCCTGTAATTACAACAACTTAACAAATACACTGGTATTGAGCATTGAAATAAGCCACACATTGTTTAGTAAACATTTTACTCAAAACACATTCACATGTGCATTTTTAGGTTTTAAAACAAACTAACATCTTGATGTATAACAAGTATGTTTACCATTATTTCTCCTTTGTTGTGGCTAAATAGGCATGTTCTAAAACATTAGATCCCAAACTCAGACACTTACAAAGTTTGATCTTGGTAAAGTGAAGGCCAAATGAGACATTAGTATCCCAAGACTGGGTGGATGTTGCCTTCCTCAGATGGGGTGATCTCACCCCTCTAAAATCCAACAGTTGAAGCCACATACACGACACGTAGAGACACAACAATTACATTTCCCTTATGATCTCATGCCGCAAATGTGTGTAGTTACAAACATCTTTTTTTATAAACCCACAAAACACACAGTGTGTCAACATGTACTATCTACCATTACAGGGTATCAATGGATGTGTTTTGGGGGGTGCAACGTGTCCATTGATACCCAGTGATGGCAGATAGCCAATGTTGACACACTGTGTGTTTTAGGGCTTTTTGCAAACTAGATGTATGGAAATACACACATTTTAGGCATGGGATCATGAGGGAAATAAGAATGTTAAGGCAATTTGGGGGCACCTTCAAATTTGGGGTTTTATATTCGTAAAAACACAGAAACATTTCAATTCACATTAGTTAGGGCAGTGTTTCCCAACTCTCCTCCTCAAGATGCAAACCCAGGTCATGTTTTCTATTCTATACTTGTAGACTTTGGCACAGGTGATGTTGTCATGTTCACTGTCAGTAATTTGCAGAGTCATTTTTAGAATGAGAAAAATACAGAAAACGTGACCTGGTGGTGCACCTAGAGGAGTGGAGAAACACTTTTGTGTCCCTAAAATTTCATAATTCAAAGTCAGCAAAACATGGTAAAGATTAAAAGGGCAAACAGGAGCCAACAAGTGGAACAATAAACTTCTGAACAGGCAAGAGGAAATTAAAATTTGGCAAGCATGTCCACAAAACCTCAGATTCTTCTGATTCTTCGCTGTAAAGCAGTAGCAGCCTCCTTGATTTGCTCCAGATCTTGCAAACAATGCAACATATCTGCACTCATTCTGCTAATAGTTCATTGTGGAAGATTATGACCCAGTAAGAAGAGTAAAAAGTATTAAGGGAAAGATGGTCAAGTGGCTCTACATAGTGAGTTATGGTCTAGGTACTAGTCAAATTCAGAAAATACTTACCTACCCAGTCTATTGTTGGTTGAAACCTGCTTGCCCTTCAGACACCTACACTACTAGGAATGTACACACTGCAACTACTCCACAATCTTGGCCCTGGTGCCTGGTCTCCAAAACTCAGGTACCCAGTAACACTGCCAGCTCCATCCACATCTTCCTTCTCAGTGCTAATGTTAAGGCACTGCATACTTAACTATTGAGCGGAGTGGGTGTTTTTTTTTGGACATCTAAACACTCAACATGTACACACATTTGAAGCCAGATTTCAAGAATACTTACTTGCGCAAACAAGAGGCTCCCAAATACTTTCTTCCTTTTCTGGGTTGCTTTGGCCCTCAGTATGACATCAGAGGATTTGACGTCCCCAATGGCAAAGTCTGTGCTGGGTCCAGAAGTCAGATCCCATGGCTCCAAACAAACTTCCTGGGTGAGCTCACCACACTCACTTTCCTCTAAAAATAAACAATACAGCATTCATTAAGCCACCCCAGGTCCCATCTGTTTCTAGCATCCAATTTTCTACATTAGTTGACCAACCTTGAACTTGGTCTGATGTTAATGCTTGCTCCTGACTTGTGGAAACCACCATGTTGCACTCTGGTTATTTTTCTGTGAAAAATGCATAGAAAAGGGAAGGTGATTTAATTTTAAAGAGGGCAAACACTGGACAAGTGGCAACACTGAAAACGTCCAGCAGTTGCTCCCCACCCCTCTTGTCTCCTATGGGATATAAGATATATGATGAATAAAATAGCAGGCATGATTCTGTGTGACTATGATCCCCGGTGCCTCTCCACTTCCCATGTCTACATTGGCAAGGCTGCATTAATGGGCACTGATGAGCCAGCCAGCAAGCAGAAAGTGTTCTTTACCCCTAAGCCCACGGCCTTTGGACCACCTAGAAACACCCCTGTCTGTGGCTAAATAAGTGTGTTTGAAGTAGTCACTTACGCTTTTGGGGGGAAGATGGCCTTGTTGCTCCCCCTGTTGGGACCTGAGTGAGGGTAGCCTGCCTTCGGCCCTTGTGGTGGCTTGGCTGGAGCCTCCTTTTTTGGTACCTCCCTGTTGAAAGAAGAGAAAAAAAATTGGGACAAAAATAAAAAGATCAAAAAACATGACCAAATAAGAATGTTTATATCTGCTTTAGTTTTATAAAAAGAAATTTATGGGGAAAAGATCAAAGGAATTCGTACATGGGACATCATAACCATGATTTGCCTTTAGGTCACCCCACAGAATGATGGACTGTCTTGATACCAGCTTTAGTTTTATATTATTTATTTAGATTTTAGAAAACCTTATATATAATTTTCTAGAGCTACTTGGACAAAGAACATATACAGATAGCTAATTTACAAATATACATATTGGTTAGATAAAAAATATTGCTTGTTTTTTTTTATGATCTGATGTATGTACTCTATCTGGTCTTGTTCATGATGTTTGAGATCAGGCCATTGTCTTCTGATTTGGTCCTTTGATCGTTCCACCGAAAATTTGATATTTAAAACAGCGATGACCTTCTCCAAAATGAGCCTTTTCGGCTGTTCGCCTTTCGTAATTGCTCAGCTTACAGTCAGTCATAATCATGCTTCTCTAGGATGCGCACCATGTCCACCACATCTCACCCTTGCTCATGGGTGTTGCTTTGTGCCTCCTATGAGCTCCACCACCACGGGCTGCCTGGAGTTCGCCGAGTCAGCTATGTTGTCTCTCCTGAATGTTCCGCCATGTGTGACGCATGCAGAAGAGAGATGGTCACACCCCAGCGTCATGATGCATGCGCAGTGTATATAAAGCCAGAACACATGGTCAGTGAAACAGCCATAGGAATGATCTTGGAGTGGACGACAAACGATTGCCAATGCAAGAAAGGCGCCATAAAACTAAGGTACAATTGGAAATTGGGGCATACGTGGTTAGTGGCCTATACCGCTTAGAGGGAGGACTATATTGGGACCAGTTAATGAGTTAGGCCAGATAATATGGTTTGTCTTGTGTTCTGTCTTGCAGGCATCATATATATTTTATCATGATGGATAAATTTACTGTGCCTGATTTTCTACCACAATTCATTGGCCTGTACCGGGAGTTGTCCTGTCTCTGGAAGGTCAAGAGTAGAGACTACTCCAATAAAATATTGAGGAAGGCAGCTTTGGAGAAACTAGTGTACCCCAGGGCAGACATCAACTATGTCAAGACAAAAATGTCAAACCTGAGAAGTACTTTTAAAAAGGAGCTCAACAAGGTCATGGAGATCTGGAGCAGCAGCAGATTATATATATGTCCCCAGGCTGTAGTATTACCACAGCCTGTGGTTTTTGACTGACCAGGCAGAACCTAGGCCATCGCTGTCTACACTCCCTTCGACATCTGCTGAGGCCCTAGCTCCCGAGGTCCACTCAGGTCCTGCTTTACAGAAAGAAGATGTGGAAGAACCCAGCTTGACCCAGATATAGCATTGTTGAACATATTTTTGTATCCAAAAATACAATGATGATAACTAGATATTATTGTTAAAATATTTTAGCCTTAACAAAGTGGTTACCATATCAATAGACAGTAGTGACCAAAAATTATTTGAACAAGAATTAAAAATTTCTATTTGTCCACATTCAATTTTCAACAGTGAGGAGATCAAAATTGTGTGTGATTGATGAACAATTGTTAAATGAGAGAAGACTTTACATGAAATTATGGGCTGTTAAGGTCACGTATTTCCATCTCTTGGGACTTTAGATGAAACCAAGGCCTGGTAAGGCCATGTGTTTCCATCCCTGTAATGATCAAAAATGGGGAGAGCAATAGGGTGAGACTTTAAATGAAGTGCGTGATTGCAAGGAGGTAGATTTGATGAACAACTGGGAAAATGTATTGGTTCATAAAAGTATAAACATACATAAAATCATAATATCATAATTATTAATCTCCCCATTTTTGATTGATGAACAAACCCTAAAAAAAGATTCTAATTATGTCCCATTTTCATACACAGGAAAGTGTCAGTCTAGAGGAGCCAGCGGTCAGCAGCCAGACAGAGTCCCAGATCCCTCCCCTACGCCCTCCTGCTAAAAGGGCCAATAAGAGCAGGAATCTGGAGTAGGCCACAGCTGCCTTCCTCAGCCAGGCCACTACTGCCTTTCAGACGGACCCAGATGAGGCTGAGGGATTTGCCATAGTGACGACCAATAATTTAAGGGAGATGGCCGGTGAGCAAAGGAGTAGGTGTGAGGAACTCATCCTGCAGGTCCTCAACAAGGGGGTGAGGGGCCAAATCTCTGAAAACACACACCTGACTGATTTTGTGGCCCCACATCCACCACCTCCACAGCCAACCCACACACCACATCTACCCCACACACCACAGAAGCATAGCGTTCAGTGGCAATACCAGCCACAAGACCCCCAACAAGCCTGCTGGACTGGGGATTTTCACCCCTTCACCACCTACTATTTTTTTTTATTATTTTGGTTGAATAATTATTTTATTTGTTATATTTTCTATATTTTTGTATGCATATAATGCACTTTTTGGTTAAGTTCTTTGTATTTAGATGGCAGATAGCATCTCTGATTTAATTTGTTTTATTTTTTTCTGCGCAAAAAAAAATTGTGGAAAAAAATACTTGGCTATGTGTTTTACTTCAAATGACAGTTTGGGAGTAGGCAGTTACATTTAAAAAAATACAATGTAAAATTAACAAAGGACACCAACTTAATTATATCTTTGATCTTAAAAATGACAGAATAAGGGTGTTGTGGTAACTTCCCCAAAAAATAAAACAAGCATAATAATATTATTTTTGATATCACTAGAAAAGAAAAGCCTTTGAAAATACATTTGTCATAACTACATCAGTATCACCAGCAAAGCAGCTTCATTATTATCCCATTAAAGAAGAAGAGAATGTGCCCTGCATCTCGACATTTCATAATTTGCCACGTCAGGAATGTTAATTCTCCATTACGAACGCTAGTTTACAAGACCGGCTCATCCTTGCTTCCAATCATGCGTCTTTGTACTTTCGACTTTTGTGTGAGGGAATTGTGTACAGACTAGCCTGCCAACCAATTTACTAGCCTGCCAACCAACATTTGTTGGCTGAAAGTTGAACAATTGTCCAAAGAAGCGTACTAACAGTCAGACTTTGGGACAACAGTCTGTCGACAGACAATCCCCTGCCAATAATCGGATCGTGTGTTCGAAGCTCTACTATACATGCTAGAAAGAGATTTTTTTAATCTGTAAAATAGAATTTGTAGAGATTTATTTAAAAGCATGCTATTTTCAGTCTTTCTGAGGTTGCCAATTAATGAGGATTCTCTTGGCTGACTTAATGAGCTGGAATGTGACCCCTGCCATCTGTGCACAATTTTCTCATTCATGCACTGTATATAACAACATTTAACAATATGTCAAGACACTTGGTAATATATTCTCCTTTCCTGTTCAAACTTGTTTGGCCATAGACAATAATCTTATAACTCTGACTCTCTGCAGCTACCAAGTAAAGTCTTCCTGATTCATACGTGGATATGGGATTCCAGATCCCAGAAACAAAACAGTAAAGTTAGTTCAATTTTTTTGTATAATATGAAAGATGATGTTACGCCGAGTAAATAGATACATAACAGGTCATGCTTTAAAATTGCGCTTGTGGAATGGCGACAAACTACAGTACTTAAAAATCTCCATAGGCGACATTTTAAAAATTTCTACAGGTTACATATTTAGAGTTACAGAGGAGGATTCTTGCTCTTGCTCTAACAATTTCAGTGATACCTCACATGTGTGGTTTGAACACTGTTTACAGTTGTAGCCATAACTTAAGTATGTGTTCACTTCTGCTTGTGAGCATGGAGGGATGGGGCACTTTTTTTTTTTATACTGTCCCTTTAAAGTAAGAAATTCTGGTCACTTTTATTGCTGTCACAAGAAATTTAAACATTCCTTGTGACAGTAATAGGCAGTGACAGGGACTCTTTATGGAGAGATCTGGGGTCTATAAGACCTCACATCCCTCCTTTACACTTAAAAGCATTCAAAACACCAAGTTTGACAGTTTTGAATACTGTAATTTTTTTAAATGTGGCACCTTTAAGTCTTCATGACATCGCTTCTAGGTTACTAGACTCGAGAACCGATCAAAGCCAATTCTGGCTCTGTCTGGGTCTGCGGCCAGCCGGTGGACAAGCTAGCTGGTTGCTCGGGCCTCCCGGAGGGACATGAGAGCCCGGACAAGCTATGGAAGGTGGTGGGAGGGGGGGACGTCTCCTCCCGCTGCTTGTAATTACAGTCAAGTGGCTGCTTACATGCATTGGTTGTTATTACAAGAAAGACAACCAAAAAATGGTACTGGGGTACAACCCCTTCAAGCCGAAGGCCCCATACTTATGCTACATCGGCTTACAAGAAAGACAACCAAAAAATGGTACTGGGGTACAACCCCTTCAAGCTGAAGGCCCCATACTTATGCTACATCGGCTTGAAGGAGTTTAGATGTATGGCTATAGGCCTTTAATGTTCATAGGAACGCTGAATTTACTAAGTCTGTTATTCACAAATTCAAAAGTGGTTATTACATCTTCCTAGATGCTTCTGATCCTCCCAGTGGTTTCTGAAAGCTGTCACACGCAGTTCTAGCAAAGTCATCACTTCTAGTACGTAGAAGTGATGTTAAAAAAAATAGTTTTTTTTAGATTAGGTTCGCTTTTAATTTAATTTAGGTCTTTAATTTATTCAATTTACAGACTATATCTGACAGACATGTAGTCCATCTAAACTTCATGGTCCCCTTGAAGGGTAACTCCACTTTTGGAGGGTAAAATAGCAATTGAAAACAAATAATATAGCATACATAACAGGCCATATTGTAAGAATGTTTTATAAAAAAATTACCTTTCCTTTTCAATCTGCAGCACTTTAATTTTCTGTAAAATACAATATATCAACGCCCCCAGAAATGTAATTTCCCGCTTGTGTAGAAGTCAGTTTTTAGGCATCCTCTGCAACAAAATTTTCATATTAGGTCAGCTAATCCGAAAAGGTTAATCATTTCTAAAGAAATGCATACTGCATTTCCTCATTAGAAAACTGCAAGTGCATCAGTTGATTAATAATGAAAAAGTCACTCTCAGTCAGATTCACTCTGCGGACAAAAAACACTTTCTCCTCAGAGCGGAAACAGGTAAGACTCTGAAACAAGGTTTGTTAAAATCCCTGAAATGTACATTGATCCCCCAGAGGGGATTGTTGTTTTTTCTCAACAAAAATTTAGTTACTTTTTAAGGATCAAGGATTTGAAATTTGTTTAATCGGAACTTAGTGATAGAGCCCTTTGAAGTCTATAGGAGGTGAACCATGGTAGTAACTTCTGGTCATTTAAGGGATAATAGGTAAACTATTTAAAAAAAAAAGGATTGGGAAGCAGAGCCTAGCTATGGGGACATGTACAAAGCAAAAAATAAAAATAAATATGAATGTGATATTTTAGAACAGTATAATTTAATGGCCACTCTCAGTGACAACGTTAAATGGCTGTTGAAGTGATATTTTTTAACAGTTAGCTTGGATTTTATACAGCAGCTGCACCCCCAATTGATTCATTTCATTTTGTAAAAAAATGGCTTTTTTCAGGAAGATTTTGAATCGACATGTGATTTTTCATCAAACAATGATTAGCGAGATTTGACTGGGAGTTAGAACTTTCTTAATAGTTTGCTAAGGCTGTCCCTATTCTTGTTGATACTAAACTGTTTCACCGCTCACTTAGTTCAAATTGTCATTAGAAATGTATAGACCAAAGATAATATAATTGATATGTGAATGAGAAAAGGTAAAAGTGTTGGCGCTATGAAACATCATGAACAAATACTCAATAGGAGTTGGTATTATTATACCATGTGCAAAAAAGCAAACTATATCAATAAAGTCCAGTGTCAAGTGACAATCCCAACACCATATAAACATACTGTAGATATGAAATCTTCTTGTTTGATGTTCCTTCAAATACAATCTTCACCACGATTGAAGCTTGTATTTAAAGGAACATCAAGCAAGAAGATGTCATATCTATGCTTATATGGTGTTGGGATTGTCACTTTATTAGTTTGCTTTTTTGCACATGGTATATTAATACCAATTTCTATTGTGTATTCATTCATTAAGGTTTTATAGCATCAATACCTTTACCTTTTTTCATTCACATATCATGTATACACCTTAAAGATGCAGCTGTCATTAATTTTAAAACATCACTTCAGGCGCCACAATCATCCCACAAAAAAATCTTCACAAAGATAATATAATAGTGTAAAAGTGGCCAGCAGCACAATATTCTTAACCACTTCAGCCTCGGAAGAATTTTACTCCCTTCTTGACCAGAGTACTTTTTGGGATTCGGCACTGCGTCACTTTAACTGACAATTGTGCGGTCGTGCGACGTGGCTCCCAAACAAAATTGACATCCTTTTTTCCACACAAATAGAGTTTTTTTTTGGTGGTATTTGATCACCCCTGCGGTTTTTATTTTTTGCGCTATAAACAAAAAAGAGCGAAAATTTTGAAAAAAACACATTATTTTTTACATTTTGCTGTAATAAATATCCCCCAAAAATACATACAAAACTGTTTTTTCCTCAGTTTAGGCCAATACGTATTCTTCTATATATTTTTAGTAAAAATGTTTTCGCAATAAGTGATTATTGATTGGTTTGCGCAAAAGTTATAGCGTTTACAAAATGGGGGATAGTTTTATGGCATTTTTATTCATTTTATTAATATTTTTTTTTTTACTAGTAATGGCAGCAATCAACGATTTTTATCGTGACTGTGACATTATGGCAGACACATCGGACATTTTTGACACATTTTTGGGACCATTGTCATTTATACAGCTATACAAATGCATTGATTCCTGTGTAAATGACACTGGCAGTGAAGGGGTTAACCACTAGGGGGCAGTGTAGGGGTTAAGTGTGTCCTAGGGTGTTTCCTACTGTGGGTGGTGGTGGTTACATGTGACATGTCACTGATCTCTGCTTCCGATGACAGGGATCAGAGATCAGTGACATTGTCACTAGGCAGAACGTGGAGATGCTTGTTTAAATTAGGATCTCCCCGTTCTTCCTCCCCGTGAGGCGATCACGGGTATCTCGATTGAGTCCATGGGACCTGCAACTCGACTCACGGAGCTTGCCGCGGGTGCCACCGGCTCGCCGCCTCTTAAAGGGCAACGTACAGGTATATAATTCTGCCTGTACGAGCCCTTCTGCCGACGTATATTGGCGTGAGGCAGTCGGCAAGCGGTTAATAATGGAGAATTGGCCAAAATATACTGGAAATTATGAATACAGGCAGAGATTGTAAAGTGATTTTCAGAGGTGACAGTCCACTGCAAACTTCAGTGCCTATTATGTGCACCACCTATTTCCCCCAGCCTCTCACCTCCAATATATGGCAAAAAAGCGCTGTAAGTAATCAGAAATGCTGCTGAATCCTTATTCATCCAGTCTCAGTGTTCTACCGCTGTTTAGTGTATCGCTGTATATATAAGCAGTTAACTTCCTCCCACTTTCTATTATATATACCTGCTTATATATACAGCGATACACTAAACAGCGGTAGAACACTGAGACTGGATGAATAAGGATTCAGCAGCATTTCTGATTACTTACAGCGCTTTTTTGCCATATATTGGAGGTGAGAGGCTGGGGGAAATAGGTGGTGCACATAATAGGCACTGAAGTTTGCAGTGGACTGTCACCTCTGAAAATCACTTTACAATCTCTGCATGGACTTTGTGTTTTTTATTAGTTCATAATTATCTGTGCATGGTTTTGTGGACAATCACTTGCTATTATTGCATTTTTTGCACACAATCACTGGATTGGTTTATATTTGTTTTCACATATTTTTTCACGCATATTTTGAATCTTTTTATGTACTTGGAATATTTATGTAGGATCTCATTTATTGCATAATACATATTTTATTTGCAAATTCACCATTTATATTATAGTGGGTTGGTATCCCATTTGCACTTTAGTCCTATTTGGACATATTAGCTTTATTCATTATTTATGTTTTTAGGTAGCGCCGCATCTATTTATTTATTTTATTCACTTATTTTTGGTGTTGAGATCACTGTTTTTTGCTGGCTGCTTCCTGTGTATATTATCTTATTTAGTCGTATAGTTAACTACTAGGTGGAGCGCATTAGTATTTCTTAATATATATGAATACAGGCAGGTGTTTCACTACAAGAATTAGGAGACCACAGATGACACAATAGAGTAAAATTGCTCAGCAGCAGGACCATTTTAATGAGTAAGGCTAGACCCAAACCTATTAGAGACAAAAAACACAGTCAGAATTTTACTATAAGAATTAAAATACTGCAGAGGATAATGTAAAATTTTTGAATTTCAATAAAGGGATAATATGTAACTTTGTACTAGAATGAAAGAGTACACGCAGGTGTTGCACCACATGAATTTTGGAGACTGAAGATATCACAACAATGAAAAGTTGGCCAGCAGCAAAGCAATTTAAATAAACAAGGCTAGGTCTAAATTTACTAGAGACAAAGAATACAGGCAAGGGTTTTACTACAAGAATTAGAGAACTTCAAAGGATGCAGCAATGTAGCAGAACAGTTTCATTCGTGTTTACATTTATTTTCAATAATGCACTTGTGCCAAGTTGGACTAATTTACCTATTTCCGTTACTTACTAACTTTATGAAGTAATGAAGTATGTAGCATCAACAGCCATTCAGTCTTGTATTCATTTTTAAAAACACAAGGCTTGCTGTGAATGGCTGGCCTGTGCTCAGCTTGACTTAATTTGGTTCCGACAGCAGACAGGAAATTCCAGTACCACTGCTGGAACAAAGCGCTATATACTGTATGCAGCTGTTGCTACATACAGTTTATACAGCCCTGACCTTTTAGCTACAGTAGTGTCTGTAGCAACTTTTTCTCTGGCTTCCCTTAAAATGGCCTTTTGTTTGTTTCTAGTAAATTTAGGCCTATTATTTCTAATTAAAGCCTCTGGCACACTGGACGTTTTCGCCATCTCTCCTAGACACTTTTCCCCCTGATAGCAGCGTTTTGGCAGAAAAAAATCTTGATGCTGGTAAATGGGTGAAAGGAATTTAAATGTGTTTACCAGCATCAATGGCTTCAGCGTTTAGATGTGTTTAAGCATGTAAAGCATTTTTTATGCCAAAACGTCTTTACTCCTGGATGCTCTACCAGTGGGGGTTTCTTTTTGCCTCAAAACAAACTTGCCTCTAAAATCTTCTAAATGCCTATGTGTGCATCGATACATAGGCTAACACGTAGTGGTGTTTATAGGCAGCAAAAAAATACAGAACGCCCCTGGGAGAATCGTTAAAAATGTCAAGTGTACAGGAGGTCTAAAACTGTGCTGCTACTGGACAATTTACACTACTGGGTCCACTGATGTATGATAATTATTGTAGTAAAGGCCCAGACTTTATTTTTACTGTCCCAGCATTTTAAGGACCTCAATGAGATAGGCCGTTAGTATTTCAGAATTGATTAATTTTCAAATATATTTATACAATAGTTTGTAGACACTATAACTTGCACACAAACCAATTAATATAGACGTTGTAAGATTTAAATTTTTTTTTTACCAAGGACATGTAATAGAATATATGAAGAGAAAGAACGGGTGGGACTTTATATGAGACCAGGACTATCCTGCACCTAGGTCTCCATCCCTAATAACGTAGAAAATAAAAGGAAAATGGGGGGAAGGGGAAAAGGTTGGGACTTTATATGATAACACAACCCTCAGGGTAGGATGGGACATACAATATAATATCTAAATTAATCAAAGATGACGATCATGGACATAATACAATGATGAATATGCATTTAATTGATACACTAAATATGATACAAATTAGTAAAACATTGTTGAAACATCATATAAAATAACATAGTAGACAAGGTATCATATGATGAAATCAATATAAGCAGTACGTCCAGGATAGTCATCAGAACAGTATAAACATCTAGTATTAAATAAATTGATGACTCATCCAAATAGAACCCATGGTATGGACATGGTTGCTGTAACATGACATCAAATATATAAGCTCTACGCGTTTCGTGGATTTGTATCCACTCACCAGGAGCAGTTTAAATAGGGATGTCTAAAATAAATAATAAGTAAATAATTAATATTCATTGATTCACACAGGAAGAGAGGGAGCAGCAACTACAACACTCTTACCTGTGAATGTAAACTAGATTTGTAGAGAGACATTAAAATAGGACTGTTGATAATGAGAGGCACCAGGGGATGAAAGAATCATCCACCCGGGAGCTGAGGTGGTGACACAAAGGCAGCAGGGCAAAGCCAACCAGGGAGCAAAAAAGTGCAAGAGTGCATGAGCAAGGTCCCCCTTCCAATACTGTAGCAGTCGGTGAAAGCCCCAATGGGATCTAAAATAAAATAAAATAGTAACATATATATATGATATATATAATATACCCAAGTATATATTGTACAGGACTGTAGAAAGAAAGGTGGGAAGGAAGTGAAATGGTGAAACGTAGGTGTAAAGAAAAGTGAAGGAGCTGATAAAGAACACCAAGGTGCAAAGAAAAAAGGGGGCAGTCAAGGTGAAATTAAATAGAAAAGGTGACATAAACGATCAGAAACACCAAGTAGCAGCACATAGGATAGTGAATATCTCGGTTTGGTAGAAGTGAGTGGAGAGGAGTAAAGTGGAAGTGCCGGTAAGGGCATAATGATAAAGCCCCTGGATGCTGGAAAGAAAGCCAGCCCGCCCGCCAGCGGTGACCCACCAACGTCACACTGAGCCATGCACTACAAGAGGAGGCGGCCGCACACAAACGACCACACGCCTATATGTAGGCGCTTAAATCTCCACCAGAATGCATGCAGATGGTCACATGCACGTCAGCACGTGGCGCCATAATGACGTCAGCCGTGGGGACGTGCATGGGGCGTGGCGTCGACGCGCAGCGAGCACGGGCCCCCACCCCCGCAGCCAGCAAGATCGAGGGGGTGGGGGATAAGCCCGGCGCGCGTCGCAGCTCCCGGGAATGAACGAAACCACCCCCGGGTGTAAACCTCTCAACAATACCAATAAATTAAGGCATTGATTAATTTAGATATTATATTGTATGTCCCATCCTACCCTGAGGGTTGTGTTATCATATAAAGTCCCAACCTTTTCCCCTTCCCCCCATTTTCCTTTTATTTTCTATGTAATAGAATATATTTTGGCCAAAATGTATGAAATAAGAAATAAGATTTTATTGGATATGTTTTATAACAGAAAGTAGAAAATATTGTTTTTTTTTTCAAAATGTTTGGTCTTGTGTGAAAAACATTTTTATAATGTAATATAATGTAAATCAATATTTTAAAAAGTTTATATAAAAGTGTCACTCTTGATTTTTTTTGGCCCCTAAGAATGCGCCAGAGTGCGAAACTAGTTGGGTGGAGAGAGTGCTGATGTCATTGCAGCCGCATGGTGTTTGCAGCTGCCTTAGCTGAAAGCATTTTGTCCCATACAGTCCCATTATCCATTGATGCTGCTGCATATCGCATACCTGGTAGGTGCCACTGTGTGAGGATTTTCCCTTAAAGGGGACCATCCCTAAAAAATGTGGACCTGGTCATTTGTATGGTGCATACTTGCTGTCCACATCTTTGTGCAGCCATGAGCGCATTATATTGGTGGTGGGACACACCTGTGGTAATTTTTTTTACTGAATATTCCCTTAATGGGGAATTGTCGTTTAAGTGTGGACTTCTGTCTTTTTAGTGCTTATTCACTATTCCTATATGCTGCTCAGGTCTTTGCACACCCATTTAATTTGGGCATTACACCGTTTTAATGGTTGAGTACACAGTGGTGTTTCACTTTTCGTATTTTATTTAAGTATACAAATATCCCCTTTTTTTTAAATACTACACTATTAGAGTCCATTCACACAGGGGCAACACGACTTGCAGCATGACTTTGGGAGGCAACTTGGACATGACTTGAGTATGAATCACAATTACTTGGGGCGACTTACAACACGACTTCAAGTCGCCCCAGGCCAGGCTGTGGCCAATCAAAAAATAATGAGCTTGAGGGGGTACTCCATACCAAGTTTTAAATAAAAAAAGGCATGGGTTCCCCTCTAAGAGCATTCCAGGCCCTTAGGTCTGGTATGTATTTTAAGGGGAACTCCTACGCCGCCAAAATCCATACCAGACCCTTATCCGAGCATGCAGCCCATCCGGTCAGGAAAGGGCGTGAGGACGAGTGAGCGGCCCCCCTCCTGAACTGTACCAGGCCGCATGCCCTCAACATGGGGGGGGTGGGTGCTTTTGGGGGTCTCTTCCGACTTCTCTGCTCTCTTCGGGCCTCTTCTCCCGGTGTCCAGTTCTTCTCCCATTGTCTGGCCTCTTCTCCCACTCTCCAGCCTCTTCTCCCACTCTCCGGTTCTTCTGCTGGCTCTTATGCTAGCGGTGGGCCGGTCTTCTGCGTTGTCTTCTTCCTCCGATGTTGACACGATGTGCTTTCCCGATGTAATGCCGTGTGAGCTGTGTGCAGTAACTTATATAGGCAAGGGGCGTGGTCACCGGGTGATGTCTCCTGGTGACCAGGCCTCTTATGATGTCACAGTCCCGGGACTGCTAGCAAAAGAGCTGGAAGAAGATAGTGGAGGAGCCGGCAGAAGAACCGGAGGGGGAGAAGAGGCCGGAGATTGGGAAAAGAGGCCGAAGAGAGCGTAGAAGTCGGAAGAGACCCTCTGAGTCGGAAGAAGAACCCCCGAGCTGCCTAGTAAATTACTTTAAAAATCTGTGTAGTGTGTTTTTTTTATTGACACTTTTTTCCCTCAGGTGAATGGGTAGGGGTATGATGTACCCCATACTCATTCACATAGGGTGAGGGGTCGGGATCTGGGGGACCCTTTATTAAAGGGAGCTCCCAAACTTCGATGAGCCCCCTGCCCTCAGACTCCGACAACCAACGGCCAGGGTTGTTGGGAAGAGGCCCCTTTTCTCATCAGGTAACAACAAGGTCTGGGGAATGCCCAGGGAAAAAAACCAAAGCCTACTTACCACCAGCTCGCAGACAACCAAATTAACCTGTCTAACAGTATGCGTTAAAAACAGGGGTTTAGTCCGCACGCATTTGCAAACGCATGCGTGAGCCACAGAGCCACGTCAAGGCACCCTGGTATCTGTGGTCCTAACACTAACATGGTGTCCCCGCAGTGGAGGCACATGCATTCTGATGGTTAGATGAGGGCAGGTGGACTGAAGGGGAGCCACCCCTCCTTAAAGGTACAGGAACACACCAAACACCCAGCAAGAGCACAATGGCAGCAAAGGTGTTGGTGCACTGCTGGACCAATGCAAACACTACCGTGTTATCAAGAACTTGCCCACCGCCCTCATCTATAGCTGGCTATCGCAGTAAGTGGCTTTGGAAGGCTAAACAACAGGTAACAACAAGGTCTGGGGAATGCCCAGGGAAAAAAACCAAAGCCTACTTACCACCAGCTCGCAGACAACCAAATTAACCTGTCTAATAGTATGCGTTAAAAACAGGGGTTTAGTCCGCACGCATTTGCAAACGCATGCGTGAGCCACAGAGCCACGTCAAGGCACCCTGGTATCTGTGGTCCTAACACTAACATGGTGTCCCCGCAGTGGAGGCACATGCATTCTGATGGTTAGATGAGGGCAGGTGGACTGAAGGGGAGCCACCCCTCCTTAAAGGTACAGGAACACACCAAACACCCAGCAAGAGCACAATGGCAGCAAAGGTGTTGGTGCACTGCTGGACCAATGCAAACACTACCGTGTTATCAAGAACTTGCCCACCGCCCTCATCTATAGCTGGCTATCGCAGTAAGTGGCTTTGGAAGGCTAAACAACAGGTAACAACAAGGTCTGGGGAATGCCCAGGGAAAAAAACCAAAGCCTACTTACCACCAGCTCGCAGACAACCAAATTAACCTGTCTAACAGTATGCGTTAAAAACAGGGGTTTAGTCCGCACGCATTTGCAAACGCATGCGTGAGCCACAGAGCCACATCAAGGCACCCTGGTATCTGTGGTCCTAACACTAACATGGTGTCCCCGCAGTGGAGGCACATGCATTCTGATGGTTAGATGAGGGCAGGTGGACTGAAGGGGAGCCACCCCTCCTTAAAGGTACAGGAACACACCAAACACCCAGCAAGAGCACAATGGCAGCAAAGGTGTTGGTGCACTGCTGGACCAATGCTAACACTACCGTGTTATCAAGAACTTGCCCACCGCCCTCATCTATAGCTGGCTATCGCAGTAAGTGGCTTTGGAAGGCTAAACAACAGGTAACAACAAGGTCTGGGGAATGCCCAGGGAAAAAAACCAAAGCCTACTTACCACCAGCTCGCAGACAACCAAATTAACCTGTCTAGCGGTGGGCCGGTCTTCTGCGTTGTCTTCTTCCTCCGATGTTGACACGATGTGCTTTCCCGATGTAATGCCGTGTGAGCGGTGTGCAGCAACTTATATAGGCAAGGGGCGTGGTCACCGGGTGATGTCTCCTGGTGACCAGGCCTCTTATGATGTCACAGTCCCGGGACTGCTAGCAAAGGAGCTGGAAGAAGATAGTGGAGGAGCCGGCAGAAGAACCGGAGGGGGAGAAGAGGCCGGAGATTGGGACAAGAGGCCGAAGAGAGCGTAGAAGTCGGAAGAGACCCTCGGAGTCGGAAGAAGAACCCCGGAGTTGCCTAGTAAATTACTTTAAAAATCTGTGTAGTGTGTTTTTTTTATTGACACTTTTTTCCCTCAGGTGAATGGGTAGGGGTATGATGTACCCCATACTCATTCACATAGGGTGAGGGGTCGGGATCTGGGGGACCCTTTATTAAAGGGAGCTCCCAAACTTCGATGAGCCCCCTGCCCTCAGACTCCGACAACCAACGGCCAGGGTTGTTGGGAAGAGGCCCCTTTTCTCATCAACATGGGGACAAGGTGCTTTGGAGTGGGGGGCCACAGGGCGCCCCTTCTGAAAAGCACCCACCCCCCCATCTTGAGGGCATGCGGCCTGGTACGGTTCAGGAGGGGGGCCACTCGCTCGTCCCCACCCCCTTTCCTGACTGGCCAGGCTGCGAACTTGGATAGGGGTCTGGTATGGATTTTGGGGGGACCCCCACGCCATTTTTGCGGCATAGGGGTTTCCCCTTAAAATCCATACCAGACATAAAGGGCCTGGTTTGCCCCTGGAGGGGAACCCATGCCAGTTTTTATTATTAGAGAGGCGACCTTACCTGTAAAGTCAATATAGATGGAGATCCGACTTGGCGGCGACTTACTTTGAATTATATGGGCACAAGTTGCCTAGAAGTCGGATTGAAGGAGTACAGGAACCTTTTCTGAAGTTGGAGCGACTGCAGTAGTGTGCATTAAGACGGATCCATTCACTTACATTGATTTTTTTCATGTAACACGACTTAAGGCGACTAGGGGCGACTTTGGGCGACTTAAAGTCGGGTCCAAAGTTTCTCCTGTGTGAATAGACTCTTACCAATTTATTTGCCTTTTGGTGAGCATCCATTCCACAAAGTTCTGCCATCCATCTGGTGTTCTCTGAGGCTATTGACCTGGCAGTTGTCATCTCTAGCAGGCCATCACTCCTGTGAGTCTGTCTCCAGGGTTACATTGTTGAATCTGGATTATACCTTTGAGCCCAGTTTGCTGCAAATGACTTGTGCAGCAATAACTTCTGGTGAGTGCATTGGATTAGTGGTGGGATGCATTGAAGCACTTTATTGGAGTGGCCCAGAGAGACTTATAGATCACTAAGGATTATCACTAGTCAACAGTGACACCTAAATATTACTTTTTTTTGCTATTTATTTACATAATTTTATGATATAATGTTTGGTGTTTTATATATATATATATAATTATCTAAGCACTGCACCCTTTTTGCTGTAATTTTACTAAGGTTTGGGCATATTTTACCTCTAATGCGAGAAACATTTTTTTCCCGCAAAGCACTGACTATTGTTTATACTTTTTTCATGACCGTGCAATTGCCAATTAAAGTAGTACAGTGCCGAATAGCAAAAATTGGCCTGGTCATGACAGGGCTAAAACCTTCCAGAGCTGAGGTGGTTAAAACAATAGTTTACATTGTTAAGCTGAATCTCTGAATGTTCTAAACCAGAAGAACATTTGCCTCTGTGAGAGCTACCTTATTTTAAAAACCTTTTATAATCCTGTCTTTGTGTGGCAATGAATGTCACCAACTTTTGCTAAAGGTCACAATCACAACAGCAGATACTGTGTACAGTGTATGTGTGCATTAAAATGTGGTGGCTAGTGTGTGTGTGTGTGTGTGTGTGTGTGTGTGTGTGTGTGTGTGTGTGTGTAAATATGGATTTAAATTTAATCTGCCCCAGTGCTGACCACTCAGTCTGCTGGTATTTATATTGTTGTCCTGTGAGCTGCAAAATCTCTGCACATTAAAAAAACCTTGGAACAAAGTGTTAAGTGATCAAAAATGTTTTCTCTTTCATCAATATTTCCTGTCTTGTTCACTTCTCACAATTATTTGTTTACAACTTTGGTTGGCACATTTTCTTGCATGTTTTAAATCTTGCGAAAGATGCAAGGCCATTACTGATGACTAATAATTCTCTCTGAAGGCAGATCTCATCTAAAGCTCTATATATTTTGTTTATGCCAGGTTAGATGGCACAAGATTTTTTTTTTTTTTTTTTCCATAAAGTTTTTATTAAGGATTGCAAAAATTAACAGTAACAGGTCATCACGAAAATACAGGTATCAGGCATTTAGATAAGCATCAAAAGGAAGAGGAACATTTCAAAGGGGGGACCAGAAGGAACCTCCTGAGGCAGATGGCACAAGATTTTAGCATGTGGAAGGGTAAAGGGGTAGAACATTACTATAATGATACCAGGCAGTATACTCAACAGCATGAGACCGGTGTTCCAGAGGAAAGGACCAAAAAAAAAGGGGGGGACCTCAATAAAAACAGAAGCTTTATTTTTATATTCAACAGTGCATATGTAGGATGTGGGACTGTGAAGGGGCAGTTACATGAAACCCTGACCTGGGAAAATTATTAATGATACGATAACCCCTTAGCATTCTCTACAACACAAAGTGAAACCTATTAGGGGTTACATTTTAGGAAGTTAAATTTCCCCACATCTGTGCAGTACGATAACACTTTTCATACAATGTATAATCATAGCAGTCGATTATGCGTCTTCCCACATACCAGTAGGGTAATTAGTAATACATTCATTTCCACATGTAAATTAAGATCTGTTGGTTCAGAAAATTAAATCAGTAAATGCATTAGAAAACAACTTTATCCAAAGAACTGTGATTAATGATTCATATTCTGAATGGTCTAATGCGACCTGGGCCTGATAAATGCTTCCAAAATCTTCCATATTTCAACAGTAAAAAGTAAATACTAATACAACAAAAGCATGGGGATGGAAAATATGTATAAAAACCAAGTCTTCTCCTGAAAAAAACAAGTTACTGTAATTTAAATACCCATAATTACAAAAATAATTTATGTCTTTTTAAAGTTTTATATGTTTTCATCATTTTTATTGCGTCTCTTTCCAATCTCTCACTCCTTCTCATATTTGTTCTCTCTCTTCTGCTTCTCTCTTTCATTCTTTCTGTCACTTTCTCTTTCTCTGTCTCTCTCCTTCTTTCTCTCTCTCTATCCCTTGTTCTCTCCCCCTTCCTTCTCTATATTATTATTATTCTCTGAATAATTAAATACCTTTGGTCCTATAGTTTATGGAGTGTAATATGTAATCACGATGTGCAAGAAATCAGGAACCTTGAAACTGCAGCCACACAGAAAGATTTGATCCTGTCCTATGATAATGTCAGCATTTTGCTGATTGACTGCAGCTTCAAAGTGTCTGGTTACAAATTGTGTTTAAAAATCACATAGACTATGGGACAACAGCTTTTTTGTTAATTTTAGTAAACTTTCTGACAGCAAGTTCAGAGTTTTCTGCCAGTGTGTGTGTGTTTGTGTAGGCAGGTTGCCTGCTGTAATGTGTGTTTAGTTCATTATTTGGCTAGCCAGATCAGAGGAAAGGGATTCATATTTCTTGCCACCTTCACTGATCATGTTCACAAGCTTTTGCTGGGGTCCAGGAAGAGGTTTATATCCCAGGGGGGCTAGAGAGCGGGTACGTAAAGGGAAAATTGCAGAAGCAAGCTGAGACCAGTGGTCTATCCTTAAAGCGCTCATCGGAATCCCCATGACTACTGACACATCTACTTGGGTTCTTCCAATTGTGGACTACATCCAAAATTACTTTACCTATGCAGGTTCGCTTGCACAGCCACAACTACAGATATTTGGATGTTTATTTTTTATGTACATGTTATGTTGGATTTTCAGTAAAAGTTGTTCAACTGCCATGAGCCTGATCTGGAGTTATTTAGGAGGTGCCCATTGGGTTTTGGCATATTCCTAAAGAACCTGGCTCTGTAATAGCATGATGGGGTATGAGTAACATCACCACAAAAGGTTAATCGACAAGGCAAAGGAGAAGAGGTAGTTGCCATGGATAACTGAAAAAAACAAAACCTATAGCAACCAGTCGTTTGGCATGGTACCTGGTTAGGTGACAGGTCCTCCGGTAGACAGGGGGTTGGTGCTCTGACTCCCTCCTTAGCTGTCTTTCTCCTCCAGTCACCGGGAACAGATTAGTGCTACAGAGATCTACGGCCTGATCACTAGGTATGGGAAGGAAATAGCTAATTTAGGACACTCACGAGACCCGCGCTATGTGCCTAGCGGTGTTTCATTCGATAACTGGGAGTGAAGCAATGCTGGATTGGTGGAATGGGCAAGGGCTCTTCATGTCCCTCTGAATGCAAAATATACATAAGTTACAAGTGTGTAGCATCATGGGACAAAATATCTCACAGAGGAACTCTGTATATTTATATTGTGCACAATTGGTCAAAAGTCTGCCTTGATGTTTGCTTTTTCACATGACCGCAGCCTCTGCCTGGTCCCAGGCATTGGTGAGCATGCCTTTAGGCAAGGAGTTGCCCCATGAGCTTGGGTGCAGTAGACTCCACCCGCATGTGGGCCTGGTAGTTGAAAATCACTGGTTTATCCCAATGTTTTTTCAAAGTTAATTTTCCTGAAACCACAGTTGGGTTTTGGGGCTAATTTTCTAACTTTCTGGTTTCAGTACCAGTCCAGCTGGGTTTCACTGGGTTCTCCTTGACCGCAGGTGTCGCTGTAACCACCGACAAGAGTAAGAACACAGTTTAGTTGGGTGCATTGAATGCCACTATTCTTTTGGAACCAGCCCAGTGGAAGTGTTCTCCTGCTGTGCATTCTGGGAGGTGGTAGTTAAGGTGCCGACATCACGTGCTTCGGGGTTCCGGAGAATATTTTCTGTTGGGATGCACCGAAATTTCGGCCGCCAAAACATATCGGCCGAAAATGGTGTTTTCGGCAAATTGCCGAAAGGAAAATCTTGCCGATAATGGGGCCGCAAATGGAGGTGGGGCCTGTGCGGGGCTCCGCCCCCTGGTGCCACCCATTGAACAGGTGTTTTCCTGGCTTGTCCCCAGTCCTCTGTCCTCCCTCCTCCTTTCCTCCTGCCCGACAGTGCGGTGATCTCCGTGTGTCACGGAGCTATGCATTGAATTGCCTGGGCGGCTGCAGTAACAATGTCCCGCCTCCTGTGACAGACGGTACACTGATCCAATGGCGGGACATTAAATCAGCGTGACGTGATTACAGGAGGCGGGACATTGTTACTGCAGCCCCCCAGGCAATTCAATGCACAGCTCCGTGACACACGGAGATCACCGCACAGATCCGGGCATGGGTAAGGCTGCATTTAGACACTGACAAGCTGCATGAGGGGGAAAGAGTGTGCCCAGGGCAAGCATTGCAGAGTTTTGTCCGCAGCTAAATCAAGTTTTTTGTGCCCACAGTGCTGCTGCATCCAAAAGTAATTTGTTTGCCTCTGAAACTATCTACCTCTGGCCACTTGTGTGAATGAAGCCATGCTATATAAACCAGGTCACAGGACAAAGGCTGTACTCCCTTTATTGGCCATATAAAAAAAAAATAATAATAATCTTGATTTTGACCCAGCTAGGTTTTCATCGCCATGTGATAGAATGGGGAAGGGTTAAGTTATTGCTAGTAGAGGTAACGATATGAGCATTCCCAATAGAAGTCTGTTGGAACAGAACCAGGTAGCTTGCTTGGGGCCAGTTCACACCAGATCCAGTTCAGTGTGCTTTTTTTTTTGCACAAAATGCATGCACAGTGTTTTCCATGTATTCCAATGGCTCTAGTTCACAACATGCAGTCAGTTTCCGCACCGGAAACTGACTGCATGGTGTGAACTAAAGCCATTGGAATACATGGAAAACACTGTGCATGTATTTTTATCAGGCAGGCTGCATCTGAGGGGAACTGGTGAGACTGCTTTGATCTCCTGTACCATGCCTGCAGTCTCTGACCAGCTCCTGTACCATGCCTGCAGTCTCTGACCATCTCCTGTACCATGTCTGCAGTCTCTGACCATCTCCTGTACCATGTCTGCAGTCTCTGACCATCTCCTGTACCATGCCTGCAGTCTCTGACCATCTCCTGTACCATGCCTGCAGTCTCTGACCATCTCCTGTACCATGCCTGCAGTCTCTGACCATCTCCTGTACCATGCCTGCAGTCTCTGACCATCTCCTGTACCATGCCTGCAGTCTCTGACCATCTCCTGTACCATGTCTGCAGTCTCTGACCATCTCCTGTACCATGTCTGCAGTCTCTGACCATCTCCTGTACCATGCCTGCAGTCTCTGACCATCTCCTGTACCATGCCTGCAGTCTCTGACCATCTCCTGTACCATGCCTGCAGTCTGACCATCTCTTGTACCATGCCTGCAGTCTCTGACCATCTCCTGTACCATGCCTGCAGTCTCTGACCATCTCCTGTACTATGCCTGCAGTCCCTGACCATCTGCTGTATGAAAATATTTTTTAAAAACAGTCATTTTCGGTATCGGTGCTGTTTCGGTATCGGTTTCGGTTTTCGGCCTATTGTATTTTTCATTTTCGGTATCGGTTTCGGCACCAAAAAAACCATTCGATGCACCCCTAATTTTCTGCCTGTTCGGTTCGGGTGGTCCTCCTGACCCAGCCCCATAGCCCTCCTGGCCTGGGGTGCGGAACCATACATTTTCAGTCTCGGGGTTGGCTAGCCCGTGGCAACGCAACTGCAGGGATAGGTCTGAATGGATTTCAGGGCCTATTGATCCAAAGGTGGTCTGGTGCCGTCTCATCTGAGGGGAGAGGTCCAGCAACTGGAGAAACCCCAGGGGAGGACTCTTCAGGAGAAGGCCGTGTGCAAGGCTGGCTTCTCTGAAGGAGCCTGGAGGATTCATTGAAGGACACTACATGGATCTACACTCATACGGTATCACTGGATCGGCTGAGAGATACTGGTACCGTATGATAGCCCTTTAAATTTGTCTATGTCCCTCAGTAATGCTCAAGTCTGTGGTAGAGACTTTATCAAATATCCTACGCTCAAGTCTGTGGCAGAGACTTTACTTAACAACCTACCGGCTGCTAGGCCTAGTGAGAGGAGGTCTATCCGGGGGTTGTAAAATCCAGTTGTGAAACGGTTGCTATTCTCTGGATTTTTCTATAAGACACTTTCCATTTTTGCAGTCTAAAGTACCTGAACTTACTCCTAACCCTCTACCCTTCATTGAGTGAGTCTGTTTCTGTTTCAAATAAATAAGCCAAAAGAAGATTCAGTGTCAGTTTCCACATTTATTTGGGCCATCTACCACAGGAACCCCTAGACGGAGAAGCAGTCAAGAAGGTAACGGTAAGCCCAATAAAACCAGTAGCTCCTTCGAGGATCAAAGCTACACTTGTTTTCAAAATGTATATTGTGATTAAAATCTGTGTACAGATGGCCTCCAGGTTGCCACACTGCATTGCATTACAGAACATTACAAAGCTGCAGATTGAAAAGGAAAGGTTAATTTTAATAACATGTAGTTACAATATGACTTGTGTAGGAATTGTACATGCTATATTATTTTTTTTTTATTCACAATTTTTGTTCCCATGAAAGTGGAGTGGAGTTACCCTTTAAAGGAAAATTTTGAGTTTAAAAAACAAAACAAAAAACAATCATATATATATTTATATATATATATATATTCACCTTCATTCTTGCAGCATCTGTGTGATGATGCATCTGTCCCATGAAATAAGACTGAGAACTGAGTAATCTCATGACCACTGGTAGCTCAGTTCTTGGCCCGCTCCAACTACAGAACAGTGACTGTCAGTCCTTCACTGGAGCGCTAGGCACTGACAGCTGTCAATCAGGCAGTGGGGTGAATCCCAACAATATTGTAGTGATCCTTCTCACGCCTTTCTCAGTTCTGCTCTATTGGCTGATACCAGGGAAGAGAAGTACATCCATAGAAAGCTTTTTTTTTTTTTAAATAGCACTTTCTGGTTTTACTTGCATTACTTGGATATTTTGGAATCTATCAAAAGATGCATGAACTCTGAAAGATTCCTGCTGACAATAAAGTAGTTAATAGAAGCTTATAATGTTGTACATAATAATGCAGTGAATGGTTTCCACTCCAGTTATACAGAACATAATAAACAAGCTCTTGTAGCCTTATTAGTACATCAATTTACCCTCAAACAAGCAATCAATAAACTGTACACTTGAGATCGCTGTACCTGTGCTTACCACTGTTGTAAACAAAGATATTGGCTTGGATTGTAATTATTGTTTTACCAGTTGTTAGATATTCTTAAAGAAATTTCAGAAAACTTAGAAATGCAATTCAATATTTTTTTTCTTTTATGTTAACAAAAAAGGCAAATAGGTGTCAGTTATGTAACTTGTTAAAATTCCAGACATTTCTAATGGCAAGCATGAAAAGATATGAAAAGATATGAAAGTGTACAGTTATCAGTATTCACTACCCTTTGATTTGTGTAACTTTAAACAGTCCTTATTCTCATAACTATAAAAGAGCAGGTTTTAAGTAAATGTCTGGACCCCAAGAGTACAGAAACTAACATGCAGGCACTTACTGCAATATCAAGCTGGAAGAAAATTGGGTGACTCCAGCAATTTAAGTCATTTTAGGGTGATTTGCAAGGCTGCAATAGTGTTGTAAAAATAAAAAATCCAAAGTGGCAAAAGAATCTAACTATTGGTATGAATTAGTGATACCATATGAATTGACAGCTGCAGTGAATAAGACCTTGCAAGTGCAAAATGATACTAATAATAAAAATAAATATACCGCGCTAAGTGTCACAATGTTAAATAAATATCACATTTGAAAACTGATTCAACTTTGAAAAATCGCTAAAAAGTCCCATGCAGATAATTTACGCTGAGTGCCACAGGGATTAAATAGATATCACATTTGAAACTTGGTGCGTTTATAAGAAATTGCTAGAAAGTCCCATACAGAAGATTTGTTGCAAACATCAGTAAACGTGAAGCAATAAAAGTTCCAAATCCAATTAATGTGCTCGTGCTGTACAAAGTGGATATGAATCCGTGCTTGATAAGTGCTTGATATGTGCTCACAGGACAGTGCCCCCACATGGATGTGAACTCACCCCTCCAAATGGACCAACTATTGCTAGTTTGGTCAAACACGCATGTGGGGCAGTCCCCGTGGATTTTCTGAAGACTGATGTGGCTCGGGATCCATACTTCCTCATATGACTGGATATGATAAAGAGGGCCTCATTCCTCTATATGCTAGTGTTGTTTGAGGTACATGTTCCTCATACAAATGACAGAAAAAGCCTCATTGCACAGCACCGTTTTTAAAACATTTATTCCATATAAAAACATAGTAATTAAACCCACATGAGTGAACAGCAGGTAAATTCCCAGGAAATCTGCCCAAATCACTATGACAGAACATGCGGCGTGCGGCGACTTATATAGGGACATCACCGGATGATGTCCCCGCCCATTATTATGTCACAGTCCCAGCATCCTCTGGGACTGTGACATCATAATGGGCGGGGACATCATCCCGGATGTCCCTATATAAGACGCCGCACGCCGCGTCCCTGTCATTGTGAGCAGAGACAGCGACGAGGCAATATCTCCTGAAGAGAAAAACAGAAGAACAGAAGATGGTGACAGCGGTAGCGGTGACAGAAGACCGAAGAGGGGGACAAGACCCCCGAAGTCGGAAGAAGAGGGCGGCGGCGAAGAAGAAAGCCGGGCCCCTCCGCTAGTGAAAGAGCTAGCAAAAGAGCAGAAGATAGCGGAGGAGTCCGGCGAGAAGACCCCCGAAGATGGAAGACCCCCGGAGCTGTGCAATAAACTATTTTAACCCTTGTGTGTTGTGTTTTTTTTTGTACATTTTTTTTCACAGGGCTGCGCGGCCCCCCTTCCCCAAGGCACCTCCCATGTTGAGGGCATGCGGCCTGGTACGGCTCAGGAGGGGGGGGGGTGCTCGCTCGTCCACACCCCCTTTCCTGGCCGGCCGGGTAGCGTGCTCAGATAAGGGACTGGTATGGATCTGGGGGGACCCCCACGCTGTTTTTTCGGCGTAGGGGGTTACCCTTAGAATCCATACCAGACCTAAGGGCCCTTATATGCTCTCGGAGGGGGAACCCGTGCCATTTTTTTATTTGGCGTGGAGTTCCCCCTTCAGAGCTCATTCTCTGATTGGCCACGGCAAAAGTCGCCTGGCCTTGGGCGACTTAAAGTTGTGTTATAAGTCGCCCCAAGTCGTGCCCAAGTCGTGTTGAAGTCGTGTCCAAGTTGCCTCCAAAAGTCGTGTTGAAAGTCCTGTCGCCCCTGTGTGAACCGACTCTAAGAGCTCTGTGTGAAGAGAAAAGCTAACAAATAAGCTGAACCCGCCGGTCCCAGGCACTCGCATAAGAGGCATACCAGAGTCAGTAATTGATTTACAATCTACTATAACAGCCTTATTTCAGGAACTCCAGCCTGTATTAACAATAGAATGTTTGGAACTGGATAGAATTCATCCCACCACACGATATAATCACAAAATTTTACCATACAAAGGAAGAATTACTGGCAGCAGCAAGGGAAAAAAAATATTTATCTTTTAAGGGTTATAAGTACCAACTATTTGCTGACCTTTCTCAACTCAAATGTGTATGTATGTACGTGAATGTATATATACTACGGGGAAGCCGTAGGGAAGTCCCTGTGCGTCAGTCCCCAGGAACGTCACGGAGTGGCCCCGCCCTCAGTTATAAAAGAACTGTCAAAGCAAAGACGCGAAATACAGCGGGTGCCTCCCATGGAGGCGGGTCAGTCACGTTTATTTTTATTTTTCTGTCCATCGGCGGAGCAAGAGAAGAAGAAGACTTTCTGGGACATTTTTATTTTTTTATTTTTTTAATAAAGGACTCGTCCCAAGCCGTGTCATGTCATTTTTACCATTTTCACACTTTTTTGTGAAATGGTAGGGGTACTTTTGTACCCCGTTATCATTTCACACAGGGGGGAGGCCCGGGATCTGGGGGTCCCCTTGTTAACTTACATTTGACTTGAACATCGGGCTCATCCCTACTCACAACGCTGCTCGTGGCATCCAAAGCCGGTGTGTGTTCCACTGATCAGAAGGGGTGAGAGGTTGACTCCAGAAGTGGCATGTAGGCTTGTACCTCAATACATTTTGCCCATGTGTGCGTCATCAGGATGGAGTTGACCATTGTACTACTAAACCAAGGAACATCAATGGAAACCTGTCATGAGATAATCATGAAGACTATGCTATTTTGCTCCCCTCTTTCTGAAAAACGAGTTTCCTGGCTGTCGCACAAACCCTACTTTGAGACACTAACCGCAAACAGACATGCAGTTGACTTCTATCCTTTCTAGAAATTCATTCTCCTTCTGGATCAGTGATGCAGGAAGTATTACAGCCAGCGGGTCTGCTTAGCAGCCAGTCTTTTAGCCTTCTCAGAAAGAGCTTATCAATGGCAGGCAGCGTATTTCTGTAGTAACAGATTAACTTTAAAAATATGAGTACTTAGAGAATTGTGGTTACAGTATAAAAGGCCTGTGTGAGTCTCATGTGTAGCAATGCTAAGATGAACACTTGCTGTTCTACATTGACAATCCAGCATGTCCTGTTTTGTAGCTTAAACCGCCAATAAAGAATCTATCACCATGTGAAGTAGGATGGCAGCCTGTCACAGAGAATAAAAACACAACCCTCTTTAATATTTAACATAATTCTTTTAGAAATGGCCTTGGCGAGGAGTGCTAAGGGATATGCATGTTTTACATAAAATATTTTTTCCTGCTGGTATTAAAATGCATCTTAACAGCCTGAAACTCTCTGCATTGAACAATAACTCAAAGCAATGTCCTTTTTTCAGAACTAAACAACTGTTTTAAGGCATATGAACAAGATTGTAAGAAAAAAATTGTTCAGCGAGAAATGTCAAAACTATTACAGTTTCAAATACATCGTGTTGCAGACTTAAAGTGCAACACTATAAATAATTCACCAAATAACCAGCTATAAATGGAATATTTATGACCATTTTCCCACTGAGAAATAATCAAACACATTCCCTATAATGTCAACATATTTTTCTGAGGGAATTTATGCTCATTTTATGTATGCCTGACAATGAAAAATGAAATGTTTATTTTTGGATGGCGTGGATTGCATGTTGAAGATAGGCAAGATGATTACAATTTAACTTCTGGAAGTTGTAAGCAGGGATTTGGCTGCCCGTTTCCATCATTACGACTAAGCAATCAATACACAACACAGCAGTTGAAGCCTCAACATCGTAATTAGTATGTGGGGCATGTAGTACAGTGTTCCAAAAGCGAGAGTTTCTAAGGTCGACTGATCACGTCGTTAGCAAAGGAATCCTAAATGTCAGTTATGCTCATGTCTCTTTTTTTGTTTGACTTCCTGCAATGTCACAAAGAGCATATTATATCTGCAGTTGTAGACCCCCCTTCACTATGAGCCAGCAATATACATTTTTTTCTCAAGATATTTGTTTAAAATCAAATAATCTTCATACTTTTAAGGCCAGGTTGGTTTTATAGCATGCATGGATGAATACATTACTGAAAAGTTTTGTGAACGTGCACAGCATTTAAACTGTAAAATGAACACAGTTGTCCAGTAATCTACCAACCTTGTAAAAAACAAAACAAAAAAACATTTGGATTAAAATAGAGAGGAATTTGTGTATAGATCTAAAAGTGACGTAAAACACTTGTCATTTCCTGGATAACCCTTATCTTGACATACGTGTCAGACTGACTGGTTTCTATTGAAATATACCATATTTTCCGCACCATAAGACACACTTTTTTTCCCCAGAAATATGGAGGAAAATGTCTCTGCGTCTTATGGTGTGAATATACGTCAGGCACCGCCGCCGCTGGCACCGCACCCCACTAACAACGGCACCGCGCCTGCCGCCAGTGGCAATGTTCCCCGCTGTCACTGTCAGAAGAGAGGCAGGAGAGCGGGGGACAGACATCGATACCCCCCCCCCCCCCGGCTTGGCCTGACACTATTCCTGAGACAGAAGACAGAGCATTCGGCCGCTCAGGCTGCTCTATCTTCTGCCAGGCAGATGAAATAACATCAGGTCAGTCTGCATTTACAGCAATGGTCACTCTGCATGTCACTGTGCATTTATGGCAATGGTCACTCTGCATGTCACTCTGCATTTATGGCAATGGTCAGTCTGCATTTATGGCAATGGTCAGGCTGCATTTCATGGGCACTGGAAAGTATTTTAGTAAACCATTTGGTTCAGAATATTTTTTTTCTTGTTTTCCTCCTCTAAAACCTAGGTGTGTCAAAAAATACGGTATGTGTTTGAGAAAATATATCCCAAACAATTAACTTGTGTTTTAAATACCTTGAAAATTAAGTCATGATTCTGACTAGAAGCATAACAGCTATTCATGAATATTCTCAATAATAGAACCCTTAAACATCACATTCATATGCAATATTTCCCTCATAGGAATAATATGAAGACTAATTAGTGAATACATCAAACAATATACAGTATCTCACAAAAGTGAGTACACTCCTCACATTTTTTCAGTACTGTCAACCTAGGATGACAAGCACACAATTGAATACTTTATACCATACCCCAAACATGTCCTCAATTCACTGATAGTGGCAGATGTTTTTGACTTCATCACGGCCTTAATTTTCTTCTTTTTGAAGACTTAGGCCGTAAGTAACCTCACGTCTTAGGAGATGAATCTTAGAGTGACACCATTGGTCTTTCTGTAATGAAATTTTAACACCCGCCTCTCTCAACTGGTTAAGAACATGTCTAATCTCTTGGATATGCTTTTCAAACATTATGCTATTCAACAAAAATATCATCCAGATATGTTAAATTTCCTCTTTCAGTTGCAACATGCATAGCCTTATGTAAAATAACAAAAAATAAATAAAATAAAATTCATAACCTAAATTTATATAACTAAATAGCATTCTGATTCAGTTGTACTATCCCAACAAATAGAGCTTTCTTTTGGTGGTATTTGATCACCTCTACGGTTTTTATTTTTTGCGTTATAAACATAAAAATAGAGACAATTTTGAACAAAATGCATTAGTTTTTACTTTTTGCTATAATAAATATCCCCAAAAATATATATAAAAATTTTTTTTTCCTCAGTTTAGGCCATTAAGCATTTATTTATTGGTTTGCGCAAAAGGTATACAAAATAGGGGATAGTTTTATGGCATTTTTATTAATATTTTTTTTTACTAGTAATGGCGGCTATCAGCGATTTTTATTGTGACATTATGGCGGACAGATCGGACACTTTTGGCGCTATTTTGGGACCATTCACATTTATACAGGGATCAGTGCAATAAAAAATGCATTGATTGCTGTGTAAATGTGACTGTCAGTGAAGGGGTTAACCACTAGAATGTGCTGTAGGGGTTAAGTGTGTCCTAGGGAGTGATTCTAATTGTGGGGAAAGGGGCTTGGTGTGACACGACACTGATCACCACTCTCGATTTACACTAGGCAAAACGGGGAAATGCTTGTTTACATCAGCATTTCCCCTTTCTTCCTCTCCGTGAGATGATCATGGGTATCCTCGCAGACATCAAGTTCGCGAGACCCACAATCACACTCACTGAGCTTGCGATGGACGTGTGCGTGTGTATCTGGCGGCGCGCGCATCTGCAAACTGCTTCTTAAAGGGCAATGTACAGGTATGTTCATATGCCTGTACGTGCCCTTCTGCCGATGTATATCGTTGTGAGCCGGTCGGCAAGTGGTTAAGAATACCAAATATAGGGTTATCATAAAAACTGTGCACTGATCTTACAACGTTCCTCTCCTTGAAATTCTTAATGATTTCTGCTAGCAAATCATAACAAGCTAGGGAAAGACAATAATGCTTGATCTAAACAGGAGGTACATCTGGATCAGACTGAATCCTGGAAATGTGTATGTCTGTTAGACCGCAATCACAGGAATCTTTTATCAAATATATTTTTGAACTCCATGGAAACTTACATTTACCATGGGTGTATGATTTACTGAAATCCTTATATAATACATCCTGTCTGTGAGGCATATTAATGCAACAGGATTTTTTTTTATTTTTGGCCTTTTTATACCTGGCTGTGTAAAAAAAAAAAGTTATTAGCACCTGGATAAATAATGACCTCATGAAGTACTAATTTGTTTACTACATATGGCAGTAACTAAAATGATTTAAGGGGTTCATATTCATTTATGAAACTATATGGGTTTTCTTTTAATCTGGACCACAAAGTGGAATTTACCAGATCCATGTGTATAGCAAAGCAATGAAATATATCGTTGCCAAGGTACACATGATATTTTGGGTCATTGATTACCAGGAATATATGATTGGCTGTTTTTCCCTCCAAAGAAATGGATAATATGCATTTAGCAATTATACTTTGACTATTAGAGTCATTATCCAGATCATGGATCAGACCCAATTATCCTGAGGGTTTGAAGACCTACAGTAATTAGTTTAGGACTGGCCAACTATTCTAGTAGCTTTCCACTAATGTAATTATTTTCCTAGCATAAATCCATTTTATCCTTTTTAATATTTCCCAGGTTATTAACCTTTAGGGAAAAGAACACCTTACCATTCACCTTTTCATTCCCGGTAGGAATTGAGTATAACTACTGAACACATTAGAGTCAGTATATACTGGATGGAGGTGAATATTGAGAACATCCCCTTCCAAGCAAACCTCTCAACATTTTTCAGTGGACATTCGTATGGTATTATCCTCCTATCCTCCTGGAAGTTGTAATTATCGGTAAATAGAGACATCTAGAATTTATCTATTCCATGAGATGGATGTCAATAAAGAGTTCAGTCTTTCTTTATCACATGGCAGTTGCGCCGATTGTGATAGGACTGGAAAGGTTCATATTTAATGGCCTCTTTACTTGAGACCATATCACAATGGGATTTCATTTTTAAGGAGCCAATAATATTAACTAAATTAATTATTATAATTAACTATAAATATGGGAATGAAAATTATTATTCCCTAAGTTGAAGTTCAACTAGGCCCTTCCTATGACTTCAGGACAGTGGCTAAAAAAAAATTACACGATCAGCTATGAAACTTTTTCAGCCAATGTTTTTCAGAAAATAAATCCTATATTTGTTAGAAATATTTCTAAGACAAAATAATTGCTTGGATATTTGTCCAATAACTTCATTATGGTATCCTGCTTTTATGAAATACCTGTAAGGAACAAAATATATATATATAAAAAAAAATACTTGGAATGACATGTAACATTTGTCTTTTTTGCCTGCTGTGTAACTTACTCACATATTCACGGAGGAGGTTAGCCCCCACCTTTTTTTACACAGTCAGATCCCAAAGACTGTCAAGTTTTTTTTCTTCACGGCAAGAGTCTCCCCCCCCCCTGCCCTTTTGCAAAGAAAGGGTAGAATTAATTTCAGAAAGAAATATATCTATATATATAAATATTCAAGTTGCTTTGCTCTTTTGGTTTTAGACGGGGTTCAGGATTGGGGTCCTTTCTTCTAAAAGAAGGATTTTTGGATTGAACAATGAGAAAATGTTATAATTTTTCCATCTGTTCTGTCAATACCCCAAACTGAGCCTGCATTTGATCCAACCTGTCATGTAAACTACTTCTATTTTTCCAATGAACCCTTGTGGGTGGTTTTTGAAAATCAGAAGCCTGAAGCTTTTCAGACCCATCCAATTCAGAACTACTTTGATCTTTAATCTGATTAGGTTGATTATCTCTGTAATGAGTAGACCGCCTTTTTAGAAACTGTTTCTTTTTGATTGAGTTTTCAGAAACAACTGGTATCTTTTTATCATTTATATTGGGTTTAACCTTCCTTTGATTGGGAGGACCTTAAGTTCAGCTTCAGTGTAAATACTTTTAACCTGAGCCTCAGTTATTTTCTGAGCGGGCTTTTTAAATTTATCTTGAGGCCTACCACTGTTTTGTAAAACAGTAAAAAGGGAGGTGCTCTCTGTTATTAACCAATCCAGACCTTTTCTGGGATTGTACTCCCTGGCCTAAATAATTTTTCGTTTATTTTGCAAAGCGTCATAAAATAGCTGGGTGAATTCCCACCATTCCAAATCGGGGTTTTTCTCAGCCAAACTATAGGCATTCTTGAGATCTTTTAAAAATTCTCTGGGACTTTGATTCAGCCTACATTTCCAAGTATAAAGAGTCGTTCTGGCAGCAATTGCCGACTTATAGGGACCAAGTTCTGTTTTTATTTGCCATTCTTCTTTGACATAAGATATCACCTGATGTTTTACCAATTCTTTTTCTGTGATACAGACCAAATTTCATTTTATGCATCAACAGGACTGGCTACATTAAAAATAACTTGTCAGTTGTTTTTCAATATTGCAACTAACAATGGCAATATCCCAAAAAAAAAGTTTTTTTTTTTTTTTAATTACAATAAAATATATATAATTTGCACAATTATACATCTTGTTTCAAACTTTGACAGATCTCAGCAGTGCCTCCATATATGTCAGATGTTTATACTGAAATATTAAAACAGCTCTGCTCCATTAAAATCCCCAAGATCAAGGAGCACCATAGGGATAGGTTAGAAGAACCAATATCGGCAGAAGTTTCACAGGTTATTAATAATCTAAAAAAACACTCTGCACCCGGACCGGATGGATTCTTGATCCTGTATTATAAACATTTTGCCACTACCTCAGCTCCCTACTTTTTTAATCAGCTACGTACAGGAACGCAGCTTGATAAGTCCCTGAACTCGGCCTTCATCACAGTAATTCCCAAACCATGCAAAGACCCAAGCTCAGTGGCCAAATACCGACCCATATCCCTAATAAATAACAATCTCATAATTATGACCAAAATCATGGCAGACCATATTTCTTCGTTCATTAGTCTCTTCTTCCACAAAGATCAAGTTGGCTTTATACTGGGGCGACAGGTTCCTGATCAAATTTGAAGAGCCATTGACATCTTCTGTCTTTTGAGGTCCAGATGGGATGGCAAACCTACCCAAACAGGATTTCTGCTCTTTTTGGACCTCCAGAAGGAATTTGATTCTGTCTCCTGGTCATTCCTTATACCAATCTTGCACTGCTGGGGATTTGGCCAAACTTTTATGAACATGATAAGGGCACTCTACTCAAACACTGAAGTGAATTCAACTACAAGGATACTACTCTGACTCCTTCATGATCTTTAAAGGCACAGCAGGGATGTCCCTTGTCCCCTCTGATCTTCGCTATTGTCATTAAAACGTTGGCTATTGCCATTAGAGACCACCCGGACATTCATGGGGTACAGCGTGGCCCGCAAACTCACAAGTGTGCCCTCTTTGCAGACGATATCCTACTCTTTGCCACTTCTCCCTTAATCTCGTTACCTAACATTTGCAAGCTATTAGATAACTTTAGTGCAATTGCGGGTCTCAAGGTAAACCTCTCAAAATCGATGGCATTGAATGTAAACCTACCAGAACACCTTGTTGCACGATTAAAAGAAAAATTCCAGTTCATGTGGAGCAATTTGTGTGTTCCCTACTTAGGGGTCAATCTGGCAGCCTCGGTGGACTGCTTATATACTGTTAACTTCCCCCCAATGTACCGTAAACTAGAGGAAGATCTTACACTTTGGGGCAAATTGGGGCTCTCTTGGTTGGGCAGGGTTAACGCTGTAAAAATGACACTATTGCCATGCATCCTCTATCTCTTCAGGTCACTTCCTATCCCAACCTGTAAGAATCAACTCAGGAAATTCCAATCTAAAATCCTTTATTTGGGGTGCAAAAGGGCATAAAGTTGCCAAGGGAACCCTATACCGAGCAAAACATAAGGGCGGAGTGGGTCTTCCAAATCCTGTCTGGTATCACCAGGCTGCTCAACTGACCCAACTTTCAACCATTTACTGCAAGTCGGCCCATCCGGATTGGGTTCACATGGAAAGACAAGCAATCCCTCACTACACACTAGACTGCCTCCTTTGGTGCTCTCCTAAAACTGGACCTGTGATTATGGTTCCTACACTCTCCAACTCTAGTAATATGGGACTCCCTCAAAAACAACCCGCACTTAATCTCTATATGACGTCCACTCTCTCACCTCTTCTGCAATCCTCTCTTTCCCCCAGGAAAAAAGATAGATATAAAAGCATTTAAGTGGTGGCTAGATAAGGGGCTATTTAGAATTGGACCATTTTTTAACCCCTCAGGTCCTCTCACTTTTGCGCACTGTGTGAGCAAACTTGAGATGCCAACTTCTGAAAGATACTGACTTCACCAAATCTCCCACTTTATCCATAAATTATGGACCACAAAACCTGACCCACTCACTATCATGAAATATGAGCTTTGGTGTGGACAAGCCATGGAGCAGAGGGGGAATATCAGTGATCTATCGGGCACTTGCTATGGTAGACTCAAAGTCCCCCTTTACGCTTGAATGGGAGAAAGACCTGGGACAAACCTGGAGCTTAGCAGATTGGCACAAGGCATCAGACGCAGCCTCCCAGGGGATCTTGAATATAGCGCTAGTAGAGGAAAACCTGAAAGTTCTAATGTGATGGTATCTCATCCCATTGAGACTAGCTAAAACATACCCGTTATCTTCTCCCCTGTGTTTCCAAAATCGCGGACATGCAGGATTAATGCTGCATGTTTGATGGGACTGCCCCCAAAATCAGAGGTGTATGGAACAAAATCTTCCACATACTCCGGAAAATTAGAGGCATTCCAATACAACAGTCTCCTCAAATAGCGCTACTCAATTTCCCAATCCCAGGGGCCCCCAAACTGGTTCAATGTCTTATTATGTTTATATTCCTTGGAACTAATATAACAATCCCTCAAGCCTGGAAACAACCTTACGTCTCATTAATTTCGGTGAAAAGGAAGATTTCCTGGATTATGGCCCAGGAAAATAATAGTAAGCATGTTGTTAGTAACTGCTAAGAAATTTGAGGCTATTTGGGAACCATGGGCCTAATATATGCAACTCCAGCTCACCTCATAATCTGGCCTATGCCTCAGGGACAGGGGAGAGTTTCATTTGGTCACTAGGCTTTCCTTTCTTTTCTGTTCCTTTTTTCACACTTTTTTTCTTTTCCTACTTTCCTTTATTATCCTTAAATCCATAGTCATCCTGTCCTGACAAGGGATTTTCATATTATGACACAATGGGGGTTATTTACAAAAGGAAAATCCACTTTGCACTGCAAGTGCACTTGAAAGTGCGCTTGGAAGTAAAGTCTCTGTAGATCCGAGGGGGACATGCAAGGGAAATAAAAAACAGCATTTTAGCTTGCAGATGACTGGATGATAAAATCAGCAGAGCTTCCACTCATTTCAGATCTACCCCTTAGATTTAGAGCAACTACACTTCCAAGTGCACTTTCAGAGCACTTTCCAGTGCACTTGCAGTGCAAAGTGGATTTGCCTTTCGTTAATAACCCCCAATGGCTTTATATGTCTACTTTCTTTCTATGGGTATGCATACAAACTAATTAGTACAGCTCCATAGAAAGGGCTCTCTTAAATGCTTGAAATGCTTGATGCCTCATGTAACACACCCCACTGTTGTGGATACTTTTATATGGTTAACAATTGGGGTTCTCACTAGCCTGCTTCTCCCTTTCCTGGAAGATATAGGATAATACACAGTTGTTTCCATGCTCGCCACACTCTCAAACAGCACACTGAGCATCTATCCCACATTGATAGTTACACTTTACCCTTGAGTCAGTACATGCTAGTGCTATAGGATAACATGCCTAAGCCATGTCTTGTTATCATTGTTAAATTTCCCACAATTTACATTAGAATACTGTTTGCGTAGTTTACGGGCTGGGTGGTCTACCCCCCTCTCCATGACACAGCTAATACTCATTTCGGGTGCCTGGAGATAGGGGACCTCTACCCTCCTCCGAATACATAATTAGAAGCTCCATGCCCAAAGACTTATAGGACTATTACTTTGCTAACTGTTATGTTATATATTTTTTCGTACTATGAATTTACTGTTACAACGTACAAAATAATGCACCAATGTTTCTTTAATCTTTCTGAAAAACTCAGTAAAAAACCATTGAAAGAAAAAAAAAATATTAAAACTATTATATTTATGAAATTATGCAAAAATCTGTGTTTTAGGAGATTTTTACATTTTTCCACAAAACAAACAAATGAATTCAAGTTCCTTTTTCAGTACTATTTTGAAGACAAGAGATTACAATGATGTCCTATAAATATATATATTTATTAACTAAAAATTCAGTGTAAAATAATATCAGATATATTTGGTGAGAATACAAAAATGTATATAACTTCCAATATATATGGTTAATACAGATAATAATAACATTTTACCACAAGCCCTTGTTACACAATGTCATATTTCAGCATTTTATGTCTTAGTAAACTTAAACTTAGTAACACTTAGTAAAATAGCTTTCTCTGGCTCTAAGGACTTATGTAATCAAGCTAGGTGTTGACTTGTGATTCTTCTCAAAGAAAAGATCTCCAAGCTTACATTTTAAAAATGCACGGACAAAATGTTATACTATGCACATAGCTTGATTATTTAATCAATAGTTATTTTTAAATAAAGATCAATTTAGAATGAATGAACCTATGGTTCAACGCATACTATAACTAATCCAATTCTTAGATCAGTGGTTCTCAACTCTAGGGTTCCTCCAGAGGTTGCTAGGGGTTCCTTCAGCATTGGGCAGTTTCTGTCTCTCAGATAAATTCCCACCGACACCATTGATCTTTTTAGCTATCTGTAAGGAGATAATTCATCCCAATGACCATAAATGCAAGGACCATTCTTCCCACTGACCATCACACTAATGTATCATGAGTTGTAGATTTCTAATTTTTAGCAGGGGTTCCCTGAGACTGGAGAACTGTTTCAAGGGTTCCTCTGTGTTGAAAAGGTTGAGAAAGGCTGTCTTGGACTTTGAAGTCCATTGCCAAAGGGGGTGGTGTTGTATAAAAATGTACTTTATTTAATAATTGAATAACCTTTTGACTTTAAGCTTAACAGAAAGACATCAACTATAAGGCCGCGTACACACGCGGGGACTGTTCGCCCAACTTTGTCCGCTGAACAGTGTTTCGGCAAACAGTCCGCTCGTGTGTGGGCTTTCAGCGGACAGTTTCAGCGAACAGTCCGCTGAACAAGGTTTTTCGGAAATTCCGAAAAACTGTCCGCTGAAACCTTGTTTCAGCGAACAGTCCCCTCGTGTGTAGGCTTGTTCGTCAAACTAAGTTCCGCGCATGCTCAGAAAGGATTTGCACGCCGAAAGTTATAATGCAGTGTATAGGACGTCGTATTTTTCGTCCCGTCGTACGTGCCGTTCACGTCATTGCGCACGGTTTCAGCAAACTGTTCGTCCGTCGTGTGTGGCCATGTCCGTCCATGCTAATTTTGAGCGGACTGTTTGCCGAAACTGTTTGACGGACAAAGTTGGGCGAACAGTCCCCGCGTGTGTACGCGGCCTAAGACTTTTATATGTCAGACTTCCTGGCTCCTATTGAAATATATGTGTTTCAGAAAATATACCCCACACAATTAACTCGTGTTCTAAATACCTTGAAAATTAAGTCATGATTCTGACTAGTAGCATAAAAGCTATTCATGAATATTCACAATAATATTATTATTATTATTATTATTATTATATTATACATGATTTATATAGCGCCAACAGTTTACGCAGCACTTTACAATGTATAGGGGGACAACACAATTACAGTACAGTTCAATACAAAAGGTACGGGAGGGCCCTGCTCATAGAGCTTACATTCTAAAGGGAGGGGGGGTAAAAAAGTTAATAGCAGCAGAGAATGATTTGATGGGGGTTGCTCAGGGACAGTTAGGTGGGTGTGTGACAGGCTTTCCTGAATAAATTAGTTTTCAGGGATCTATTAAAGGTGGATAGGGTAGGGGTTTATCCAATATACTGGGGCAGGGAGTTCCATAGGATGGGAGAGGCTCTACAGTAGTCTTGAACGCAAGCATGGGAGGAGGTAACAAGGGAGCTAGAGAGCAGGAGGTCCTAGGAGGAGCGGAGGGGACGATTTTGGCGATATCTGCAGATGAGGTTGGGGATGTAGATGGAGGTGATGTTGTGAATGGCATTGTATGTTATAGTTAGCATTTTGAATTTTACACGGTGGGGTAGGGGGAGCCAGTAAAGCAATTGCCAGAGAGGAGAAGCAGTCACGGATCAGTTAGTGAGATGTCTAGCAGCAGAATTCATAAAAGACTGCAGGGGGGATAGCCTGCTTAAGGGTAGGCCATTTAGGAGAGAGTTGCAGTAGACAAGGCGGGAAATAATCAAGGCGTGAATAAGTTGCTTTGTGGTGTCATTAGTCAGGAAGGGTCGAATTCTGGAGATGTTGCGGAGGTTGAGGCGGCAGGATTTAGCCAGTGATTGGATATGGGGGCTGAAGGAGAGGTCAGAGTCAAGGATTACATCCAGGACCCTGGCATGTGTGGAGGGACCAATGGTTGCATTGTGGATATTAATGGTGAAGTCACGGGGGGACCGTGAAGAAGGAAATATAACAAGCTCAGTTTTAGAAAGATTGAGTTTGAGGAAGTGGTGTGACATCCATATCGATATGTCATTCAGTTAGTTTGAGATCCGTGAGGAGATCGAGGGGGTGAGTTGAGGAGTGGAGCGATAGAGCTGGGTGTCATTGGTGTAAGGGTTAAATTATTATAGACTGGAGTCTGATTTCCCTTCGTCCCTATACCGACAGGCAGCCTGGAGAAATACTCTTTAGAAACAATGACACAGATAGACAGTGCTGTAGTTTGCTCAGAGTAAATCTAAGTAAGCAAATCTATTGCTTATATAGACAAAAGATGATAATATAACATTATACAACATTATAGCTACACCCCATATGCGTCATGGGACCTTTCACAGTTATGCAAAACAATTATGTTCTGGACATACAATATATAACAAACCTGGCTTATTTACAGTACAACAGTATCTATTCCTCAGAAATCACAGAACAAACGGGAACAAGCTAATTTCTGAGAGATAGCTTTGTGGGAACTTGCATAGGCGAATTCACAAGGCAAAGAACAAGTTATGTGACATGTATACAGACTGACAAAATGGATACTGATTATAAGATGGAGTCATGGTTGCTGAAGACAAACTATACATACAGTAGGTGACCGCGATATTGTGTCAATCTCACAGTTTTTATTGGCGAGTGGTGAGATTGACACCCTACGAGCCTCGTCGCGGGAGCCAGCGCCGAGCTGGCTCGCATCGGGAAAGGAAAAATGTTTATTTTCCTTTCCCGACAAGCATCACTGACCGGGTTCACACTGGTGCGAGGATCCGAATTGGATTCCCGCCAATACCAGGCACTGTGTTTGATATGAATCCTAAGGGAGAACTCCACGCCAAATTTAAAAAAAAACTGCATGGGTTCCCCCTTGGGAGGCATACCAGGCCCTTAGGTCTGGTAGGGACTTTAAGGGGAATCCCCTACGCTGAAAAAAATGGCGTGGAGTCCCCCCCAAAATCCATACCAGACCCCTATCCGAGCACGCAGCCCGGCCGGTCAGGAAAGGGGGTGGGGACGAGCGAGCAGCCCCCCTCCTGAGCCGTACCAGGCCACGTGCCCTCAAAATGGGGGGTGCCTTGGGGAAGGGGGGCCACGCGGCCCCCCCCACCCCAAAGCACCTTGTCCCCATGTTTAATAAGGGGACGCCCGGATAGCGGCCCCCCACCCTATGTGAATGAGTATGGGGTACAATGTCCCCCTCTTCGGCTCTTCTTGCTGGGCCACCGCTTCTTCTTCCAGCTCTTTTACTAGCGGTGGCCCGGTCTTCTATTAAAGGGGGCTCCCGGATTCCGATAAGCCCCCCGCCAGCGGACCCCGACAACCAACGGCCAGGATTGTTGGGAAGAGGCCCTTGTCCTCATCAATATGGGGACAAGGTGCTTTGGGGTGGGGGGGGCCGCGCGACCCCCCCTTCCCTAGGGCACCCCCATGTTGAGGGCACGCGGCCTGGTACAGCTCAAGAGGGGGGTCGCTCGCTCGTCCCCACCCCCCTTCCTGACCGGCCGGGCTGCATGCTCGGATAGGGGTCTGGTATGGATTTTGGGGGGACCCCGCGCCGTTTTTTTTCGACGTAGGGGATTCCCCTTAAAATCCCTACTGGACCTAAGGGCCTGGTATGCCCCCGAGAAGGCATGCAGGCTTCATGAGTGAGGCGGCATTATCGCCGCTCTCTCGCTCTCGCTACTATAGGAAAATGACATTTTCCTATTGCAGCCAGCGCGAGAACCAGCGCAACGGGATCGCGCTGGTTAGAGAAGCCTGTCGCCGGGAACCAGCGTGACAGTATTGCGCTCGAAACACAATATCGGCGGCACCTACTGTATTCCTTCAATCCCCTCTTAAAATATTAACCTATATGTCTCAAATTGTACCTAATGTTTACAAAAAGGGAGAGGCAAAATACCTTACATGTCTAATCTGGGGTTAAGCCCCTTTTACATTTTCCTATTGGGCCTTTCCTCAGTGGATTACTGTTTTGTGTTCATTGTAATATTCTCCTGTGTATGTGTGTTCCCACAGATACTTCCAGGTAATAGATACAGTTCCTTATGACCCAGAGAGGGACAAAAATAATGACTACGGTTGTCAAGAGCAACATCCAGAGTTTGCCACAGTCCTTGGCTATGAGCACAGTCATTTTGATGATTCAGAGTCTAAAACACCTGCTTCACTCGGTCTTCGAGGGCTAAAATCACCTGCTGCGCCTCCTTTTTCCTTGTCGTTTATCTTTGGTTCAGCTTGCGTTCTAGCAGCTTGCTTCACACTCTCCTTGCGTAAGGGTGTTACACGGCTGACATGGAGGTCAGCTTGCGTTCTAGCAGCTTGCTTCACACTCTTCTTGTGTAAGGGTTTTACACAGCTGCCATGGATCCAGGCTTATTGGTTTTCTACCAGGACTGCAGTACGCGTCACGGCCACCACCTTGGTTTCTGGTCTGAACGGGTATCCTCCTTTTCTGGTCCGTGCCAATTTTTTTATACCACGACCCAGTCACCGGGCTGGAAAGGATGTGTAGGCAGATCCTGTGGAGAAAGAGGAGAGGTGCGAGTAACATTTCTTTCTACTTGAGCTAAAGGTTTAATCAGTTTTCGGACATACCCTTCCCTAACCTGGTCTAAATCTCCTGTTTGCAAAACTAAAGGTGTTCTAGCCAGGGTGTAGGGAAAGGCCTACCCATTAAGACTTCAGTAACCAGTAGTCTTGCTACCTTTTCTATTTCCTCCCACATTATCTTCCACCCACCTTCTTTGTTTTAAGGGACACTCAGTAGCTGGTGTATTAAGAGCAATAGGGATATTAATACTGGGGACCTGTGCCCAAACCCATTGGGATGTAGTCCCCACTATACCATCTATGTTTAACCTCATGTAATTTTGGGTGAAATTCCTGCCTCTACAAGCCTTTTTTAGGTAACTCAATGTACCCCCAGGGGCTGTAGTAGGCTTAGGACAATTTTTGACTATATCATTCATCTCATGTAATTCCAATAACTCGATTACTAGTGTGTCTCCTACAGTTAAGAAGGGATACTCTTGTGCTGCTGGGATGGTGAGTGTTCCGCTTCTTAATGGTTTTACTATTGGACTGATGGGATGGAAGGATTCTGGTAAAAAAAAACAATAAAGGAAGAGGGGATTGCTACCACTAGCCTCCCCTTGTCTCCCCTTTACACCCCCCATTTCTGAACATACGGGAGGAGAGATAAGGAGCGGGGGAAAAAGAGGGATAGGTGCAAGGCATGGAGCTGTAGGAGAATACATCCATCTCCTTTGCTCCATGGCATGCAGTCCCAGTGCCTCTTTGTTTCTGGGTTCGGGGTGGTTCCTTCTCACTTTTGTATCTGACCTATTATACCAAATCCCCATATTTTTTGATAATGTTTTTGGAAAATGTCTAGGTGTTTTTAAAAAGCCTTGCTGGAGATAAATGTTAGTTTTGCATGTGTGCGCTGTAATATTTTTTCTGCTGTATGGTCTTATGGCAGCACCATCTTTATGCATTTTTTTAGGGTGTGCCCCCCAAATATCTTGTTTGTCTATTGTATGGATTCTGACCAAATCCTGTTGGGTGGAGCACCCCACTCCCTCAGTAAGTACCTCTCATTAGTGACCACCTGTGTCATGGTGGAGACCTCATGTTCTCCCATATAGAGGAGTATAGCTCCCATGGTTCAGAGAAGCAAGATCTCCTAGTCAATGGATAGTGTAGGACCCAGTAATCATGGGGTACTTTTTCGCAGTAAGTGGGCTTAAGCAACGTATAGCAAAATGGTGTGACCAAATCCCCATATTTTTTGATAATGCTTTTTGAAAATGTCTGGGTGTTTTTAAAAAGCCTTGCTGGAGGTAAATGTTAGTTTTGCATGTGTGCACTGTAATATTTTTTCTGTTGTATGGTCTTATGGCAGCACCATCTTTATGCATTTTTTTAGGGTGTGCCCCCCAAATATCTTGTTTGTCTATTATACCAATAGGGCGCATAAGTCAACCAATTCCCCCCCCCCCTTTTTCATATAATCCATGTCCCAGGTGGGATCACCTGAGAAATATGGAAAGGCTTTCTTGTTTCCAAGACATAAGCCCTTTACCATATCCATATGGAAGGTATCGTTCTGTCCTTCCCAGGGGAAGGGGTCACAGCTACCTATGGCATCGGTCCAACCGGCCAAATTGTTTACGCATGGATCAATGTACACGTAATCTGTCCCACAGACTCGGGCAACATAACATTTGCATGTCTCTCCCGGTTCAGGGGGTGGAATTGGTTTAGTTATCCCGGAACCCATTATTCGTTTTTTTTTTTTTTCAAATAATAAAAAAAATTGTTTTTTTTCCTTGGCAAAATGCCAAAAGCACTCCCTATGGCCAGAGGTTCCGCTGATCAAAAGCAATCTTTGTAGGTTATTACTTTCCTTATTTTTATAACCAAACAATTTTTATTTATATTTAAAAAATCTTGGCAAAGTGCCAACAGGTTCAAACAGTACTTTCAATTGCTGTAGTACTAATGCTGCAAACAATTCCTCACTATCTATTATGGTTAGTGAGATATTAGCACTTGAACCCTGCTGGCAAAAAGCCAAATATCCAAACTTCCCCTGCGCATGAGATGTCAGTAGCAAAATGAATTTTTCAAATAGCATGTTTTGATCAAAAGTTAGCCTCACCAATTTATGTATTACCCTAAAAAAATGTTAAAACGTCCCTGATGTCACAATGTATCAAAGACCTGGGACAGACCTGATAAGATTCCCCCCTTCTGTGAATAATACTTATTACTCTCCTCACTGTCTTACCTTCTTGGAATACAAAACTATTATGTATATTATACCTTAAAACTTGAACCCATGGTTTGCCTTCTCTAAAGAAGGGTCCCTTTCCTAGTTTATAATGATAACCTCCCGGGACACTGGCTCCAAGATATGCCCGATGACCATTATAACAGAATAACAAACCAGTAATACAATCTGGACACTTTTGCGACATTTGTTAGCATATAAAAAAAATTTACCTGGATACTCACCAATCCAGGGTTTCAGCAGAAGCTAAACACTTAATAAGCCCTAAAGCAAGACTTAGCTCTCTCAGTCTACCCAATATTTTATTTCTCTTTTTTATATATAGGTATACCTTTTAATTATAGTGATCTTCCCAAGATCTCCTTTTCCTGAGTCCTTCCCAAGGATTCTTTTTACAAGTTCTCTAAGAACTTTCTGTCATGAGTCCTTCCCAAGGATTCTCTTTTTTACAAGTCCTCTAAGAACTTTCCTTTTATAAGTCTATACTTACAATTTCCCTTTTTTAGTTATTTTTCTAAGATGATACTGTACGTCTCATTATGGCAAGGAAAAGAAAATGTTTTCTACTTTACCGAATCAACGCCAGGGTTACCCTGCCTCAACTATTGTAAGGGTTAAATTATTATAGACCAGAGTCTGATTTCCCTTCATCCTATACCGGCAGGCGGCCTGGATAAATATTCTTCAGAAACAATTCTTCAGAAACAAAGCTTTTATTTCTCTATCGCTTATATAGACAAATTCTGATTATACAACATTATAGCTACACCCATGTGCATCATGGAACCTTTCACAGTTATGCAAAACAATTATGTTCCAGACATACAATACATAACAAACCTAGCTTATTTACAGTACAACAGTATCTATTCCTCAGAAATCACAGAACAAACGGGAACAAGTTAATTTCTGAGAGAAGGCTTTGTGGGAACCTGCAAATGTTATGTGTAATGTGTAATGTATACAGAATGACAAAATGGATACTGATTCTAAGATGGAGTCATAGTTGCTGAAGACAAACTATACATATTCCTTCAGTCGGCATAGAGGTGGTATTGGAAGACATGGGAGGATATCAGCTGGCCCAGGGAAGAGGTTGAGAATAGGAGAGGCCTGAGGACGGAGCCTTGGGGTACCCCAACAGAAAGATGAAGTGGAGTGGAGGAGATAGAGTTGTAAGTGACACTGGAAGTGCGCTGAGAGGTAGGGGGAGAACCAAGATAAAGCAGAATCACGGCGGCCAAGGGAGTGTAATTTGCAGTGGAGGAGTGGGTGGTCAACTGTGTCAAAGGCAGCAGAGAGGTCTAAAAGTATGAGTATAAAGTAGTGTCCATTGGTTTTAGCAGTTAGTAGGTCATTGGCGAGTTTTAGTAGGACAGTTTCAGTAGAATGTTGTGGGCGGAAGCCAGACTGTAGGGGGTCAAGAAGGTTGTTGTCCGTGAGGTAGTGATTCATTCAGTCATGGACAAGGCGTTCGATGAGCTTGGAGGCAAACAGGAGCAGGGAGATGGGTCTTAAGTTATTCAAACAAGTGGGGTCTAGTGAGGGTTTTTTGAGTATGGGGGTAACCAATGCATGTTTGATTAGGGAAGGAAAGGTGCCGGAGGAGAGGGAGAGGTTGAAGATGTGGGTTAGGGAATTTAGGATAGAGTGGGAAGGTGGTCGCAGTAATTGAGAGGGTCCAGGGTCCAGGGGACAGGTAGTGAGGTGGGCCATGGAGAGGAATTTATCAACTTCATCTGGGGTAACTGGGCAAAAGGAGGAGAGTATTGAGTGTGGTGTTGGTGGAGGAATTTGAATGCTGGATATCTCCTTTGTGTCGATTTTGCCATCAAAATGGTTGGCAATCTGTTGAGCGGTAAGCAAGTTTGTAAGTGGGGGGTGAAGTAAGGAATTAAGGGTAGAAGAGAGTTGACGAGGTTTGGATGAGAGGGTTTTGATGCGAGTGTTTAAATAGGTTTGTTTAGCAGTGTGGAGGCAGGAGTTGTATTTGAGAAGGGCAGATTTGTAGAGGGTAAAGTTTTGCAGGGACTTACGCCATGCTTTCTCAAGAGCACGGCTGTGTCTCTTGAGACTTCTGGTGTCGTCTGTATAATAGAACTCTTTCTCGTTCAAAAGTTTTTTATTTTATGTTAAAATAAATTACATGTACAGAATATAAGACAAATTATGTGAGACCAGAAATAAAAAGTAGACATATTGAAGTACGGATGATAGAAAGCAAAGAAGAATTTCAAGATATTCTTGTGGGAATGACAATAAATGGCCTTATATATTTTAGAATTTGAAAACATTCTTATAGCTGAGTTTTAAACATTTTAATCCCAAGAAAATATAAATATGTCTAAAAGAAAATATATGATTTTAAAGTTTTGACCATAACTTCTAAAGTATGTTTATAGTAAGTATTATAAAGTAAGGGAAGAACATAAAAGGTATATAGGAGGGGAAGGGGAGGGAATAATTCTCCGGAGGAGGTTTTATGTATCAGCTAATGTTGTAATTCTATAAAAAATCTTAATCACCATAACAATAAAACTCGGTTGTCAATATTATCTGACATAATATTTAATCCAAGGTTTCCATATTATATCAAACTTTGTCATCTGGTTTTTATCTATAGCGTCCATTTTAGCATGGATGAAAGTATAATAGAACTCTTAAACATCACATTCATATACAGTATTTCCCTCATAGGAATAATATGAAGACTAATCAGTGAATACATCAAACAATATATATATATATATATATATATATATATATATATATATATATATATATATATATATATATATATATATATATATATATGCACAAACCAAAATATGTGACATTGTTTGGTTAATCATGCCTATAACTACTCCAATATAATGCACTTATATATTTGACATTATAGCTAATATAATTATTTATAAAGGAACCCTTTTCATTTCAGAATTTAATTGTGAATGAGACCCACTCCCCTTTCTCAATCATGAAAAGAGAAAAAAATATGTTTCAACTCATGGTTCTCTTAAAACATGAGACATTGGTCTTCTACAATACACACCAGCCCATGGACCTTATATTGTTTATTTGACTGTGTCCAGACCTTTAATTTATAATCTAAGCTGATATGCAAGGAGGCTTAGCATTTTAATGAACTAAAGTTAACCTCTTTAAAAAAAAAAAAATCGAAGCAAGATGGCCTTTGTCATGTTCACAAAATACATATTAAAAATATATGATACAGAGCCCTTAGGAATTAATTATTTTTAAACCCAATAGTTCTGACAGAATTTAAGTATGCATGTTCCAAATCTGTTGGATTCCTATGGAATCTGGAAATCACTGTAATGGGCACTATTACTACAGTGATCTTCACTAGCGTCTGGGTCCTTTGCCAAGCAGTTGCCCTGCTGCATTTTTAGTACAGTAGTTTACTCATTCAGCATGGTTGCCATTCAGAGAACACTGCATTTTCTCAGTGGATGCAAAGCATTCTCTGATTAGATGACATGGAGGGCATGGCAGTAATGTCACAATCTCCACCTTGTCCAATCAGAGAATGCGTTGCATTTATTGCAAAAATACAAAGTGTTCTCTGAATGGTTCCCATGCTGAGCCAGTGACTTCCTGGTTTTTTACCTTCATGCTTTTTATGTATGAAGGTAAAAAACCTTCCGTGTGCAGCTCCCCTTTTGCCCCACTTATCAGAGCCCAATTTTGATCGATCCAGCAATGTGCACAAGAGCAGTGGCTTTCTCAGCTCTCTGCCTCCTCACTAACTCCCACTGCTGTCAGTCACAGCCAGTGAGGAGAGAGCTGGGGTGGGGCTGAGCCATACTAAATGTATGTTATGGACACACAGAGTGGGGCTCAGGAGTGAACACACATGAGTGCCCCCACAACAAGCAGCTTGCAATGGGGGCACTCAGCATGGGGTAGGAGCCAGGAGCACCAGCAGTGAACCCTAGAAGAGGAGGATTGGGGCTGCTCTGTATAAAAATATTGAACAGAGAAGGTAAGTATAACATGTTTGTTATAGAAAAAACAAATCGACCTTTAGTATCACTTTATGCTGGCCATTTACCCTACAATAGGATTGTATAGTGTTCATTAGACTTAATCTACATACAAGTGTGAGGACCTATCAGACTGGATATAAGCTGAAAGGTTTGTTGATGTAAGCTCTCCTCTAATATGGGGGCAGCCTCACAACCACACAGTGTGGCAGAATAGATAACATGCAAAAACCAACAAGAGCTATAACAATAAAACATCATCAATAAAATAGGGACACAAAATTGTGGTGTTTTATTAAGGGGTAACCAAAAAAACAACTCAATACCCTAAATTTTATATAAATACCTAATTGCCTACCCATAAAGCTTATGCTTACCAAACATTGAATAGAAGCAGTTATACCAGCATGAGCAAGTAACTTCCCTCTAGCATTAAGCTGGATGACAGCCATTCAAAAATAACATTACTATGAAGACCATGGTTGGGGAGGGTGGGCAGGGTGCTGCTCTATGCTTCTCTCTCTCCAACAGCAGGATTGTTTAACCACTTAAAGCGGAGTTCCACCCAAAAATGAAACTTTTGCTTTTTTGGCTCCCCCCGTGTCACATTTGGCACCTTTCAGGGGGGAAGGGGAAGCAGATACCTGTCTAATACAGGTAAGTGCTCCCAGTTCCGCTGCAGAATCCACAGTGATCTATGCCATATTCGGCCCCTCCTCCATCCCCCGCTGTCTTCTGGGAGACACACAGGTCCCAGAGGAAAGCAGGGACCAGTGAGGTTGCACAGCGCGACTCACACATGTGCAGTAGAGAACCAGGCTTTGAAGCCGCAAGGCTTCACTTCCTGATTCCCTTACTAAAAATGCCGGTGTCTGCACCTGGAGCCAATGGACAGATCGGCTTCAGGTGAGGATATTGTGGGTGCCCTGGACAGGTACGTGTCCTAATATTAAAAGTCAGCAGCTACAGTATTGGTAGCTGCTGACTTTTATTTTTTTTTCGGTGGAACTCCGCTTTAAGGACCGCAAGGATTTACCCCGTTAATGACCAGGCCATTTTTTGCAATACAGCACTGTCGATTTAACTGACAATTGTGCGGTCATACAACATTGTGCACAAACAAAATGGATATCCTTTTTTTTTCTGAAAAATAGAGCTTTCTTTTGGTGGTATTTGATCACCTCTGTGGTTTTTATTGTTTGCGCTATAAACAAACAAAAAAAGAGCCACAATTTTGAAAACGACACAATAATTTTAACTTTTTGCTATAATATCCAATAGATAAAAAAACTAATTTCTGCATTAGTTTAGGCTGATATGTATTCTTCTACATATTTTTGGTTAAAAAAATGACAATAAGCGTATATTGATTGGTTTGCGCAAAAGTTATAATGTTTACAAAATAGGGATATATTTATGGCATTTTTATTATCATTTTTTTTTTTTTTACTAGTAATAGCGGTAATCAGAGTTTTTTAGCGGGACTGCGACATTAAGATGGACAGATCGGACACTTTTGACACTTTTATGGGACTATTGACATTTATACAGCGATCAGAGCTAAAATAAAGCCACTGATTACTGTATAAATGTCATTGGCAGAGAAGGGGTTAACACTAAGAGGCGATCAAGGGGTTAAGTGTTCCCTAGAGAGGTGTTTGTAACTGTGGGGAGAGTGTGCTGACAGGAAGTAGAAATAGATTGCTGTTCCTGATAACTAGGAACAGATCTCTCTCTCTCTACTTCATTCACAGAATGGGGATCTGGCCATTTACATTTACAGATCCCCATTCTGGCTCTCTATGGAGGGATCGCGGCTTGCCAGCGGACATAGGTTCCAACATAATGACGGCAGCTGGTTGGCAAGCAGTTAAATAAGGGTGTGTGACATGCCTATACAGTATGAGACCCAGTGGCATATCATCCATGTGTGCAGGGTGTTGACTGCACATGGGCCCTCGAGGAGAGGGGGGGCACTGTGCTTTGACCCCATCACTCCCTACTAAGCACCAATACCCCCTATCTCTCCCCACTAAGCATCAAGATCCCCCATCTCTCCCCACTAAGCACCAAGACCCCCCATCTCTCCCCACTAAGCACCAAGACCCCCCCATCTCCCCCACTAAGAACCAAGAGCCCCTTATCTCTCCCCACTAAGCACCAGGACCCCATCTTCCTTCACTAAGCACCAAGACCCCCCACCTCCCCCACTAAGCACCAAGAATCCTATCTCCCCCACTAAGAACCAAGACTCCTCATCTCTCCCTACTAAGCACCAGGACCCCCTATTTCCCCCGACTAAGCACCCGGACCCCCTATCTCTCCCCACTAAGCACAAAGACCCCCATCTCCCCCACTAAGGACACAACCCTCATCTTTCCCCACTAAGTACCAAGAGCCCCATTCTCTCCCCACTAAGCCCCAAGACCCCCCATCTCCCTAATACAAAAAAAGTAAAAAAAATATAATAATAATAATAATAAATAACTACTGACATCATCCAATGCCCTACTGACACCATCCTGCACATGCTACCCACCGCCATACATTCCGCACTCCTCTACTGCATATACTACCCACCGCTATACACTACACACCCCTCCCCCTGCATATACTACCCACCACCATACAGTCCACACCCCTCTCCCTGCCCATACTGCCCACCGTTATACACTCTGCATTCCAATCTTGCACATACTACCCACCGCCATACACTTGCACTACTCTCCCTGTACATTCCAATCACCACTATACACTCCACACCCCTCTCCCTGCACATACTACCCACCTCCATAAACGTCATACTCCTCTCCCTACATATACTGCCCACCGTTAGACACTCTGCATTCCAATCTTGCACATACTACCTACCGCCATACACTTGCACTACTCTCCCTGTACATTCCAATCGCCACTATACACTCCACACCCCTCTCCCTGCACATACTACCTACCACCATACACTCCGCACTCCTCTCCTTGCATATACTACCCACCACCGTACACTTCGCACTCCTCTCTCTGCGCATACTACCCACAGCTGTACACTCCTCACTCACTGATTGCTGCCGTTACAGTATAATGTCTATAGCTGCGTAATTTCCAGTATGTGTGTGTGTGTATATGTATGTGTATATATATATATATATATATATATATATATATATATATATATATATATATATTATATACACACACACATACAGTATCCCACAAAAGTGAGTAGACCCTTCACATTTTTGTAAATATTTTATTATATCTTTTTATATGACATAATATTGTTTTGCACAGTAAAAACATGTTTTTTATCCAGAGTTGAATAATACACAATATAGGTTAATTGATATACAGTGGTGTGAAAAAGTGTTTGCCCCCTTCCTCATTTCCTGTTCCTTTGCATGTTTGTCACACTTAAGTGTTTCGGAACATCAAACCAATTTAAACAATAGTCAAGGACAACACAAGTAAACACAAAATGCAATTTGTAAATGAAGGTGTTTATTATTAAAGGTGAAAAAAAATCCAAACCATCATGGCCCTGTGTGAAAAAGTGATTGCCCCCTAAACCTAATAACTGGTTGGGCCACCCTTAGCAGCAACAACTGCAACCAAGCGTTTGCGATAACATGCAATGAGGCTTTTACAGCGTCCTGGAGGAATTTTGGCCCACTCATCTTTGCAGAATTGTCCTAATTCAGTTACATTAGAGGGTTTTCGAGCATGAACGGCCTTTTTAAGGTCATACCACAACATCTCAATAGGATTCAGGTCAGGATTTTGGCTAGGCCACTCCAAAGTCTTCATTTTGTTTTTCTTCAGCCATTCGGTGGTGGACTTGCTGGTGTGTTTAGGATCATTGTCCTGCTGCAGAACCCAAGTTCGTTTCAGCTTGAGTACACGAACAGATGGTCGGACATTCTCCTTCAGGATCTCTTGGTAGACAGCAGAATTCATAGTTCCTTTTATCACGGCAAGTCTTCCAGGTCCTGAAGCAGCAAAACAGCACCAGACCATCACACTACCACCACCATATTTTACTGTTGGTATAATGTTCTTTTTATGAAATGCAGTGTTCCTTCTACGCCAGATATACTTGGACACACACCTTCCAAAGAGTTCCACTTTTGTCTCATCGGTCCACAGAATGTTGTCCCAAAAGTCTTGGGGATCATCAAGATGTGTTGTGGAGAAATTGAGACGAGCTATGATGTTCTTTTTGCTCAGCAGTGGTTTTCTCCTTGGAACTCTGCCATGCAGGCCATTTTTGCCCAGTCTTTTCCTGATGGTGGAGGCATGAACGCTGACCTTAACTGAGGCAAGTGAGGCCTGCAGTTCCTTGGACGTTGTTGTGGGGTCTTTTGTGACCTCTTGGATGAGTCGTCGCTGCGCTCTTGGGGTAATTTTGGGCGGCCGGCCACTCCTGGGAAGGTTCACCACTGTTCCATGTCTTCGCCATTTGTGGATAATGGCTCTCACTGTGGTTCGCTGGATTCCCAAAGCTTTGGAAATGGCTTTATAACCCTTTCCAGACTGATAGATCTCAATTACTTTCTTTCTCAATTGTTCCTGAATTTCTTTGGGTCTCGGCATGATGTGTAGTTTTTAAGGATCTTATGGTGGACCTTACTGTGTCAAGCAGCTCCTATTTAAGTGATGCCTTGATTGTGAACAGGTGTGGCAATAATCAGGCCTGGGTGTGGCTAGAGAAATTGAACTCAGGTGTGGACAACCACAGTTATAGTATGTTTTAACAAGGGGGGCAATCACTTTTTCACACAGGGCCATGATGGTTTGGATTTTTTTTCACCTTTAATAATAAACACCTTCATTTACAAATTGCATTTTGTGTTTACTTGTGTTGTCCTTGACTATTGTTTAAATTGGTTTGATGTTCCGAAACACTTAAGTGTGACAAACATGCAAAGGAACAGGAAATGAGGAAGGGGCAAACACTTTTTCACACCACTGTACAATATAAAAAAATCTTTCAATGAAAGTTCATAGACTGTCATTGAAAGAAAAGATAGTAAAGGCCAGGGATCGCTTCACAGTCTGCTTCCATTTAATTATAATTTCTTAGTGTATACAATCAATGCTCCATACAACAGCATCCAAAAAATATATTTTATGTGAGCCAACATAGATTTGCATTTCTGAAAAATTCAATGGAAGCATAGAAGACTATACAATCATATTGTAAGATTGAAGGACACTTTACTGCTGTTGTTCCCTATGTAATGCTTGCATTACATAAAATAAACTTTAAACAGAAAATGTGATAAACTAATTGGTTGTACCACTTGACCTCTGGAATAGTTTACCCCCTTAATAACCAGGGCATTTTTTATTATATAAATGAAAAAAGACAAAAAAAATTGAAAAAACAAAACGATATTTTCTACTTTCTGTTATAAAACATATCCAATAATATTTAAAAAAATGAATTTCTTAAAAAACTTAGGCCACAATGTATACTGCTACATGTCTTTGGTAAAATAATCACAATAAGTTTATATTGACCGGTTTGTGTGAAAGTTATAGTGCCTACAAACCATGGTAAAAAGTGAATACATCCATCACATTTTTATAAATATTTTATTATATATTTTCATGTGAAAACACTGAAGAAATTACACTTTGCTACATTGTAAAGTGTATAGCTTGCATAACAATGCAAATTTGCTGTCCCCTCAAAATAACTCAACACACATCCATTAGGGTCTAAACCACTGGCAACAAAAGTGAGTACACCCCTAAGTGAAAATGTCCAAATTGGGTAATTTTTGGTCAATATTTTGTGTGTCCACAATTATTTTCCAGCACTGCCTTAACCCTCATGGACATGGAGTTCACCAGAGTTTCACAGGTTGCCACTGGAGTCCTCTTCCACACCTCCAGGAAGACATCACGGAGCTGGTGGATGTTAGACACCTTGCACTTCTCCACCTTCCATTTCAGGATGCCCCACAGATGCTCAATAGTGTTTAGGTCTGGAGACATGCTTGGTCACTCCATCACCTTTAACCTCAGCTTCTTTAGCAAGGCAGTGGGCAAGACACACTTGTCATTGTATTCCTCACATACGTTTGACACCATCTGAACCAAATAAGTTGATCTTGGTCTTATTAGACCACAGGACATGATTCCAGTAATCCATGTCCTAAGTCTACTTGTCTACTTGTCTTCAGCAAACTGTTTGCGGGCTTTCTTGTGCATCATCTGAGTATCGACAGGCTGAACCCCATCCCTTCAACCTCTGCAGCAATGCTGGCAGCCCTCATATGTCTATTTCTCAAAGAAAACCTCTGGATCTGACGCTGAGCACATGCACTCAACTTTTTTGGCTGTGTGGTCTTGGCCACCATGCTGCAGGTCAGTTTCAGGGTCTTGGTAATTTTCTTATAGCCTATGTCATCTTTGTGTAGAGCAACAATTCTTTTTTCAGTTTTTCAGAGTTGTTTGCCATGAGGTGCCATATTGAACTTCCAGTGTCCAGTATGAGAGATTGAGAGCGATGACGCCAAATTTAACACACCTGCTCCCTATTCACAACTTGCAACACTGACATGGGCGTCCGCAGAACTTTTTTCAGGGAGGGGCATAATTTTAAGGTCACACATGCGCCGCCCCTTTTCGACAATGTCATTATCACATTACCATGGTCAGAGACTGCAGACATAGTACAATCCCTAGGATAAGTAATGGATAATGGCCAACAGGCCCTCTTAACAGACCCAGCGAAACTACAGCAGTGATCCCTCTGGCTGGACGATCGCTCACTCTGGGTTCCCCCGCGGGCGACTCTGGTCAGTAGTGTAGCATGTCTGTACCCTGGCAGTGGCTCAGTGTGTCTCTCTCTGGCGGTGCTGGGCAGCGTGGCTCTCTATGGTGGCGCTGGACAGCATGTCTTTCTCTGGTGGCGCGGGGCAGTGTAGCTCTCTCTCTGGTGGCGCTGGGCAGCATGGCTCTCTCTCTGGCTTCTGCCCAGCACACTCCTCGTTCTTTTTCCTGTCGCACTCTCTCCCTCAGCTTTTTTCCAGGCTGCAGTCTCTCAATCATTCCGATTGAACTGTAGCCTCCTCCCTGTGGAAAATGGGGCCGCCAATCTTTGGGACTACATGTCCCATGATGCTCTCCTCTCCTAGTCTCCTTTGATTGGCCCTCAGTTATGAACAATAGGGAAGGAACAGAGCGGGCAGAAAGCTGGGCGAGGAACCTGGTGAGAGCCGTCATCTCTTCTTCCCGACAGGAGAAAGGGGGGGGTGACCGGGAGAAACCTGATAGCCCGCAGCTTGCCATTCTCTTGTCACAGCGCCGCCGAGTTCTCTGCTGGACTGAGCAGGGAAAAGAGCCCGCAGTCACACTACACTGATAGGGGGGCTTGACAGCACCTTGATGGCGTCACCCCACTGGCGGGTTGCACATGGGTGTGTACTGCCCACACCCCGATAGCGATGGAACTGTGTTGAATTTAAGATCTGATCCCTGATTCCAGGGGGGGGGGCACTTGACCCCCTTGCCCCTACCTGCGGATGCCCATGAACACTGAGTCCCCTCACACCGGGGAGGGAATATGGCTAATTGGGTCCAATTTGGACTTTCACTTAGGGGTGCACTCACTTTTGTTGCCAGCTGTTTAGACATTAATGGCTGTGTGTTGAGTTATTTTGAGGGGACAGCACATTGACACTGTTATACAAGCTGTACACTCACTACTTTACATTGTAGCAATGTGTAATTTCTTCAGTGGTGTCACATGAAAAGATATAATAAAATATTTACAAAAATGTGAAGGACGTATTCACTTTTACCATGGTTGTAGCCACTATAACTTTCACACAAACCGATCAATATACACTTATTGGGATTTTTTTTTACCAAAGACCTGTAGCAGAATACATTGTGTCCTATATTTTTGAAGAAATTCGATTTTTATTGTTATTTTTGTATATGTTTTATAACATAAAGTAGAAATTATCATTTTGTTTTTTTCATTTATATAATTAAAAATGCCCTGGTCATTAAGGGGGTAAACTATTCCGGAGGTCAAGTGGTACAACCAATTAGTTTGTCACATTTTCTGTTGAAAGTTTCTTTTGTGTAATTCAAAAACAGCTGTAAAGTGTCCTCTGATCTTACAATGTGATTGCATAGTCTTCTATGATTCAATTGAATTTTTCAGAAATGCAAATCTATGTTGGCTCACATAAAATATATTTTTTGGATGCTGTTGTATGGAGCATTGATTGTATACACTAAGAAATCATAATTAAATGGAAGCAGACTGTGAAGCGATCCTTGCCCTTTACTATCTTTTCTTTCAATGAGATTCTATAAACTTTCATTGAAAGATTTTTTTTATATTGTATATCAATTAACCTATATTGTGTTTTATTCAACTCTGGATAAAAACATGTTATTGCTGTGCAAAACAAAGGGAAGCTAACATTTCAAAGAACTTCCTGCAATGCTCAGCTATATACAATGTGCAGAAAGGCCTAGTAGTAGTGACAGGTTTCCTACAATAGCAAGTGTGTCAAAGACATTTGTGAGGGGGACACACACTGGTGGTCACACATATGGGATTATTTATTAAAGATATATTGAAAGTTGTTACACTTTGTGCAAATTTATTAAATAAGCCCTTGTGTACAATGACCAGGAACTCATAGCCACTAATCATGGTTTATTGTAATCCCCTTAAGCACATTGATCTGAGCTCTTCCTACGGTATTTCTTTAGTCACTTTTCCACAGCTTAAAAGCAAAGTGCAATTAATGAACTTCATATATGGCTGGTCTTTGTGAATTAAAATTGCATGATCCCAGCTTCTATTGCCATCACATCTATGTAGTCCCTTTGAGGCTAAATGATTAAAATATGTTTTAAAACATGTTAACTATTTAATAAAGTCTCTTATAGAATAGCTGTACAAAAAAGACATTGGCTCAGATTGGCTTATAGCATTTAATGGCTAGTCCCAAGCCAACTTGTTTCCAGGGTGACATACAGTAGGTGTGCAAGCTGCACTAACCTCCACCCTTCATTTCCTCCACAGCTGACCTGCTACCAGCAAAATTCTGCAGGCCTTCCCAGATTTCATGGATGAGGAATACCCAGGGTTTTTCTCAAACAATAAGTGCTGGAACTCAACCACAACCCCCCAAAACTCCTCCCCCCACAAACACCCTCCAAATCACATCAAATAGTGTGTGTGGTCATATTTCACAAACAGTAGAAGAGTCTTAAAGGGGCATTAAATATCAGGATTGCATTACATACAGAGTGCAGAGTTCATGGGGGTTACACACAGAGTGCAGAGCTGTCACTTGTAAACACTGAAACCAGACTTCTTTGTTTACAAATGATTGTGGTGAGCAGACACCAAAGGGTCTGAGCCAGAGGTGGTGGAACTGAGTTGCACCAATTTCTCCCTGAAAAAAAGCCCTGAGAATACCATCTCAGACTCTCTCTTTTTCAATATCTTCCTCCTTCTCTCTCTCTCTGCCATCCTCTCTTTCTGCCTTTCCCTCCCTCTTTCTCCCCCACCTCTCCCTCTATTCTCACCCTGTCCTCCCCCCTCCCTTATCTACCCTCTTTTTCCCTACCTCCCTCCCTCCCTCCCTCTTTCTTTCTACCTCTTCCTCAGTCCATCCTCCTTCCTTCCTCTCTCTCCCTTACTCTCTTCGCCTTTCCCTCCCTCTTTCTCCCCCACCTCTCCCTCTATTCTCCCCCTCCCCCCTTTTCCTCAGTCTACTTTCCTTTCTCTCTGTCTCTCTCTCTGTGTCTCTCTGTCTCTCCGTCTCTCTCTCTGTCTCTCTCTCTGTCTCTCTCTGTCTCTGTCCCTCTCTCTTACTCTCTCTCTCTCTCTGTCTCTCTCTGACCCTGTCCCTCTCTCTTACTCTCTCTCTCTCTCTCTCTCTCTCTTACTCTCTCTCTCTCTCTCTCTCTCTGTGTGTGTCTCTCTCTCTCTCTCTCTCTTACTCTCTCTCTCTCTCTCTCTCTCTCTCTCTCTGTGTATCTCTCTCTCTCTCTCTCTCTGTGTGTGTGTCTCTCTCTCTCTCTCTCTCTCTTACTCTCTCTCTCTCTCTCTCTCTCTCTGTGTGTGTGTGTGTCTCTCTCTCTCTCTCTCTCTCTCTCTCTCTCTCTCTTACTCTCTCTGTCTCTCTCTCTCTCCCCCTTACTCTCTCTGTCTCTCTCCCTCCCTCTCCCCCATACCCCACTCTTACTCCCCCTTCTCTCTTTCCCTCTTTCCCTACCCTTCCCCTGTCCTGAATGCTGCACTCTAGATATCATATTGTACGTTACTTTTACTCTTGAACCGTATACTATGTTGCACGTTACATAGTTCTGACCAAAGTGCTCATTGTTTCATCAGTTGCTTGGTTTTAAGTTAGGCTCAGAGAAAATGAAATTTTTTGTGTGCAAAATAGCACAGGAAATGGAAAAGTTAAAATGCTTAAAAAAGAACCTTTTTTCTTGAAGTTTAAGTGTGTCTGTGAGATTGTTTATTATGGCACAGTAATTAGGAGTATTTTGTGGGTACAAAGACTGTGGAATATGTGTGACATGTATACAGCAACTAGGTACAAGTTCATAACCTTTTAAATTAGGGCTGTTACTGATTAAAATTTTCGTGTTCGATTAATCAATTTTTTTTAATCGATTAATCTAAACTAATTTAGATTAATTATAAAGCACATACAGATCCAACTACTTTTAGCTGATCAACTTGCATTGAAACTCTGTATGTCAGTGGTAAATGTGAAATACACTATATACAATCACCCGACACTAGTTAGTTTCCACAATCCATGACCTAACTTCACAGTTCACACAAATATGTTTTAAATTTAAACTGTAGCACTGAAGTAAGTAATTTTTTTCCACAGTAGCATGACAATCCCTCCACCTCCGGTCTAACTTATTATTCTCACCTTATGGCAAACAGGTGGTCATGCAAGCGGGTATCAAAAGGGTTAACATGGACCATCTCTCACGTCTCCTTAGATCTCAGCAAGGATGCCAGGTCATGGGTAGAAAGAAAAGATCTAAGTGCTCACCGCTTAAGTATAAAATTTCATTTTTGTGTTCAAACACAAACTATTCACATAAAGATGATAAAAACACAGCATGTAAAGCCGACATTCGTGTTAGTTTCATAGGGCAGCAATGGGTGATGTAGCTCCTCCCCCGTATGCGTTACATTCAATCAGAACTTCAAAGTCACCAGACTCCTCCCCCCTTCCCTTCATTAGCAGACGGAGGCACTTAGGGAAGGGGGGAGGAGTCCAGTGACGTTGATGTCCGTGACGTCACCGGATCTCCGACTGGAGACCCGGAAGCTGGTGGAGAGGTGAGTACCGATCAAAAGAATTTTGATCGATCAAAAAAATTAATCATTTAATCAAGGAATTAATCTTTAATTTACACAGTCCTATTTTAAATAACTGCCATTGTTGAATGAAGTCTAGCCATACCTGCTATTTACTGTGGTGGGCTACAGAAGGCACATAATTTCCTTCTGGATTCTATCCCAGGGGGCCTAAGGTATTTTTTTTATAATTCTATTCCTCACATTTTGCCACACGGTTTTGACATTTTAACAGGCAGATTTCCCTTAAGGGTATTGTTAGCTTTTACATATTGTTTGTACCGTTTAACCACTTGCTCACGCAGATATACTGCGGCAGGTTGGCAGCGCTGCGCGAAATTGCCGTACCAATAAGGTGGCTTGTGCTAGCGCAGTTGTGGGCAGACGGGGGGTTAACGCCCCTTAGTGTTAACCCTTTCCCTGCCAGTGTCATTTTTACATCGATCAGTGCATTTTTATAGCACTGATCAATATAATATTGTCACTGTTCCCCAAAAAGTGTCATTTGGGGTCAGATTTGTCCGCCGCAATGTCACAGTCCTGCTAAAAATAGCAGATCGCTGCGATTACTAGTAAAAACAATAAAAAATAAATAAAAGTCCCTAAATCTATCCCATAATTTGTAGATGCACTAACTTTTGCGCAAACCAATCAATATATGCCTATTGGGTTGTTTTTTTTTTACCAAAAATATGTTGACAAATATATTTCGGCCTAAACTGATGAATAAATGTGTTTTTTTATTTTATTTCTTTTTGGATATGTATTATTTCAAAAAAGTAAAATAAATGGTTTTGTTTTTTTTTCAAAATTGTCTCTCTTTGTTTGTTTATAGTGCAAAAAAAAAAAAAAACAGCAGAGGTGATCAAATACCACTAAAAGAAAGATTTGTGGGAAAAGAGGATGTCAATTTGATTTGTTTGGGTACAGAATCACATGAACGATTGTCTGTTAAAGCGATGCAGTACCGTATCGCAAAAAATGGCATGGTCATGAAGGGGATGAATCCTTCCGGGGCTGAAGTGGCTAAATATTGATTGAAAAAACGTGATTCGAACTGTGGTATAATAAACGAGTTAAGTATAGCTCCCAACTGTATGAGAATAATACTGTCAAGACAATTGAGCAATTACATATCGAATTTGACATTCCACACTAAAGATTTGTTTTTAATACATACAGTTAAGGCACACTGTCCAGATGCAATTGTGTACTTGTATCATGCAGCTTCAAACATTATCTACTGTCAATATACTGTATATTATTATGCTATGACTCTTAAAAGGGTCTCATCTCACACATATGTAGTATACTGTATTTCATAATAAAATCCATGGTACTGACCAGAGAAGGTTGGTCGGGAGAGCTAGGCCAATCTCAGAGGAATTGTGGGAAGCAGCTTTATACACACTACAGTTAGCCTCTCTGTCACCCTCACACAAATGTACATACTAATTTATCTTACACACAACATAGCATACATGAGAGAAACTATTTCAGTGGAATCTTAGGAAGGTTCCCTAATTGTCCTAAATGTAATGGAAGCCCAGCCTACTTAATTCATAAGCTATGGAGATGCCCCAAGCGTCAACAATATCGGAAAGGAATTATAAATATATTTGATATAGTATTGCAGGCCAATCTTGTGGAGGATACAGGCATATGTTTTCTGAAAATTCTAGAAGAGCAGTCTAGATCAATGGACACTTATATTTCTATTGTGAGATTGTTGTTTTTCGGGTCTCCACACACACCAACACTTGAGTAGTGGAGGAATCAAGTTAAAACATTCTAGCTACACAGAAACAATTTTTTGAGCATAGGAACTGTCCAAGGAAATTTGACAAGACATGGGATATGTGGTTGGCAACATCAGGCCTGGCTCCCTCCTACCTCATATTACATAGGTTGCTCTCATGGATGGAGAGCCTAATGTATGGTGTGCATTATCTAATGCCAAGGGTGCAGATAGTGAAACCCCACCCAAATGTTCAATATATACAGTTGACGTTATTTGTTTGCATAAAGACTGCATGTAAAGTGGCCTTGGTCAGTAAGGTGTCTCCGGATTTTATTTTGAAAATCTGGTCACCTTACAGTAGATTGTAGAGTCAGATTATAATATGTGTAGCAGCTTTAAATGCATAACGCCTAATTCCTCTGAAGAACAGCACAGAAGAATGGTTCTAACTTTGCATGGCAGTAAATTAATTAAAGAACGGCAATGTTGTTTATTCCTATTAAAGCAGAATTGATTAGGCACATTTCTTGTTTAGCTCTGCACTGCTCTAAAAAGCATCAGCACAAGACAGGGAATCTCCTTTAACCCCTATGGCGGAGAATAAAACAAATCCTAATGCCCGAAGACAGTTTTGACATGTGTTAGTGAAACTGTTCATGTTACCACACTTGCTTAGTGTATCCAGGTAGATAATACCTTATTTTTGGGCTTTCATTTGTGCTTTCTTACCAAAAGAAAACTGGTACTAAATAGTAAAAAATATATTTTTGTTTAATTTTGCCATATATTTCTTGCTATTACCATAAGCTACCACCAAAGAACAACCAAAATTAAATTATCCTGCTCTTAGTGATCGCAGTAATACTATATATGTGTATGTGATTTGTTGTTTGTACCCCTAGTAGGGCCCAGAAAAAATTGTATGCATCTCTCTGTTTTTTGTTACCAAAAAAAAACACTTTTCCTAACCTTGACCATTAACCCTGACCTTGCCCCTTTCCCTAACCCTGACCTTGGTCTAATCCTGATCTTTCTTTCTTTCTTTTTTTCTTTTCTTTTCTTTGCCAATAAGAGGCTATCACAGTGATTAGGTGATCAGGAACCAGGCTTCCCATTTCCCAATCATTAGTAATGGACCTGGGCCTCCCTGTGAGAGCCCAGTCCTAGTACCGAGAGCGCTTTTAGCACAAATACATGTATGCAGCCTCATGGATTTTCAGCTTTGAATAGAATAGGTAAAGGTAAAAACTCTGTTGATTTTATTTTTGTGTCCCATTAGGGAAATTAGGGAAGTGTCAGATACAAGCCAGTGTAAACATTGCTCTGCTTAACCGTAGCTTGTCTGTATTCTGTACTGTAACTGCAGACTAAGAAGGCTTTAGAGATCCCTCTAGATGTGCATTTTGCTTTGAACAATTTGTCATCTGGAATTACATGTTATGTTGAATGAAAAGGCCTTAGCTGAACTCATATAAGTCTGCTTCTAGCCACTTGTTATCTCCAGAGATTGAATTAGTGCAATGCAGCACAGAAATCACCATTATGACCTTTGCAGTAAAGATTGATTCATGATTCTCAAAACTTGAGAAAAGAAAATGAGCAAAAAATTGGAGTTATTCCCAAAATGTATTTTTATTTAGTGTAAATTAAAGTAATATCTATAATTGGTCACTATGGGCAACAAATTCTTTTTATAATACAAGGAATTTTTTAGTAATTTTTAAAAAAACTTTTTTAGATAATTTCAATTAATGTATTCACATTTACTTACTATTCAGTTTGATTGTGTATAGACTCGTCCTGTGATCAAATTGTTTTAATTTAAATTCATTTTCTGTTTGATATATGATTAGTTGCTTCCCGTTTTTTTTTAAATACATGATGGTGTCACGGCTGTTTACACTTCCTGTTTATATTGCAGTTGATATTTTGACCTCTCCGTTTATTCAGATTGAGGTACTGCATTACGCCTAGAGGTGGCAAGCCAAATGCCATTTGGATGTATCTGCTAATTCTATCCTCTCAAAATGAGGCTTGAACAACGTGCTGTCCATGAGTATATGAGGCTTGGAACGCACGCCCCAGCGACATTTTTACAAACCAGGAAGGGCAGTGTCCACCTGCAGGAAGCATCAATTTTGATCACAGGTTGTTAATCTGACTACAACAGGCTCATACACCAGATTATGTCTTTTTAGATGAAACGAGTCAGTACGAGCCCTGCAGATGTCATTACGTTACCCACAAACCTCAATTTTAAGCGCTTGATCCACTTTCTAAATGCAAGTGGTGAGTGCTATTTTGAACACTTGAGAGGATTTGGTCTGACTAGTTGGCTGCTTCTGAGGACTGCTTCTCGGTGACATCTCTTGACCAATTGGATTGTTTTACAACTTGATCTGGAGCTCAGATGTGGAGGTCCCATACTTTGGTGGTTGCACCATAAGCCTTGTTGACTCACTGAGCATATGCCCATTTGAGTCTTCTCACCCCGGTAAGCCTCCTCAGTAACCGGTGGTGGTTCTATTGTCTGTCTCTTCACCTCAACATTGACTTCACTTCTAGTTGCACAGTTTGTTTTCACCGTCTAGTCACTTTATATGACGGCACATGGACTTTAGTTTGGGTGTGAATCTCACATCTTTTTCATTATCATTAGTCTTTGTAGTCATTGTACAGTGTACATTAGTTTGTATATAAATTAATTTTTCATAATTTTTTTTGAGTGCTGCACAAAACAAATTTTTACTTTTCACCTATTTGTTGATTTACACTTGTCGCAGTGTTGGGCTGGCTGCTATTAGATATATGTCAGCGCGATATACACCAATTTTACTATGGGCAGCAAATCTAACTCCAAACATTTTAAATTAAATTGGTATGTAGAGCAGACACTTTCCTGGTGTAAACAAAGCATTATTTATACTAGCCTGGGCTTGAAAAGTCAAACTTTCTCTGCATGCATGCATTATTAAAGACTAAGTTCACCTTTTAGTATTACTAAAAAAAAAAAAAAATAATGCACAATTTTTGCAGGTTAAAAAAATGTGCATTTTTTTTTTTACAGGAGCCTCCAAAGTTTTGCATCCACGATCAGCAGATTACGGGTGAAGTTTCAGGCTCCTGCAAAGTCTCCCTCCAGCTTCCAGCCCGTACCTCTGTGCAGACTGTCAGCTCGCAAGCTGGAGGGAGTGCGAATGGACTACAATCATGCTAATCAGTACATTTGTGGCTCATTCAAATTACCATTCCCATTGGCTGCAGTGGAAGACATACTCCTGTAAATGAATGACTCGGCTGTGTAGGCAGAGCCCTGCATACCCCTGATGTTTTCAAAATGTAACAACGGGTGCGGGGAGAGGATCCCCCATCCAATGTCACAGGAAGGAGGGGGTCAGGAGTGCAGGGCTGGAGCATGTTACACTGTAAAAATGGGTGTAACATGTAACATGTTCCAGAAGGTGCGCTTATTCAGCCACACAATTAGTATATTGTATCAGGTGTGCCGATTCTTCATCTTTGAAGATAAATCTTCATCTGTCCAAACCAACCCTTTGTGCCAAATTCTTCTTGTGCAGTGGGAGTTAATACTGCTAAAGGGCTGCAAGGCGTTCTCATCAAGACAGCTTGACCATGCCTGCCCTTTCCCAGTAGATCCACATTCATAGAAGCTGTAATACAGCTTCTATGTGTAACCAAGTGTTAGTACCTCTTTAAGGGAGAACACTCCACTGATGACGTCAGTGGCTGAAGTATTGTGCTCTTTATAACCTAGCGCGTGTGAAGTGCGGGTGAAGCGCAGGTGAAGCCCTGGGCGGAAAGTGTATGGGGGTTGGTACAGCATATACTGTAGGTCTGCAGTCTGAAAAGTAGTGGGTCTTCCAGCCCTAGGCCCAGAAATAGACTCCATGTGAGGCCCACCTGCTGGGGGACTTATGAAAGTGCATATGGGAAGATGGATGGACTTTAAGAGTTTCAGTTGGTGGCAGTGATGTGTTATGCACTTAATTAGGTCCAGATAATACAGAAAATAAGAACTTGGCATGACCAGGAGCACAAATAAAATGATAAAATATAGATTTTATTACACATTCTTTAAACCATCTGTAAAGTATACATCCAAGTTGTCAGGGAAATGTGGCTGTATGCTATGCACACAGCCATATGTTCTGATCTCCTGTGCTTGTAAGCACCCATTTTCGTCTAATGATATAATGCAGACTTTTGATTGTATGTCTCCCCTTAGCCATTCCTCCCCTCTGGTTCCCCTTTCCCCAGTAAACAGACATTACCACATTCTTATGTCCTTATCTCAGCATGGCTGCCTCTCAGCAGCCCCCTCTTTCTTTTATTTTCAGACAACAAAAGAAATTACAATGAGGAGGGATTGGCTCCAGCAGCCAATCACCTCCTACAGAGTGTGACCTCACAGGAAATGAACAACACAGGATGTGAATGACCAAATAAGGATGTAGCACAGGATAAATGAATATATACAATAACTGATGAATGATGACCTCAATTTCGCCTATAGCAATCATTATACAACAGTTCCCTGTGGATGGGAGTTTATTTGCAGGTGTACGTCATGGCACCCCAAATATGTTGATCAGGCATACAGGGGTGACAAGAGCGCACATCCACTAAAACCGATAATGTGTTTGCAGCGCGAAAAAATCCCCCCCAGTCGATCGTTCTGTGCATTGCACAGGGGCCCTTCACTGGCGGACATGTCCTCACTCTGCAAACACCTCTCTCCAAACAGGAAGTTTTCCACTACCTAATAGATCTCAACCAGCCAGCATCAGCCTGCCCCAGGCCGCTCTTTAGAGCAGCCCGCGGGAGTGCTAACACTGGGAGACTCTTATGACAATACATTAAGATACATCTTATGAAATTTCCACAACAAAGTTGATCAATAAAAACAGTTTGCATTTGCTGTACTTTTGTTAGTCATTTTGTTTTTTCCCACTAGATAGATATACCTTTGATTGTATCTAAAGGAAATTAAGGTGTTATGTAATATCATTTGGATCTTTCATTTTGATGTAAATGAGGTTAAGTGGATATACAGTAACTACAATATATACTGTATACTGGAAGATTGGTGCATTGGAGGACACTGCTATGGGCAGGGCTGGCACCAGGATAAAACTGCTTAGGCAGATGCCTTAGGACACCAAGGTATGGGGCAGTAAAATTCGAAATCCCCAGCCACTTTCAGGGAATTCAGATTTTTAAAATACCTGTCTTCCAATGATCCCCTGTATTTTCCTCCTGCAGTAGCTCAAAGCCAGCTTCTCCTCCTTTCCCTCCCACCGGCATTCAGCCCCACCTGTCCTTGTTCCTCTCTTTTTTTCTGGCCAGCACCCACTCCACCCCCCTCTCCTGTGTGCTGCCCTTTCACCAAAGCTCCCCCCAACAAAGCTCCCCAAACAAAGCTCCTAAAAAAATAGTAAAAACAACTTAGAAATAATATTGTAAAAATTAATAAAAATAAAAACTACTGATGTCTGCCCTACTGACACTGTCCACACACGGTTCACTGCCCTATTGACACTGTCTACTTTTAAGGTAGGCTAAGTAAATATATTTATTACAGTGGCATTTGTTTTATTATATTTTTTACATTTTCCTTACTATTTCGTTAGGTTAGGCCTTGCTAGGTAATTACTTTAAAAAAAGGGGCATGACATATGTAATGTCCTTAAAATAAAAAAGTAAATGTCCACCAGGTGAAAGAAATTATAATTAGGATTCAAGAGAAAAGTCTTGGCATCAATGAGTAATGTCAGAAGATGAACATCTTGAAAAGCATCGGTGAAACAAATGACTTCAAATGTGAAGAAAAATTCTTTGAAAAGAAGCTTGTGAGAAAAAACCACCGCCAATTATGCGGTGATGCGTCATATAAATGACAGGGCGGTTGATTGATAGCTCAGCCCCCTCTATTTAGAGATCCTGTGTCATTCATAGAATCTGTAGTAAGGCTTCTATTAGTAGCTGATCTGACAGGTTAAGATGAGAGCTCCTTGACAGCCCTTGGGTGGCAAGGGTAGGGGGCTTGGATAGATGAAGATTTCTTCTGAAATACAAAGAATCAGCACAGGGGACACATCATACTAAATGAAAGTTATGTTCATTGTGCTGATTTTTCTGTTTTTAATTTAGGCTAAACTTTGTAGAGCTGTGTTTTAAAAATACAATTTTTCTTTGAAAACAAATCATTAATGGCAGCTACCATATTCCTATCTTTACAAGCTGCATTTACTTGCAGATATTGCCTGCAACACTTTACCATAGGCTACAGAACACAAGTACAGTATGCATGTTTGGGTGACTACACCAGATGTCACAAGATGTTGTAGTCCAATCCAAAAGGCACCTGGATCTAAATGCAGTGGATCATATTAACTCAGATAAAGGGTGAAAAGAATGAACTTTAAAGGACAGTCTGAGAAATATTCTCAATTTTACACAAAACCCCTCTGCCTCCCATTACCTGACCAGTCGGCTCTCCTGTGCAAATCTCCATAGCTGTATGCCAGCCCGCGACATCAGCCGGCCACATGCAATCGTGGGCACGAGAGCCAGAAAGGGGATGTGTGTGTGTAAACACACACATCCCCATTCTGTCGGGAGAGGAAAGATAGATTGTCTGTTCCTACTAGTTAGGAACAGTGATCTGGCTCCTCCTCTAGTCAGTCACATCCCCCCACAGTTAGAAACACACACATAGGGAAACACATTTAACCCCTTGATCGGTCCCTAGTGTTAACCCCTTCCATGCCATTGACATTTACACAGTAATCAGTGAATTTTTGGTCCCAAAAATGTGTCAAAAGTGTCCGATCTGTCCACCACAATGTCGCAGCCCCACTAAGAATTGCAGATTGCCATCATTACTTGTAAAAAAAAAAAAAATTATAATACAAAATGCCATAAATATAGCCCCTATTTTGTAGACACTATAACTTTTGCACAAACCAATCAATATAAGCTTATTTCGATTTTGTTTTTAGCAAAAATATGTAGAAGAATATATTCCCCTAAACTGAGTAAGAAATTAGCTTTTTTATCTTTTTTGGGGGGATATTTATTATAGCAAAAAGTAAAAAATACTTTTACCTAGGAAAGTACTCCAGAGAAGATAACTATGGGGGTTATTTACGAAAGGCAAATCCACTTTGCACTACAAGTGCACTGCAAGTGCACTTGAAAGTGCACTTGGAAGTGCATTCACTCTAAATCTAAGGGGTAGATCTCTCCTGTGTGCTGGGGAAGCTCTGCTGATTCTTAGTGGTGTGCAGATTACATACACATTTGCTTTATATCATCCAATCATGTGCAAGCTAAAATGCTGTTTTTAATTTTCCTTGCATGTCCCCCTCAGATCTACAGCGAATCTACACTTACTTCCAAGTGCACTTTCAGTGCAGTTTCAAGTGCACTTGCAGTGCAAAGTGGATTTGCCTTTAGTAAATAACCCCAAATGTTTAAATTTTATGGGAACATTTCATCTCAACCTTTTGGGGTCCAACCATGTTCCATTCATAAACCAGCATTGACAGTTGTTTTTAAACTAGTGCTACTGTGTAATTCCAGTGGCCCCAATATATCTGCTTCCATGCTCGCCCATTGACCTTTGCACTTTATATTTAGTGCTGTTTTCACTATTTATACACACTATTTACACACACATTCTTAGTGGTGTGCAGATTACATACACATTTTCTTTATATCATCCAATCATGTGCAAGCTAAAATTCTGTTTTTAATTTTCCTTGCATGTCCCCCTTGGATCTACAGTGGATCTACACTTACTTCCAAGTACACGTTCAGTGCAAAGTGGATTTGCCTTTAGTAAATAACCCCAAATGTTTACATTTTATGGGAACATTTCATCTCAACCTTTTGGGGTCCAACCATGTTCCATTCATAAAGCAGCATTGACAATTGTTTTTAAACTAGTGCTACTGTGTAATTCCAGTGGCCCCAATTTATCTGCTTCCATGCTCGCCCATTGACCTTTGCCTTTATACTACCTTGATGGCTGCTGACTAGCTTGACCTAACTATTGGGTGTTTTGCTCCCTCTGCTTTTCTCCTGAAGAAGCGGGTGACCGCGAAACATGTTGAGTTATTTATTAACAAACAAAGCAAGTGATGGTGCCCCATTAAAACATAAAGAGTGGATAGCTGTCCCTTTAAAAAAGTGATGGGTGACACTTCTAAAATGTGCTATAAATAATATAAAGGTTTTGGCACTTCACCATGCAAGTCATAAATCAAAATCTCTATACAAGATCTGGTAACGGTGCACAACTTAATCATTAAAAACACATGAAACTTCAGAAAAATGTAAATGAAAAATATTGAAAATATAAATATTAAACTATAACCATGAATATAAAAATAAATATATACTGTATTTATTGGCGTATAACACTCTTTCGCCAAGAAAATTGGGTGCAAATAGCGTGTGCGTGTTATACGCCAATACTACAATTTTTCGCTGCCTCAGAGGGGACAGTGAGGGTGACGGGACGAGCGCCATCAGATTACATACAGTGAGAATCTCCTGTTTACTTGGCATCCTCTGTATTGTAATAGGAAGTCCCATCTATTGGGCTGCCATTGGACCACTGTTTTGTCTATCATAGGAGATTCTGATTGTATGCAATCTGTCGGCGCTCGTCCCGTCCCCCTCCCTGTCCCCTCTAGGCTGCAGAAGGACATCGATCAGACTGCACTCATGGCAATGGTGATACTGCTGCATTGATGGCAATGGTGAGGCTGCACTGATGGCAATGGGGAGGCTGCATTGATGGCATTTGTGAGGCTGCAGATGGGCATTGATCTGGCTGCGTTGATGGCACTTGGAAGGCTGCAGATGGGCACTGACCTTTATTTTGCTTCAAAGTTCTTTATTTAAAATGTAAATTTTTTTCCTGAAACTTCCCTCTTAAAATGAATGTGCGTGTTATATGCCTGTGTGTTATACGCCAATAAATACGGTAATTCCAATGTGACTGTGCCCAACACCACTAATACTGAAGTGCTTTCACATATGTATGTCTTCTGGTAGCTTCACCACAGGGGATCAGAGGGTAGATGGCAACTCACCAGAGGTGTTTGACTTCTTGTTGCAGAAGGTCAAAAAATGCTTTGTGCATGACACATGAGTTTCTAGACTTTCCACCATTCCACTCCAATGATATCTCACACTTGGCTAGGGAAATAATGATGTACTCCACCAGGGACACAAAGAAGGACTTTATAGTGTAGTAAGTTTATGGATAGTTGTATAAAACAAGCTTAAAATGATTTTGCACTCACATGTAATAGTGCCCATCCTGGCACTTGGGATCTACAGCACATGCGGATAGAATATGTTGGTATAACGCCGGGGTACTCTTCATGCCTCAATCTCAGGGCTGGGCCTGGATAAGGGTCACATGGGATTCCAGAAGTGACGAATCCCTGATCCCACATACGTTTCACTGTCTTCAGGAAGTACAGGGAAACATACGTCGGAGCGGGGATTCGTCACATCCGGAATCCAATGTGAGTCTTCTCCAGGCCCAGCACTGAGAATGAGGTGTGGGGAGCATGCCAGCATTATTGCTAACATATTCCATCCACACATGCTGTAGACCCAGGATGGGCACTATTACATGTGAGTGCTAAATCATCCCCGGTGGATGTACATCATTATTTCCCTAGCCAAGTGTGAGATATCATTGGAGTGGAAGTCTAGAAACCCATATGTCCTACACAAAGCTATTTTTTCACCTGTAATAAGGCGTCAAACACCTCAATTTACACAGCCTACACATAGCTATCTTCTCTGGAGTAGCTTCCCAGATAGAAGTAACCCCAACCTTGGAGGTGTAGTAACCCTTAAGAGGGAGATCATTTGTACATTGTGCATTCATATGAATTGACTGTTTTTTAAAACAATTCTTGTTGTAATGTCCTATGATGGTACCAATAATATTCTATCATGTACAATGTGGCTATTGCTGGCCTGCATTTTAGGTGATGCCATAGGAGAGCCTGCCCACATTCAGGTACTTGAGAGGAGAGGCGGGGACTGGACTGGCAGCTACAACAAGACCCTGAATTAGATTAGTATTTTATCAATCCCTAATCAAAGGAGCAATAAATCCTTTACCAGCTGGGGTCATTTGAATAATTAGGAGAATTCCTAAAGTGCAGCTTTAGATTTCAATTTGTTTATTCGTTTTTTCAAAAATCTAAGTTACAAAAATTAAGCATAACACAAGAACTCCCAATATTAGGAGGATAATATACAGGAGTCATTAAGTTGTAATGAAAAAAGTTCAGATATATCCAGGTAGTTAATGACCAGAAACATTTGGGGGTTATTTACTAAAGGCCAATCCCCTTTGCACTACAAAATGCACTGAAAGTGCACTTGGAAGTAAAGTCGGTGTAGATCCGAGGGGGACATGCAAGGAAAATAAAAAACAGCATTTTAGCCTGCACATGATTGAATGATAAAATCAGCAGAGCTTACCCTCATTTCAGACCTACCCCTTAGATTTGGAGCTACTGCACTTCCAAGTGCACTTTTAGTGCACTTGTAGTGCAAAGTGGATTTGCCTTTCGTAAATAACCCCTATTGTGTACTAATTGAAATATAGAGTCAATGACAGGATAAAACCCATAGTACAATTGAGGAGCCTAATAGTGTTGGATTTTGTTAAGTACTCATCAAGAGAGAGGAGAAACATGATATGTGTTTGCAAAGTTCAGCTTTAAGCCCCTGTTCACACTGAAGGCAGGTTTGAAATCATGCGAGTCTGGGGACGATTTGAAAGACATCTATGGGGGTTCAGATGTCATCAATAGATGCAAACAGATGTCTACTGAAATTGCGCCTGAAGTCGGCAAAAATAGTGCAGGAACTAGTTTTGGAAATCGATGTGGTGCCGTAAAGTCGGCATCGCACCAATTGGGATAGTGCCGTTGCCAACAATAGGCTGTGACTTAGCATGCAATTTGACATGTCAAATCGCATGTAAAATCACGCCAATGTGAACGGGGGTTAAAGGAAACATTAGCATCAATTTAAACAGAGCTTTCTGAGTCTCTGAACCAGAGCAAACATGCAGATTAGGAATTTAGACCTCAATTTGTCTTCACTTGCTGTAATTGGTAAACCAATGTGACAAAAAAAGGCAAGTAGCATTTTCCAAAGGTTGTTAGAAATAACAGCCCTTCTCTTTCTATTCACATTCATTTCCTTTAAATAAATTTGCTGGGCCTTATTCACTATTGTATAAAATGTGTATTTTTTGAATAACAACTGAATTATTTTTTTTAACATTGGCTGGCTTTCGACTCACCCCTTATAATGCATGTTATTCTAAACAAAGTATTCAGTACATGTAAGGGCAATGATTTCATGTCATGTTCCATTACATAGCACAAAAATAAACCTAAACAACCGCTCTTCAACCCGCAAGAAGGATTATTTTTCTACATGACAGGCTATTTAAAACTTGTTTTCTAATTTAAACTGATGCTTTGTCATCTACTGGGATGTGGCTGGATTTACACATATGTGGGTGTACAGAGTGAAATCCAATAAACTTCATATGATCTTCTTGAAGAAAAACCCTCTTAATCGATTTTCCATGAAGCATAATAGAAGAATGGGAAGACATTTGAACTGGAAAGAAGAAAAGCACTTGTCAATAGAACAACAAGATTGCAACCCGCTCGTCAAAAATAAATAAAAGTTTTACAATGGTGTTGATCCAGCTGTAAAAAGAAAAGAAACAACTAAATAATTTTCCTCTTGGAAAGAATTTATCTTTTTTTTTTTTTTTTTTTTTTAGCAAGAAATGGCTCTTTTTAACAAGCATCCTCTTTGGAACTTGGCAACTATTTATCGCTTTTCTGATAAGTTTCAGAGGAAATAATTATAAACTCTAGAGACTTACAGCATTGCTTCTATTCCCAAGGGTCCATTTTAAAAAGGAAATTGCATTTCTTAACTGTAGTTTCCTTTCAAGACATCCAAGGCAAATCTACCTGACAAAACCCTTTCAAATATACTCTACAATTTCCTGTGCATCTACATCAAGGTAACTGCTATGCTTGCAGCCAGGGCCCAGATTAGTCATCTGGCCATTCTGGAAGATCTAGTGGTAGTCAGAATAATTTAGGTATGACTTAATCTCGCATGTCTTGCTACGTACTTAAAACTGTCAAAAAAGGAAAATATAATGAAGCCAAAATATGCATCCCTATTGCATTTATAGCAATTAGGTTATGCATTGTTGTTTAGTGAATATTTCCATTCTTTATTTATTATAGTCTGGAATAAAACATTTTATTACATTTTTTGTATAGTAAAAATAAAACTTTGCATATTGATATTTTGAATTTGTAGCCAGCAGATGGAGTTTTAATCTTCCTTTTACATGTTTTATTTTTATGTTTTACTGTTGAGAAGTCTAATGTAAACTGACTATTGATTACAAAGTTTTGTAGCTTGAAGTATATGTATAAAAACAGAAAATTGTACCATACTTACCGTAATTTTCTTTTCCTGGTGCCTATCCATGGCAGCATACCTGTGACAAGCTCCGCCTTGGCTCCTCTCTCAGGACTAGTGAATATTATAAAAGAAATGGTTAGTGCAGCCCCAGCATTCTCCGTAATATTGAATACCGAGGGTGGGATTGTATGCTGCCATGGATAGGCACCAGGAAAATAAAATTACGGTAAGTATGGTACAATTTTCTGTTTTCCTGGTGCCTCCATGGCAGCATACCTGTGACAAATAACTAGCTAAGATGGGTGGGATGATGCTTAAAAGTTTATTTTAAAGAAATTATTATTTAGAAGAAGCGAAGGCTGATGTGACTGCCTGTCTGCCAAACTCCACCGATGAGAGAGCTCCTGGGTCCACCCTGTAATGTTTCAGAAACGTATGTTGGGACGACCAAGTCGCTGCCCGACAAATAGTTTCAATTGACCCATTCGCTCTTGCCGCCCAAGAGGCAGAAACCACTCTGGTGGAGTGCGCCCTGACCGCCGAAGGGGGTTCCAGTCCATTTGTCCTGTACACCTTGTGGATGAGTTTAACGATCCATGAGGCAATAGTCCTTGTTGACGCTTCCTTGCCTTTGTTTTTACCCCAGGGAATTATAAACAGCCTGGTGGAACCCCTGAATGATGCTGTGGCCTGCAGATAGCATCTCAACGTGGAGGCAATGTCTAGCTCATGAAGAGAACCAGAGTCCTGTTCCGAAAATGTTGGGAGTGCCCAAGGTTCCGACATGTTCAAAGATGATGCGACCTTGGGAATAAATCCTCACACTGTTCTGAGTTCTACTCTGTCCGGATAGAATATGATATGATTATGATCTGCTCCTAAACCCGTCTGCCAGAGGTTATAGCTATCAGGAAGGCTAGCTTCAAGGTTAGATTCCAGAGCGATGCCGACTCCAAAGGGGCAAAAGGTGGATTGGCTAAGGACTCTAGGATGATAGCAAGGTCCCAAGTGGGAAAAGATCGTTTAGTTGGCGGACAGAACTTTCTGACAGCTTTGAAGAACTGGATTATCAATGGATCCTCGGCCCATCTTCTACTGGTTGCCACTGAAATTGCTGATACCTGTACCTTTAGTGTACCTAGTGCAAGACCTAGGTCTAGGCCTGCCTGCAAAAACTCAAGAATTTGAGAGGATGATGGGGAATCTGGATCACAGCTTCTGCCAATCATGAAGGCCCTGAACTTGTTCCACAACTTATCGTGTATACCGTTTGTGGATGGTTCTCTTGCTTTGAGCAGGGTTGCGATCACTTTGTTGGAACACCCTAGGGATTGGAACCTTTCTCTTTCAGCTTCCAGATGTGAAGCTCCAGCCTGCAGGGATCTGGATGGGTGTGGCATCCTTGCAACAGGAGAAGAGGTATTATTGGAACCTTGACTGGAGGCCGGGTACTCAGATACATTGCTGTGGGCAACCAAGGACGTCTTGGCCAGTACGGTAGGACCGCTATCACCGTCGTGGTTTCCCTCATAAGTCTTGACAAGAATCTTGGAATGAGAGGCCATGGAGGGAAGGCATAGGCCCGATTGCATGCCCAGGGGGCTGAGAGGGCATCTATTGCCTCCGCTTGGGGGTGAGCAAACCTTGAGATGAACCTTGGGAGTTTGGTATTGAATGTTGTTGCAAATATGTCTAGCTCGAGGGGACCCCACTGGTTCACTATCCAGTTGAAAATCTCCGGGTGTAGAGACCATCCGTTGGTATCCACAAACTTGCGGGAAAGGCTGTCGGCCCTCGAGTTGAGATGACCAGGCAGATAGACTGCCCTCAGGTCTTTTAGATTCCTTTCTGCCCAGAGGACTATGGGTTCCACCTCCTTCAGGAGTGACCTGCTGCGTGTCCCCCCTTGTCAGTGTACATAAGATACCACAGCCCTGTTGTCCATTCTGAGGAGAACTGGTTTCCCCGTAATCTCGAACTCTAGGGCTAGTAATGCAAGGTAGGCCGCTCTGACCTCCAGGACATTTGACACCACGCCTGCTGTATGGGGAGAACCATCTTCCCTGCACTGAGATCTGATGGCAGTGTGCTCCCCAACCTGCTGCACTGGCATCAGTAGTAATTGTGATCCAGTCGACATGCCCTAGCGGGCGTGATTTTAGAAGTGTCTGTTTCTTCATCCACCAATGTAGACTCCTGAGCATCAAGGTCGTCAAGTGTATGGTTTGGGATAGATACCGTCTGTTCCACAGTCTCAGGAACTCCAGCTGGAAATGTCTCAAATGCCAATGGGCCCAGGGGACCATAGGGATACATGACAGCATCCGGCCTATCAGGCTCAAACAGTTTGAGGCTGCCAGGTAGGATCTCGTACTCACTTTCTTCATTTGTTGAATAATGGATGTCGCCTTCTGAGGTGGGAGAGCCACTGTTCCGTTCCTTGTGTTGAACAGAGCGCCCAAATAAACCATCTCCTGGGTTGGAGAAAGGTGACTTTTCTCCTGGTTTATCTTCCATCCGAATTCTGTTAGAGTCGTCAAAAGAATGTTCCTGTTTTCCACTAACTTGGCTGGATCCTTAGCCATGAGTAGAAGGTCGTCCAAGTAGTGGTATACCCGAAGCCCCAATTCTCTCAGAGGGCTATGATGGCAATCAGGGTCTTTTAAAGACTCTTGGCGACGTGCAGAGGCCAAATGGAAGGCTCTGGAATCGGAGATGTACCTGCCCCACTGCGAATCTCAGATACTTCTGGAATGGAAGGAGTATGGGTATATGCAGGTAAGCTTCCTGCAAGTCTATTGACAACAACCAGTCCCCTGGTTGGACTACACGAATAATCATCTATAGTGACTATTTTTCTAGGAAGATATAGAGATTTAGTCTTTCTAGGTCTATCACGAGTCTCCACCTACCGTTTCTCTTGGGGACTAGAAACAGGGTGGAGTAAAAACCCGAAAATCTTTCTGATGGAGGCACTGGGACTACTGCTTGCTGTTCCTGCCAGGAGAGAAGAAATCACTGTAGCGCTTCTACTTTTTGGGGGGACCTTGACACCCTTATCGGGGAGAAGTCCTTGGGAGGTTTGTCTAGGAACGACCAGAAATGGCCATATTTGACTGTGGAGACTACCCAAGGATCCCTGCACTTTTGTTCCCAGGTCTTTGAGAAGTGTTTTAACCTGGCCCCTACAGGGATCGCTTGGGCTGGCCTGGTGACAAAAGGATTTAGTGGAATTCTGTGGGGTAGGCACTGGTCTCTGTCTTCGGGTCTTGAGGAACGTGGAGTGTGTGCTTTTCCAATTATGCCTGAAACCTTTCCCTTGCCTGGACTGTCGGTAATCCTTATTCTTGAAGTATTGGAATGTGGGTGCGAATGTCCTGGAGCGTCCGGATCGCCTGTCTTGGGGTAGTAGGCCTGATTTTTCCTGATTTTCCGCCAGTGACTCGAGAGATGGCTTTGTTCAGTTTTTCCCCAAACAAGGCTTTGCCGTCAAAAGGTATCTTGCACCAGTTTTGTTTTGAGGCAATATCCGCTGCCCGCGGTTTCAGCCACAGGGCCCGTTTGGCCATCACTGTGTGGAGCATTGCCCGTGGGGATCAACAAATTGAATCAATGGCGGCTTCACCAATAAAGTCTGCTGAGAGCTTCAGCTCATCTAAGGCCCTGATTATATCCTCCTTTGGGATGTCCTGTTGGATTACCGACTCTATATTATCAGTCCAGACGCGTAGTGCATTGGAAACTAATGTCAGGGCTATCGCAGGCTTACAGGCGTCGCCTGCCATCTGGTAAGCCTTCTTGAGATTGAGATCCAACCTTCTGTCCAGTGGATCCTTAAAAGAAGTTGAATCTTCTAGGGGCAACGTGACATTCTTTGCCAACCTTACCACTGCTGCATCGACCACTGGAGAACCCTCCAGCATTGCGGAATCAGCTTCTGAGAGACGGTATAACTTTCCCAAGCAATAAATGGAGAATCTTTTTTCTACCTCCTACCGTCCTTTTCCACTCTTCCTCAATCACATCCCTGATCTCGTACGTGAGAGTTAAAAAGGAGATCTGGCGTTTTAGAATGGGGAGGTATGATTTAGGCTTCTTAACCTCTGTTTTGGTCTCTTCCCACCCGATCGCTTGTTTAACTGCCTGTACATAAGGCTGGGCCATGGCGAAAGCAAAGCCAGAGGCATCTAGGTCATCAGATGATTCCTCTGAGATAGCATTCTCTTCTTGATGTTTATAGGAAGGTGCAGGCGTCAGACGAAAAATTCCACTTGTGGACAGCCCGGGAGTGGAAGCCTCAGCCGTTTGCTCCTGAGGAGGGGATGCTGGTTGTTGCGTCGACATTGTGGCTACCAATTCCACAAGGGAATCTTTTACTGCTTTTTGAGTAGGTCTGCCACTTGCAGACCTTCAGATTCTCTGTCCGCTGCATAGACCTTGAGGCAATTTCGACAGATCAGTTTGTGACATCCTAGAGATCTAGGTCTTGGGGAGCGCGAATGATGGCGCTTTTTGGCCGATGCTTTCCTGCCACTTCTATAATCCCCATGCCTGGACGACCTGTCTCTGCTGTGACTAGAGTCATCGTCGTCTTCATGACGCCTTGAGGTTCTCTTAGACGTCTTCTGGCGTACAGGACTGAAGTACATAAAAGTACCAGCCTCAGTGCACTCTTTTTTTTTTATATATATAAACTTACCTGGACGTAGGTCCTTACCTTGGGAGTAGAGTAGGATCTTGTGCGGGCGGTGAATGGCTCATGCTAGGCAGAGGCAGCAGCTAAGAAAAGAGTCATAGGAGAAGCATCAACTGGCCATGTCCTGACTTGAAAAAAAGGGATTACCTCTAAAAATAAAGGGTTGTCTCTTTTTTTTTTTTCATCCCCCTGGGACCCCAAATAAACATTTATTTAATTTATTAATTTTATTTATATTAATAATTTAATATATATTATTTTATTTATTTATTTTATATTATTTAATTACATTTTTTATTTATTTATTTGCCTTACCTGAAGTGAATGGGTTTCCTTGCCTGGAGCTCTTCAAATGCAGTTCGCCCTGCAGCCACAGGCGTCCGTCCCACTGAGGCCGCCAGGGAGATAAATAGGAACAGGAGACCCTGGAACACTGTCCCTGATGCTTTGAGGGCTCAGCCCTCAACCAAAATGGCCGCTGTGGCCTCCAGATTTACCGCACATGCGCTGACCGTCGGAACGAGCACCCGGAGGACCTGCTCCGTTCGGCGCATGCGCAGAACACGGCGGGGAACGACGAAAGTGTAGAAAAAAGCCGGCGCTGAGGGTGCGCGGCTCCTAGGGAGCCTGGAGGGCGACAGGGGCTAGGAGGGGGGTTTTCTTTGACAAGGAACGAAGAGGGAGGAAAAAAAAGAGACCAAGAGAAAAAAATGGAAAGTTGGGGAGAGGAGGGGAGGAAAAGAGAGAGAGAAGAGGAAAGAGAAAGGAGGGAGAGAGAGAGGAGAAAAAAAAGGAATGCAGAAATAGCTGCTGCCTCTGTAACCATTATGCCGCGTACACACGATCAAACAATCCGGTGGAAAAGTCCGGCAAACTCAAGTCCGCCAAACAATCCCCCCGTGTGTAGCCTCCGGCATACTTTTTTGACCCGAAAGTACGGCGGACTTAGAATGCCGTGTTGCACTCCAATCTTTCCGCCGGACTCGCATTTCGGAGGACAATCCGGCCGTGTGTATGCCAGTCTGCCGCACTTTTGAAATGAGCGGACTTTTCCCGCCCGGAGAAAAGTCCGCTCATTTTGAGCGGGTCTCCAGGTAGGCGGGGCCCACGAAGGAGACACCGCCGGCCCCGCCACCTGGTATGGACTTAAAGGGGAACCCCAACGGCGAAAAAAATTGACGTGGGGTTCCCCCCCAAGTCCACAACAGATCCTTGTCCGAGTACGCTACCCGGCCAGCCAGGAAAGGGGGGGCGAGCGCCCCCCCCTCCTGAGCCGTACCAGGCCGCGTGCCCTCAACATGGGGGGTGCCTTGGGAAAGGGGGGGGCCGCGCGGCCCCCCCACCCCAAAGCACCTTGTCCCCATGTTGATGAGGACAAGGGCCTCTTCCCGACAACACTGGCCGTTGGTTGTCGGGGTCTCCGGGCGGGGGGCTTATTGGAATCCGGGAGCCCCCTTTAATAAGGGGGCCCCCGGATACCGGCCCCCCACCCTATGTGAATGAGTATGGGGTACAATGTACCCCTACCCATTCACCTGTAAAATAAAAGTACAAAAAAAACACAACACACGAGATAAAATACTTTATTGCACAGCTCCGGGGGTCTTCCGTCTTCGGGGGTCTTCTCGCCGGACTCCTCCGCTATCTTCTTGTAGCTCTTTTGCTAGCTGAGGAGTCCGGCTTTCTTCCTCGCCGCCGGCCTCTTCTTCCGACTACGGGGGTCTTGTCCCCCTCTTCGGTTCTTCTGCCGGGCCACCGCACCTTCTTATAGCTCTTTTACAGGCGGTGGCCCGGTCTTCTGCCGCTGCCAACGCCTTCCGTTCTTCCGTTCCACCGCCTGTAAAAGAGCTATAAGAAGGCGCAGTGGCCCGGCAGAAGAACCGAAGAGGGGGACAAGACCCCTAAAGTCGGAAGAAGAGGCCGCGGCGAGGAAGAAAGCCGGACTCCTCTGCTAGCAAAAGAGCTACAAGAAGATAGCGGACGAGTTCGGCGAGAAGACCCCCGAAGACGGAAGACCCCCGGAGCTGTGCAATAAAGTATTTTATCTCGTGTGTTGTGTTTTTTTTGTACTTTTATTTTACAGGTGAATGGGTAGGGGTACATTGTACCCCATACTCATTCACATAGGGTGGGGGGCCGGTATCCGGGGGCCCCCTTATTAAAAGGGGCTCCCGGATTCCGATAAGCCCCCTGCCCGCAGACCCCGACAACCAACGACCAGGGTTGTCGGGAAGAGGCCCTTGTCCTCATCAACAAGCCGCGCGCCCCCCCCCTTTCCCAAGGCACCCCCCATGTTGAGGGCACGTGGCCTGGTACAGCTCAGGAGGGGGGGGGGGCGCTCGCTCGCCCCCCCTTTCCTGGCCGGCCGGGTAGCGTGCTCGGACAAGGGTCTGTTGTGGACTTGGGGGGAACCCCCACGCCGTTTTTTTTGGGTGTTGGGGTTCCCCTTTAAGTCCATACCAGGCGGCGGGGCCAGCGATGTCTCCTTCGTGGGCCCCGCCTACCTGGAGACGCGCTCAAAATGAGCGGACTTTCCTCTGCGTGTGTGGGCGAGTCCGTTCATTTCAAAAGTAGGGCGGATAGTACGGCGGACTTTGTACACCGTATTAGTCCGCTCAAAAAGTGCCGTGTGTGGGCAAGTAGCCCGTTCGGAAAGTCCAACGGACAGTCTGGCGGGAAGTCCGCCAGACTAAGTACGTCGGACATACCGCTACGTGTGTACGCGGCTTTAGTGAGCTAATGCCTAAATGACCAATTTGCAGATAAAGCTCTTACTTAAGAGACAAACTGCTTGTCCCAAAAGATCCTACAGAAGGGACTTCCAACCTTATAAGTGCGTTTAGCTGCCCAAGAGAAGGAACTGCGTCCGGGAGAGGCTTGAACCTGGACGGAGGCTGCCGAATGCAGAAGGTAAGGACGCTTGACCAGAATTCACTGCCATGAGGTATGAGTATAAAAAGGAGAATGCTGGGGCTGCGCTAACCATTTCTTTTATAATATTCACTAGTCCTGAGGGAGGAGCCAAGGCGGAGCTTGTCACAGGTATGCTGCCATGGAGGCACCAGGAAAGCTTTTTTTCAATAGCAGGGAAAGGGCAAAACCCTGTCAGCTTTATTTTTAATTTTTTTTTGCTGCCTGTATCTTGTCCTTATATAGAGAAAAGAGTCCAACCACTCCAGCAGCGATTCAACCAAAGAAATTCAACAGTGTTAGGGTCCTTTCACACATGTGTTCCGTATGTACGTTTTTCCTCCATCCATTGCCAGAAAAAAAAAAGGATATAAATGCTGTCTATGGGATGATCATCCGCTAACATCCACCTCCGTTAAGTTGCGGTTTTTTAAGATGGAAGAAAACTCTAAAATCGGAACGGACGAAAAAAATCTGATCCGTTGACATCCGTTTTTCACCCAAAAACATGGGCGTTCAGTTTTTTAGTTCAGTTACCTTTTCTTTTTTTGTAAGAAACTGATGAAAAAACGGATGTCAGCGGACATGAAAACGTATGTAAAAATTTACATATGTATCTGTTTTGATCCATTTTTTTTACCAAAAAGAAGTGACTGAACTGAACTAAAAAACTAAACGCCCGTGTAAAAGGACCCTTAAACCGCATACACGCGATCTGATTTTTTGACGGGAAACGTGTTATGACAGGCTGTTGGTGGAAAATCCAACAGTTTGTACGCTCCATCGGACGATTGTTGTCAGATTTTCTGTGGACAAATGTTGAATGGCAGCCTTTAAAATTTTCCACGGACAAATGTCTGTTGTCGGATATTTGGAGCATGTATGCACAAGTCTGTCGGACAAAAGTGAAAAGTACAAACACACATGCTCAGAAGCAAGGACGAGCTGGAAGCAGTCGGTCTTGTAAACTAGCGTTCATAAAGCAGAATTAACATTCATGACTTGGCAAATTATGAAATCTACAAATGCAGCGCACAACCTCTTCTTCTTTAATGGGATAATAATGAAGCTGCTTTGCTGGTGATAATGATGGAGTTATTGCAAACAAATTTTCAAAGGCTTTTTTTTTCTAATGATATCAATAATAATATTATTATGCTTTTTAGTTTTTTTTGGGTGCAAGTTATAACAACACCATTATCCTGTATTTTTTAAGATCAAAGATACAACTATGGTGTCCCTTGTTAATTTTACATTGTGTTTTTTAAAATGTAACTGCCTTCTCCCAAACTGTCATTTGAAGTAAAACACACAGCCAAGTATTATTCTACACAATATTTTTATTGTGCATTAAAAAAAGAAAACAAATAAAATTAGACATGTGTCAAGAAGGACTTCCCGGTAATCCAGCGGTATATGGAAGACCTGCCCGCAGAATCCCTATCCTCAGAACTAGCCTGCGCACACTAGTGCGCGATAGCACGAACGGGCACACGTGGGTGTGCGATAGCGCAAATGGGTGCACGCGGGTGCGCGATGGCACGAACGGGCGCAAACGGAGGCGCACGGGTGTGCGTGGGTGCACGCAGACACGTCGTGTGACTGTTTTTGGCACCCAGAGGGCTATTTAAGGAAATCTGTCATTGTGCCTCCTTTTTGTGCAGTCTACAGCGCTTCCTGTGACCCTGCTACCTGTTACCAGTTGACTTGATTCCTGTCTATCCGGCCTACTCCTGACAATGTCTGTTTGCTGCCTGTCTCCGAACCCGGCCTGTCTGAATACCCTTCTGTCTCTTCCTTTGGATTGATCACTGCCTGTACCTTGACTACCCTTCTGCCTCCTTCTGCCTCCGTTTGGTACCTGCTCTGCCCGCTAGTATTGATAACCTTCCTGCAACCTGCCGATCCAGCCCTCCTGCTGTACTACTGTCAGCTGTTTCAGAGTTCCTGCCAAGCTCAGGCACCTCTGTACTTCCATTGTTCCAGTGTTCCTGCCAGGTTCCTGTGCACCACTTCGCAGCCTGCAGATCCTGTGCTCCTGCTGCACTACAGAACTCCTCCCAGCTGTCTGCGGTGTCCCAGTCACCAGTTCCAGCTTGCTGTTCCTGCCTGCCTTTCTCCAGCTACTTCAGTGGTCCAGACCAGTCCACACCTGCCATCTATCAGGCACTTGTGCCCTCTGAACTCTTGAGTCCCTGTCTCCACTACCAGGAGTTCTCGAGCCAGAGGCTTACGAGAGGCCGCTCCCTGCATTCTGGGCTCCAACACCAGGTACGTGACAACATGCTATCTGCCAATAGAACTTAACCAAAAAGTGCATTCTATAGAAAATATACCAAATCCAATTATTCAACCAAAAAATAAAATAAAAACCTCATGCAATGCTAAGAGTCGGTTAAAGCAGGGGTCTGTCATCTGGAGATAATTCCGAAAATCATCTGGATTTTTCTCCTGGAGCTCCCACAGCAAAGGCATATGACATAATTGATCACGATTAATAAAGCAACCAATTTTTGGTCCAAGAACTCCTCCTCCTCCTGTTCCTGGACTGTACTTGGTTCAAAGCAATAACTCCAAGGCCAATAATAAAAAACAAGTTATCTCCTCCTTCCGCAACATGGCTGCTTGACGAACGCCCCTTCAGAAACTTAAAAGTGTGAAAGGAGAAGTATGAAATTAAAAGCGTGAATCAACACTCACCAAACTAACACAAAATTAGCAGAAGGAGCACAAAGGGTGGTGCATGACAATTGAAGTTCCTCTTTTTTGGCCCATAGTACATCTAGTACGTCACTACCTTTGTGTTTGTTGGCCGACAATTGTGTACCATTTGTATGCAAGAAAAAATCCAGGCACACACTTTCAGACAAAAGTCAGAGGTTTTGTCTGCGGAAAATCCAATTGTGTGTACGAGGCTTTAGTAGTGCATGTAAAGCTCAGAGTAGCCAAATCCCATCCACTGGTACTAAAGATCCAGTAGATGTTAACTTGTAATCCACTTCAACACACCACAGGTGAAAGAAAGTGTCTCACTTCCCTTATGCAACCTCACTCACCGCTATTTATTGCCTCTCATCTCTGATCAGCAAACACACGTTTAGTCATCCACGCCACAGAAAACAGCAATTCAATTGTTTGTAGGGTCTGCTGGAAATGCACACATAAAGAACACGGGCAATCCCCATAGCATAATTCAGTTTTGCATGCTTTATTAAAACTATTAACATTTTCCCTCCAGATGAAGCCACGTGTGTTGGTGGCGTAACGCATAGAGGTTGAGCCCAACGGCTGGAGTTTTCACTGGATTACGCAAGATGCTGGATTTATAAATAAATGTGATTGCATTTTATAAAGTGGGTTTTGTGTGGTGTGTTGAGCTTAATAACCCAGGTACTGCACTATTGGAAGCTGCTTTTTTATGTTTGTTGCCTATGACTTATGTGTGAGCTGTGTGGAGCCATCTTGGAGAGAGAATTCTGTCGTTCTTAAAGGAACCTGAACACCAGAGTTTGGTCCATCAGTTTGATCTGCATTTATACTTTGTTGGCCCTTAAGGGTCTATAATGGAGGTGAGCTTGCACTTCACCTGGTGAAAGGAACATGAGTGTAAAGTGATTCATTACACTGTGGTGTAATCTCTATGAAGCACTTTATCAAATAGAGACTTTTTTAATTGTACAGTTTATAAGAAGCTTCATTATTTTGTTTTTTTGCATTATATGTTTGTTTATGGATTTAATTTGCACTGGCACTTTATATACACTGTCTCACAAAAGTGAATACGCCCCTCACATTTTTGTAAATATTTCATTATATATGGTTCAGACATTAATAGCTGTGTGTTGAGTTATTGTGACAGAACAGCAAATGTCCACTGTTATACAAGCTGTACACTCACTACTTTACATTGTAGCAAAGTGTCATTTCGTCAGTGTTTTCACATGAAAAGATATAATAAAATATTTACAAAAATGTGAGGGGTGTACTCACTTTTGTGAGCTAGTGAATATGAAACACGTACCTATTAAGTCATTTATTGTCATTTTCTAGTTCTTATTTTTACCTTGATTTAGAGGCAGCACGATCACACTTTTTAGTAATGGTTCATTGGGGGGAATTAATAAAAAGTGGTGCAGACATAAAGCTTGCCACGCTTGCCATAAAGCCACTCTTCTTTTCTTAAACAGAGCAGATGTTGCTCCTAATTAACAAAGGAGGTTCAAGCCCATTTCATGCAGACCAGTTCCCCTAGAGCTGAATGCTCCAGATCCCTTTGCCCTTCCCTGCCCCTGCACAAGGGAAGAAGAATGTGTTAACCCTGCAGGTTCTGCCCATGCTGTGTAATCACTTCATGAGCAGACATGTGAGCTTTCTACTGATAGTTCACATCCCGTTTGCCAGGTCTGATCTGGCAGGAATCTGTGGCAGTTTTTTATACTGAAAACTGCCGCAAGCTCTTTGTTGCTTAGGTGTAATTTTCTATTTTACTGGTGCAGGTGGTGCTGATAGACTGGAAACAAATCTATCTGCTTAGTTAATGTGGTGCATGCCACTCACGCCAGTTAAGCTGGCCATAGATGAAACTAGCAGGAACCAGCTGAGATTCGAATCCTGTATGGGCAGGCTGATTGTACCCAAGTTGATCAATTGATCAACTGAAGTACAACTAGCCTGCCTGATTTTACATCCGGTCATTGCAAACGGCTGCTATAGCCGCTAGCAATAATCACTGTGTTCACAGCAATATTTATCCCTTTGCCTTATGTCCAGACAGAGATAGCTTCCCCTGTCGGGAGAACACAATGGCTTGGTGGGAGAGATTCCCCTGTCAACCCGTGGTTGCAGGAAAGAAATTTGCTCTGTCTATGGCCGTCCGTAGTTGAACGAAGGAAGCTTAGTTAATTCCCCAGATTGTGCTTTACTGTTTCCATTTTGCAGTGCTATCACTCTGATTAGGCTGATTAAAAACAACATGATTTCTCACAATCTGAAACTGTTTTGATCTCCGACATTGTTTTGCTACTAGAGGGCAAAAAAAATACAATCGTAAAAATATGACACTGCAAGCAAGCAAAAATTGAATGTTGCATCAAAATAACTTACACTTATCACTGAACACATACAGTGCATTCGGAAAGTATTCACAGTGCTTCACTTTTTCCACATTTTGTTATGTTACAGCCAATGGCATCGCTAGGGTGTGGCTTTTGGGGCTATAGCCCCGAATCTGGGGCCCATAGCCCCGAGTCTCTGCAGAGAGAAGGGGAGGCTCTCTAGGACCCTGATGTAAGTGGAGGCTCTCTGGGGACCCTAATGTAAGGGGGCCCTCTGGGAACTCTAATGTAAGTGGGGGACTCTCTGGGGACCCTGATGCAAGGGGGAGGCTCTCTGGGGGCCCTGATGTAAGGGGGGCTCTCTGGGGACTCTGATGTAAGGGGGGGCTCTCTGGGGACCCTGATGTAAGTGGGGGGCTCTCTGGGGATATATATACACACACACACATATATTACTATATATACATGTGTATGCCCGCCCAAGCGTATGACTTTCTTTACTACGCTGCTATGGGCTCTAGCCCCAGATATTTTGTAGATCTATTAAAGCCCCTGGTTACAGCCTTATTCCGAACAAACAATATACCATAAAGGGAAATAAGTTTGTTTGAAACCTTTGCAAATGTATTAAAAATAAAAAACGAAAAAAATCACATGCACATAAGTATTCACAGCCTTTGCCCAATACTTTGTTGAAGCACCTTTGGCACCAATTACAGCCTCACGTTTTTTTTCAGTATGATGCTACAAGCTTGGCAAACCTATTTTTGGGCAGTTTCTCCCATTCTTCTTTGCAGGACCTCTCAAGCTCCTTTAGGTTGGATGGGGACCGTCAGCAAACAGCCATTTTCAGATCTCTCCAGAGATGTTCAATCGGGTTCAAGTCTGTGCTCTGGCTGGGCCACTCAAGGACATTCACAGAGTTGTCCCATAGCCATTCCTTTGTAATTTTGGCTGTTTGCTAAGGGTTGTTATCCTGTTGGAAGTTGAACCTTCTCCCCAGTCTGAGATCCAGAGCACTCTGGAGCAGGTTTTTATCAAAGATGTCTCTGTACGTTGATGCATTCATCTTTCTGTCAATCCTGACTAGTTTCCCAATTCCTGTCACCACCATGCTCCACTGTAGGGATGGTATTGGCCAAGTGATGAGCGGTGCCTGGTTTCCTTCAGACATGATGCTTGCCATTTAGGCCAAAGAGTTCAATGTTTCTTTCTTCAGACCAGAGAATTTTGCTTCTCATGGTCTGAGAGTCCTTCAGGTGCCTTTTGGCAAACTCCAGGCAGGCTGTCATGTGCCGTTTACTGAGGAGTGGCTTCTGTCTGGCCACGCTACCATACAGGCCTGATTGGTGGAGTGCTGCAGATTGATTGTTCTTCTGAAAGGTTCGCCTTTCTCCACAGAGAAACACAGGAGCTCTGTCAGAGTGACCATCGGGTTCTTGGCCACCTCCCTGACTAAGGCCCTTCTCCCCCGATCGCTCAGTTTGGCCAGGCGGCCCGCTCTAGGAAGGGTCCTGGTGTTTCCAAACTTCTTCCATTTACGGATGATGGAGGCCACTGTGCTCATTGGGACCTTCAATGCTGCAGAAATTTCTCTTCCCTAGATCTGTGCCTTAATACAACCCTATCTCGGGGGGGTCTTCCTTGGACTTCATGGCTTGGTTTGTGCTCTGACATGCACTGTTAACTGTGGGACCTTATACAGACACTTGTGTACCTTTCCAAATCAAGTCCAATCAGCTGAATTTACCAAGTTGTAGAAACATCTCAAGGATGATCAGTGGAAACAGGATGCACCTGAACTAAATTTTGAACTCAAGGCTGTGAATATTTACTTACATGTGATTTTTTTTTTCTTTGTTATTTTTAATAAAATTTGCTAAGTTTTCAAACAAACTTCTTTCATGTTTCTATTTTTGTAGAATTTTGAAGAAAATAATGAATTTAATCCATTTTGGAATAAGGCTGTATCATAACAAAGTGTGGAAAAATTGGAGCACTGTGAATAATTTCTGCATGCACTGTATATTCCATAAAACTTACTCTTGACTCTTGACTATGTGTTGCCATAATAGGGGTGGCTTTATTTCCCCAAATGCTGTTGTTTAATATGCTTATTTTTTTTATAAGAAGTTTTATTGGATTTTCCAAAATATATACACAGTGCACGATATTGGCATAATCACCCGTCGCAAATGACATAAGGCAAAGGGATAAATATTGCTGTGAACAAGGCTTATCGCCGAAACTAGTCTGCTGCTGACTGTACTCACTGTGAAGGCTTGAAAATAAATACGCTTGATGTTATGAAGTTTCCGGCTGCTTATTTTATTCAATGAAGGTTTGCTTTGTTTACACATACAGAATTGACTGAAAATAGTAACAAAAGAAAATACATAAAAAGATATATGAGCTCTCTGCAGGCATACCCCCTGACTAAGGTCCTTCTCCCCCGATGGCCCCTATATACGGTATCAGCAGTTATGAGTTTGATGCATAGATATCATGTCCTTGTATAATTCTGTATAGCGCAAAAAGCATAAAACATATACACTAGGGAATCTGAGATATAATTTGCAAGAACTGTGTACAAGAGGAGAGGGGATAAGGAAAAAAAAAAGAGTAGGTGGGTGGGTTAGGAATGCATAGAGAAGAAACAGAACACAACTCAGAATAAAAACAAGTAGCTTATAAATGTACACCAAAAACTGGGACTGCTTTTCACCGATTGTTCGCGCTATGGGCAGCAGAGAGGATTTCCCACCCCTAAAGGCATGAAAGGGACGGAGGTCAAATACTAAGTCTGCCTAAGGCATGGCCGAGGCTTGGTTTGGCATACCACTGTGTATCTTGAGGTAGTCATCAATAAATTTATATCTAAGTTCAATAAGGACAATTCCATTAAAGCCTGCCACCTGGTGAAAAAGCATTCGGTTGGAAGAAAGTTTTGTATTGTATTGTTTGTCTAACTTTGTTCTATAAATTAACCACTTCAATACCAGTCACTTATACACCTTCCTGCCCAGACCAATTTTCAGCTTTCAGCCCTATAGCACTTTGAATGACAATTGCACGATCATGCTACACTGTACCCAAACTAAATTTTTATCATTTTGTTCCCACAAATATAGCTTTCTTTTGTGAGGTATTTGATCACCTCTGTGATTTTTATTTTCTGCTTTATAGTATGCCCAATGAAGTAGATGCTTGTTGTACCCCCTTTCCAGGAGACGTACGCATATAGACTTAGCTTGTCTTTAAAAGTCTATTAAGTGCATACAATTGCGTTGCAATCTAATATACTGTGCATATGGAATGCTTTGAATTAGGGCCGGTGGATATGCACTTGATGTGTGTAACAGTTTGTTTCCTGCTGTTTCCTTTCGGAACAAATCAGTTGCCAGGCAATTGTCTTTATCTTTAAAGATAGTAAGATCAAGGAATGTTATTTTAGAAGTATCGCAACTAAACATAAATTTTAAATTGAATGATTAAGAGATTCGATAAACGCCTCCAATGATGCCTTATGCCGCGTACACACGATCAGACTATCCGGCAGACTTGGACTCTGATCCGCCGGACAATCTGCCCGTGTGTGAGCTCCGGCGGACTTTTTCTTCCCAAAAGAGCCACGTTCAAAATGAAGGGACTTTTCTCCGTGTGTGGGCAAGTCTGTTCATTTCAAAAGTCCGGCGGACTAGCACACAGACGGGCAGAATGTCGTCCGGCGGACAATTTTGAGTCAAAACTTCTTTCTAAGTCTGCCGGACGACAATCTGCCCGTCTGTGTGCTAGTCCGCCGGACTTTTGAAATGAACGGACTTGCCCACACATGGAGAAAAGTCCCTTCATTTTGAACGTGGCTCCAGGTAGAGGGGACTAGTGAAGGAAGTCAATGTTGCCACCTCCATCGACGAGATTGACACCTCTCTGTCCCTGTCACCTGGTATGGATTTAAAGGGGAACCCCTACGCCGAAAAAACGGTATAGGGGTCCCCCAAAGTCCATAGCAGACCCTTATCCGAGCACACAGCCCGACTGGTCAAGAAAAGGGGTGGGGACGAGCGAGCACCCTCCCCTCCTACCAGGCCATGTGCCCTCAACATGGGGGGTGCTTTGGACAAGGGCCTCCCCCCACCCTATGTGAATGAGTACCCCTACCCATTCACCTGGTGAAAAAAGTGTAAATAAAAAAACACAACACCAGTTTTTAAAATAATTTATTAGACAGCTCCGGGAGTCTTCTTCCGTCTTGGGGGGTCTTCTCGCCGGACTCCTCCGCTATCTTCTGCTCTTTTGCTAACTCTTTTACTAGCAGAGGAGCCCGGCTTTCTTCTTCGTCGTCGCCGCCATCCGGGGGTCTTCTACTGACTTCAGGGTCTTGTCCTGCTTTTCGGGGGTCTGTGGCCAATTATAGCTCAGGGGGTTTAGTACAAGCCCCACACTATATAAGGTCGCCAGCGTGGCAGACTTGTGTAGTGTGTTCCGGCATGCAGGGAAAGAGCAAGATAGGCAGGGACAGTGTTCTTTTCTCAGGCATCTGCAGGAGTTAAAGTGGGCGTTGTCTGCCTCCAGCACAGTATACACCTGAAGATACCCCTTATTGCTGGTGTTGTCTGTTGCATATCTTGCATATTAGCCTTTAAAATGAGCACTTTTGATTTCGAACGTTCGAGTCCCATAGACTTTAATAGGGTTCTAAAGTTCATACGAATTTTTGGTCCGTTCAAAGGTTCTGGGTGTTCGGCTCATCCCTACTCCTCTCCCTACTCCCTACTCCTCAATCTTGATGATGCTAGCTTCCAACAATATTTTTGGTTTAGGACACCACCCTAGGACAATTTTTCTGCCCCTGATTAACAGGGGCGTGTAATTACATTTTTTGATATAATATTTCAACGCAGGGCCGTTCCTGCACCCAACAAGAGTATCTGTGAGGGGTTACAGTGTTGTGGCACCACCACCACCCAAGGCCCAATTTATCTGCCACTATTTAACAGGGGCATGTAATTAAATTTTTTGATATAATATTTCAACGCAGGGTCTGTTTTTCTGCCCAGTGTTCTGGTGCCACCAACACCTAAGGCCCAGTTTTTCTGCAGATTATATGGGGCAGGTCATATAGTATATATACTGCTGTTCAGAGTATATAGTGCCTGGGGGCCTGGGGGACCCCCACACCATTTTTTTGTTATTTTTTAAATTCCCCACACACTTTTTATGGCAATAACTTGCAGAAGCCTTTAAAATTAACACTTTTGATTTTTCATGGTCGTTTCCCTTAAACTTTAACGGTGTTTGCGTGTTTGCATAAACTTTTTGCATGTTATGCTGCAAACCGAGGGATGTTCGGCTCATCCCCAATTAGGATAAAAAGCCTTATGTGTGCAGCAGCCCCCCTCAGCCCCCCCTAACACTTACCTGAGGTCACTCTCTGTCTAGCGATGTCTACGAGTGTCTCAGCCAACCGAGATTCTCCTTCCTGATTGGCTGAGAGACAGCCATGGCAGCATTCACTCCCAATGCTGTCAATCAAAGTCAACTAGCCAATCAGGGGGAAGAGAGGGCGGGGGCAGGTTCGATCTGAATGGACACAGGGAGCTGTGAATCAGCTTGGGTGCCCCCATTGCAAGCTGCTTGCTGTGGGGGCTCTCAACAGGAGGGAGGGGCCAGGATCACAGAAGAGGGACCCAAGAAGAGTAGGATCTAGGTTGCTCTGTGCAAATCCACTGCAACATAGCAGAAAAGTATAACGTGTTTATTATTTTTATAGGGAAAAAAATCACTTTGCAATCACTTTAGGGTTTTGAGGTATTTATTTTTGGACATCAGCCATGGTGGGGACAGTAGAGGAGATTCACTTTTTTAGGATCAGCCTCTGAGCTTCTATCAGGTAGAGATAGGTTTGTTGGGAGTAGACAGAGCACCCTCAAGTCCTCTGACCGGTACTTTGGTTGGTTGGAGTGGCATCATAGCTAAACAGTAGTAATAACGGGTCCTTGGGTACAGGAGTTTAATTTGTGACTCTAAATATGTAATGAACAACTTGGTCCCAGAAGGTTGATATGGTAGGGCATGACCAAAAGTAGTGCAAAAGAGAGTGGCAGTGAGAACCACGAACATGGCACTGACAAGCTTTGGGGTTATCTTTTTCCAAGAGAAATAGAGCATAAGCTCCGTGAAGCAGCTTAAAATTGGATTCATCAAAAATTCAATGACTTTTAATTCCTGAACTTTAAAGGTATCCTGTGATCACAAAATACTAAAGCACTTTTAAGGCACCAGGTATCAAATAATGACAACCACATGTCGACATACATAATAAAGGCAGAGGGCAGGATATTTGTTCTGTGTACACCTATACCAACTGTTCAGAATACCCCCCCCCCCTCCTTTTTTTTTAATGTGTTTTATGTATAATATTTTTATATTATATAAAAATAAAATGATGTATGTTGACATGTGGTTGTCACTATTTTGATACCTGGTGCCTTAAAAGCCCAAGTGATTTAGTATTTTGTGATTGTAACTAATAGGGTGTGGCACCTTTTATACCACCCATATTTTGAATTATGGTATCCTGAGATCAGCTTCTGAAGAAGAAGAGCATCAGAGAAGTCCTTGTTCCAGCTTCACACACATGGGTTGGAAAATGAAAATTGAGAGGTTGGTAGATATTGGAGACTGAATAAGCACAATTTTGTATTATAAAATCTATCCAGTCCAGTATGCTTAAAGCGGAGGTCCACCCTAAAATGGACCTCCGCTCATCGGAACCCCCCCCCCCCTCCGGCGCCACAATCGGCACCTTTCAGGGGGGAGGGGGGTGCAGTTACCTGGATAATCCAGGTAACTGCACCCACTTCCGGGCTAGCTCTCTGCGGAAAGGGGCGTACGTTACGCCCCTTTCCGCAAGCGCCCGCCCCCTTCAGCAAGTGCCCCGCTGCCTGCTGGGAAACACACAGCTCCCAGAGGCAGCGGGGACCGTCCGGATTGCGCCGCGCGGCTCGCGCATGCGCAGTAGGGAACCGGGAAATGAAGCCGAAAGGCTCCATTTCCTGATTCCCATACCCAAGATGGCGGCGGCAGGACCCGCCAGACGAGCGAGCGATCGGCTTCGGGTGCCGACATCGCGGGCGCGCTGGACAGGTAAGTGTCACTATTTAAAAGTCAGCAGCTGCAGTATTTGTAGCTGCTGGCTTTTAAAAAAAAAAAAAAAAAAAACGCGGAGTCCCGGTGGACTCCCGCTTTAACCACTTGCCGACCAGCACACGACGATGTACGTCGACAGAATGGCACAGGCAGGCAAATGGGTGTACATGTACGTCCCTTTAAATTTGCCGCCCTGCCATCGGGAGCGCGCCGCCGGCAGCGCGTTCCCGCGCTGGTCGGGACCCCCGTGAGTCCGGTCGCGGGACCCGCGGACTCGATCGCCACGGGCATCCCCGCGATCGTCTCACAGAGCGGCCAAATGAAGAAATGTCGTTGTAAACAGCATTTCTTCATTCTGCCTAGCAACTAGTGACGCTGATCTCTGCTCCATGTGATTGGAGCAGAGATCACTGTTCACTAAATGAAAGCCCAACCCCCCCACAGTTAGTAACACATCCCTAGGAACACTTAACCCCTACACTGCCACCCACTGGTTAACCCCTTCACTGCTAGTGTCATTTACACAGGAATCACTGCATTTGTATAGCAGTGATTACTGTATAAATGACAATGGTCCCAAAAATGTGTCAAAAATGTCCGATGGGTCCCCCACAATGTCGCAGTCACAATAAAAATCGCTGATCACCGCCATTACTAGTAAAAAAAAAAAAAAAAAAATTATTAATAAAAATGCTATAAAACTATCCCTATTTTGTAAACGCTATAACTTTTGCGCAAACCAATCAATAATCGCTTATTGCGATTTTTTTACCAAAAATATGTAGAAGAATACGTAACGGCCTAAACTGAGGGAAAAAAATGTTTTTTTATATATTTTTGGGGGATATTTATTATAACAAAAAGTAAAAAATAATGCGTTTTTTTCAAAATTGTCGCTCTATTTTTGTTTATAGCGCAAAAAATAAAAACCGCAGGGGTGATCAAATACCACCAAAAGAAAGCTCTATTTGTGGGAAAAAAAGGACGTCAATTTTGTTTGGGAGCCACGTCGCACGACCGCGCAATTGTCAGTTAAAGCGACGCAGTGCCGAATCGCAAAAAGTGGTCTGGTCTTTGACCAGCAAATTGGTCCGGTCTGAAAGTGGTTAACAAATACTGCTTTTAAGCACAAAACTGTGTGTTTTATGCACCGGCTATGCTTCTCATTCCCAATTTAAAGCTTTTATAGTCTGCTGTCTATAACGGCATTATATTATAAAATAGATATATTGGATGCATTTGGCAGTTGTGTTCTGTGGAATCAGTGGACAGGTAGCAAGTAAATGCTGTTCCCTTTTGTCTAAAAAGTCTTTAGTTCTTATAAGCTTCTGAGTCATTAAAATAAATGCTATTAATGGATTAGTCCAACCAAAACTGACCTTTTCATTTTTTGCTGGATAACTAAGCTACCAGAGAGTTACGTATAGCTTTCTTGGACTCTTGGTGGGATCTCTGCCCTCAAGTTCCCAAGACTGTAGATTCCTGCTGTACTCATTATTATAGAGTCTCACTCTCTATGTTGGATTCTTGATTTCCTCAAATTTCTCCTAAGAGATTAATACCTGTATCATCAGCTCCATCTCATGGCTAAAATAATGTGTAGTTTTCAGAAATACTGTACCTCAAAGAGAAAACTATACCACCTTTTGGCCCCTAGATGGAGTTAACAACACAGACATTAGTCTCTTAGAAAAAAAATGGGATATTTAATATAACTTGCACAAATACTTCTGACATTTGTGCAACAAACATTTTATAAATACTGTAGACTTCATTAAGTTGATCTAGAACACCCAAATTTCCAAGTGAACAGGAACAGGAGTCAGCCGTAATGGCAGTTAGATGGAGCAGTTGGAGTATCTTTGACATATAGGAATCCAGGGGCCAACTCAGCATGCTCTACTTATAACTAAAATAACATATCTGGGTGGGCTTACCCTTTAAAATGCATCTATCTATTTACCTATTTATTTACAGAACATATGCTGGGCTTTGCTCCAGCGGCAATTCCACTATACACTCTATATAAATGTGAAAGGTAAGCCTATAATCTCCTTGGGAGTGCGCATGTGTTTACGTTGGGATTACTTTTTGATCCTCTCTTACACTAGCCTAATGGGAATCTGAGGGCTATTAACTATGCATATATATGGATAATATGTATGGTGTTGCAATTGGGTGGGATGAATTCCAACTGGCCCTGCCCTGGATATTCTTTGGGGTTCTGTGTTGTGTGGGTATGTTATTGTCAGGATTGGAGGGATTGGGGGTGTACTGAGGGGGTTGGGTTTAGTAGGATGGCTCCGGGACCCATGTCTCATGTATACATGAGTGCTGGGGTTTATTGAGAAGTATAGTTTAGGTTCCCGTGTGCGTAGGTGGCTGCACATGGGAGGTTATGTGTGTGTTATGTGGGATGGATCTGTTTGTTCTGTACATGGTGTAAGTTTATGGGGTGATGTGGGGTATGCTTTTCTTGGATGGTTTGGTGTGCTAAAGCATCTGGGGTGAGTTGGGGGGGATGGGGGTGGTGTGGTGGGGTTTGTGGGGGGTGAATAGAGGTTAGGGTGTGGTTTGTTTAATGCATGTGTGGGTTTTTTTTTTTGAGGGGGGTTCTGTGGGTGTTGATGTATGGTATGACCTCACTACCCCCTAGCTTATATTTGTGAGTATTAAATTTTTTTTTTATTTCTAGGATTTTCAGTGGTGGAGTTTTGAGTCCGCCTGCCTTCTCCTGTGTATGGTCCATTTTCCATGGGTTTATGCCATGGGCCAAACAGCTACCCCATAATGCTCTTTTTCTCATGCACTGGGAGGCCCATGCATATGAATTTGATGGAGTTGGTGAGCACGTTATTCTGCTTGCTTCAATAACTGTTATATGATGAAAAATTATTGTGTGTATAATAGCATGTTTGTTGAAATTTTATAACTCTCTAGATACAGATTGAAGTTCCCTGAAGAAGCAGAAATATTCTGCAAAACGTGTTGAAACATAATGCGAAATATGAAGTGAACAAGTGTATTAGTTGTAACTCCAAATACGTAATCATATTGAGCTGATGTATCAGCTTGATGCCTATATATCACTTGTATGTTTTTATATTGGGATGTTTTGATAACTCAGTTATGGGTTTTTAAATTGTATGTACAATACAGGGTATATCTTTTATTTCAAATTGTGTACATGTCTACCTCAGTGACGACTCCACATTCAAAAAAGTCCTGCTACCCTGTGGGGTGATTTTTGTCTCGAATTTTGCTATGTACTACAGTATATAGGATGCGGATGTGAGTAGTTGTCCCTGGAACTGGTAATGCATAGAATAATAGTTATTTACATAAGTTATCTGAATATCATAAGCAACTCTAGAATTTCTTATCCGTGTGTGTCTGTCTTATCTACCTGCATTACTGTGTCTCTGAAAGAATTTTTTATATCCTTCAAGGACAAAGATTGTGTTGGTTTTACAGTGAGATGTCTAATGCTAGTACAGCTCTCAATACTAATGGGAAAAAGAAAGCATCACCGGCTCATGACAGGTCAGCTTTTTCACAACTGTTATCGAAGTTGAAGTTCCAGCAGGTAATTTGTTGCAAAGAAAGGGCAGAAGCAAAGGTCTTTATTACAATCACATACCCTGTGAAGCTTAAAAAAAAAAGAATTGCTTGTCTTATTTTAGTCTATGCTAGGAGGTCAGTCGCACAGTGTTAACCAAGCAAGGTGTCTTGTAGAATCTACGTTGAAATCCGCTATACAGCAAGCACATGTAGTTATATATATTTGCTAGAGAAATGTAGTGTGCATGTTTTCCAGTAATGTTGATGTCAGCCTTTCTTCCTTTACGTGTTTGCTGTGTTCTTTGTTGAAACCAGCTCAAAGCACTGCCTTTTGACTTATTTATTGATGACAAGAGAAAGTAGATCAGCACACTCAGCAAAACCTGAAGGCATTAAATAAAGCATTGTATTATGTGGTGATACTGCATTGTTTTTCAGAATCTTGTTATGAAAAAAAAAATCTAAATATTTTTCACTGAACATACTATAGGGCCTTTTCACACCCAAAAGCTGAATTTTTAGAGACTTGAGTACAGTACATGGTCTTTTCTGATCATGTTGTGCTTTTCTTTCATCCTTCCCAGTGAATCAATGTATCCCTGCATTCCCACCTACAGAGCATACTCCAATTAATTCTGAAGTATTTTTGAACACATATCAAATTTCAAATGCAGTAATACCTTGGATTACGAGCATAATTAGTTCCAAAAGAATGCTTGTAATCCAAAGCACTCCCAAGTTTCCCCATAGGAAAATAATGGAAACTCAGATAATCCGTTCTACAGCCACTGCTATTGTATGCAGTACCGCATTTGACCAGAGGGGGCACCGGAGACACTCGGAAATGCTCAGAGACCGCTCAGGAACTGAGTGTTTCCGAGTGTTTCTGAGTGTCTCCGAGCGGCTCTGGGAATCTCTGAGCGGCTCTGGGCATCTCCGAGTGGCTCCGACCATCACCAGCGCCCCCGCACCTCTGGCCAAATGCGGTACTTCACATCTGAGAGGCTTGAATTCTGCTCGTCTTGTGAGACAACTAGTCAGGATTAGAAAAAAAAAACAGCTTGTATTGTGAAACGCTCTTAAACCACATTACTCACAATTCGAGATTCCACTGTGTTTGTTCCTTGAGTTGGGCAAGGAGAGAAAAGCTATGCACATAAATGAGCATGTGGCATTTTTATAGATGAATCCATTGAAGTTTATGGGGGGCAAAAAAGTCTGAATACGGTTAAAAAAAATCTCTTCCCACCAGGGTCCCCATATTCTAAACTGACTGAATCCACAATTCCCCAACCAAAATCAAAAACTGACAACAAAGCCTAAGGCCCCTTTCACACTAACGTCCCGTTCAGGCCCGCCTGTCAGTTTTTCAGGCGGACCTGAACGGGTGCTCCATAGAGCTCTATGGAGCGTCGGATGTCAGCGGTGACATGTCCGCTGACATCCGACCCGCTCCGATCCGAAAAAGTGTGACGGAGGAAAAAGCTATTTTTCCATCCGTCTGCGGATCGGATCGGATGACGACGGGCACTGCGGTCCGTCGTCATCCGATCTCCCATAGGGGAGAGCGGCGCTGTGACAGGTCCGTCCCTGCGCAGTGTGCGGAGACAGACCTGTCATCTCCCTGCTCAGCGGGGATCGGCGGAGTGATCCCCGCTGAGCAAACGGACATCCACGGGGCGGATCAGAACTGATCCGCCCCGTGTGAAAGGACCCTAAGACCACATTCACAGCTCAGTGTTTTGCAGCTTGAAGCTCCAAAATGCTGGGTGAGAAAAAAATCTATTCTCTATGAAGATGGTTCACATCTCCACCCCACGTCACCTGAAACCAAACTCCTGAAGCTCAAAAAAGATCAGGAGCTCTTTTTTTTTGTAGTTCAAATCGGTCATGGAGGAATTAAGTGTTTTTGGCGCATTTTTATTCCCTTATGCTGTGTACACACGACCGGACTTTTCGACAGCAAAGGTCAGACGGAACGAATCCTTCGGACAATTCGATCGTGTGTGCGCTTCATAGGACCCTTTCTTTTGATAAATCTGACAGACTTTAGAAATAAAACATGTTTCAAATCTTTCCGCCGGAACCAGTTCCTATTGAGAAAACCGTTCATCTGTATGCAGGTCCAACGGACCAACAATGACAACAAGGGCAGCTATTGGCTACTGGCTATTGAACTTCCTTTTTCTAGTCCCGCCGTACGTCATCAAGTTAAGCGATAGGACTTTGGTGTGATCGTGTGTAGGCAAGTCCATTTCAGCGGAACTCCGTCGAAAAATTTGTCGAAAAGTCCGTCAGAGTTTATTTCATCGGAAAGTCCAGTCATGTACGCGGCATTATAAAGTGAATGGAAACGCGTCATTCTTTTTTTTTGTGCGTATTCGCGCGTTTTGTGGTGTGTTTTTGCAATTTTCTGTTACAATATTTAAAAAAAAATAGTAATACTATATGAATAAATAAATGTAAAATAAGTACACAAATAACTAAGGATCATCATAAATAAAATAAATTAATAATATGTAATACATACATAAATAATAATTAACCCCTAACCTTAATAAATAATAAATACATTATTAATAATAAAATAATAAAAAACCCGAGCAAAAAATGAATAATAATAAATGTAGTTATTCATTTTGTGCCAGGGTCAGGGTGTTTAGTTATTTATTATTATTATTATATATTTTTTTAGAGGTTAATTATTTATTTATTATTACTTAGTATTCATTTATTGAATGTATTTATTATTTCTATTTATTTGTGTATTTATTTTACATTTACTTATTAATTTATTACTATTATTAGTAGTAGTAGTATTAAAATCATAACCCTAACAAAAAAAAAAAATAACCCTAGCCCCTAATCCTAAGCCTAACCTAACCTTAACTCTAACCCTAATAAAAACAATAATAATAAATTAATCATAAAAAAAAAGAAATATAAGCTAATGGAGAAGCTAAAAAAAGCTGAAATACCTAGCAACAAATGATGCAATAGATAGTTATAGTATTAGTTTTAGCCAATAAAAAAAGCCAAAGCTCAAAAATGCTGCAAATAGTGCAGAAAAACGCTGGAAAAATGCTTAAAGACGCTACGCTCAGGTGTGAATGTAGCCTTAAGACCCCATTCACACCTTAGCATTTTTTGGCTTGAAGGTCAAAGCTCCAAAATGCTGAAGGAGAAAAAATCTGTTATTCTTTCTGTAGATGGTTCACATCTCAACTTCAAGACGCTTGAAGCCAAATGCTTGAGGCTCAAAAAAGTTCTGGAGATTTTTCTGTAGCTCGAATCAGGCATTGAGGATCTGAGTGTTTTTTTTTTTTTTTGGCGCGTTCTTAATTCCCATAGAAATGAATGGAAACATGTCATTCTGCTCAAAATGTAAAAATAAAGTAGTTATACTATATAAATAAATAAACTGTACATATGAGGGTGGAGAGGGGGCACGGGGCCCTCCCCGTCTCAACCCCGGGTGAGACACTATGTCCGTGCCTCCTGTCTTTTCCATCCCGGCATTGGTCCTGGTCCATGAGTGGAACCGCAAGTCTCTAATTAAACATATGTTCCCTCTTTTGATATATATGTCCCTTTGAGGATAATATATGCCAATGGCCCTCTCTTTAATTACAGTTTTATCATTGCATCCCACTCCTGATGAGTAGCTTTAGGATACGAAACGCATAGGGTCCACAACATGGATGCCTAGAGAAGCTTGTTACAATCATGGATTTTAATTTAATATTTTACTAAGTCATATATTGAGGTGTATATTGGATGTATTATGCCATATTGGATTTGCCTTATTTTAATCATGTCTATGTGATTATACATATATGCTCTTCCTTAATCATCGATTTCTCATTTCTGTATCAACTAAGTTTTTCATTAACTGATTATGAATTGACATGTCTTTGATTAAAGTATATTTATACTAGATTCAATGTTATTATTATTGTTTTTATTATTATGACAATTATTATTATTATCATTATTATGAGTATCAACTTTGTTATTGGTGGTGTATTTTTATCATCACCATTGTCAATTTTTGATTATTCCAATTAAATGATGTACCTTTATTGGTTCTTTGGGTGTGGTGGCCTTGCATTTATGGGGCCACTGCATCACATCACATGATTATCAAATTTCATTATAGAATTATACTCATGTAAAGTCCCACTAACTCTTTTTCCTTTTTTTGACATAAATAAATGTAAAATAAATACACAAATATCTAAAGATCATGAATAAATAAAATAAATTATTGATAAGTAATAATACATAAATAAATAATAATGACCCCCTAACCTTAATTAGTAATAAATACATTATTATTATTAATAACAATAATAATAATAATAATAATAAAATAATAAACACCCAAACCCGAATGAAAAAAAAAGAAAAATTATTATTAATAATAATAATTGCAATTAATACACAGTTTGTATAATCTTTAAGTGACCATATAGAGCCATTGTTTTTGATTTAGTCTTTGTTTTAAATTTATGTATTTCGAATAGTTTTTGTAATAAAATGTGTTTGTTTGTTTGGTATGCCAAGTTTTTATACAGTACCATTAAAGTCCATGTCAGCCTCCCCAAAACGTCATCTCCATTGTTGGGACAAAGGTACCATTCTTTCTATATTGCTTTACTAATGCTGCCACTCTTTCAAATAATAATATTTTTTCATGCATTTATTCATTTTGGGTTAGGGTTAGGGTGTTTAGTTATGTATTGTTATGTCATGTCATTTATTGTTATTGTCATTGTTATGTCATTTATTGTTATGTTATGTATTTTTTTTTTTAACGGTCTGGATTTTAATTGTTTATTTATTGTTACTTAGTATTCATTTATTGTATTTGTTTATTATTTATGATTTTTATTTATTTGTGCATTTTATTTTACATGTATTTGTTCATATATTAGTAGTAATTTATAAATAAAAAAAAAAAAAAAAAACTCTAAACCTAACCTGAATTCTAACCCCTTACCCTAATGTAACAAAAATAATAATAAATTATTAATAATAATAATAATAATAATAATAATAATAATAAAAAAAGACGCTCAGGTGTGAATGCAGCCTAAAAGTCCCTTGCATACGTTCTTTGCTTCTTTGGCGTTTAGTCAGTTACTGCCATACCAGTGTTTACTACTAACTATTCCCAAGCAAGACTAAGAGCACCCGTGAGATCCAGAGCTTGGAAATGGAACCTAAAGAACCATATTAGCATATAAACATCTACCAGGCACATTTCATGATTTACAACAAAAATAGAAAATAATAATTATGTGATATAAACATGCTTAGAATTAATTGAGTAACCAAATAATTAAAAGACGCAGCAATTAAACTACAATAATGAAGCCGCTGAAAGGTAAATTCGATCACTGCTGAGCGACGTTTTGTACAACGGCTGTTTGCTGGTAATAAAGTGACCTCATTAGCTTTTCAGAAGTGTTGCAGACTTGTGAAAGGTAGTTGCAGTTAGTAACATCCCAGCAAATGTTTGAAGGTGTTTGGCAAGGCTGTTAATAGAACTCATTCTGCACAGAAGCAAGCCATGCAGGAGAGAACACTGGAGAGCATAAATGAGAAGCCGATAACTGAACTGTCTCCGCTCATATTAAAAGCCTAGAATTTTGCTGAATTGCAAGCTGTTAACCTGGCGCGCAGGATGGAACATTAGTAACTTGTCTCGAGAAAACCAACTTGTAATCTGCAATTTTTCTTAACTGAATGAGGCTGTGAGCCACTTGGCAGGAGGTAATATTATGGGAACACAAAGCAATCAGTGGCTTCAGCCATCCATTGTTTCAATCACAAGTTGTTCAGCTATTCAAAGACATTCAGAGGACATATACTGTATTGTAGAATCTAGCAATACATAATATATGTTGAAACAAAGGTGTTACCGGGTTGTCATTTCTTCATTCCCATATAATATCCTTCCAGATTAAACTAGTTCTTTTTAAACAGATTTATTACTGACAGTATTTATTATATGCTATTCTAAAGTACCATACTATACTGTACATGTATATAAACAGTATCATATTATATTATTATTATTATTATTATTAACGATTTCTATAGCGCCAACAGTTTACGCAGCACTTTACAATGTATAGCGGAGACAACACAATTACAGTACAATACAAAAGGTACAGGAGGGCCCTGCTCGTAGAGCTTACATTCTAAAGGGAGAGGGTGGTACAAAAGGTAATAGCTGCAGAGAATGATTTGATGGGGGCGGCTCGGGGACAGTTAGGTGGGTGTGGGATGGGCTTCCCTCAATAAATGAGTTTTCAGGGAACTCTTAAAGGTGGACAGGGTAGGGGCTGAGCGGACAGACTGGGGCAGGGAGTTCCAGAGGATGGCAAGGGCTCTGGAGAAGTCTTGTAGGCGAGCATGAGAGGAGGTAACAAGGGAGCTAGAAAGCAGGAGGTCGTCGGAGGAGCAGAGGGGGCGATTTAGGCGATATCTGCAGATGAGGTTGGTGATGTAGTTGGGGGTAAGGTTGTGGATTGCTTTGTATGTTATGGTTAGCATTTTGAATTTTACACGGTGGGGTAGGGGAAGCCATTGAAGGGATTGGCAGAGAGGGGCAGCAGTCACGTTATTATATATGGCGATACCCTCACTTAAGAGGGCCGCAAGTTTGGTTTGGGCCCGGAGCACAGCTCCGCCAACCCCCCCCCCCCCCCCCCGGCAATCTGCTCTACCCACTCTGGCACAGTTAGTATCTAGTAATACACATTAAATCGCTTATACTCTAAATATGTGTGTGTGCGTGGGTGGATAACTCAAGCTCATAGACAATCTTTGAAAGTATATAACTGACTTTACTTGTTGTTTTTATAAAAGGAATAACATGAATCGAACATTTGGTTTGCAACACATAAGCAGGTCCCTGCAGTAACCAGTAATAAAGATAAACAGAGTAATCAGCATAATAAAGTATTGCTATACAACTCTAGCGCTGCCCTTTTTCAGTTACTTCCCCGCATGGGTAAACTAACACCCAGCACTATCTACCTATGCAGTCAGGCCTGACTGATCTAGATGGAAGTCCAGTGAAACAATATTCGCTAGCAATCTTTCGGTGGTGCACTTGAAGAACAACTTTGTAATCCAAACGAATAATAAAGATAAAGTATCTGTCTTTAAACAGCTCTCACCACCCGGACAAGTCCAAGTCCGTTTCCTCCGCCGATTCGTCTAGGAACAGGAATCCACCGACCTCCGAGTCTTCAATCCTTCTGGTGTACTGCAGCAAGGATGAGAAAATGTCTCTCAGGTGCAGCTAGGCTGGCAGAGGGCTGTTTGGAAAAGAGCACAAGGCCCAGGCTTCAGGCCTTGTGCCTCCAGCAGTTCAGCACAGACCTCCTCTTGCTAGGAGAGGGGGGGGTGTCCAAAGAGAGCGAACTAGGCCTCTCCCCCTTCTTATATGCCCTCCCCCATGAGTCTCTGGGGCATAACTCCAAACATCCTGGGAACCAGCGGGGTTCTGGGAACAGTAGTTTTATAGTCCTTAAAGAGACCCCGCTACATATATTATATAAAGAATGCTGTTACTTTTTGTAATATTATATATGCTATATTATATAAGGCTTAAAAAAATTGAAATAAATAATAATATTATTATAAATATATTATTATATTTATAATAAAATTATAATAATAAAATATAATAATAATTAGTATGACCCCTTTGGTGTACTTTTAAAATGATAGTGGCTTAGTAATAGGCCAATTGCGCAGGACATGGGATCTTATGTTTTAGCTGTCTTTTTTTATATATTTTGTCAAATAAATATTTTTTTTATACATTCTATGGGGTTGTTCCTCACTGTTACAGTAAAATCCAAATTCTTTCAGGTTCTTTATGCTATATTATATACTGTATTTGTTAATGAATCTCATTTTAAAACATGGAAATTACAGAATGTAGCCGCTTAGAAACTTTTAACTGCATTCCTTTCAATGGAAGATTAATCATTCAGCAGTCCAGAAGCACACAGGACCGGTGCAAGGACTTCTGTGAAATATGGCACTACCTCTCCCCACACTGGTACTGCTAGCTGGGGGTTTGGATTTTATAACCCCCCCCCCTCATTTTGGTGCCTTAAGTCAGCTGTCTATATTCTGGTGCCAGCCCTGCCAAGGGCTTCCACAAAAAAATAAAAAATAAAGTTCACAGATCACTAATAAACTGCAATCTGTTATAAGCTGGACTCCAACTGGTTTGTTCCAAGCAGTCTGTGAACCTAAATAGTGCCAATATGCTGGCAAAATAGTCCAAAAAACACTTACCAGTTCACCCCAACTTGAAGAATGAACAGCAGCCCCCAAATGGTAAGGTTATCTCTTTGGATTTTACTTTAGGGGCCTCTATAGCTTATGGGCCAAGAATCCACACTCCCTGCCTACTTCCAGTTTATGATCCATTCTTTTTGTATTTCATATTGAAGCAGTGATGTCACACAAAAGATATCATGTCAATATTGGCATTGACAGTGCCCTTTACATTGTACAGATGTACTGCAAATCCTGACAAGAGAATGTCACCAGATGGCAGGATATATAATCCCAACTTTGAAACCAAAAAACACCCTTCCCAAGCTATTCATGGACTGAGAGGTTTTGTGCAGTTTATGCCCATATTTATGCACATTATGTGTATTTTATGTGGCCCTTTTATGTTCATTATGCAAGGAGACAAAGGACAAAACTGCAATATATATATATATATATATATATATATATATATATATATATATATATATATATACTATATTTCCAAAAGTATTGGTAATTTGCCTTCACACACACATGAACTTTAATAAAATAATGACAAAGAAAAACTTTTCCGTAGGCAATTCAGAATCATAGTTTTTTTTTTTCTTTGATACGACAGTGAGTGGGAGAGACATACAATACAAATTATCTTGAATCGTTATCACTTTGCAAAGACACACTCCTAAACCTTGTGGATAGCCTTCTCAGAAGAGTTGAAGCTGTTATAGATGCAACAGGTGGGCCAAGTCAATATTGAACCCTACGGACTAAGACTGGGATGTCAACACACAAGTTCATGTGTGTGTAAAGGCAGGCGTCACAATACTTTTGGTAATATTGTTTGTGTGCGTGTGCGCATGCGTGTGCGTGTGCATATATATATATATATATATATATACACACATACACACACACTTTTTTTTTGCCTTTATCTTTCACTTCAGTAGGCCTGCTTAATTTACACTAAATTATCTGCAGGAATTCTACATGAAATGCAAGGAAGAAAGCATGCAGGTTAGAAAGAGAATAAATTCTAAACTCTTGATATTTGCTCCTGGTTTGTGCCTCTGAATGCCACTGCATTAAAATGACAGCCAATTAATTAGCATTTTTAGAATGCAGATAATTGCAGCAATGTTAGCCTCAATATGTGTTTTTCTTATACCGTGTACAAGCGATCAGAATTCTCGTCAGAAAAGGCTCTGATTGTTTTCCCAACGGAATTACGACGGAATTCAGCTCATGCTGTCTTCCCTACACATGGTCACACCAAATTCCGATCTTATATAATGCAGTGACGTACAACACGTACAACGGGACTAGAAAAAGGAAGTTCAATAGCCAGTAGCCAATAGCTTCTGTCTCGTAGTTGAACCTGAGCATGTGTGATTTTTGGCGTGTCGGAATTGCATACACACAATCGGATTTTCCGTCTGGAAAATTGAGAACATGCTATCAATTTTTGGCTGGCGGAAATTCGGACAGCTAAATTCCGATGGAGCATACACACGGTCGAATTTTCCAATGAAAAGCTCTCATCTGTCTTTTTCTGGCCGGAATTCCGATCGTGTGTACGCGGCATTACAGATTTCTGTAGGGACTCGGGACTTATCTGTCCAGCTGGTCGGGTGGTAGTGTGCCTAAAGGGCCAGCCAAATCAAATTTCAGACAGTTTATCAGAAACCGTCAGAAATTCAGTAGGTGTTTGGCCAGCTTTACAGTTAAAGAGTAACTAGACTTTTATTGAGAAAAAAATGATCCCTCTGGGTGATCAATGCACATTGCAGTTTCTGTTCCCCCACTATCACCCACCACTTCCACTGTGCGTGCAGATACACCCACCACACGCCAAGATACTCAAAGTGGCTTAAGAGTTTTGAGTTCCCAGAGTTCCTTCATACATCAGAGGACAAAGATCCCAGCTGAAGAATCAAAGGCCAGGGATCACTGCTGGAGAATCAGAGGACAGGAACCTCTAGCAGGTCCCTTGGCAGAGCTCCTTTCCCATCCCAGAATGTATACAGCTCCTGCCCCCCCCCCCCCCCCCCCACACTACACAGGGCTAGAATCACATTCCTTTACACACAGTGTGTCAGCCTTCACAGGGTGTATCTGACTTTTATGCTGCTTCTGACCTGTGAAATTCTCTGGTTGGAACGGCAGTGTAGTTGCAGTAGGCACATACACCCTGTGAAGATCATGGTTGACTGGCTGTGTTGTAAAGGGATGTGATTTCAGCCCCATGGAGGAGGAGCAGTATAGAGTGCTGTAATGGGAAAGGAGCTAAGCAGCCGGGTATAGCATCCAAGGCGGTGGGGCTGGTCAGGGGGCATTGGGGGGGGCAAAACTTAGATCTGGGGGAACAAAGCCATGTGACACAAAATCTGGAGCCTGCATCCCCTCAGGAGATGTTAAGGGATTTGTTTTATCAATTTCTAAAGGTTTCTTTGTCAGGGTTGGCAAATGTTTGGGAGAAGGTCACCTCCCAGAGATGTTTGTCTTTTCCCTAGTTGTCAGGGAAGTGGGGTAAGCAGACATCTCTGAGGGGGGTACAAAGAATCCCAGCCGGTGACTAGGGGACACTGTACGGTTTCTTACCTCATCAGTAACATCAGTTCCATCTTGGCTACAGGATGGCACTCTTCTCCTCTTAACTCGCTGAGCTTGGCTACAATTCCATGTTGCCAGCACACAGCACAGACATGTCCCCATCCTGGGTTGTTCTCACCCCATGCTCCTCTCCATTCAGGAAAGGCTCACAGCTTCTCCTCAGCCTATGAGAACAGAGAGGTGTGGACTGTGGAAGGCAAAGTGGAAGCCCGGTATTGGAGCGTGGCTGTGGGGCCCTAGGGCAGATTGGAGCTGGACTTTGTGGAGGATATGATAATATGACAGGGAGGCTGCAAGGCCCCCCTAGAGCTAGGGACAGAGTTGCGATTGTGACCCTTTATGCTACACCCATGGGTGGCATGGGTGGGCACTGATGAGGTGGCACTGAGAGGTGGCACTGATGGATGGCATTGAAGGGCACTAATAGGTGGCACTTTTGGGTACTGATGGGTGGCACTGATGGGCACTGATAGGTGGCACTGGTGGGCATTGATAGGTGGCACTGGTGGGTACTGGAAAATAGGAAATCTTCTATTTCAACAACCTGGGGAAGATGCAGACCTAAAGTTGGCTATACACTGTTTGTGTTCCCTACAAATGAGGTGAATGAAGGAATTGACCCCCTTTGCCCCCACCCTGACATTGTATTCTGACAGCGGGATCCACTGCTGTCAAGATAAACAAATAAGTGGCTGCAGCCGCTGATGGACAAAAGTTTTCTTAAAAAAAAGACCTTCATAAAATTGTAAAACTTGTATACTGTTGAGGCAAAATATACAAGAAAAGTAAATAACAATGTCTGACAGCCAGAACAGAATCAAAACATGTTTTCAAATATGACAAATAAAAGGGAAAAAGAAACTGGAATATGTAAAACAATTTTACCTTTTGCAGCCTCTCATTTCACCTTGAGCTAGCAAGACTTCTTTATGTTTGACTTTTCTTCAGAAACACTTGATAAAACACTTTCTAGAAAGCATGAGCAATAAATGTAATGATTGACACATTTGGCAAATATTGAAATGAAATTCATATTAAAAAGCCCTTTTTTATTACAAAACTTTTCTTTCCATTTGTCATTTGAAATAATGACAAAGAAAAACTTTTCCGTAGGCAATTCAGAATCATAGGATTTTTTTTTTTTCTTTGATACGACAGTGAGTGGGAGGGACGTAATTTGTATTCTATCTTGAATCTTCATCACTTTGCAAAGAATAAAAATGATAGTCATTTTTAAAGATGTAATGTACATATTGACAAGAATGTATCGTAGAAATGCTGAAAGAAAAAGAAAAAGTCAGTGATCAGACTTGATTAAACCATAAAACATGTTCTTTTTGGGCCTGTGAAAAAGTATACTGACTAAGGCCAGTGATTCAGAAGCAGACTGCTCACCACGAAAGACTTGCAGTAGGTTATATTTGTGTTTAGCAAAAAATTTGAGAACTGAAATGGGATTTTAAATGAAACATGTCATTGTGGGTATGAATGATAAATGTAAATAAATTTAATTCATTTTGATTTGATTTAATGTCATTAACCCCTCAGGGTGATCAATGATTGTTTTGAGCAATCTATATCTTTGATTTGATTTAATTTCATTAACCCCTCAGGGTGATCTATGATTGTTTTAGGCATACACAAAATAAAATGAAATAGGGTACAGGCATAATCATAAAAGATTAATATATTTGTATTAATAATCATAATTTTATGCAAACAAATCAATGGACATAAATTGATGCAATTCTTACAAAGAAATACATGAGTCATAAATATGACAATCAAAATTGCATGAATCACATGATAGGAAAACAAACGCAGAAAAGTAAATTTAATTAAATTCAATATGAAAATAGGCTTAGCTCGGCACCCTTAGTTTAAAACCCAACGCGTTTCTTGGCTTCATGCCAGTCATCAGGGGTGAGATGCATGTATTGTACTAAAAAAATCAAATAGAATAGAATGAATATTAATATATGTGAAACCTTCTGAATAGAGAGAGAATTTCAGAAAAAAACGCTTGTTTAAAAATGACTTACAAATTAGCCCATGAATTTGGGTAAAACTCCAGCACTGGGATTTTTGGTGGTGTGGAACAAACTGTCTCACCCGGGGTTTGAGGCAGGGTCAAATCTACCCCGCCCCCCTCGAATAATAGGAGAAAGGGTCAGGGGAAACGAGAGCAAAGGACCAAACCAGACACCCTCACCACCTGTCCCGTGGATATTGTGCTTGTATGTATGACCAAAATCTGTGAAGAACATTTAAACAAAAAATTTAGATGAAAAAAAGCAAATAAACAATATAGACATTAAAAAAGGGTCAAAACACACCCAGAAGAGGGTGTGCAAGTGTGAAAACAGTGCATTGAAAATAAAATGTGTGTGCATTGAAAGTGAGTCGAGAGAGTGATGGATATATCTATAAATTACCCATGTGATGAATGAAGATTGCTCAAAGTTTTTTATTTTGTATGCCCAAAACAATTATGGATCACCCTGTGGGGTTAATGACATGATTAAATCAAATCAAAATTAATTGAATTTATTTACATTTATCATTCATACCCACAATGACATGCTTCATTTAAAGTCCCATTTCCGTTTTTTGCAAAATAACCAAGGATGGAAGCATGCCATTGATACATCAAGGTAGCGACTGGTTACATCTTCTTATTTCTATATTTGTGTTTAGTCATTCTGTCTTCTGGGTGTCAAAGTGTATGCAAACCCCCACTAGGACCCTTTATTATTTGCTACCTTTCAGTCTCTTAAATATGACATTAAAGAGCATCCCTTTGATAAGAGCAAAAAAAAATAAAGAAAAAAAAAACCTGTTGACCATGCTAGAACTCCAATGAGCTGGTAACTTCCTGTGCTCTTTGTCTCTATTGACTGAGATCAGTTGGCAGAGGTTTAGTTCCTTCTGTGTAAAAAAATCAACAAAATGTGATGCAGTTTACCAATCCCACCCCTTTTGTTCTTGGGTATAAACCTGCTAAAGTGACTTGTTCAGTGGCGTAACTAGAACCTTCAGGGCCCCGGTGCAAAAAATGATGGAGGGCCCCCCTGACCTCCAGGCCAGGGCCCTTCCCACTGATCTCAGGGGCAGCAGGACCTGGATAGAAGGGGGAACAAATCCCCTCCATTTCCCTCATGCAGCCACTGAATGCCTATCAGAGGGAGAGGAGGAGAAGCAGAATTTTAGTGGCTGCAGGAGAAAAATGGAGGGGGATTTGTTCCTCTAAATGCCCCCCCCCATCCAGGTGGTCAGGGGCAACATGTGTGCTATTGCAATTGTAACCCCTGTAGTTACGCCCCTGGGATGAGTGGGTGGCAGCGGTGTTGGTGGGGGATGGGATCAGTGGCGGTTGGGGAGGGATAGGATCAGTGTCATCGGTGGTGGGGGGTGGGATGCGTGGCAGCGGCGAGGGAGAGATGGGATGAGTGGCAGCGGTGGGGGGGATGGGATCAGTGGCAGCAGTGGTGGTTGGGTAGGGATGGGATCAGTGACAACGGTGGTGGTGGGGGGATGGGATAAGTGGCAGCGGTGAGGGGGATGGGATCAGTGGCAAGGGTTGTGGTGGGGGGGTGGGATCAGTGGTAGGGGGGATTGAATGGGATGAGTGCCAGAGGTGGTGGGGGAATGGGATCAGTGCCAAGGGTGATGGTTGGGGGAGGGTGGGATGGGTGGTAGTGGAAGGGGGGGATTGGATGGGATGAGTGGCAGCGGTGGTGGGAGGATGGAATCCATGGCAAGGATGGTGGTTGGGGGCGGTGGGTGGGATTGAGTGGTGGGGAGGGGAATGGTATCAGTGGCAAGGATGGGGTCAGTGGCAGTAGTGGTCATGGTGGATCAGTGGCAGCAGTGGCAGTAGTGGTGGTGTGGGGGGTATCAGGGTATCAGTGGCAGTAGTGGTGGTGGTGTGGGGGATCAGTGGCAGTAGTGGTGGTGGTATCAGGGTATCAGTGGTAGTAGTGGAGGTGGTATCAGTGGCAGTAGTGGTGGTGGTATCAGGGTATCAGTGGCAGTAGTGGTGGTGGTATCCGTGGCAGTAGTGGTGGTGGTGGTGTGGGGGGTATCAGTGGCAGTAGTGGTGGTGTGGGGGATCAGTGGCAGTAGTGGTGTGGGGCGGGGGGATCAGTACAGTAGTGGGGGTGTGGGGGGTATCAGTACAGTAGTGGTGGTGTGGGGGGATCAGTACAGTAGTGGTGGTGTGGGGATCAGTGGCAGTAGTGGTGGTGTGGGGGGATCAGTGGCAGTAGTGGTGTGGGGCGGGGGGATCAGTACAGTAGTGGTGGTGTGGGGATCAGTGGCAGTAATGGTGTGGGGGGGGTCAGCGCAGTAGTGGTGGTGGTGTGGGGGTATCAGTGCAGTAGTGGGGGTGGTGTGGGGGTATCAGTGCAGTAGTGGGGGTGGTGTGGGGGTATCAGTGCAGTAGTGGTGGTGGTGTGGGGGTATCAGTGCAGTAGTGGTGGTGGTGTGGGGGTATCAGTGCAGTAGTGGTGGTGGTGTGGGGGTATCAGTGCAGTAGTGGGGGTGGTGTGGGGGTATCAGTGCAGTAGTGGGGGTGGTGTGGGGGATCAGTGCAGTAGTGGGTGTGGTGTGGGGGATCAGTGCAGTAGTGGTGGTGGTGTGGGGGTATCAGTGCAGTAGTGGGGGTGGTGTGGGGGTATCCATGCAGTAGTGGTGGTGGTGTGGGGGTATCAGTGCAGTAGTGGGTGTGGTGTGGGGGATCAGTGCAGTAGTGGTGGTGGTGTGGGGGATCAGTGCAGTAGTGGTGGTGGTGTGGGGGTATCAGTGCAGTAGTGGGGGTGGTGTGGGGGTATCAGTGCAGTAGTGGGTGTGGTGTGGGGGATCAGTGCAGTAGTGGGTGTGGTGTGGGGATCAGTGCAGTAGTGGGGGTGGTGTGGGGGTATCAATGCAGTAGTGGGGGTGGTGTGGGGTATCAGTGCAGTAGTGGGGGTGGTGTGGGGGTATCAGTGCAGTAGTGGGGGTGGTGTGGGGGTATCAGTGGCAATGGTGGTGGTGTGGGGATCAGTGGCAGTGTTCATATTGAGGGATGGGTGCCACTCACTTGCAGATCACTCTGTTCCCCTTCCTTGCTGGGTCTTGCTTGGATGAGCAGTAGCACTGAGCAGAGGGGATGGGCGGGGCCTGTGAGTGCAGGCAGGGCCAAAGAAGATGGGCGGAGCGGGCGGGGACTGTGCCCGTGAGTTCAGGCAGAGAGTGTGGGTGGAGAGGATGGGCGAAGTGGGCGGGGACTGTGCCCCTAAGTGTGGGATGAGAGGATGGGTGGAGAGGATGGGTGGAGCCTTGCAGTGTGCCCGTGAATGCGCTTGGTAAGGATGGGCAGATCGGCAGGAGAGGATGGGCAGAGCGGACTCCCCGTGAATGACTGTACATAGTGAGTGTACTGTACTTTCTCCCAGGCGGCGGCAGGCCCCCCTACAGTGGCGGAACCAGAGGGCCCAGTCGCCAATGCGACTGGTGCGACCCTGGTAATTCTGCCACTGGACTTGTTGCTATTAAAAAAAAAAAAAAACAGGGTGACAACTCTACGCCTTCATACATATATAGTTAAATAGTTAATCAGGTTGAAAAAAATACACAATTCCATCTAGTTCAAACATAAAAAATAAATAAATAAGTATGGTAAATAAGCGTTCCCTAGGACAGAAAGTATGTTACTGGCTAGATCTCCTGGTGAAAATAAAGGGAACGCGAGTTGTTTACACGAGTATAAATCAGTAGATTACAGCACTTGCAATGAAGAAGAATTTTACTAATCTATATGCTTACTCACCTATACTCAACATTACTCAGGTCTTGTATCAACACACACAGGTTTTTTTACTCAGGGACTTCCTGTCAACAAGTCCACTGCTTTAACCACTTCCGGCCTGTGCTATAGCCAAAAGACGTCTACAGCTTGGGCTTAATTTGCCGAGAGGGTGTACAAGGACATTCTCCCATGATCATGCTGACTGCGCACCCCCTGTGGGGTGTCTATCTATGTATATTTTTTTATCTATATATATATATATATATATATATATATATATATATATATATATATACTATAGATTCCTAACCTGCTTGTTTTGGGGTGTGTAATGGTGTAATGGTGGGGAAGATGTGCTCTGACTGTTCGGCCACTGGATGAAAGAAGGAAATCAAAAGACTTCCTGCTTTCTCCAGAATACTCAGCCAGCTTCACGCTTCTCTCTCTGATTTTCCATCTCTGAGATGGTGAATCAGAAAGTGAGAATTCTGTCACAGATCGGCAGTGAGGTGCCGAGATTGCACCTTCATACACTGGCCATTTCTGTGACAGTCAGTTACAGATTCTCACTGTGCTGAGATAATCAGTGGAGAACATATTCTCCGCTGATTACCTCAGTTTCATAAACTGGTAATGACCTGAGATCAGCCGTGAGACTTGGGATCTCAGCTAATCTCAGTTTCATAAAAGGACACCTAAAACACACTGGGGGTTATTGAAAGTCCACTGAAACTGCACTTGGAGGTAAAGTCGCTGTAGAGCCGAGGGGGACATGAGGGGGGAAAAAAACAGCATTTTAGCTTGCACATGATTGGATGATAAAATCAGCAGAGCTTCCCCTCATTTCAGATGTAACCCCTAGATTTAGAGTGACTGCACTTCCAAGTGCACTTTCGGTGCACTTTCAAGTGCACTTGCAGTGCAAAGGGGATTTGCCTTTCGTAAATAACCCCCACTATATTGCTCAAATGTTTGTAAAATATAAAAGATGATTTTATGCCGAGTACATAGATACCAAACACGACATGCTTTAAAATGGCACAGTGGTGAAACATTTATTCTATTTACTTTTATTCTTAAACACGTGTGATTTAACTGTACTTCTGTCTTGGTCTGATTCATGGTTTCTGAAAGTAGGCGAATTCAGAAAAATTCAGAAGATGCAGTCAATTCACTTGTTGGTAATATTTTTTCCAGATTGGATGACTAGGATCACTGCATGGATCAGTTTGCCATGGCATTACAGATGCTCCTGGAATCTCCCACTGTGGCTGCTCTTGTGTTGCAGGCCGACCCTGCTGTTGCCCCAGTCTCTGTGCCAGCACCCACCTCAATTTCTGCTGTCAAAATCCTCATTTCCATCAAACAGGGTAGGGAACTGTTGCCAATTACGCCATTGACATCCGTACCATGGCAGCAGAGGTTTGCGTGGAACAATGAGGCCCTCGTGGCTGCTTTTTCTCACGGTCTCTTGGATAACATAAAAGATGAGACAGCAGTCCGAGACATACCCACTGAGATGGAGAGGTTGATCTTGTTTGCCATGCTTATTGGCTCCAGGCTCCGAGAGAGACCTTCCTTTAAAGAGTGCTTGCGGAAGCCTCCTATACCTTTGGCTCCTAGCTTTGCAGTCCCACCCTTGCCTCCCATGCCTCCTGGTACTGAGTCTGTCAGTGAAGGTGAGCCCATGCACTTGGGCTTCACATGTCTCTCTGTGGATGAGAGAACCCTTAGGAGGAGGGAGAGATTGTGCCTTTATGGTGGCCAGGCAGATCACTTTTTGAAGTCTTGTCTTGTCCTACCCGTCCTTGAGGTCCTGTCACGGACAGACCATAAGTGGTGTTGTTTCGTCCCCAGTTATCCAGAAGGATAAGCCCCTGGTTCCAGCTACCATTTCTATCGAAGCACTTGATTCCACTGCAGCTGCGTGTCACTCCACTTGCCATTGAGGCTCTTGACCAGAGATCTCTACAGCCTGTCCATGTGACTCATGAGACTGTTCTATTGTCCATGGCTATAGGGGCTCTTCACCATAAGATAATCCAATTCCAATTTATTTCCTCACCTAAGTTTCCGCTGGTTATTGTTTATCCTTGGTTACAGAGGCACAACTCTTCTTTTGATTGGCTCCATGCTGAGGTTCTTTCCTGGTCACCACAATGCAGTATGACATGTTTCCAGAAGGTAGCCAAGGTCCTGTGCACCTCTTCTCTCTCCTACCTGCCAGAGGAGTAACGACATTTTAGCGATGTCTTTGACAAAAGTCAAGCGGGTAGTTTGCCTCCACAACGGTCGTATGATTGTGCAATTGACCTTCAACCTGGTGCCATACCCCCTCATGGCCGGGTTTACCCTTTGGCGTTCTTGGAGGATAAGGCCATATAGGAGTATGTTGCAGACACACTTTCTCAAGGTTTCATCGCAAATCCTCGTCTCCTGCTGATGCTGGTTTCTTCTTTATGAAAAAACTGAGACCTTGTATTGATTATAGGGGTCTCAATCTTTTCACGATTAAGAATGATTATTTAATTCCGTTGATTGCAGAGTTTTCTGACCGCCTCAAGGGAGCAAGGAAGCTTGATTTGAGAGGGGCATACAATCTCGTGAGGCTTAAGGAGGGCCCTGGGAAGAATCAACTCTTTTGGCCCGTTTCCCAACAATTCTGGTTGCCTAGTCTAGGTGCTGATGTAACCACCTTCATAGCTGCCTGTTCCATGTGTGCTCAGAGTAAGACTCCACGACACCTTCCAGTGGGTTTCCTACAACCCATACCCAATGGAGAGAGGCCCTGAAACCACTTGTCTATGGATTTCATTGTGGAGTTACCCAACTCCCAGGGCAACACAGTTATCCTTATGGCGATTGACCAGTTTCGAAAATGTCTCATTGTATTCCACTTAAAAAGTTACCTACTTCTAAGGAACTGGATTCCATTTTATTAGAAGATCTTTCGCTTACATGAGCTACCCAAGGTGATCGTCATGGACAGGGGTAGTCGGTTTGTGCCCTGGTTCTGGCGTACCTTTTGTGCACAGTTGGGAATTCAGCATGCTTTTTCCTCTGCACATCACCCACAGTCCCATGGGGGTACAGAATGAACCAATCAGTCCTTGGAGCAGTTCCTACATTGCTATATTTCTGACCATCATAACAGCTGGTCAGACGTCAGACCCTATTCTCCACAGAATTAACCCAGTTAGACCTTCCTTCTAATATGCATATCTCAAATGTATTTCATGTCTCATTATTAGAACCTTTGGTGTGCAACTGCTTTACCACCTTGTGCCACATCCACGAAGTATAGTCCATTGTTGACTCCCATAGGTTCTGTGGATGCATACAGTTGCTTGGTGTATTGGAAAGGGTACGGTCTGGAGGAACGCTCGTAGGTTTCATCCTTGAACGTACATGCCCCTGTCCTCCTCCATGATTTCTATAGACATTTTCCCCTCAAGCCTGGTGATCCTCCGAGGGTGAGGGGTCGTTGAGGAGGGGTTACTGTCAGGGCTGGGCTCAGCCCTTCCTTCTCAGAGCTGGTCGCTCACCTGTCGGCTAATTGCTAGCTCCCATCTCTCCACAGTGACTCAGCTGTTGATGATATCCTGCTCATCAGTCCTGCCTACTTAAAGTGATACTAAATGTTTCTTTTTTTTAAATAACAAACATATCATACTTACCTCCACTGTGCAGCTCGTTTTGTACAGAGTGGCCCCAAACCTGCTCTTCTGGAGTCCCTCGGCTGCTCTCGCGGCTCCTCCCCACATCAGATAACCCTCTGGGAGAAGCAATATCCCGGGGGGTTACCTTGCGGGCATGCTCCCGATTCCAGCATTCGGCATCCGTCGAGCCCGAATGCAGGACTCGGCCCTGCCCCCCGGCGCTTACGTCATTGGATTTTATTGACAGCAGCAGGAGCCAATGGCTGCACTGCTATTAATCTATCCAATCAACAGGCGAGAACCCCAGGCAGAGAGACAGCGCATCCCTGTGGGTCAAGTTTGAAGGGTCAGGTAAGTAGTAACAGGGGGTTTGGAGGGCCGGTCAGGTGCATAGGATGCATTAAGGTGAAAAAACATGAACCTTTACAATCACTTTAAGCCGTTCAGCCCAAAGCATCTCTGCCTTCGCCTTGGTCAACATCACAGAGCCTTTCTCCTACGCTCCTGTTAAAGACTTGCTTGGCTGACATTCCTTTTGGCTCCAGATCCTGTTTGCTGTTCCACAACGCTGAATCCTGGTTTCCTGACTTTCTGGCTTGTCTGACTATCTGTTCCGGTTACCGAACTTTGGCTATGTTTTGACTACATTTGTTCTATTTACTTTAATTATTAAACAAGTGTGATGTAACTATACCTCTGTCTCCATCTAATTCATGGTTTCTGAAGGTTGGGTATATATTGTTATATATTTTTTTCATGCAACCTGTGGGCTGAATGAAAAAAGAGATTGATCAGTGGGTATGCCCACCATTAGAAAACCTCCCTGCATCCACCCACTTCTAATGATGGGCATACATGCACCATTTTTTTTCTAACGGTGGTGTTGAAATCAGCTCCTACAGTGCTGGAGTCACTGATTTACGTATCGTGAGAGCAAACGCTGTTGCTGTCAAGATAAATAAATCAGTTACGTAGTTAGCAAGGTTGAATAAAGACACCAGTCCATCCAGTTAAACCTGAGCGAGTGTCTACAATTGTCCCTATCCCTGTACATTGCACACTCACATTGGCCCCTACCCACAAGGAGCCCACAATCCAAGGTCCCCATTCATATACTAGGACCAATTTTTTGAACAGAAGCTAATTAACCCCATTCATATACTAGGGCCAATTTTGGACAGAAGCCAATTAACCTACCTGCATGTCTTTGGAGTGTGGGAGGAAACCGGAGTACCCGGAGGAAACCCACACAGGCACAGGGAGAACATGCAAACTCCAGGCAGGTAGTGTCGTGGTTGGGATTTGAATCAGCAACCCTTTTTACTGCTAGGTGAGAGTGCTAACCACTACACCACTGTGCTGCTCAGTGTTGCAGCTAAATAGCGTACCTGAAAAGCAAACAATGGTAACAATAAAACAACCCAATAAAACCACCTTTGTGCCAAGAAAAAGAGTAAAAAATATATGCCGAAGCATATAAGCTCTTTTTTCAACTCCTACAGCACTGGAGTCGCTGATTTACGTATCGTGAGTGCAAACGCCATTGCTGTCAAGATAGGTAAATCAGTGCTGCAGCTGAATGGCGTACCTACACAGAAAATAATGATTAACAATAAAAAACAGTAAACAGTAAAGTATAAAAGAATTACATACCTGCAAAGCAAACATGATAAAACAATAGTAACAATAAAACATTGCAGTTAAGCATTAAATACATAAAAAAAAAGAGCAGAACAATAGAGAGAGGCTAGAGAGAGAGAGAGAGAGAAGAATAAAAAATGACAACTATTTTTGGATTTTTTAATTTATATATTTATTTATTTATTTGTTTTTAACTTTTTTTTAAGGGAGATGTATGGTGCGTGGGTGTTAGAGCTACTGGAACTAATCTGACGCTGACGCAGACCCTAACTGGTGCTAAACTGATGTCACCAGCCGGGTAATCAGGGGGTTAAACCTTTATTAGGTAATATATGGTGCCCTGGCGCTATAAAAAATTAACCAATTAACCAGCGTCACCCGTGACACTGATAAGATGATCACTGGTGACAGGGGGTGAAAGAGTTAACTGGGGGTGATAAAGGGCTTAAAACCTTTATTTGGTAATATTTGGGGTACATTGATGCTATAAAAGACTGACAGTAAAATTAACCAATTAACTGGCTAACACGTGACACTTATACAGCAATCAGAATATAGATCTATACACTGTATTAGTGACACTGGTGACAGGGGGTGAAAGGGTTAACTGGGGGGTGATCAAGGGGTTAAACCTTTATTAGGGGGGTTTAGAGTGGTACCCTAGACATATCCGGGCCTGAAAAGTGTACCTATTTGTACTGGTGTTAGTGTAGAATTGTGCAACTCACAGAAGTCCTCTCTCTGGAACTGAAAAGAGTTCCACGAGGGAAGATGACATAATTTCCTCTGCCTGTGTTTACACAGGCAGAGGACAGTCTCTCATTTGCAAGAACCGATCACCAGGTCCAGGCCAGAAATAATTGGCCTGGGCCTGGAGACTGATTGTTTCTGAAGCAAATCTGATCACTGCGGGTGCGACTTAGGCCGCGTACACACGGGCGGACTGTATGGCCTACTTAATCCGTCATACAATCCGATGGACAGTCCATCATACTTTCGAATGAACGGACTTGACCACACACGGATGCACAAACAGTCCGTCGAAAGCTTGCGCGATGACGTGTACAGCACGTACGACGGGACTAGAAATAGGAAGTCCAATACACAGCAATGCACCCTTCCGCCATGTAAATCCTTTCTGAGCATGCGCCATTCTTAGTCCGTCGAACTAGCCTACTCAGGAGCGGATTGTCCGCTGAAACCAAAGTATGACGGACAGAATTACGGAAATTCCGAAATACTTAGTACGCCAGACTGCACGCTGAAAAAGTCCGCTGAAGCCCACACACGAGCGGACTGTCCGCTGAAATGTGTTTCGGCGGACTAAGTAGGCCATACAGTCCGCCCGTGTGTACGCGGCCTTATACCTACCTTGATTTGTCCAGGAGAGCCGACCTGCTGCAGTATAATGCCGGCGGCTGGTCGGCTACTGGTTAAAGTGGTTGTAAACCCCTTTGTCATACTTTTAGCTATAGGTAAGTCTAGAATAAGGCTTACCTATAGGTAGTGGAAATATCTCCTATACGTGTGCCATTTAGGAGATATTTCCCTTGTGGTGCACCGATGTTGTCAGTGGCACATGTGCTGTGAAGAAACGGACCTCCATGCCATTCCTTCCCCAGCATGTGCCGTGACTGATGGCTCCCCCCCATTATGCTTTTAATTTGCAAGGTTTGCATGGAGCAGAAGAGGAAGTAAAACCTATTGTGGTTTACTTCCTCTTTAATGACCAGCCCATTTTTTGTGATACGGCACTGCATCGCCTTAACTGACAATTGCTCGGTTGTGCAAAATTGTACCCAAACAAAAGTGTTGTCTTTTTTCCCACAAATAGAGCTTTCTTTTAGTGGTATTTGATTACCTCTGCAGTTTATATTTTTTGAGCTATAAACAAACAAAGAGCATCGGTTTTGTAAACTTTTTTTTTTACTTTTTGCTATAATACATATCCAAAAAATATATAAAAAAACTAATTTCTTCATTTATATTCTTCTACATATTTTTGGAAATAAAAATCTAAATAGGCGTATATTGATTGGTTTTGGGCAAAAGTTATTGCGTCTACAAACTATGGGATAGAATAGATTTAGGGACTTTTATTTATTTTTTATTGTTTTTTCTAGTAATGGTGGTGATCTGCAATTTTTAGCGGTACTGCGACACAATCCAAATGAAACTTTTTGGGGACTAGTGACATTATTACATTGATCAGTGCTATAAAATGCACTGATTAATGTAAAACACTGGCAGGGAAGGGGTTAACACTAGGGGCGATCAAGGGGTTAACTGTGTTTCCTTAGCGTGTTCTAACTGCAGGGGGGGTGGGCTGACAGGGACATGGCAGAGATCACTGTTCCCGATCACTGGGAACAGTAGATCTCTGACATGTCCCCTGTCAGAACGGGGATCCACTTGTTTACACAGGCATTTTGGAAAGTAAAAGAAGAAATGGACTTTAAAGGCACATGTAAAAAGTTATAACAAATTTTAATAGTTCACAACTCATATATACAAATACACATAGATCAATACATATTGATTAAACAATACAGACAAAAAGAAAAAAAGGAAAAAAAGAGGGCCCATTGATCAACCCCAAAGCATGAATGCCAGTATACTTCCTGTGGGGTATTGATGAGCAAGTCAATGAAGCCTCCACTAGGATATGGCATATATTGATAAGGTGTTCATAGGTCCTAACAATTTAAAAAACACTTGGTGCTCGACATGTTTCACGATTTGCACAAATATAGCTTCCTCAGTAGCTTCTGCTTTTACTTTCCTAAATCATTATTAGGATGTGGCACTTTCTTCATTTTGGGGTGCTCTGATTGCCACCCGAGGGCCTAGCAATCAATCTTTTTTGTCTGTTGACACAGGCAAACGTACATATTTGCCAGCACACCATGGATCCGCAATTTTCGTCCAAAAAGTTTTAATGAAAAAGATCACATCACAAAGGAAGGTGCAACGTTTCGGAGCCACGCAGGACCCATTCGTCAGGCATGTAAGTGTGTTTACACAGGCAGATCCCTGTTCTGCCTCTGTAGTAGATGATCGCGGGTCACCGATGGACATCGCGGCAGCGGATAGCATGCAACTACGCTTGCACGAGCCGCCATACAGCTACAGCGATTCGCGCAGGAGAGCAAACCTGCCATTGTATAACGATGGCGGCTGGTTGGCAAGTAGTTAAAATAACAATTCAAACAAGCCCATTTATAAAGCATAATAGTGTGCTCTATAAATGTGACCCATGCTCCTCTCTCTTCGAGAATCCAAAACCAGCAAAGCACAATGCAAATGAATAAGTGTAGTAATTTAAAAAAGCCAAGAGAGCCTGGTCACATGTCCTGTCAAGGTCACACAACTGGCTCTCCACCAATCATGGTGCATGGTTCTCTGCTGCATCAAGCAGAGTAAACTCGGCTGGGCGCTCCCTGTTCCATACTGAGGATAGCTTTAATTGCTTTTCTGTTATAAAATATGCCCCTAAATATTTAAATGAAAAATGTTATATTTACCTGACAAAAGATAAATTCATGTTTTTTTTTTTTGTTTTTACCATAATAGTAAGGAAAATATATCCAAACCCATTATACAATATATTTTAGCCTGTAACTCAGCTGGCATTCTGTTGCTGTGAAATAATTGTTTCCTTTTCAGTAGAAAATGGTCTCTAAATGGTTGGAAGAAATGTACATTCTGAAATATTTATATGCAATAACAAGCATCTCTCATCCTCGCAAGTGTTTTTTTAGCTCAAGCGTTAACCATTATATTGTGAAGTTGTAGTAAGCAATATTCAAATCACGCTGTACGTGTTTGCTTTGCTGATTTTTTTTCCATACACCAAGCCTCAATGACTATGTCAGTGATGGTCAACTGGAAAATTATTGAAAGCCTCAAGTGCAGCCCTGATACTTTCAGAAGGCCTCACAACAGCTCATTATCCTGCACTGAAGTACATTGCATTGAGTTAGCCAGCCTTTTCTAAATGAATGGGCTGAGACATCACGCACCTCAACACCCTAAAAGTCCTACTATATTTTTACTCACACTGAAGAGAAAGTGGAAGTAAAATAAGCCCCATCACTGGTGTCAGTGGATGTAATAATAACCCCCAGCCTTGGTGTCAGTGACTGCAATAATATACTCCAGAACTGGTGTCAGTGGCAGCAATACAAACACCAACACTATGGGGCTGATTTACTAAGATGATTGCGCTGTGCCGGTTCATACCTCCATTTGTGCGCCAGATAAATTATCAAGTGAGTGTATGAACGGGCGCATGCATAAGTGCAACACATAATATGCAATTGATAATACCACACGCCGTATCATTAACAGTCCATTCACGCAGGGGCAACACGACTTCCAGTGCAACTTTGGGAGGCAACTTGGACACAACTTGAATGTAAATCACAGCACGACTTGGGGGGGACTTACAACACAACTTTAAGTCGCCCCCAGGCCAGGCAGCTTTAATTTAAAAAAAAAACGGCCTTGCCCATTATCATTCTAGAAATTCAGGCAGAGCACTTGGTTCTGAGAGCCTGAGCGTTCAGTTTGCGGTATTGTCCTGCAGGATTCAATCCGACTATGCCACAGCAATGGCCTATATTAATCACCAAGGGAGCACAAGAAATTGTGCGGCCCAGAGAAAAGTGAATCATATCCTTGGGCAGAAAACAATGTACTTTGCCTATCGGCGGTCTTCATTCTAGGAATAGAACATTGGCAGGTGGATTACTTGAGTCGCCACCAGTTGTTCCCCAGAGAATGGTTCCTTCACCCCGATATCTTCCAGTCAATATGTCAAAGATGGGGGATCCCAGACATACAGTAGATCTGTTTACATCCAGGTTCAACAAAGAAATTGACAACTTTGTGTCAAAAACAAAGGATCCACTAGCATGTGGAACAGATGCCTTGCTATTCCTGTGGAATCAGTTCTCACTGATTTATGCATTCCCTCCTATTCTGCCTGCGACCACGACTTCTTCGCAGGATCAAGCAGGATGGGAAGTCAGTAATTCTTGTGGCCCCCATCGGAGCCCAGGAAATCTTGGTATGCAGAGATTGTAAAGATGAAAGTAGGGGACCCGTGGACTCTACCGCCATGGCCAGACCTTCTTTTGCAAAAGTCTGGTATTCCATCCTACTTTGTAAGCGCTAAATTTAACGGTTTGACTATTAAGACCCACACTCTGAAGAAGGCTGTCAGGTTCAGTGGTTTCTATCTTGGTTAATGTGAGGGAGCCAACCTCCATAATTATATATTTTATAATAACTTACCTGTAAAATCCTTGTCTTTTGAAGTACATCACGGGATACAGAGGTCCGGCCCCTCTTTCTAGTACACATGTGTATTGCTTTGCTACAAAACTGAGATGCTCCCGGTATGGGAGGGGTTACAGTGCCTTGCGAAAGTATTCGGCCCCCTTGAACTTTTCAACCTTTTGCCACATTTCAGGCTTCAAACATAAAGATATAACATTTTTATTTTTTGTGAAGAATCACCAACAAGTGGGACACAATTGTGAAGTGGAGTGAAATCTATTGGATTTTTGAAACTTTTTTAACTAATAAAAAAATTAAAAGTGGGGCGTGCAAAATTATTCGGCCCTCTTGCGTTAATACTTTGTAGAGCCACCTTTTGCTGCGATTACAGCTGCAAGTCGCTTGGGGTATGTCTCTATCAGTTTTGCACATCGAGAGACTGAAATTCTTGCCCATTCTTCCTTGCAAAACAGCTCGAGCTCAGTGAGGTTGGATGGAGAGCATTTGTGAACATCAGTCTTCAGCTCTTTCCACAGATTCTCGATTGGATTCAGGTCTGGACTTTGACTTGGCCATTCTAACACCTGGATACGTTTATTTGTGAACCATTCCTTTGTAGATTTTGCTGTATGTTTGGGATCATTGTCTTGTTGGAAGATAAATCTCCGTCCCAGTTTCAGGTCTTTTGCAGACTGCAACAGGTTTTCATCCAGAATGGTCCTGTATTTGGCTGCATCCATCTTCCCCTCAATTTTAACCATCTTCCCTGTCCCTGCTGAAGAAAAGCAGGCCCAAACCATGATGCTGCCACCACCATGTTTGACAGTGGGGAGGGTGTGTTGAGGGTGATGAGCTGTGTTGCTTTTACGCCAAACATATCGTTTTGCATTGTGGGCAAAAAGTTCGATTTTGGTTTCATCTGACCAGAGCACCTTCTTCCACATGTTTGGTGTGTCTCCCAGGTGGCTTGTGGCAAACTTTAGACGAGACTTTTTATGGATATCTTTGAGAAATGGCTTTCTTCTTGCCACCCTTCCATAAAGGCCAGATTTGTGCAGTGTACTACTGATTGTTGTCCTATGGACAGACTCTCCCACCTCAGCTGTAGTTCTCTGCAGTTCATCCAGAGTGATCATGGGCCTCTTGGCTGCATTTCTGATCAGTCTTCTCCTTGTCTGAGCTGAAAGTTTAGAGGGACGGCCAGGTCTTGGTAGATTTGCAGTGGTCTGATACTCCCATTTCAAAATGATCGCTTGCACAGTGCTCCTTGGGATGTTTAAGGCTTTGGAAATCTTTTTGCATCCAAATCCGGCTTTAAACTTCTCCACAACAGTATTACGGACCTGCCTGGTATGTTCCTTGGTCTTCATGATGCTCTCTGCGCTTTCAACAGAACCCTGAGACTATCACAGAGCAGGTGCATTTATACAGAGACTTGATTACACACAGGAGGATTCTCTTTATCACCATCAGTCATTTAGGACAACATTGGATCATTCAGAGATCCTCGCTGAACTTCTGGAGTGAGTTTGCTGCACTTAAAGTAAAGGGGCCGAATAATTTTGCACGCACCACTTTTCAGTTTTTTATTTGCTAAAAAAGTTTAAATTATCCAATAGATTTCGTTCCACTTCACAATTGTGTCCCACTTGTTGGTGATTCTTCACAAAAAATTAAAATTTTATATCTTTATGTTTGAAGCCTGAAATGTGGCAAAAGGTTAAAAAGTTCAAGGGGGCCGAATACTTTCGCAAGGCACTGTATATAAGGAGGCAACTTCCTGTTTAGGGTGTGCTGGTGTTCAGCATCTGAAGGTGGACTATAACCCACATAGTAATTACTATGGCTCTGTGTCCCGTGATATACTTCAAAAGAAAAGGATTTTACAGGTAAGCTGTTATAGAAATCTTATTTTTTGAGCCACACTCTAAGCCTCCATCGTAAAAATACATATAAGACTCTCAATACTGAAGAGGGCCAGCATTTACAAATGGTTTCAAATGGCATGTTTTCTATGAGCACAATGCCCTTTTGAAAATGGACATTTAATTGAATGTTGTTAGTGCCAGCATTTTTTCAAGTATGTCAGAGGGCATCATGACAATCACATGGTGTGCATTGTGGACAGCCTGCATTTAGGTCGGCCATCCGAACCTCTGCAGTCCTGTCACCTTCCCTATTAGAAAACAGAGAATTAAGGGAGATTGTATGGCAGGAAGAAAGTAATAGGCAAAAGCAATACTGATCTGGAGTGTCTTCTGTACACCTTTAGCTGTTTTCTTATTGACCCACACGCTAAGCCTCCATCTGAAAAAAAAAACTATCAATACTGTGAAGAGTGCCAGTATTTACAAATGGTTTCAAATGGCATGTTTTCTGTGACTACAGTGCCCTTTTGAAAATGTATTTCAGCAATTCTATTTTGGTGCAGTTCCGACTGCTAGAAATAAATTCAATATATAAGATGCTATTTAAAACCAGATATTTCAGGATTACAGCACTTGGACTTACAGAAAAAAATTATACATTGACACCTGGGGTCACAACATAAAATGTTTAAAGTGCATCTCTAGCAAAACCATTTTGTATATAGTGGGAAATAGTTAGAAGCCCCGTCAGGTTTTCATTGCTATTCCCACTGGGAAGTTTGGGGCATTAAGTAATGGGAAATCCAAAATTTGACACTTGTCACTGGAACAGAGAAGGACCTTCCAATAGAAGAGGTTGGAGCCCGCCTGTGTCTGTACTGCTGGAAGTGGCTGGTGAGGATACCCGGAGTCGTGTTGTTGTCAGCTCCCCTTGTGTCATCACCAACACCGCACCATCCCTTAGACCATCTGGTAACGGAGCCGGCTTCTTCTTCCTTCTCCATGGGCAATCTGTGATCCAAAAACCTTGGGCTCATGCACATTCCCCCTCCCCTGGCGCCCGCTGCATATCTGGCCATTATCCTGGACATTTACCCCTGGATAGATGTCCTTAGGCACCACCAGATACCTGGGGTGCCTGCAGCATTTAATACCTGACAGCATTGGAGGTGGGACAGCCATCCATCTCTTCTAGCTTCCTGAGTGCGTGTAACAGCTACTGTGACTGCAGGTGTTTCTCCAGTGCTGAGAGTTCAGGAAGGAGGAGATTTCCACTGCAGCCTGTATACACGCCCACATGTGTGATGTCAATATCATGTGACCTGGCTATCGCTGATCAACAAGAGAATGTTCTCTCCAGCATAAAAGACTTAACTGAGCATGTACAGGTCGGCTACTCTGCCTGTGTTAGCTGGCTTTCCCCAGATAGACAGTGCAGGGAGGGGCAGGATCTATGCATACAGGATAAAACAGCCTTTTTACACAATACAGAGCATTAACCCCTTAAGTTCCACAGTGAGTATAAAAAGCATGCTATGCTGCATATACATACTGATTTTACTGTTGTGGGTTTAGTAACACTTTAAGTTCTCGGAGCACAATTTTCTTTTGTTCACTAATTTCCATAAATTTGGAGAGGTTTTCTGTCCCTTCCAGTTGTGTTTCCCATTTGCCCAATAAGATACAAACAGCAACAAAGAAAAATAAAAAAACTAACAGGGCATTTTACCCTTTCCTAATATGTCTAAAGCAAAGAAAATGATTTTGGCTAGAAACATACTTTATATACTTTAAAACAGTTTTTTTTTTTTCGAGTGTTTTGGTATTAATAAGCATTTTTTCATTTTAACATATGTTTTGATTCATTTCCCCTTGCATGTCTGGTGATCCTGTGCTGCAACAAATTGCCATAAAATCCATGCAGAGCACATTTTTAGGACACACTGGGCCTGGTTCTTCAATTTTTCAAGTGATTTATATTCACTGCCGGCTGTGCCTCTAAGGATGTGAAGTCTTCAGAGAGGATACGCTAAAAGAAAAACTTTTACAATAATAATAAAAAAAAACTTTTGGCTTTAGATATTTAGATATTAGATATTGTTCAAATTCTATAACATTGTTTTGTAGAATTGTGCCATCATTTTCCTATACTAGGAATTCATTAAAATGCAGAGACAATAATACTGTATACAGTATATAGATGGACTTTTCACCATGTGAACAATGTTTATGTAAATTTGTCCTCATATGCATTGCAGATAGACAAAGTTTATAATTCCGATCATAGCCAGGATTAACATCTGTTATGAGTGCTTAGAAGCCCGTACATATCCACCAGTGCTCAATGGGACTAAAGTGAGATGAACTAAAGCTGTATTCACATCAAACATCCAATCATCTTCATCAACCCTTCAATTTTACAAATTCACCTGAACGTGATTGGAAATTTGAAGTATACTGTACTTCACATCACTTGCACATTAGTAAATCGGGCCCAGTGTCCTAAACTTTCATAGAAATTCATATGTTCATGGCGTGGATTCAAAAATGAACTATGCAAAGCTGTGTAAACTAATTAGCTAACAGCTATTTTAGCATGCAATGTAAACACATCTTTAGTATGGTAATTTCGAGGAGTTAATACGTGCACTGAGTGTGACTGTACCATATGTACATGACATTGCTCTCAACAATCACACTGCTTGATTTCACTTTAGATGTCTGTCTAGGGAAAAGGTATTTTTAGTTTTCATTTTACTGTATTTTCAGTAAAGCTTCTAAAACATTAACTGGGCATCAACATTTAAAGCGGTATTAAACCCAAAACCAAAAATTGTATATGTTCCAGTTTATCAACTAATTAGGGCTTTGGAAATTAAAGATACATTTTTTTGATCGATCAAAATTCTTTTGATCGCTACCTCTCCGCCAGCTTCCGGGTCTTCAGGGAGATCCATCGGAGATCCGGTGACGTCACTGGACTCCTCCCCCTTCCACAAATGCCTCCGTCTACTAACGAAAAGGAAGGGGGGAGGAGTCCGGTGACATCGAAGTTCTGATTGAACGTAACGCATACGGGGGAGGAGCTACGCTTGACGTCACCTGATGCTGCCCTACGGAACTTACGCGATTATCGGCTTTACATGCTGTGTTTTTATCATCTTTATGTGAATAGTTTGTGTTTGAATACAAAAATTAAATCTTATACTTAAGCAGTGAGTACTTAGATCTTTTCTTTCTACCCATGACCTGGCGTCCTTGCTGAGATCTAAGGAGACGTGAGAGAAGTTTATGGTCCATGTTAACCCTTTTGATACCCGCTTGCATGACCACCTGTTTGCACAGGGGTCCATGCCATAAGGTGAGAGTGATTAGTTAGACCAGAAGTGGAGGGATTGTCACTGTGGAAAAAAAAATACTTATGTCAGTGCTGCAGTTTGAATTAAAAACGTATTTGTGTGAACTGTGAAGTTAGGTCATGGATTGTGGAAACGAACTAGTGTCGGGTGATTGTATATAGTGTATACCACATTTACCACTGACGTGCAGAGTTGCAATGCAAAGAGATCAGCTAAAAGTAGTTGGATCTGTATGTGCATTATAATAAATTAATTGAAATGAGTCGATTAATCGATTTAAAAGAAATTGATTAATCGAACGCGAAAATTTTAATCAGTAACAGCCCTACAATTAATGAATGGGGTGGCTGCATTCGTTTTCAGTTGTTATGCTTTTCTCTCTGTTTTCCCCCTGGTGATCTAGCCAGTAACAAGCCTCCTGTATAAGAGTGCCTCCACTGTAGATGAATGAGCACAAGGGACTTTTTTGGAGGGCAGCATTTTCAGCCTAGGGGGAGGGGAGCGTCAGATGTACTAGCAGATTTAAATACACTAACAAATTGAAGCCAAACTCCAGCTCGCAGTTTCTAAGCAGTTTGAGGAAAAGGTTTTTTTTCCTTTTGGGATAACATTTTACATAAATAAATAATAGCTGGTCATTGTAAGCACCCGTGCTAGTGTAAAATGGTTTGTCTAATCTCTGCTGGAGAGTTTGTTCTGTTGAGAAACCACTTACCGTATATACTCGAGTATAGGCCGACCCGAATATAAGCCGAGGCCCCCAATTTACCCCCAAAAAAACTGGCAAACTTATTGACTCGTGTATAAGCCGAGGGTGAGACATGCCTGTCCATCCCTGTGTGTGTGTCCGTCCATCCCTGTGTGTCCGTCCATCCCTGTGTGTCCGTCCATCCCTGTGTGTCCGTCCATCCATCCCTGTGTGTCCGTCCATCCATCCCTGTGTGTGTGTGTGTCCATCCATCCATCCATCCCTGTGTGTGTGTGTCTCCATCCATCCATCCATCCATCCCTGTGTGTGTGTGTCTCCATCCATCCATCCATCCCTGTGTGTGTGTGTCTCCATCCATCCATCCATCCATCCCTGTGTGTGTCTCCATCCATGTGTGTGTGTGTGTGTGTGTGTGTGTGTGTGTGTGTGTGTGTGTGTGTGTGTGTGTCCAGCCTACCTTTGTCCCGAGCCTCCGTCCCGTGCCTTGCCTCCTTGCCTCCGTCCCGTGCCTTGCCGCCTTGCATCCGTCCCGTGTCGTGCCTTGCCTTGCCTTGCCTTGCCTTGCCTTGCCCCCGTCCCGTCCCGTCCCGTGCCGTGCCGTCCCGTGCCCTCTTCGTCGGCGGCCATTGTAAAGTTCAAAAGCTGCGCCGCCGCCTTCGCCTGTGATAGGCGGAACACTGAATTTCCCAGCAGCCTGTGTTCCGCCTATCACAGACGTCGTATCATCCTCGTCCGTAGTACGAGGATGATACGATGTCCGTGATAGGCGGAACACAGGCTGCTGGGAAATTCAGTGTTCCGCCTATCACAGGCGAAGGCGGCGCCGGAGGCGCGGCTTTTGAATAGAATGGCCGCTGTCTGTCTGCTCGACACGCTGATCGAGCGGGCAGACAGCGATGACTCGAGTATAAGCCGAGGGGGGCACTTTCAGCCTCAAAAAAGAGGCTGAAAATCTCGGCTTATACTCGAGTATATACGGTACTAGCTGGATCACCAGATGAAAAATAGAAGAAAGAAAGCCTAAAAAAACCTCTTTAATAGACTTCAGTCTGAAGGGAGATTTTAGTTACCATATATATATATAGTTACCATAATATTTAAAATGCTGCGTTCTTCATTGAGGATTTCCTGCCCAGGGAAGGGCAGATTTTGTTCAAACATTTGCATTTGTATGAAGCATTGTATTCTGTATCTTTTTAAATAAAATTTAGAGTACTGCAACCACAGACTTATTTTCTTTATTTAATTAGGCTGTTGGAGTCAGACTTGTTGTAGAGCCCCAACAATCCTTGCGTAGTCCACATATGCATATTGATATACACACTATATTATCAAAAGTATTGGGACACTTGCCTTTACACACACATGAACTTTAATGGCATCCCAGTCTTAGTCCGTAGGGTTCAGTATTAGGTTTCCCCACCCTTTGCAGCTATAACAGATTCAACTCTTCTTGGAAGGCTGTCCACAAGGTTTAGGAGTGGGTCTTTGGGAATGTTTGACCATTCTTCCAAAAGCTAGGTCAGACACTGATGTGGACAAGAAGGTCTAGCTGGAAGTCGTTGCTCTAATTCATCCCAATGGTTTTCTATCGAATTGAGGTTAGGACTCTGTGCAGGCCAGTCAAGTTTCAAGTTCTCCAAATTTGCTCATCCATGACTTTATGGACTTTGCTTTGGGCACTGGTCCAAATCACTTGGTGGGGGGGGGGGGGGTAAATAGTGTGGTGTTGTTTTTAAGGGGTTGAGCTTGGCCCCTTAGTTCCAGTGAAGGGAACTCTTAAAGTGTCAGTATACCAAGTCATTTTAGACCATTTCATGCTCTGGACTTCTTGGAAACAGTTTGGGGATGGCCCTTTCTGTTACAACATGACTGCGCACCAGTGCACAAAGCAATGTCCATAAAGACATGGGTGAGTGAGTTTGGGGTGGAGGAACTTGACTGTCCTGACCTCAACCCAATAGAACACCTTTGGGATGAATTAGAGCCGAGACTGTGAGCCAGGACTTCTCTTCCTAAATCAGTGCCTGACCTCACAAATGTACTTCTGGAAGAATGGTCAAACATTCCCATAGACACACTCCTAAACCTTGTGGACAGCCTTCCCAGAAGAGTTAAAGCTGTTATAGCTGCAAAGGGTGGGCCAACTCAATATTGAACCCTACCGACTAAGCCTTGGATGCCATTAAACTTCATGCGTGTGTAAAGGATAATGTGTGTATGTGTATGTATATAATATATATATATATATATATATATATATATATTGTAGACATGTCACTGGAGAAGTGGTTGAGGGGGTGTATATCTCACCTAGGTTGCTACACAGTGTGAGATGGTAAATCCAGGATGGATCAGTTTCTCAGCAGCAATATGCTGCTGAGTTGTTATTTAATCTTGCCGGGCCTGGGTTTATATGGAATGGCAGGTAGGTTTGGTAGAGGGACCTGTCATTCCACACCCCCCATCCCTCGTTCCAGTTCTGGGTTTTGGATCAGGTGAGCTTTGATCCTAATTAGCCTGGGAAGGTAAAGGCTCTGCGGGCCTGCAGGTGTTTGCTCTCAGCCAGGGAAACGAACAGTCTGTGTGTTTGAGGAAGCTGCAAGCACAGCCACTGCTGGAGCTAAAATCCACCCTGCGATATTCAGGCGAAAGACGCTGGGTTTATAAGTGTCAGATAGGTGAGAAGAACCTGTTAGTAAGCGCCCAGCCGGGCTAGGTTGTTTGTTTTTGTTATTATTTTGTTCCTGTTATACACAAGAAGCACGGTGTTGCTGTATATTTTGTTTGTTGGACTGTTTGTACCACGAATAAACGCCAAGGTCTGCTTTATAAAGTCCAAGTCTGCTGTGAACTGTGTCCAAACACACCCTACCCCGGGAAGATCCCTTACAATTGGTGGAGAATGCGGGCAAAAGACTGGTGATGGTCCCGGGTGGCTAAGGGGCTCTGAAAAGGACTCCTTGCCAAAGAGACCAGGCCCTATCCAGTGTTGGAGATGCCATGAGGCGGGACACGTGTCGGCCCATTGCCCTCTTACCACTGAACCCATGGAGTGTGACGCTAGCCGGCGTCAGTCGCTGTTTGCGGAACCATCTTGTGCTGCAGTTCCTGGACTAGAGACTGAACCGCAAATCTGCAATATTACCATCAATGACCTTCCCGTTGAGGCGTTAATGGACTCGGGAAGCCTCGTAACCTTGGTGCATGCTAGCCTGGTGGCTGGGGACTTAGAGTCTAAAAAGCATATGAGTGTTGTGTGCATACATGGTGATACAAAAGTGTACCCTATAGTGCTGGCTAAAGTCGGGACTGAACAAGGCACCGTACAATATGAAGTGGGTGTGGTAAAAAACCTCATGCATAATGTAATATTGGGGCGCGATTTTCCATTATTCTGGGCTCTCTGGGAAAAAAGAAAAATCCCCAAAAGGAGTGGGGATACCTCTAAGGGGGTTGCTTTGTCCCCTGTGAATGATAGAAGTGTGCAGGATGAAAATGATTGTTCTCCTTTGCAGGTCCTGGCTGGGGAGGAGGAGGCTCCTCCCACTGAGCAAAATATACTAGACTTAGAGGTGTCTAGGGATAATTTTGGCGCTGCACAATTACAGGACCCCACTCTCAAAAATGCGAGAGAGCAGGTTGCTGTTATGAATGGGGTACCTCAGGAACCAGATGCTGAAAAAAGATTTCCACATTTTTCGGTGACTAATGATCTTTTCTATAGAGTCAATAAGGTTAAGGATGAGATTGTGGAACAGCTTCTGGTACCTAAGCCGTACCGGCGTCAGGTGCTTGACATGGCACATAACCATGTTCTTGGGGGACACTTGGGGACTGACAAAACGCGAGAGAGGGTTCTCCAGAGGTTTTTTTGGCCGGCGATATATGATGACATTAAAAAATACTGCGAGTCGTGCCCCACATGTCAGGTTAGTGCCCCAGTGTCACATTTTCGCAGTCCTTTGGTTTCGCTCCCTATTATAGAGGTGCCTTTTGAGCGTATTGCCATGGATTTAGTGGGTCCCGTGGTAAAGTCAGCTAGAGGACACCAGTATATTTTGGTAGTCATAGATTATGCGACCCGCTATCCTGAGGCTGTACCCTTAAGAAACACTGCATCTAAAACAATTGCACGTGAGTTGTTTTATATGTTCTCTAGGACTGGGATCCCCAAAGAAATCCTAACTGACCAAGGTACGCCATTTATGTCAAAACTGATGAAGGAATTATGCAAACTATTTAAAGTCTCACACATCCGTACCTCTGTATACCACCCCCAGACGGACGGATTGGTGGAGAGATTTAATAAAACTTTGAAACATATGTTGAAGAAAGTGGTGGGAAAAGATGGTCGTGACTGGGATCATTTATTACCCTACCTCATGTTTACTATTAGGGAGGTGCCCCAAGCATCCACAGGGTTCTCACCATTCGAGTTGGTCTATGGTCGTCACCCTAGGGGTCTACTGGACATTGCAAAAGAGACATGGGAGAGTGAGTCCACCCCATACAAGAGTGTTATTGAGCATGTAGCACAAATGCAGGACCGTATAGCCACTGTAATGCCCCTGGTAAGGGAACACCTCCAGAGAGCTCAAGAGGCCCAAAGTAGAATTTACAACCGGTCCGCAAGAATCAGGACATTCAACCCAGGCGATAGGGTCCTTATACTAGTCCCCACTGTTGAGAGAAAATTCTTAGCGAAGTGGCAAGGTCCTTATGAAATTGTTGAAAAGATCAGTGAGGTGAACTACAAGGTGCACCAACCAGGTAGAAGGAAGCCTTTCCAAGTTTATCACATAAACTTGATCAAGCCCTGGAAAGACAGGGAATCCTTGGTGGCGACAAATACTGTTAATAATTTGTCACCACCAATCCCTCCAGTCAAAGTAGGTGATGCTCTATCAGTGTCACAGAAACAGGAGGCTCTGGAATTTTTACAGAAAAACAAAAACAAGTTCTCTGACCTCCCAGGGCGTACCCACCTCATCCATCATCACATTGAAACTGAGCCTAGAAGCAGAGTAAATCTAAAGCCCTATAGGATACCGGAGGCACGTAGGAAAGCCGTATCTGACGAGGTAAAACGTATGCTTGATCTGGGGGTAATTGAGGTGTCACAGAGTGAATGGTCCAGCCCGATTGTGCTAATCCCAAAGCCCAATGGAACTTGGAGGTTCTGTAACGATTTCAGAAAGTTGAATGAGATCTCCAAGTTCGATGCTTATCCTATGCCCAGGGTAGATGAGTTGATTGAGAAGTTAGGTAACGCCAGGTACATAACCACCCTCGATCTCACAAAGGGCTACTGGCAGATTCCACTTTCTGGCGAGGCTAAAAAGAAAACTGCATTCTCCACCCCTGATGGGCTATTCCAGTATGTAGTGATGCCATTCGGGTTACATGGAGCGCCTGCAACTTTCCAGAGGTTGATGGACTTGATTCTGCGACCACATCGGGATTACTCAGCCGCCTACCTCGATGATGTGGTCATTTTTAGCCCTGATTGGGAAAGTCACCTCTGTAAGGTACAGGCCGTGTTGGATACCATAAGTGATGCAGGGTTGACCATAAATGCCGAGAAGTGTGCTCTAGCCCTAGAAGAGGCCAAATATCTGGGCTACATTGTTGGGAGAGGATTGATTAAGCCACAGCTAAATAAAATTGAGGCAATACAGAATTGGCCTAGACCCCTGACAAGGAAACAGGTTAGAGCTTTCCTGGGTATTACCGGTTATTACCGTAGATTTGTGCCGAACTTTGCCTCAGTTGCTGCTCCACTAACTGACTTGACAAAGGGCGGAAAGACAGCAATGGTCACGTGGACCCCAGAGGCCGAGAAGGCTTTCCAAAGCCTTAAGTCTGCCTTGTGCCAACCACCTGTGTTAGTTACCCCCAATTTCAGGCGAGAATTTCTGGTCCAGACAGATGCCTCTAACACAGGCTTAGGTGCAGTACTCTCACAAGTAGTGAATGGTGAGGAGCATCCGGTGACATACTTGAGTAGAAAACTAACCCCGGCCGAGAAAAATTATGCCATTGTGGAGCGAGAATGTTTGGCAGTGAAGTGGGCCCTAGAATCTTTAAAGTATTACTTGCTAGGCAGGAAATTCAAGTTGGTGACAGACCATGCCCCCCTAACATGGATGAAGTTAAACAAGGAGAGAAATGCAAGAGTGACTAGATGGTTTCTGTCCTTACAAAACTTTAATTTCACTGTGGAACACAGGCCAGGGAAATTACAGGCAAATGCTGACGCATTGTCGAGGGTGAGTTGTCTGTGGGGACAAAAGGCTCAGCCCTCCGGTCTGAAAAAGAGGGGGGGGATATGTAGACATGTCACTGGAGAAGTGGTTGAGGGGGTGTACATCTCACCTAGGTTGCTACACAGTGTGAGATGGTAAATCCAGGATGGATCAGTTTCTCAGCAGCAATATGCTGCTGAGTTGTTATTTAATCTTGCCGGGCCTGGGTTTATATGGAATGGCAGGTAGGTTTGGTAGAGGGACCTGTCATTCCACACCCCCCATCCCTCGTTCCAGTTCTGGGTTTTGGATCAGGTGAGCTTTGATCCTAATTAGCCTGGGAAGGTAAAGGCTCTGCGGGCCTGCAGGTGTTTGCTCTCAGCCAGGGAAACGAACAGTCTGTGTGTTTGAGGAAGCTGCAAGCACAGCCACTGCTGGAGCTAAAATCCACCCTGCGATATCCAGGCGAAAGACGCTGGGTTTATAAGTGTCAGATAGGTGAGAAGAACCTGTTAGTAAGTGCCCAGCCGGGCTAGGTTGTTTGTTTTTGTTATTATTTTGTTCCTGTTATACACAAGAAGCACGGTGTTGCTGTATATTTTGTTTGTTGGACTGTTTGTACCACGAATAAATGCCAAGGTCTGCTTTATAAAGTCCAAGTCTGCTGTGAACTGTGTCCAAACACACCCTACCCCGGGAAGATCCCTTACAATATATATATATATATACACACACATTTAAAATGCTGCCTTCTTCGATGTGGGTTTCCTGCCTGGGGAAGGGCAGATTTTGTACAAATGTTTGTATTTGTATAAAGCATTTTATTCAGATTTTTTTTTTATTATTATTATTATTATATTTACAGAGTACTGCAACCATGGGCTTATTTTCTTTATTTAATTAGGCTATTGCGGTCAGCCTTGTTGTAGAGCACCAACGATTTTGCATGCTTGTGTAGTCCACACACACGTATTGATACCTATACAGTATATACAGTACATAGTATCAGAAAGGCAAACCTACTATAACCCAGCCTGAGAAGCCCACAGAAAAATTTTTTTTTTATTTATTGTCATTTATAGTAGCTAGATTTGGTAAATCCAGGTTGATGATTCTTTAACCACTTCCCGACCGCCGCACGACGATGTACGTCGACAGAATGGCACGGGCAGGCATATGGGCGTACATGTACGTCCCTGCCTTCCCGCGGGTCGGGGGCCCGATCGGGCCCCCGCCCGGTGCCTGCGGCGGTCGGTATTCGTTCGGGAACGATCCGGGATGAGGGGACGGCCATTCATTCATGGCCACCCCCTCGCGATCGCTCCCGACGAATAGAAATCCTTCGTGACATCACTTCCTCTCCTGTAATGTAAACACAGGAGAGGAAGTGATGTGATCTCTCCTCGTGTCGGTCTTTTTCGTTCCGGCACGGAGGAGAGAGGATCGGTGAGTTGCACCCAACACTACACTTACAGTAGAACACGCCAGGCACACTTTTCACCCCCCCCGATCACCCCCCCGATCACCCCCCAATCACCCCTGCCCCCCCCAGTCACAGTGACACCAATTGCATTTTTTTTTTTTTGCATTGGTGTCATTTGTGACTGTAATAACTGTTAGGGCAGTTAGGGTTAGCCCCCTTTAGCTCTAGGGTGCCCCCCTAACCCCCCCAATAAAGGTTTAACCCCGTGATCACCCCCCGTCGCCAGTGTCACTAATAAGCGATCGTTTTTCTGATCGCTGTATTAGTGTCACAGGTGACGCTAGTTAGGCAGGTAAGTATTTAGGTTCGCCGCAGCTTTTTATAGCGTCAGGGACCCCCATATACTACGGCATAGCCCCCTGATTGCCCCCCAGTTAACCCTTTCACCAGTGATCACCATATAACTGTTACAGGTGACGCTGGTTGGTTAGTTATTTTTTTTGTGTTTCAGGGCACCCGCCATTTATTACCTAATAAGGTTTAACCCCCTGATCACCCGGCGGGTGATATAAGTTTGAGGGTCAGATAAGGTCTGCGTCGCCCCAGCGTCAGGTTAGTGCCAGTACCGCTAACACCCACGCGCAAAGCATACACCTCCCTTAGTAATATAGTATCTGATCAGATCTATATTAGCGTTGCCAGCATTTTAGGTTTCCCAAAACGCATTGTTAGCGGGATCAGCCCAGATACCTGCTAGCACCTGCGTTTAGCCCCTCCGCCAAGCCCAGCCCACCCAAGTGCAGTATCGATCGATCACTGTCACTTACAAAACACAACACACATAACTGCAGCGTTCGCAGAGTCAGGCTTGATCCCTGCGATCGCTAACAGTTTTTTTGGTAGCGTTTTGAAACAGTCGCTGACAGGCTAGGTGCTTTTTTACCTGTGAGTCTCACTAGTGTACCCCTAAATTTAGAGCCCAAAATGGCAAAGCGAAGGTACACTAGTGAAGAGGCCTACACGTTTCTGAGCATGACAGATAGTGAAGAGGACGTCACTCATCTGTCAGATTCAGGCTCAGAATACGATCCTGTAGAGGACAGCGGCTCCATGACAGATAGCTCTGACGACGGAGATGAGGCCGCTGTTAAGAACAGGTGTGCCCGATCCCGAATGTATTCTGTTGTTCAGGTGCAGGAACCGCAGGTCACTCGTATGGAGCAGAGACGTACTAGAGCCGCTCATCCTTCTGGTGAACTGGCAAGCACCAGCGGCCTAGTACACCCTGGACCTACATCCAGCACTGCAGTAACACGTGGTGACGTGGCGAGTCCCATAAGTGCAGTTCAAGCTGGCGAGGTGGCAAGCACAAGTAGTGTCCTGCTGCCACCAAGAAGAAGACAAAGACAGGCCCTTCGTACCCATAGTGCCCTTCCTGCAGAATTCGGCAATCCTATTTGGGTGCCCACCACTTCTGCAGAACCCGTACTTCCCCCATTCACTGGCCAACCTGGCATTAACGTGGAAACAGTTGATTTTACGACACTTGACTTTTACTCACTGTTTTTCACCGAAGATCTCTATAGATCTATTGTGGACCAAACCAATTTGTACGCTGCTCAACACATCGCCACTATTCCCCAGTCCGCCCTTGCCAGACAATGGAAACCAGTTACGGTTTCCGAATTTAAAATCTTTCTGGGCCTCTCCCTCAACATGGGCATAACCAAAAAGAGTGAGTTGCGGTCATATTGGTCCACTGACCCAATTCACCATATGCGCGTGTTCTCTGCTTCCATGTCCAGGGCACGATACGAGCAGATCTTGCGGTTCATGCACTTCAGCGACAATGAACTCTGTCGTCCTCGTGGAGACCCTGAATACGATCGGCTCTACAAAATTCGGCCCCTCATAAACCACTTCAACCAACGTTTTGCAGACTTGTTTACTCCCGATCAAGTTGTCTGCGTTGATGAGTCCCTGATTAAGTTTTCTGGTCGCTTGTCATTCAAACAATACGTCCCCAACAAGCGTTCCAGATACGGGGTCAAGATGTATAAGCTCTGTGACAGGGCCACAGGCTATACACGTAGTTTCATGGTTTATGAGGGTAAAGATAGTCACGTAGAGCCGGAGAACTGCCCTGACTACATAAGAAGCGCTGGCAAGATAGTGTGGGACATGGTGTCACCCTTATTCGGAAAGGGGTACCACTTGTACGTGGACAATTATTACACAAGCGTGCCACTGTTTAGTCACTTGTTTGATCAGCAGATTGGAGCATGTGGCACTGTGCGACCTAATCGCCGGGGCTTTCCCCAGCGGCTTGTAGAGTCCCGTCTTAGGCTGGGGGAGAGAGCCTGCTTGCGCAGTAATAATTTGCTCGCTATGAAGAGGAGGGATAATAAGAATGTTTTCGTTCTTACCTCCCTTCATGCAGACACGACGGTCCAAATTCCTACGGCGACTGGTATTGTGGAGAAACCCCTCTGTGTCCACAAATATAACCTTAACATGGGAGGGGTGGACCTCAATGACCAGTTGTTGGCGCCGTATCTAGTTGCCCGTAAGGCCAGACGCTGGTACAAAAAAGTGTCTGTTTATTTATTCCAATTGGCTATACTGAATGCTTATGTACTACACAAAGCTTCAGGACGGACTGGATCCTTCCTCAAATTCCAGGAGGATATCGTCAGAGCCCTTCTGTATCCAGGCGGTGCTCCACCTCACCTTCCCCTACCAGATGCAGTAAGCCAGCTGCATGAGAGGCATTATTCTTATGTCATCCCGAGTACCCCTACCCAACGAGCCCCCCAAAGAAAATGTTGTGTCTGCAGAAAGCGCGGATATAGGCGTGACACCCGTTCTTATTGTCCACGCTGTCCTGACCAGCCTGGTCTTTGTCAGGGTGAGTGTTTTGAACGCTACCATTCACTAGTTGAGTATTAGCGTAGGGTACAGCATTGCACAGGCTAGGCACACATTCACAGGGCCTCCCAAGATGCCATCGCATTTTGAGAGACCCAAACCGCTGGAACCGTTACAACAGAAGTGTTAAAGTTACATAAAAAAGTGTTTAAAAAAAAAAAAAAGTAAAAAAAACAGAAAAACTAAAAAAATATAAAATAAAAAAACCAAAAATAGTTGTCGTTTTATTGTTCTCTCTCTCTCTATTCTCTCTCTATTGTTCTGCTCCTTTGTACTGTATTCTATTCTGCAATGTTTTATTGTTAACCATTTTTTGTTTTCAGGTACGCCATTCAGTTGTAGCGTGGATTTATTTATCTTGACAGCAACAGCGTTTGCTCCCACGATACGTAAAGCCGCGACTCCAGCACTGTCGGGGGTGATTTCACCACCACAGTTAAAAAAGAGCATATATGCCGAAGCATGGGGGCATACGGGGTGGAGGAGCGATCTGCTCCTACCTTTTGCGGGAGGATGCCCCCATGCTTCGGCATATATATATTTTAGGCACAGATTGTGTTAAATGTGTTATTTTTTGCTATTTTTTTTTTTTGTATTTGCTTTGCAGGTATGGTACGTCTTACTGTTATACTGTAATGTTACTTTGTTTTATTGTTAACCATCATTTGCTTAGCAGGTACGCCATTCAGTTGCAGCGCGGATTTATTTATCTTGACAGCAACAGCGTTTGCTCCCATGATACATAAAGCCGCGACTCCAGCACTGTCGGGGGTGATTTCACCACCACAGTTAAAAAAGAGCATATATGCCGAAGCATGGGGGCATAAGGGGTGGAGGAGCGATCTGCTCCTACCTTTTGCGGGAGGATGCCCCCATGCTTCGGCATATATAAATGGTGCATGTATGCCCACCATTAAAAGTGGGTGGATGAAGGGTGGTATCTAATGGTGGGCATACCCACCGATCAATATTTTTTTTTCGTTCAGCCCACAGGCTGAATGAAAAAACAATATATGCCCAACCAGTTCCAGCAACATACTGGTATGTTGTGGGACTTTGAGTGCTTATACCAGAATGATGCCTGCAGGTTTAGGTATCATCTTGGTATCATTCTTTTCAGCCAGCGGTCGGCTTTTATGTAAAAGCAATCCTAGCGGCTAATTAGCCTCTAGACTACTTTTACAAGCAGTGGGAGGGAATGTCCCCCCCCCCGCACCATCTTCCATGGTTTTCTCAGGCTCTCCTGTCCCAACAGGGAACCTGAGAATGCAGCCGGTGGTTCCGCCAGCTGACCATAGAGCTGATCAGAGACCAGAATGGCTCCAATCATCTCTATGGCCTAAGACACCGGAAGCTACGAGCATTTCATGACTTAGATTTTGCGGGATGTAAACAGCGCCATTGGAAAATTGGGAAAGCATTTTATCACACAGATCTTGGTGTGGTCAGATGCTTTGAGGACAGAGGAGAGATCTAGGGTCTGATAGACCCTAATTTTTTTAAAAAAAGAGTACCTGTCACTACCTATTGCAATCATAGGGGATATTTACATTCCCTGAGATAACAATAAAAATCATAAAAAAATATATATATTGGACTAATACCAAGAACGCATCTCAAAATGTTGTCGCCTCTGAGGCCAATTTTAAAGTATTAATGCGTTGGTACCTAGTTCCAGCTAGAATCGCCAAATACGTTCCAGGATACTCAGCATTATGCTTTAGGGGCTGTAACACTGTTGGCACCCACCTGCACATTTGGTGGACGTGCCCGGTAGCCCAGCAACTCTGGGTAGCGGTGTTCCACATGGCATCCACTTTATTTAAACTCACTTTACAGCCAGACCCTGTCTTCGCTTTACTTAATAAATCACCCGAATGTTGCACTCGCAATCAACTGAAACTTTTTCTCCAGCTTACCACTGCAGCGAAACAAACCATAGCGCACGCCTGGAAATCCCCAACTTTACCCCTGGCTGCCGTTAAAAATAGGGTAACACAGGCCATGATTCACAGTAGGACTAAAGCCAAACTCTTAGACCGTCTCCCCAAACACAATAAAATCTGGCAACCATGGGCCGATCATTTTTTGCCTGTGGATGTCCATTTGGATACATCAGACTATTGATATAGCATGTTCAATACTACTCGAAACTTTTTTTTCTTTATGAGCCCCTGTGCCCGGGCGCGCCGGCTGGCCCTACCCCTCCTGCCTCTCTCCACTTCCCCATCCCTGTTCCTCCTTGTCTCTTTTTCACACCTCTTTCCTTCCTTCCCCGACCTCTGTTATGTCCCCCTCACTGAAAATTGTCTATCACGCAAGCTGACGATCCCTATCCGGGATTGACCCACAAACTTAGGAAGGTTCATTACCTCGTCCTTGAGTGTCTATTACCTTATATTCTTCCAGTTCTCACATCTGTTGTGCATTTTTGAATGTATCATTTCATGCCCACTCTGCTTTACTGTTTGGGTCTTGACACCCGTTGTATATACAAAGTACTTGATACATTGTCACAAAAAGTTATGTAATCCTGCACACCAACTATTGATCCACGCTGTGTAACTGTTATGATGCATGTTAATAAAAATTATGTTTAAAAAAAAAAATATATATAAATGAAAGAAACAGTTTAAAAATAAAATAAAAAAGCAAAATAAATAATAAAAAAAAATAAATAAAAAAAAACACCCCTGTCCCCCCCTGCTAAGGCGCAACGTGGAACGCAAGCGTTGGTCTGGTGTCATATGTAAACAGCAATTGCACCATGCATGTGAGGTATCACCATGAAGGTCAGATCGAGGGTACTAATTTTAGCAGTAGACCTCCTCCGTAAATCTAAAGTGGTCACCTGTAAAGGCATTTAAAGGCTTTTAAAAATGTACGTAGTTTGTCGCCGCTGCACGTTTCTGTGCAATTTTAAAGCATGTCATGTTTGGTATCCATGTACTCGGCCTAAGATCATATTTTTTATTTCATCAAACATTTGGGCAATATAGTGATTTTTAGTGCATTAAAATAAAAAAAAATGTGTTTTTTCCCCAAAAAATGCGTTTGAAAAATCGCTGCGCAAATACCGTGTGAAAAAAAAAAATGAAACACCCACCATTTTAATCGGTAGGGCTTTTGCTTTAAAAAACACCTCATGTTTGGGGGTTCAAAGTAATTTTCTTGCAAAAAAAAATATTTTTTCATGTAAACAAAAAGTGTCAGAAAGGGCTTTTTCTTCAAGTGGTTAGAAGAGTGGGTGATGTGTGACATAAGCTTCTAAATGTTGTGCATAAAATGCCAGCGCAGTTCAAAACCTCACCAAATGACCCCATTTTAGAAAGTAGACACCCCAAGCTATTTGCTGAGAGGCATGTCGAGTCCATCGAATATTTTATATTTTGACAAAAGTTGTGGAAAAAATACATTATTATTATTTATTTATTTTTTTTGCACAAAGTTGTCACTAAATGATATATTGCTCAAACATGCCATGGTTATATGTAAAATTACACCCCAAAATACATTCTGTTGCTTCTCCTGAGTACGGGGATACCACAAGTGTGAGACCTTTTGGGAGCCTAACCGCGTACGGTACCCCAAAATCCAAGCACTACCTTCAGGATTTCTAAGGGTGTAAATTTTTGATTTCATTCCTCACTGCCTATCACAGTTTCGGAGGCCATAGAATGCCCAGATAGCACAAAATCCCCCCAAGTGACCCCATTTTGGAAAGGAGACACCCCAAGCTATTTGCCGAGAGGTATGGTTAGTATTTTGCAGACCTTCATTTTTGTCACAAAGTTTTGAAAATTGAAAAAAAGAAAAAAAATATACATTATTTTTTTTTTCTTCATTTTCAAAAACAAATGAGAGCTGCAAAATACTCACCATGCCTCTCGGCAAATAGCTTGGGGTGTCTACTTTCCAAAATGGGGTCATTTTGGGGGGTTTTGTGCTATTTTGGCATTTTATGGCCTTCAAAACTGTGATAGGTAGTGAGGTGTGAAATCAAAAATTTACACCCTTAGAAATCCTGAAGGCGGTTCTTGGTTTTCGGGGCCCCGTACGCGACTAGGCTTCCAAAAAGTCCCACACATGTGGTATCCCCGTACTCAGGAGAAGCAGCAGAATTTATTTTGGTGTGTCATTTCACATATGCCCCTGGCATGTGTGAGCAATATATCATTTAGTGACAACTTTGTGAAAAAAAAATAAAAAAAAATAAAAGTTTGTAATTTTCCCGCAACTTGTGGCAAAATATAAAATATTCCATGGACTCAACATGCCTCTCAGCAAATATCTTGGGGTGTCTACTTTCTAAAATGGGGTCATTTGTGGGGGTTTTGTGCCATCTTGGCATTTTATGGCCTTCAAAACTGTAATAGGTAGTGAGGCATGAAATCAAAAATTTACGCCCTTAGAAAGCCTGAAGGCGGTTCTTGGCTTTCGGGGCCCCGAACGCAGCTAAGCTCCCAAAAAATCCCACACATGTGGTATCCCTGTACCCAGGAGAAGCAGCAGAATTTATTTTGGGGTGTCATTTCACATATGCCCATGGCATGCGTGAGCAATATATCATTTAGTGACAACTTTGTGAAAAAAAAAAAAAAAAGTTTGTAATTTTCCCGCAACTTGTGGCAAAATATAAAATATTCCATGGACTCAACATGCCTCTCAGCAAATAGCTTGGGGTGTCTACTTTCTAAAATGGGGTCATTTGTGGGGGTTTTGTGCCATCTTGGCATTTTATGGCCTTCAAAACTGTGACAGGTAGTGAGGAGTAAAATGACATATGTATGCCCTTAGAAATCCTGAAGGCGGTGCTTGGCTTTCGGGGCCCCGTACGCGGCTAGGCTTCCAAAAAGTCGACCACATGTGGTATCCCCGTACTCAGGAGAAGCAGCAGAATGTATTTTGGGGTACAATTCTACATATAACCATGGCATGTGTGAGCAATATATCATTTAGTGACAACTTTGTGTAAAAAAAAAAAAAAAAATTTTTTTTTTGTCATTATTCAATCGCTTGCGGCAAAAAAATAAAATATTCAATGGGCTCAACATGCCTCTTATCAATTTCCTTAGGGTGTCTACTTTCCAAAATGGGGTCATTTGGGGGGGTTTTGTACTGCCCTGCCATTTTAGCACCTCAAGAAATGAGATAGGCAGTCATAAACTAAAAGCTGCGTAAATTCCAGAAAATGTACCTTAGTTTGTAGATGTGACAACTTTTGCGCAAACCAATAAATATACAGTTATTGACTTTTTTTTTACCAAAGACATGTGGCTGAATACATTTTGGCCTAAATGTATGACTAAAATTGAGTTTATTGGATTTTTCTAATAACAAAAAGTATAAAATATCATTTTTTTTCAAAATTTGCGGTCTTTTTACGTTTATATCGCAAAAAATAAAAATCGCAGAGTCAGTCAAATACCTTTAAAAGAAAGCTCTATTTGTGGGAAGAAAAGGACGCAAATTTCGTTTGGGTACAACATTGCATGACCGCGCAATTACCATTTAAAGCAGCGCAGTGCCAAAGTGTAAAAAGACCTCTGGTCATTTACCAGCAAAATGGTCCGGTCTGAAAGTGGTTAATATAAGATAAGTGGAGCTGTCTCATCTTGAAAAATGTTTTATTAGTTGTTATTTCCCAAGTCATTATATCAGTTAGCTGAAGATCTTAGTTGAGGCAGTGGTGGGTTTTAGTTGATCTAAAGTCTGTTCTGCCATAGCAATTTTCCTTGGATCACACAGTGCTGGAGGAGGGCAGACATGTTAGGTAAATGTGCCATCATTTAGCGCAATATAGCAATACCTCTCCCAGCACACAACCATTTATTTCTGTTTTAAAAACGAAGTTTCGTCAGCAAGTATCTAACTATCTAGCAAACAGCAAGAAGATCATCTTAGTTAGTTAGAGATTCTGTGGACTCTTCACAATAAAAAAGACATCAGTAGTAACACAGAATTTCTACTAGAGGGGAAGGACAAGATACAGGGCAGGGTTGCTGTCTGCAGTTGCCTAAGCCAGGGGTGTAATGAGTTCTCAGTGCCCCCCCCCCCCCTTAAATCAGGCTTCCCAGAGCATCCCTTAGGTCAGAGTCCCCAGAGTTCTCCCTTACATCAGAGTCCGCAGAATTTTTTTTTAGTTTTTGTTTTGTTTTTTGTTTTTGTTGCATGTTTATGAATATATTGTTATCATCTGTGGTTAAATACGTGTTACGTGGTTTAGAGAATATATGTAAGAAAAACTCACTTTGCTGTGGTTTGACCATATGTTAGGTATTAGAAATAAGTAATTTATGTACAAACTGTATGTGTGAAAAGTACTATATTCAATAATAATGTATTTTGGTTTGTAATGATGAAAAATGTATAATAAAGAAGTAGGAAATAAAAAAAATAAAAAAAAGAGTCTGCAGAGTCCCTCCTTACAGTGTAAGGAAACTCTGCAAGTTCAGATGTTAAAAGGGAACTCTGCGGATTCAGGTTTAAAAGGGGAACTCTGTGGATTCAGGTTTAAAAGGGAAACTCTGTGGACTCTGATGTAAGAGGGGACTCTTGTGATTAACTCCATATGATTATAAATGTTATTTAATCACAAAATATATGTACTGCATAGTGTATGCTGTAAAAATAAAATAAAAATTGCTGTGTGCCGCTAAAGTGTTTGGGCTTGACTTGAAGAAAAGGTGGATTTCCTATACAGGGTAGAAGGAAAATGATGCCCATTTGCATCTTCAGTTTATGTTTCATGCCATATTTTCTTTCCAAAATGGCATTTCAAGGTTCTACTCACCTCTCCAAGCATGAATATCCCCAGCCTTATGGAATACACTCCCTGCTGCCAAGCTAAATGGAAACTGTTTTTAATGTAACTTTTGCACATAGTATTTCCAACAGACCCTGTATTTTGATTTTAATTTTTTCTTTGGGAAGTATATCTTTCTATGTCAACATTTCATCCATACTTCATCAAGAACCATGTCAGCCACGGCTGCCTCACACAATAAAACAATAGCCCCCTCCACGCTTATAAATATGAATGAAAAGACTTTCTTCTTTGGTTGGATTTATACAGTACTAGACATTGGAGTCCTCTAGGAGACAGGAAATAAAAAAAGATCAGCTGGGGTACCATTCTGCGCCGTTGCTACAATGAATAATATTAACTTGCTTTGTTGACATTGATTTTCATTGTGCTCATATAACAAGCCTGAATGTTTGGAATAACAGAGCTGAAAGGTTACATTTTAGCACAATATGCACAAAATATTCCCACTTTGTTTCTGCTCATTAAAATGGCACTTCCTGCGTTATGCTATGAATAAAAAAAAAATAATAATAATAAAGTTCATTTTAATAAATGTTACTTATACAATACAAAGGTGTTTTATTCACCCATTTACATGATCAGTACAAATGGTTGCATATTAATAAACTGTTTATTTAACCACTTTAGCCCCGGAAAAATGTACCCCCTTCCTGATCCGAGCACTTTTTGCGATTCGGCACTGCGTCGCTTTAACTGACAATTGCGCGGTCGTGCGATGTGGCTCCCGAACAAAATTACCATACTTTTTTTCCCACAAATAGAGCTTTCTTTTGGTGGTATTTGATCACCTCTGCGGTTTTTATTTGTTGCGCTATAAACAAAATAATGCGAAATTTCGAAAACAAACACTTTTTTAAACTTTTTTCTATAATAAATATCCCCAAAAAATATTTAAAATTTTTTTCCCTCAGTTTAGGCCAATACGTATTCTTCTACATATTTTTGGCAAAAAAAAATCACAATAAGCGTATGATTGGTTTGCGCAAAAGTTATAGCGTCTACAAAATAGGGGATAGTTTTGTGACATTTTTATATATTTTTTATGACCGGTCACGTGACCTCCGGCCACTCTCTGCCTCTATTTAAGGGCTACAGCTGGAGGGGCTGAGCAGCCAGCACATGGGTCATGTGACCTCCCTGGCTGACATCCGAAGAGAATCTTGGCCCCTCCCGCTGTAGCCCTTAGATCGGAGGAGGACAGCGGCCAGAGGTCATGTGACCGGCCATAAAAGATATGAGATATGGTATTTTCAGGCATCAATTTATAAAAAATTTAAGAAAAGAGGGACTGGCAGATATTTTTCTTTACCTTTACAACCACTTTAATACACAAAACAACTTACTCTGGCAGTTGCTAGCAAACCCAAGGTAGAAGAAAGTAGACGTACTATACAGCAATGTTAGAAACGAGATGCAAAGCACTCTAGCCAGAACAGGGGGCTGGCAGCAGGTGTATTCCATGAACATAGTAAAAGGCTAGGGCAATTAGCAGATAGTAGAGGTAATCAGTAATATAGCAAAGGTCAGGACAGGCAGCAGACAAAAGTATCCATTAAACACAGAAAAATTCCGGGCAGGCAGATGACAGCAGAAGTATCTGTTAAACATGGTTAAGGTCAGAGCAGGTAGCAGACAGTAGAGAGATCCTAAAGCACAGTGAAGGTCAGTAACAGGAACAAACAGGCAAAGATAAAGGTGCACTTGGTAAGCAGGAAAAAGCTATTGCATGCACAGAAACACAGACTGATGCACTTTATATAAAGCTCCTTCAGAACCATGCTTTAATCCCAGAGCTTAGGACGTGGGGGGATGTGGGGGGATGGGGGGTATCCAGAATCTTTACCTTGCAGCTGACAAGAAAGATGAGGAAGGTACAGGGCAGCAGACAGTAAGCACTGGAAGGCTGCATAACAATCCCAGAGCAGGGGGCATGAAGCCAGATTCATTAAACTGCAAATGATAAGGAAGACACTGTCACAGAGCAGCTGAAAAGCGGATTTGTCAGTTCTATGGACATGCAAGGCTGACTTATTACTAGTTCCTCAGATATGCAAGGTTGACTTGTTACCTGTAGTTCACAGCTCTACATGCCAAGCTCTTCTGTTACCTGTTGTTCCACAGGCATGTGTCCAAAGACCTGTTCTTTAGGTGCCACCCAATTCCACCTTTTATTTATTATATAAGCTTCTCAGGCTCCTGGCCAGTCTGTGAATCAACACCACTATTTAAACTGTGCTTAGACTAGCAATCTTGGCATGTGCAATAGGCAGCATTCCTATCCACAGGTCTTACTCCGTAGTACCTGTGCCAAGTTGAGTACCTGTTCTGAGCTCTGAGTCCGTCCGTCCGTCCATCCGTCCGTTCACCAGTGTGTTCCTTGTGTACCCGGCCAAATCTAGTCTTCCTGCTGCAGTGTGTTCCTTGTGCACCCCAGCCAGATTCAGCATTTCTCCTTTAGTGTCTCTCCTGTGCACTCCTGGCTTCCTCTAAGTCCAACATTCTTGTGCTCTCCTAACTCTTGACTCCTGTGACTCTCCAAATCTGGTCACTCAAGAAGACATGTGGCCATTCAATAAAGTTGGATCAGTTCAACCTTAAATAGCATAGAGGGCTTTTTACTGTTAGAGCAGTAAGGATATTGAACTCCCTTCCACAATCGATGTTGTCAGTGGGAAGTGTCACTAATTGCAAAAAAACTTTTAAATGGGCATCTTACTGAACACAAAATACAGGGATATGGGAAGTGGTAGAGACACACACACACACACACACACCATTGAACTAAATGGACTGGAGACTTTATTCAAACTTATCAACTATGAAACTATCTGCCCATATCCATGCATGATAGGTCAGAATAAATTTCCATTTGGGGGCCAAATCTGACAGACATGGTGGCCATAGTAGTGCCAAATTCCCATATAATTTTGAAGGACAGCTGGCAAACCAAAGGCAATTGTATCTTCAGAGCCATTCAATGCACAGGAGTAGATAAATAATGGGAGCAAGGTCAAATTTTTGTACGTACTTAGTTTCTATAGTATTTTATACTGTATTTCCATTATTGCTTGGACCTAGGCCCCACCTTGGCAGAGAAACTGCTTTTTAAATATATTAATTGATTTTGTGTTCATGTTATCATTCTCATTGAATTTTCCAAAAAAATTATTAAATGCATACCAAAAGAGTAACACAAAAAATGTACATCCAAATCTTGGCTCTCACCTACCTCTGAGAAACAGGTCCCATTTGTTTTGATGATGAGGATCCACATCCCCTTCCTGGCAAGGCACATTTTTTTGTGCAGCTGTAACACTTACTAGAATTTATGCAAACTCTAACACACGTATGCTGCATGTATGATTTTAATGTAATCAGGTGCTCAATGCTGCTTTGTACATGGGAACTTTGTATGGACAAAAAGGAACTTTTCTGGTCTTTTGTGTCAGTCTAGCAGCGAGAGAGCATCTGACACAATTCTAACTCCAGCCTGTGAATTTCAGCAGTCTTCCCTGATCTTGAGTTTATTACTAACCTCTAACTGTCATCTGCCAGTCTTAATCTAGACCTTTGGCAGATGTATGCCTATATAATACCTTCCCCAGATGAGTTTAAAGATTTTGAATGTCAGTTGCGTTAACGGTTTTGGCTTCTGCATATGACATTAGTTGTTTAAAATGCAAACCTATGGCAAAGACCTGAAAGTATCATGCAGATAAATACATACTATACCCTTTTAAAAATTCCCAATGAATACTAGCACTCCCTACACTCCGTGCCTTAGGAGAGCCCACACTTAATACTAGGAAAACACCTTTAGCTGTAACAAAAAACAATTATGTTTTTTTTTCTTATTTTTATGCTAAAATGATTTGGCGTTAGGGTAAAAATGATGTGTAGAAAAAGGAGGAAAAGAGGGCACCAACATCTAAGTGTAGCTTTGTTTAAAGCATTAGATTAAAAATAGCAAATGCACTCACAAGTGTCCCAGAACTGCAAGCATATCATCATCATCATCATCACAAACATCAGTGTAGGATGGATCCCAGGAACTGTGGATAGTGGAGCCCAATAGCAGAGTTGGCCAGAGAAGATGCTGGATATTGCAGAGTAGCGATAGGAAGCGTCTGTGAGATGTATGATAGCAGATAGAGCCAGAGTGGGATGCACAGTGGTACAGGAACACGGCTGGTGGTTCTGGGTTGGGTGGATGACATGATTGCGAGTGTGGCTATGTGTTTTAGGGCGTGTAACAGCCCTTTCTTAAGCCATGTATGTGGATGGCGATGCTGAGATATTTAAAAGTGGAGTAGATGGGACGGAACATGGATATAAAGGCAATACAGCGTGGGGCTAAGTCAAAGAGAAGAGTTAGGCTGGGTTCACATATGTGCAGCCATGGTTTCCAGCCTGGGGTCTTGTGCATTCCTGTTCACTGGTTCAGCTGTGATTCAGGTCAGAATTGTTGCCAGAACTTGCACCTGAACCGGAAAAATGCACAAGAAGCTTTTGAAATTCTCACTGTGGCCACCTCAGACATGTATGAACAGGTTCCATTGAGAGCCGGTCACACTCACATGTCATGTGATTTGGATGTGGTGCACATATGTGAACCCAGTCTTAGTAGCAACATGCATATTCATAAACAAGATAAGCAAAAGTACACCAAAATAAACTAACAATAAAGAATAATGTTTAAAGATAAGAAAAATGAATGGCAAAAAAATAATTATTAAAAAAATAAAAATAAAGTAAAATAAATAAAAAAATAATAATGGAAAATAACAAAATAATAAAAAAAATAACAAAAATTCAAACAATAATAAATAATAAACCAACCAAAAAGCATCAACATTAATGTGCAAACCATAAATTAAAAATATAGTATAAATGGATCATCCTTGAAAATAACATAAAAAAATGACAAATGGGCCTAATGGCATTCCTTTCTATTTTTTCACTGAGTACAATGGGAGTCAGGGTATTCATGAAAAATATCCAAAACATCTCATGCTCTCTAGCTTTTTAAACCATTCAGCCTCGGTTCAGGTATTGGGAATATGATCTATCACCCACACTTGTAATCATTTGGTGCATTGTCCATGGAGTTCCTTGAAAAGTCTAGGTGCACTGTAATTGGTGCTACCCTTTTCGATAGCCCAATGATGCTCTCCAAATCTCACTCTTAATGTCCTGATGGTCCTGCATATAGCAAATAATATAGTACATATTAGACTATAGCTGACCAATTCTGTAAAGCAGTTGTAAAAAGTGGCAATGGGGTGGGTCCATTTCCATAGAAATATTTTTTACCATGTGGGCCAAAATGACAGATGAGACATTTTAACTTGTGACACAGGAGCATCTCTACCAGATTACCAAAAAAATTACCTGGATTTGGGCAAGTTTCAACTGTTTTGTAAGTTTGCTAGGTGCTTTCTTGCCCTTGATTTATATAAAAGTGATGTGTACTCTTTCTATAAGAAGTGTTTGTTTGGTGTTTAGTGGTCTCATAGTTCTTGAATTTAAGGGAATTGAGCCATGGTCTATATTAGAACATTGTAAAGAGAAATTTCTATTGCCTCTCCACATGGGGAAGCTGTGAGCAATGGGAATTTTAAGTGCCTTAAAGTAGCCAAAGTAACAAGACACATTAAAAGACAAACTTTTTTATTTATAAAGTTAAAAAAAAGGGAGCGAAAATTCCATAAAAGCTAATATCTCATAATGTATACAATAACCGTCTGTGCACCAGATAAGAGTGAAGAGAATATGGATAGACGTGTTTCGCCGCAATGGAGGGCTTCTTCAGTATCCACTTTTTATTTGCACTTATAGCCAGAAAACAATACAAACAGTTTATTAGTTCCAGGACATAAAGGTACATGACACATTGCATAAATGATGAAAACATTTACATGTACGATAGCATAATATATTCAAAACAATCAACATTTACATAAAATGTGTTCAAATCATGGAGAGAAATACGCTCCTATATAGAGAGCTGTGAGGTCTGAAAAGAGAAAAAAAACGCCAACTTTTCAAAAAGGGGATATAGTCATAAAAGCGTAAAGCAAGCTTATCAAAAAGCAAAGAGCAGCCCACGTGACCTTCTATAATTTCAGGGAAAAAAATTACATCCCAAAATAAGACCATATTTATTACTACGTTTAATGTGAACAAGTATGAAAAATCCTTAATAAACACTGGCATATTTTAGTGGAGGATGACATACTGAAAGAATTTGTAGTACTTAAACCCAGCATTACACACAAACAATATCAATCTCTCAAGGACCTGGTAACATCAATTCACTTTAGAAGGGGGGTAAAAGAGACCCCTGTACTAAACTCCCTTTCTCTTTATCTGCAATGTATTGCAAATACATAGAGGATAAACCCTTGCATATCTAAAACATCAAAACCAGTAAACACTGCGCTATCCCAAAACTAACGAAAAAAGCTGCTAGCACACCAAAAGGATATTTGAAGGTGAAAACGTGTAAATTCAATATAATAGTGTAGATAAACCCTTGCAAACTTTACCAAAGGGGAAGAAATTATCTCCCCAACACTTCGTCTCGTGTCAAACAGTGGGCATTGTATATATCATGAAATGTTCATGTCTGGCCTTTTATGTTGGTAAGACCAAACGTAGATTTTAGGAATGCATATGTGATCATGTCAAGTTCACCAAAGAGGGAGATCTGGAGAGCCCTGTGGCTCACCATTTTGCCCAATGCAATATAAATTTTATGGTCTAATATTCTTTGCACTGGACGCATTCACCCACATCAATGTGGTGGACATTTTGACAAGATCATACTACAACATGAATGCAGGTGGATCTTTCAGCTGAATGCATGCAAAAGGCTGGGCTTGGATGACAATCTCAGCTTTGCCTCATTTTTAATTCATACAAGATAAATCGTTTTTGCTTCTGTTGGATTAACCCACCGTCCAGCCATGAGTGTATGTTTATATACAAAATGTATATATACTTCATGCATATTTTTTTTGCTTTATACCTTGAGAACCTTGTATTGTTAAAATTTGGATTGACAAATATATAACCATTTGAGAGACTCTTATGCCCCATACACACGGTCGGACATTCCGACCACAAAATCCGTCGGATTTTTTCTGACGGATTTTGGACAAAACTTGTGTTGCATGCACACGGTTGCACAAAGTTGTTGGAAAATCTGATCGTTCTGAACGAGGTGACGTCAAACATGTACGTCGGGACTATAAACGGGCCAGTAGCCAATAGCTTTCATCTCTTAGTTTAGTCTGAGCATGCGTGGCACTTTGTCCGTCAGAATTATCTACACATGATCAGAATTTCTGTGATCGGATTTTGTTGTCAGAAAATTTTAGATCCTGCTCTCAAACTTTGTGCGTCAGAAATCTGATGGAAAAAGTCCGATGGAACCTACAAGGATTTTCCGACAACATGATCCGATCGCACATTTTCCGCCGGAAAATCCGACCGTTTGTATGGGGCATTAGAGGACATCTGGATTTTACTTTTGTATTTTTTTTTATATATATTTCCCAACCCCCCCCCCCCCCTTTGTTTTTTATAGATACCTGGATTTATTTGGAGCATGGACTTGATTGCCATATTGTGCCCCATTGCTTATATATCCTACACACCAATTTGTATATGTTCTTTACATATACACCTGTAGCAAGATCCCTGGCCTCCTTCAGTCTAATGAGAACCTCTGGAGCCAAGAGCTGCTGACATCCTTCCATATAGAGTGGGTTGTAAGTGGGTGTAGTGTAAAGTAGATCCATGGGCACCAGACAATTCTGAATGCAAAGAGATTGAATGAATAAACAGAACTTTGAGAGAGAGGGTTAGGGCCAAGATACCCTTAGGCAGTTGCAATGTTCATTTGGCAGACTCTGAGACTTCTACAGGTAGACAGTCATGTAGGGAAAGGCATCCAGCAAGACACCACATCTGCATGTCTAGGAATGCTGTCTCCTATAGTAACAGTCTTTAACAGTTTCTAACACAAGGTCTAACAGTTTCTTCACTTCCACTAAAATCACTTCTTGTAGTTCTTCAACCCACTGAGCTTCCAGTCTCTCTTACTAGACCAGATGATTCACTGCCACTGAATCCCTTGAGATCCTCCAATCTTCACTGTAGTATCTTCCTCAAGCATCACCCCCGCTTCTCTGCTGGGTCCCTAGCTTGGCACTCCAGATACCTCTCAAGCTTCCCCCCACTGGTGTGCTCAGTCCCTGGCTTGACACACAAGGCTGCTCTGCAAGTGTCACCTCCGCTGGCTGGGTCCCTGGCTTGATACCCACTGAAGTTTCCCGATTCTTCACCGTTCCCATTGGTGAGAATTCTGCTCTGGTACTTGCTTCAGCTACTTACTGTGGTCCCTGGTAATAAGGCGGATGGCCCCTTAGTGGCGACAGCCAACCACAACAGGTTCTCCGACCAGCAGAACCATCACTTCTGGCTGGACTTCAAGCCACAATCCCAACCCTGTGCTGCTCTCTTGCTTCTGGATAGGCCCTCAGACAGCCTAGCAGCCAGATAGGCCCAAGCTCTGGCCTAGCATCCCGGGCAGTACAGCACATGTCCACCCAGACAGCCATCCAGTTGGCACAGAACACGATCACCTAATATATAGGTTCTCCCAGCAGGCCAAGGGATTCAAGAAAACCCCTGTCCATTGGCTGAGATACCCCATATACTCCTAATCTGTCCTTGCTTTGCCCTTGTCTTATCTAATGCCACCAGGTACCTGGCCACTTAGCGGCAGAAGAGAGAAGTGCAGCAATTCTAGTCTTAGGGTGAAATCAATTGATCCCTAACAATGAACCAAGGTAACTACACCTGCAGGTAAATTTAAGAGAAACCTGCCTAAACGTCAGGGTGTTACATATCTCTCTTTCCTTGACTGTTGTCATGCATATACCAGTGGCTCTCTTTTTATTCATGCATTTGTGTTTATACAAGGGTGCTTCTATTCGCTAGTGCAGCGGATGTCCCACTGTCCCTCCTGTGACTTCCGTGATTAGACAGCGCTGGCTATCCTACATCAATTTTCGTTAACACAGGAAGCGTGTCAACACTTTGGGGGAATGTCTTGGTGCGAGCGCATAATGGCTTCATGCCACTGACGGCTCCACGTGATGTGGGGGACAGGAGGCGGTAGGTGGAGCTACCCTGCTGCTGCTATTATAGAATCTGACAGAAACACACCATATCTCTGTGGCGAGGGCATTTTATGCCTTACATGAGGCATGGAAACATGCTGGTCAGATTAGTCTTTTTTTCTATTTAGGTGAGTCTTCTCATATCATACCCAGTTGCTTTACTTTCTTTCCTTCTACATTCTGGTCCTATAAATGAAGAAACATGCTTTCTTTTTTTATGTTTTCTTGATGCCCAACCATTTAGGCTTTCCCGTTGCTGTACTGTAAGGACTGAAACATTACCTGCTATCTGGATGGTCTGACCAATACTCCTTGGGTCTCACAAATGTATGTATTCATGGACTTTGTCCACTTGGTAAGTGACTTTGGATGCTGGTTACTATTTGTTTACTCTCTCTTTATAGCTTGGATCAATTTATCTGATGCCTGTCACTATTGTTCTTGCTAGAATTACCTCTCTGTGGTGGTGATTTCTCGTCTTTTTTATTGGTTACTCATACTTTTTTTTGACATATACCATATCTGTGGCTACAGAGTGTTATTCTTTCCTAATATATGTGCACAGCATATCTCTGATGCTTCCTGGCTATCATTTGTATTGGTATCTATGCTCCTTCATTTCTCTGGCCTTATATCCTCCCAACATGTTAATCCTGCACCATCCTTCATATATTCTAAGGCTTATAGGATATTATTCCCCACTCCCCTCCCTCAGAACCCCCCCCCCCCCTTTTTTTTTTACTCTTTTCAGATCTCACAGCTCTCCATACAGGAGGGTATTTCTCTCCATGATTTTAACCAATTTTACATAAATGTTGATTGTTTTGAATATATGATGCTATTGTACATGTAAAAGTTTTCATCGTATATTTAATGTGTCATGTACCTTTATATCCTGGAACTAATAAACTGTCAGTACTGTTTGTACTGTTTACTAGCTATAACAGCAAAAGAACATTGAAAAGTGGATCCTGAAGAAGCCCTCCATTAGGGGGAAACACGTCAATCGATATTCTCTTTGCTATTTTCTGTTGCAAAGACAGTTATTTTTATATTTCTAAATTTGTGAGATATTACCTTTTATGGAGTTTTCATTCCCTTTCTTTTAACTTTATATAAATAAAAAAGTTTGTCATTTTATACGTCTTGTTACTTTAAGACACTTTAAAAATCCCCATTTCTCCCCATGCGGAGAGGCAAAGGGACTTTCTCCTTACATGTTTTGGCTCTTTCTTGGGCATTTTGTCTAGTATTTTTAAACAAGCTCTCCCACCCAATACTTACTATCTTAGTACATTGGCTATCAGGCTCCAACATGAACAGCCTTATGGCTGCTCAGTAAAAACACTGTTTTGCCCCTTTATTAAAACAGCATGAATTCAGGGTAGGGGTCACAAGTCCTGGTCACATCAAACATTGGAGTAATAGTTACCCTATTAGACCCCCCCCCCCCCCACTATATATGTTCTACAGGTTTGCAAGAGTTTAAAGATATATTTTATTCTGTTAAAGTTAGTCATACATCAGGTACAAAGCAAGGGCAAACTACTTAAAATAAAGAAATGTTCATCATGCAAGGTGTGATTTTCATAATAACTTCGCCAGTAATTAGAGGCTGACAGTTCTATGCTTAGGTATTATTTACCTTGTCATCTCAATCAGCAAATGTTGAATAATTATTGTTATTAAAACCCTACTCTGGGGAAATTAGACATATTAAAATTGAAAAATGACTTGTCTACTAAATGGAAGTTGAAAGGTTATTAAAATGTAACTTTGGTTAGGAAAGAAAACAATTATAAGTTTTACTATGGAATGTTTGCAGGGGTTCCTTTTCTATATGTCGAGCGAGGACAAAAATAAACCTTATTTATAACTTTTCACTTAAAAATAATTGCTGTGATTCAACTGACAAAGCTAGGATAATTTAGTAAAGATAATAGATTACATCCTGTAGGGCTATGCTGTTCCAGCATACAGGTTTAAAGAACACTGACTAATACAAAGAAGAAAGGCTGTGACACAAAGAAAGTGGACTGAGATGATAGGCTTGGCTACGATCTGGTCATTTTGTAACTATAGCTAGACGGGAAGCCTCTAGCTGAGTAGCGTGTTCTCTATGTCATTATAAAGCACTACAAGGAAAAGTTAAAAAAAAAAAAAACTCAATTTTAACTATGCCTATATTAAAATGAATGTAAAAGTAGAACTCTGTAAAACAAAGACCATAAAGCCGGCTAGAATCTGTTCATTTTGTAACTGTAGATAGACTGGAATTCTTTGCATTATATAGAACTTCAGGCAAACATCAAAAAAAAAAATTTTAGTTTACTTTTTTTAATAAATGTAAAAGAAGAACTCTAGGAAAACACAAAACCCCAGAATAAATGAGTAAATTAATAAAAGTCCACCTGCTGTTGTTTTTTGTAGGTACACTTTTTGGAAAAAGTAAAGCTCAACTACAGCTTCTACCCCAACACCCTTTCTCCCTCACTTCTTTTACAGACTTTATTCAATTTCTAGCATATTTATTAATTTATGAAGAATTCTAGCTAGTTATGATAAACAGAGTTCTTCTGTTCTTCTGTTCCAGCATTTGCAGTGGGCAGTCTTCAATGCTGCATAGAACAATGTTGTAACATGTGGACACGGTTCTCTAAATTATTCTCCCATCCAAGTCCAAATTGCATGATGGCACTAGCTCACTGGGTGTGCCTTCAACAACCTTGTCATGCAGGAAGTGGTTGGCTGCTCCTGTGCATGATTCTGCCTAAAAGAGACTCGACAATGCTGAACATCAATGTGTGTCTGCAGAGGACAGCACTAGGCAAAAGTTGAGTATTTTTTTCTGTTACCATGGCTCCTGGCAAGTTGAGTCACGTGCTGGCATATTATATCTTTTGAAGGCTCTAGTGGTAAAACTTTTCAACAGAATACCCTATTCTGCTTCATTTTCACAACAATGAGAAAGCCAGATTATGGTATTATGGTCCCCTGATGAATTCTTCACAATGTATAAAAAAAAATATATATCAGTAGAGTCCAGATGCAAGATAGTTGGCCTTTAAAGGAACATTTTATTTTCCAGTGTTTACCAAAACCACTACCAAATATGAACTGTTAAACTTGAAAACCACTAACCAGTGCAAAAAATCTGCTCAAGTCTGTCTTCAAAGATATGGTTGTTACCTCATTGGGTGTTACCATCTATATACACTGCAGTGGCTAGGATGAGTGGTTAAAGATGGAAATAAGGGCTTACATGTTGATCAAGGAAAGGCCCAGACAAAATGATGAGCAAAAAGCAACCTCTCAAAACTATAATGAGGTCTCTTGAGGGACAATCACCCCTGTCTTATATGTTTACCATTATATGTACTACAGTATTTCTCTACATAATGGGTTATCATCAATGATGATGGGTTATCATCAATGCTACTGGGTACTGACAGTTCATTCATTGCCTATGGTGAAGATGACACATTTCCCCCTTTCCTCTGATGTGTACACCCTTGAGCATCTTCTGCAGCTTAGATTCAACTCCCAGCTGTCACTGCGCTTGTCTCAACATCACTGCACAGCCAGAGTCACAGAGTCAGTCAGTTGGATTTCATGTGGATCCAGAAGTGCTTAGTGACACTGCAGGACCTTCCTTACTACTTTGTCTCAGATGGTCATCTTGTACTTAATGTGAAGAGTGCCAGACTTGCCAGAAGCAAAACAAAGGGCAAGGCACCCATGTGAGGAAGAGGGAGCAAGCTTACTATTTGGTAACAGGACTGCCATTAGAAATCTTGGGGCCCTGCCCACACATCCAAACCTTTTGGACTCAAGTCCATAAACACATCAAGGAAATTACCACAGATGTGCTAGATTACTCACCTGCACAATATCTTTTACATCTCCAGAACCCAAACGAGACTTCATACCTCAAATCATTAGCTGTGATGCTCGTAAATGCAGCCAAAATGTGCATAGCCCCCCTATGGGGAACACCTACAATACCCTCCATCACCGACTGGTACAAAAGAATAAATAAGATAGCAGAAATGGAAGAACTCATAGCAATCTCACGAAACGCCCCACACAAATTCTCCACACGCTGGGCCTGCTGGAACCATTTCAAATCCACTATAGAATACACTCAAAAGATGCACAGCTAAAGCAGTGACCCAGACAGACTATTGTCCACAAAATACACGACTACACTCAAATCGCAAGATACCCCCGGACAAAGCACATAATGACACCATAATAGACACGTTATCTCACAACTAAGGAAATCCTTTCATACACGCCCCAAAATTACATGTGCACGAAAGTTAACTATACAAATAGAACCCCACCACCCACATCATGTCTCTAGTAGCCTTGTCTACGAACCAAATCCGCTACCCCACAGCCACATGTACCCAACCCCACTTTCCTACCCTATGTAAGATAACTGTAGTAACACACACACACTGGTGTGCAGGTCACACACATACCAATTAAAGCAAACAAGTAATATAAGTACTACACTACGCATAACCTTCAGAATGCTTCCCTCCCTCCTCCCACCCCTCCCCCCCTAACAATCCCCCTCCCCCGCCTTACTCCCTTCCTTCTCCCACTTTTGTTGTTAAGTATTACATCCTCCCCCTTCTTTCGATATGCAAATGTCCAACTTAATGCCATATGTATATGTACATCTCCCAATGTATATTGTGGCAGCAGGCAGGTGAAGTCACCTGGTTGTATCCAGGATGGTAAATATGTGTGTCCTAGATTCAGGCTTTATGCAGACTTTTACAATTAGAGGGGAAGAGTTAATGAGCCCAGCTGAAGCAAGTGGGCTCATTAAGGCCTCTACAAAAAAACCCCAGCATGCATAGGGAGATGCTCCATCCTGGAATCAGTTTTGTGTTGTATAGACTGGGGAGTGTGTCACCTGTACTGTGCGGTGAGTTAACGCCTGTGTGGCAAAACCTTTACAACAAAGGCAGGGACTGGTACAGCACAAGGCTGTACCCAGCTGATAGACAGGGAGTCTATGTGTGTAGTTAGAGGTCAAGCTGACCAGGATTTATTTTCTTGTTTTATTTTGTTTGGCTGTTATATGTATCACTGCATGGAGCATAAATAAACCGGATCTTTTGTTTTTTGAACCTACACCGCTGTCTGCTGTGCCTGACTTTGTGTTGTGAACACATCCAGGGGGTCACACACACCCGCTGCCGAGCTAACCCCTCACAGTTGGTGGAGAATTTTGGCACTTTTTTTTTGTTAAGGCCAGCATGGAGGAGATACTGAGACAGCTGGCTCTAGCAAATGCAAACCAGCAACAAGCAAATGCAAATCAGCAGCAAACAAATGCAGGTTTACAAAAGAGCCTTGCAGTTCAACAACAGAGCCTTGCAGCCCAGCAGCAGATAAATGCAACTTTGCAGCAGAGTTTGGAAAATCAGCAGAAGGCTCACCAGCAGAGTTTGGAAGCTCAGCAACAAGCCCAGCAGCGATCTGAAGCCCGCTTCATAGACCTGTTGCAGAAGCAAGAGCAGAATTTTCAACAGAAAATAGAGACATTAATACAGCAACGTCTGCAGACCAATGAAGCAAGTGGTTACAATAATACCGCATCCTTTGGTGTGAGCAGTTTACTGACAAAAATGACTGGAGAGGATGATCCGGAGGTGTTTTTGACCACATTTGAAAGGACTGCTGAAAGGGAAAAGTGGCCTAAGGAGCAATGGGCTGGACTGGTGGCCCCTCTGTTAACTGGGGAATCGCAGAAAGCTTATTATGACCTAGAGCCTGACCAAGCAAAAGACTATGTGGTGCTAAAAGCAGAAATATTGGCACGGCTGGGTGTCACCCTGGCCGTCCGGGCTCAGCGTGTGCATAACTGGACTTTTCAGGTTGGAAAACCTCCCAGGTCTCAAATGTATGATCTCATTCACCTGAGCAGGAAGTGGCTGCAGCCAGAGACTTTGACTGCACCAAACATTGTGGAATGTGTGGTTATGGATCGTTTCCTGAGAGCTCTTCCTACTGCCATCCAAAAATGGGTAAGCCATGGAGACCCAGAAAATGCAGATAAACTTGTGGATCTGGTTGAGAGGTACTTGGCTACAGAGAACCTGACCACCTCTTCCAGGGACTCACGGACTTTCCCCCCTAAGACCAGATCATCCCCAGTGGCGGGTAAGATGACTCCAAGGGGTGAGGGTGGAGAGAGTGAGAGGGTGGGAGTTCTACCTAAGGTCTGGCGGGAGCAGCCCAGGAAGCCCATGCTGCAAGAGGCAGCGAAAAAGATTATTTGCTACCGCTGCCGGCAAGAGGGACATATTGCAGCCAATTGCCCAGTTGTGGATGAGCCTATGCAATGTGACTTTATAAGGGAGAGACGTCAGTCGCTGTTTGCGACAGTTGCATGCACTGCCATTCGGGGACCTGAGAAACATTTATGTAAAATGTGTATTAATGGTAGACATGTTGATGTGTTGCTAGATTCAGGTAGCCTGGTAACATTGATAAAAGCTGAATTAGTTACTACAGAGGTCTCTGGGAAGAACAGGGTGGCTGTTATTTGTGTGCATGGGGACACCCGAGAGTATCCTGTAACTTCAGTGTTTTTTGAGACCCCCAAAGGTAACCTCTCTCATCAGGTGGGGTTAGTGGCTCACTTACCACATGATGCTATTGTGGGAAGGGATTTTCCAAAATTCTGGGAACTCTGGGATTGTCCTGAGGCCCCTATAGACCAGGAAGATGACCAGAATTCCTCTGGGAGTGGTGAGGACTCTCCTGAATTTCCCTTGTCGGTATTGGCGGGGGAAACTCGAGAAACTGGGGAGGAGCCAACATCCTCAGATGAAAACATGCCGTCTGTGGAGTTTTCGGATCTTGAGGTTCACAGGGAAAATTTTGCCACAGAACAGTTAAAAGACCCCACCCTAATAAAGGCACGGGAAAATGTGGTGAAAATAGATGGCGAGTTAGTGAACCCAGATAAGACTTGCCCTTATCCTTACTTCACTATGGAAAGGGACCTGCTATATCGAGTGGCTCAAAGGGCAGAAGAAACCATTGAGCAACTTGTAGTGCCCAAACCTTACAGGAAGTTGGTGTTAGAATTGGCTCATGGACACATTCTGGGAGGTCATCTGGGGACAGAGAAAACCAGAGAGAGGGTACTGCAGAGATTCTATTGGCCTGGGGTCATGAAGGAAATAGAAAAGTATTGTTCCTCCTGCCCTGTGTGTCAGAAGTCGGCACCTATGCCACATTTCCGTAACCCTCTGGTACCTCTTCCTGTCATTGAGGTCCCCTTTGAGAGGATCGCAATGGATTTGGTAGGTCCGATAATGAAGTCTGCTAGGGGGCATCAGTACATTTTGGTTATTTTGGACTATGCCACCCGTTATCCGGAAGCAATTCCTCTCCGAAATACCTCGGCCAAAACCATAGCCAAAGAGCTATCTCTTGTTTTTAGCCGCGTGGGTATTTGTAAGGAACTGCTTACGGACCAAGGTACACCCTTTATGTCCCGGGTTATGAAAGAATTATGCAAGTTGTACAAAGTGAAGCAATTGCGTACATCTGTGTATCACCCCCAAACAGATGGGTTGGTTGAAAGATTCAACAAAACCCTAAAACAAATGTTAAAGAAGGTGGTGGATAGAGATGGAAAGAATTGGGATTGTCTAATACCCTATCTGATGTTTGCCATTAGGGAGGTACCCCAATCCTCTACGGGTTTCTCACCCTTCGAGTTGCTCTATGGGAGACACCCAAGAGGGCTGCTGGATATCGCCAAGGAAACTTGGGAAAATGAGAGTTCTCCTCACAGGAGTGTGATTGAGCATGTCGCCCTGATGCAAGATAGAATTGCACAGGTAATGCCAATTGTAAAGGAACATTTAACCCAAGCGCAGTTAGCACAGCAGAGAGTGTACAAATGTGGGGCCAAGACCCGTACTTTTTCCCCGGGGGATAGGGTCTTGGTGCTAGTCCCTACGGTTGAAAGCAAATTTCTGGTCAAATGGCAAGGTCCATATGAAGTAATTGAAAAAATGAGTGAGGTGAACTACAGGGTTAGACAGCCAGGAAGGCGAAAGCCGGAGCAGATCTATCACGTCAATCTGCTGAAAGCCTGGAGGGATAGGGAATCCCTAGTCGCAGAGACTTTGTCACAAGTACAGCCTGATTGCTTAGTTCCTGAGGTTGGAATAGCAGACACCTTATCGAAACCCCAACAACAGGAGGTTAAAGAGTTTGTACTTCGTAACAAAGAGATTTTCTCTGAGCTTCCGGGACAAACATCTGGCGTAGAGCATGACATTATCACCCCGCCAGGAGAAAGGGTAAAACTAAAACCTTATAGAATACCAGAGGCCCGACGGGAGGCAATACGTGGGGAGGTTCAAAGGATGCTGGAATTGGGTGTGATAGAAGAGTCCCAGAGTGACTGGTCCAGTCCTATCGTACTAGTGCCCAAACCTGATGGGAGCTGGCGGTTTTGTAACGATTTTAGACAATTAAATAAAGTTACAAAATTTGACACCTACCCCATGCCACGTATAGATGAGTTGATTGACCGGCTGGGAACAGCCCGATATATGACAACTCTTGATCTCACCAAAGGGTATTGGCAAATTCCCCTGGCCGAGTCGGCCAAGGAGAAAACTGCGTTTGTAACCCCAGATGGGGCATTCCAATATAAGAGAATGCCGTTTGGGTTACAGAATGCACCGGCAACATTCCAGCGGAAAATGGATAAGATTCTGAGGCCCCATCAGAAATATGCTGCAGCTTACCTGGATGATGTGATTATCCATAGCACAGACTGGGTCTCACATTTGCCAAAAGTACAAGCAGTCCTAGACTCTATCCGGGAAGCTGGGTTTACGGCCAATCCAAAGAAGTGTACCATTGGACAGGAGGAGGCCAAATATCTTGGGTACACTATTGGGAGGGGGGTGATAAAACCCCAAGTCAATAAAGTCGAGGCCATACAGAGTTGGCCACGTCCCAACAGCAAGAAACAGGTACGAGCCTTTCTGGGAATCGCTGGCTATTATCGACGATTCATTCCCCATTTTGCTTCTCAGGCTGTGCCCCTCACCAACCTGACAAAAGGGAAAGAGTCTGTCATGGTTAAATGGTCCCCAGAGGCTGAAGAAGCATTTCAGTCCTTAAAAACAGCCTTATGTAGCCAGCCAGTGTTGTACTCACCAGACTTCTCTAAGGACTTCGTGGTACAAACTGATGCATCAGACGTTGGGTTAGGAGCAGTGTTATCCCAGGTCTGGAACGGGGAAGAGCACCCAGTCATTTACCTTAGCAGGAAGTTAAAGTCCCATGAGGTAAATTACTCCACGATTGAGAAGGAATGTTTAGCAGTGAAGTGGGCTCTAGATTCCCTTCGGTACTATCTGCTAGGTAGGCACTTTGACCTGGTGACTGATCACGCTCCTTTAACCACTTGCCGACCGCCGCACGACGATATACGTCGGCAGAATGGCACGGGCAGGCATATGGGCGTATATATAAGTCCCTGCCTGCCCGCGGGTGGGGGGCCCGATCGGGCCCCCCCCCGGTGCCTGCGGCGGTCGGCATTTCTTCGAGAGCGATCCAGGATGAGGGGGCGGCCATTCATTCATGGCCACCCCCTCGCGATCGCTCTCGACGAATGGAAATCCCCCGTGACATCACTTCCTCTCCTGTAATGTAAACACAGGAGAGGAAGTGATGTATTCTCTCCTCCGTGTCGGTATTTTCCGTTCCGACACGGAGGAGAGCGGATCGGTGAGTTGCACCAACACTCTACACACACAGTAGAACATGCCAGGCACACTCACACCCCCCCTTTACCCCCCGATCACCCCCCCAATTACCCCTGCCCCCCAGTCACAGTGACACCAATGTCATTTTTTTTTTTTTTTTTTTTGCATTGGTGTCATTTGTGACTGTAATAACTGTTAGGGCAGTTAGAGTTAGCCCCCTTTAGTTCTAATGTACCCCCCTAACCCCCCCAATAAAGGTTTAACCCCGTGATCACCCCCCGTCGCCAGTGTCACTAAGGCTGGGTTCACATTGCAGCGGTTTATGAGAACGAATGTGATTCGCACCGCACTGCAGTGCAAATCACATCCGATCTCTGTGCGATTCGAGTTCAGCCATTCGCCGCACCCGCCACACCCGCCGCACCCACCGCAAATTCGCACGGGACCCTTTTTTTGGCCCGCAGCAGAATCGGATCGCATGGGTGTTCACACCATGCGATCTGAGTTTGCAGATCGCACTGCGATATGCGAACTGATCTGGGGGTGTCAGTAACATTTCACTGACACTCCCAGCAGTTCGCATAGGGCAGTGTGAACTGCCGCCGGGAGGCATGCGATGCGGGAACCCGCCGCGGATTCGCGGCGTTTCCGCATCGCTCCAGTGTGAACCCAGCCTAATAAGCGATCATTTTTCTGATCGCCGTATTAGTGTCACAGGTGACGCTAGTTAGGCAGGTAGGTATTTAGGTTCGCCGCAGCTTTTTATAGCGCCAGGGACCCCCATATACTACCGCATAAAGCCCCCTGATTGCCCCCTAGTTAACCCTTTCACCAGTGATCACCATATAACTGTTACAGGTGACGCTGGTTGGTTAGTTATTTTTTTATAGTTTCAGGGCACCCGCCATTTATTACCTAATAAAGGTTTAACCCCCTGATCACCCGGCGGGTGTCATTTGTGACTAATAACTGTTAGGGCAGTTAGGGTTAGCCCCCTTTAGTTCTAAGGTACCCCCCTAACCCCCCCAATAAAGGTTTAACCCCGTGATCACCCCCCGTCGCCAGTGTCACTAAGGCTGGGTTCAGATTGCAGCGGTTTGAGAACGGATGTGATTCGCACCGCACTGCAGTGCAAATCACATCCGATCTCTGTGCGATTCGAGTTCAGCCATTCGCCGCACCCGCCGCACCCGCCACACCCGCCGCACCCGCCGCAAATTCGCACGGGACCCTTTTTTTGGCCCGCAGCAGAATCGGATCGCATGGGTGTTCACACCATGCGATCCGAGTTTGCAGATCGCACTGCGATATGCGAACTGATCTGGGGGTGTCAGTAACATTTCACTGACACTCCCAGCAGTTCGCATAGGGCAGTGTGAACTGCCGCCGGGAGGCATGCGATGCGGGAACCCGCCGCGCATTCGTGGCGTTCCCGCATCGCTCCAGTGTGAACCCAGCCTAATAAGCGATCGTTTTTCTGATCGCTGTATTAGTGTCACAGGTGACGCTAGTTAGGCAGGTAGGTATTTAGGTTCGCCGCAGCTTTTTATAGCGCCAGGGACCCCCATATACTACCGCATAAAGCCCCCTGATTGCCCCCTAGTTAACCCTTTCACCAGTGATCACCATATAACTGTTACAGGTGACGCTGGTTGGTTAGTTATTTTTTTATAGTTTCAGGGCACCCGCCATTTATTACCTAGTCTCACTAGTGTACCCCTAAATTTAGGGGTGTCTACTTTCCAAAATGGGGTCATTTGGGGGGGGTTTGTGCCATCTTGGCATTTTATGGCCTTCAAAACTGTAACGCCCTTAGAAAGCCTGAAGGCGGTGCTTGGTTTTCGGGGCCCCGTACGCGGCTAGGCTCCCAAAAAGTCCCACATATGTGGTATCCCCGTACTCAGGAGAAGCAGCAGAATTTATTTTGGGGTGTCATTTCACATATGCCCATGGCATGTGTGAGCAATATATCATTTAGTGACAACTTTGTGAAAAAAAAAAAAAAAAAAAAAAAGTTTGTAATTTTCCCGCAACTTGTGGCAAAATATAAAATATTCCATGAACTCAACATGCCTCTCAGCAAATAGCTTGGGGTGTCTACTTTCTAAAATGGGGTCATTTGTGGGGGTTTTGTGCCATCTTGGCATTTTATGGCCTTCAAAACTGTAATAGGTAGTGAGAAGTGAACTCAAAAATTTACGCCCTTAGAAAGCCTGAAGGCGGTGCTTGGTTTTCGGGGCCCCGTACGCGGCTAGGCTCCCAAAAAGTCCCACATATGTGGTATCCCCGTACTCAGGAGAAGCAGCAGAATTTATTTTGGGGTGTCATTTCACATACGCCCATAGCATGTGTGAGCAATATATCATTTAGTGACAACTTTGTGTAAAAAAAAAAAAAAATTTTTTTTTTGTCATTATTCAATCGCTTGAGGCAAAAAAATAAAATATTCAATGGGCTCAACATGCCTCTTATCAATTTCCTTAGGGGGTCTACTTTCCAAAATGGGGTCATTTGGGGGGGTTTTGTACTGCCCTGCCATTTTAGCACCTCAAGAAATGAGATAGGCAGTCGTAAACTAAAAGCTGCGTAAATTCCAGAAAACGTACCTTAGTTTGTAGATGTGACAACTTTTGCGCAAACCAATAAATATACAATTATTGACTTTTTTTTTACCAAAGACATGTGGCTGAATACATTTTGGCCTAAATGTATGACTAAAATTGAGTTTATTGGATTTTTCTAATAACAAAAAGTAGAAAATATCATTTTTTTTCAAAATTTGCGGTCTTTTTACGTTTATATCGCAAAAAATAAAAATCGCAGAGGCAATCAAATACCATCAAAAGAAAGCTCTATTTGTGGGAAGAAAAGGACGCAAATTTTGTTTGGGTACAACATTGCATGACCGCGCAATTACCAGTTAAAGCAGCGCAGTGCCAAAGTGTAAAAAGACCTCTGGTCATTTACCAGCAAAATGGTCCGGTCTGAAAGTGGTTAAAGTGGATGGCTCAGAACAAGGAGACCAATAGAAGAGTAAATAGGTAGTTCCTAGCCCTACAGGAATTTAACTTTACAGTTAAGCATCGCCCTGGTGTTAAAATGGGGAATGTGGATGCTTTGTCTCGGATACATGCGTGTCTGACTACTGGTGTTACAACCCCAAGGTTGAAACAAGAGGGGGGGGTATGTGGCAGCAGGCAGGTGAAGTCACCTGGTTGTATCCAGGATGGTAAATATGTGTGTCCTAGATTCAGGCTTTATGCAGACTTTTACAATTAGAGGGGAAGAGTTAATGAGCCCAGCTGAAGCAAGTGGGCTCATTAAGGCCTCTACAAAAAAAACCCAGCATGCATAGGGAGATGCTCCATCCTGGAACCAGTTTTGTGTTGTATAGACTGGGGAGTGTGTCACCTGTACTGTGCGGTGAGTTAACGCCTGTGTGGCAAAACCTTTACAACAAAGGCAGGGACTGGTACAGCACAAGGCTGTACCCAGTTGTTAGACAGGGAGTCTATGTGTGTAGTTAGAGGTCAAGCTGACCAGGATTTATTTTCTTGTTTTATTTTGTTTGGCTGTTATATGTATCACTGCATGGAGCATAAATAAACCGGATCTTTTGTTTTTTGAACCTACACCGCTGTCTGCTGTGCCTGACTTTGTGTTGTGAACCCATCCAGGGGGTCACACACACCCGCTGCCGAGCTAACCCCTCACAATATATATTGTTTAAATTAGATCACATATAATATAACAGTCTTTGTATAATTATATAATTGTACTACGTTATGACTCTATAATTGCATCACTGAAAAAACAAAATATAAACTATTTTGGGAAAAAAAATTAAAAATCTTGGGGCCCTATATAGTCTACCTGACAGATTGGGCCCTCATGCTAACCCAACTGGGCCTGGTATGAGAGTACTTCCTGTACCCCTCTATCAGTATTGTACAGAGTCTCACCCCTAAAGGGCTGGTTAGAAACCACAAGCCATTAATGTAATAGTCCACATTTCAGTTCCCGAAGCATTAACCTCTTGACACCATCAGACACTGCAGCACCAACTATATATAGTTCATTGAACTATTAGTGTTTTAGGACAGGGATGCAGAACATGATCTATTCCTCAACAGCCACTTGTGTCCTCCATGAACATATGAGAAATGGACATTAATATTACTCCATCTTTGGAACTCACTTTGCGTCATAGGCCAGCTTCACAGGAAGCCACCACACTTCTATTAATGCAAGGCTTTGCTCTTGGGACTCCCGGGCTAGGACTATATGCCAACTTTGCAGCACTTCACCCCATTGCCTTCCCCGGTGTCCACACATAGAACTCAGTGCTGGGTGCTAGGGAGCTGCCCCTTGCTGTGTCAGCATCCTCATCTTCATGGCTAGGCATTGGGAAGTCTGCCTCCCACTGCTCCTGCTGGTGGATTCAACACCTGCAGGCTACCTGCCTGTCGCCGCATGCACCCCCCCTCCTGTGCCCTAAACAGTCCCGCTCTACCCGCTCTCTGTGCCCGCTGGGGGACAAAGGCCGCACTCTCTGTGTGGGCCCAGAGTGAAAGGGCAGGCTTGTTATTGTGGCAACCCAATGCCAGATTGGGGGGTTGCCTAAGACACCAGCACATGCCCCAGCTCTGGAGATAAATACCAGAGCAGGGCTCCAGAGATCAGAGACCCCCAACCCGGCTCCTGCTCTCTCCCTCTCTTCACTGACAACCTGCGTGATCCTGGGCTATGGCCAGAGACTCCAGACCACCCCCTTGTCCTCCCCATCCAAGCTACCAAGCCTGTCAGCCCTGCAGACTCTATACTGTGAGCGGATTAACCCTGTGCCTGCCGACCCTGCTGTGTGCCATCCTGTGAGCAGATTAACCCTGTGCCTGCCAACCCTGCATACTCCATCCTGTGAGCGGATTAACCCTGTGCCTGCCAGTGTTGTGAGTATTGTGAGTATTCACTTGCCGAGAAGTCACAATCCTTACGGATCACAACCCACTCACAGGACTCAATAGGGTGTCTGGGGATAACAGGTGCCTCCTGAGGTAGAACCTAGCTCTCCAACCTTACAATTTTACCATTCAATATCGGCGTGGGAGCCAACACCAAAATACTGATGGGTTATCCCAACAGTAGGACCCCCAGTAGGTGAGCATACTTCCATCATGTGCCTCCAAGCAGACCTACCGAGGTCCCCTTGCCAGCACTTGCAAAATAAAAGGGGGAGGGCTGTAACAGTCTCTCCCCCCTTCCTTATTTCCTGCACCCCCAGAGCTCTGCCCCTCATCCCCAGCATAGGATTCCCCACTGGCCACTCACCTCATTGCCTTCCCTGGCACCCACACATAGAACTCAATGTTGAGCTGACCCTTGCCTGTCTGTAATTCCTGCTACCTGGCTGCATGCCAACCTCTCTACCATTCAATAAAAGCTTTGTGGGTGCTCCTACTCTCAGCGTATATCTGTTCCCCCTACACCTCCATCGCATACAGTATCTCACAAAAGTGAGTACACCCCTCACATTTTTGTAAATATTTTTTCTTGATCATACATCACGGGACACAGAAGCTCATTACATAGTGGGTTATATAGGCACCTATGGTGATTGGACACTGGTTAATCCCAATTAAGGAGAATTCCTCCCCTATATAACCCCTCCCATATGGGAGGCACCTCAGTTTTTTCACCAGTGTCTATGGTGGTTGGTCACGTAAAACATGTGCTATGAAGAAAGCTCTGTGCAGGTCCCTGCGGGGGCCTAAGGGCTACAACAAACTGGATCCATATCTCGGGCCGATATTTGACTCCCAAGATGGTATGGTACCCGGGCCTTGTCATCCAAAGAAACGAGGTTTGGCCTGTAAGTCCTCTCCTATTGGAAGACTGGGCTCTGGGAAAACCAGGCTTGGTGTACTGTTTATACATGTGGCATGAAAGTTTCTGGCAGAGTCTTTTACAAGGTCCAGGTAGGAGGTTCTTCTGAGAAAGAACCCCAGAAAAACCTGAAGGTTGGCAAACACTGCCCGCCGTGATGGGTGAAGGCTGGAATCTGTTTTCAGCAATTCCTGCGGCGAGGACAGGTAAGGGAAGTTAATCCTATATATAATTATATGATGGATTTCTTCATTTGAGTAGTTGTATGTCTTACCTGGTTTCCACCACTAGAGGGAGTAAGAGCAGCCTGATGCATACTTACATGCCTTTCAGTACACACGCTCAGTGACGCCTGGTTCTCCAGAGGTCTCACGTCTCCACTGCAGTCCCTGCCACAATAAGGTAATACAGGGGTCCCACGTAGTCTGGGGGTCCCACGCAGCTCTGATGAGATTCCTTTTCCCCCCCTGGATTCCGGCGGTCCTCGTGCACACGTGCCGAGCGAGCTCTCGGGCTAATGGAGGAGGGGGAAGTGTGGTTGTGAGCCGTGCACGTTGGTGTTCACGGCGCTGTACTGCGCAGGCGCCAGGCGGCAGTTTTAAAAGCCCAGAGCGTCAGGGGACTGTAAGTGGGAGACACAGGAGCTGTGGGCAGTAAGCATCCCAGGGGATTGGATCCAGGCAAACCTTAGACACCTACTCAGCATCAGGTTGTGCAGTATTAAGCATATATATGTTATTGTGAGACTTTTAGAACAACAGTGATTGCACTTTGTATTAGTACCTCTGCTTTGTAGCTTAGGACTATGTCTCCTCGTAAGAGGGGACATAGGGGTAAATCACTGGTAAATCACCGCCTAGGTCCAGGGGTTCTAAAAATGCCTGTAAGTTACCATCCCCCCCTGCAAGACTGGAGCCAGCTTCACAGGATGAGTCAGTGCCCCTGTCAGGTTTTGCAGCCTCTCCTAATGTCTCAGCCCCGGTATACGTCACTGAGGACTCCCTTAGGGCTACATTGGAGGGTTTTGAAGGGAGAATCATGAATTTTATTTCTGCTTCCCTGAAAGATAGCAGGAAAAGGGGTAGATCCCCTCCCTCTGCTGAGATTCCTCTTTCAGATGATTCTTCTGACAATGAGGAGAGATCCCTGTCTGGGGACAGGGATCTTGAGCAGTTGGAGGAATCAGAGGAAGAGGAGAGAGTCCCCTCCTCCCAGGCGCTCAAAAAGCAGGTACAGTATTATACTGAATTGGTGCGTACCACATTCAGAATGCCTGCTGCTGAAGTCACTACGTCCTCTGTTTCTTCCCTGGGAGTCAGGAAAATCCCACAGACTGCTTTTTTCTTTCTAATTCATCCCTTAATGGATAAATTGATGTATGAGAATTGGGGACATCCCGATAAACTGTTTGCTCCTCCTAAAAGGTTTTCTATGCATTATCCTCTGAAGGAAAGTTTCACCAAGAAATGGGGGGTCCCATCTGTCGATGCGGCTGTTTCTTGCGTGAATAAAAACCTGACCTGTCCATTGGATAATGCTCAGGTATTTAAAGATCCAACTGATAAGAGGTTGGAAACATTATTAAAAGCCTCCTTTTCCATGACTGGCGCTGTAGTGCAACCTACAGTCGCAGCCGTGGGGTTGTGTCAGTTCCTCAAGGGACATGTTAAAGAGGAAGTAAAACCTGATGAGTTTACTTCCTCTTTCATTCCCTGCAAAGGCAAAGCATAATGGACTACTATGCATCACATAGTAGTCCATTATGTGTCACTTACCTGAAACAGGAGCCAGCGAAGTCGCTGCTGTCCCCTGTAGTCCGCCGCATCCATCTTCTTGGTGGGGTCTCCCAGCTCCGCCGCTGTCATTTGGCGAAGCCGCGATGACGTCACTCCCGCGCATGCGCAGGGGAGCCGACACGCGCGGCAGCTCCGACATTGAGAATGCTGCGCTCAGTGTGCATGCGCGCCGCTGTCTACGACGCATGCGCCGTAGACAGCGGTGCCTGTTTTCGGGCAAATATCTCCTAAACCATATAGGTTTAGGAGATATTTCTTGGACCTACAGGTAAGCCTTAATCTAGGCTTACCTGTAGGTCAAAGTGGTTTGTAAGGGTTTACAACCACTTTAAGCAGATGCTTGGCCTCCTTCCCAATGAGGAAGTGGAGAATTATGCAGAAATACCTCAAATTCTGGGTTTCATGATTGATGCGATTTTGGATTCTGTCCAACAAGCATCTCGTTTGTCTCTCCTGTTGGTACACATGCGAAAGGCCCTATGGCTAAAGAATTGGGCAGCTGAGCTATCATGCAAGAAGCATTTGATTGGGTTCCTGTTTAAAGGGGAACATTTGTTTGGAGAAGAATTAGACAAATTCATCCAAAAAATTTCAGGGGGTAAATCTACTCTCCTTCCAGTCAAAAGGAACAAACGTCCATCTTTTAGGCGTTCTCTCTCTCCCGGAGCATCAAGCTCTAAGCAGTGGCGACGGCCTTCTCAACCCTCCTCTACAGGAAAGGTTCAGGGCCGAGTCCAGGGGCATAAAAAGACTTGGGGGCGAAAGCCTGCCAAGCAGAGCCCAAAAGCTTCCTTGTGAAGGGGCGCCCCTGCTCAGCCGAGTGGGGGGAAGGCTTCGGCAGTTTGCGGAAGCCTGGCGGGAAGAGATCACAAGTGGGTGATCTCTTCAGTATCTCTGGGCTACAAGCTAGAGTTTCAGGAGATTCCACCTTCTCGCTTTCCAAGGTCAAGGATCCCCAGGGACCCAGTAAAGCAAAGACCGCTATTTCTGGCCTTAGATCACTTACTATCCCAGGGGGTGATAGTAGAAGTGAACCCAAAAGAACAGGGTTCAGGGTTTTACTCAAATCTCTTCAACGTTCCAAAGCCAAATGGAAGTGTCAGACCTATCCTGGATCTGAAGGATCTGAACCGGTTTTTACGCATCCGGTCCTTCCGAATGCAGTCAATTCGCACTGTGGTCTCCTCCCTGCAAGGGGGAGAATTTATGGCATTAATAGACATCAAGGATGCATATCTCCATGTGCCAATTTCTCCCGCACACCAAAAGTATCTAAGGTTTGCGGTAGAGCGGCGCCATTTTCAATTTGTGGCCTTGCCGTTCGGGCTCGCTACGGCCCCTCGAGTCTTCACAAAGATTCTGGACCCTCTCTTGGCAAACCTAAGAGCTCAGGGTATAGCCGTCATGGCTTATCTAGACAACTTGCTTCTCATGGAGAAAACAGTAGCGTTCCTGAACCACAGTGTTTCCAGAACGCTAGAACACCTGCAGCGCCTAGGTTGGATTATAAACCTAGAAAAGTCGTCCCTACAGCCTGCTACCAGGTTGGAATACCTGGGTATGTTTATCGACACCGCTCAGGGCAAGGTGTTTCTTCCAAGGCCAAAAGCCTTGGCCATTGGGGATCTGGTGCGCCTAATTCTGGGCAGGAGATCTTCCCCCATTCACTTGTGCATGAGACTGTTGGGGAAAATGGTCGCCTCCTTCGAGGCCGTTCCATTTGCCCAGTTCCACTCAAGGCCTCTGCAAAGATGCATCCTTGCGACTTGGAACAGGAAGCCCCAATCCTTGGATCTTCCTATGCGTCTATCCCCAAGGACACGCAAGAGTCTCATCTGGTGGTTACAAACCGAGAATTTGCTGAAAGGCAAAACTTTTCTTCCTCTTCCATGGAAGGTTATTACGACAGATGCCAGCCTGACAGGCTGGGGAGCAGTGTTAGAGGAGACGTGCTCGCAGGGGAGATGGCCTGCGATCGAGAAGCTATTGCCCATAAATGTCTTGGAGATCCGGGCAGTTTACATGGCTCTCATAAAGTGGTCTTCCAGACTACGGGGTCTCCCTGTTCGGGTTTAGTCCGACAATGCCACAGCAGTGGCCTATATCAATCACCAAGGCGGTACCAGGAGTCTGGTTGCGCAAAAAGAGGTGAATCGTATACTTGTCTGGGCAGAAAAGCATGTTCCATGCCTTTCTGCAGTCTTCATTCCAGGAGTGGAAAATTGGCAGGCGGATTTTTTGAGCCGCCAGCAGTTGTGCCCAGGAGAATGGGCTCTGCACCCCGATGTGTTTTTGGACATATGTTGCAGGTGGGGTACTCTAGACGTGGATCTGTTTGCGTCCAGGTTCAACAGAAAACTGGACAAGTTTGTGTCAAGAACAAGAGATACACTTGCTCAGGGGTCAGATGCTCTGACAGTTCCCTGGGATCAGTACAATCTGATTTATGCCTTCCCCCGTGCCCGCTTCTGTCGCGGTTCCTGGGAAGAGTCAAGAGGGAGACAAAATCGGTTCTTTTGGTAGCCCCGGCTTGGCCCAGGCGACCGTGGTATGCAGAGATCATGAAGTTGGCAGTAGGCAGGCCATGGATCCTCCCTCTCCGGCCAGATCTGCTCTCACAGGGTCCGATTTACCATCCTGCTTTACACAGTCTGAATTTGACGGTTTGGCTGCTGAGACCCACATTCTGAGAGACCGTGGGCTTTCGGGGCCAGTCCTTTCTACTCTGGTTAATGCCAGAAAGCCGGCCTCCAGGCTTATTTACTACAAAATCTGGAGGGCATATGTTTCCTGGTGTGAACTCAGGAAATGGCATCCTAGAAAGTATGTCATTAGCAGGATCTTGGCCTTCCTCCAGTCAGGCCTAGAAATGAATTTGGCCGTAAGCACTATCAAGGTGCAGATTTCGGCCTTGTCAGTGTTTTTTCAGAAGCCACTTGCATCGCATTCCCTGGTGCGGGCTTTCATCCAGGGGGCTATGCGGATAAGGCCGCCAGTCAAACCTCCGGTATGCCCATGGAATCTAAATTTGGTTCTCTCGGCTTTGCAGGGGCAACCTTTTGAACCTTTGCATCTGGCTTCATTGGTTCTTTTGACCAAAAAATTGGTTTTCTTGGTAGCCATATCCACGGCTAGAAGAGTGTCAGAACTAGCAGCTCTCTCCAGCAAAGAGCCGTATCTAATTGTTCATAAGGCCCGGGTAGTCATGCGCCCCAACAGGTCCTTTCTACCTAAGGTGGTTTTGGGATTCCATTTGAATCAAGTTGTAATCCTACGATCCTTTTTTCCGGACCCACAGTCCACAGAAGAAGAATCTTTGCACACTTTGGATGTGGTTAGGGCAATCAGTATCTATCTTCAAGCAACAGCTCAGATAAGGAAAACTGATTGCTTATTTACCGTATTTATCGGCGTATAACACTTTTTCCCCCTTAAAGTCGGGGGAAAGTCGTGGGTGCGTGTTATACGCCGATCCCCACTGTCTGGGAGCCTAAAAGACCGAGCGCCGCCGAAAAAGACCGAGCGCCGCCGAAAAAGACAGATCGCCGCTGAAAAAGACCGAGCCGTGTGCTCGGCTCCGCTCGTAGTCCCGCCTCCCTGCTGTTTCTGGAGCGAGCGCTGCCGAAAAAGACCGAGACGACTGTACTGTGTACTCGGCTTGGCTCGGCTTGCAGTCCCGCCCATACTGGATGGCGGCGGCATCTGTGTACTCGGCTCCGCTCTCAGTCACGCCCAGTCCCTCCTCCTAGCCTTTACGTCCCACCATTGGCCCGGTGTTGTGTCCATCACAGGAGCCAGGACAAGGGGCGGGACGGGGGCGTTACTGCGAACAGAGCCGAGTAGCCGAGTACCCTCGGCTCGGTCTATGTCGGCGGCGGGAGGAGCCGAAGATCTCGACGGCGGCAGCGGGAGGAGCCAAAGATCTCGGTGGTGGCGGCAGGAGGAGCCGAAGATCTCAACGGCGGCGGTTGGAGGAGCCGAAGATCGCGGCGGGAGGAGCCAAAGATCGCGGCGGCGGCGGTAAATTTAAAACTAACCATACTGCAATTTTGTAGAAGGCTGCAGGGGGACAGTGTAGGGCTGCAGGGGGACAGTGTAGGGCTGCAGGAGAACAGTGTAGGGCTGAGGGGGACAGTGGAAGGCTGCAGGGGGACAGTGTAGGGCCGCAGGGGGACAGTGGAAGGCTGCAGGAGAACAGTGTAGGGCTGCAGGGGGACAGTGGAAGGCTGCAGGAGAACAGTGTAGGGCTGCAGGGGGACAGTGGAAGGCTACATTGATGGGCATTTAAAATGTAAGGTTTTTTCCTTAAACTTGCCTCCTAAAAGTTTTTTCCCTTAAACTTCCCTCCTAAACTTGGGGTGCGTGTTATACGCCGGCGCGTGTTATACGCCGATAAATACGGTAACTCAACACACAGCCATTAATGTCTAAACCGCTGGTAAAAAAAAATGGCTGTTCAGGGGTGCACTGCATATAGAGTGCCGAGCTCAGGGGTGCACTGCATATGGAATGCCCAGTTCAGGGGTGCGCTACACATAGAGTGCAAAGTTCAGCCTTCCTTCCTTTTAAAAGCTCCATCATCTTCCACATGTCTTATTTTTGTTGGTGTATTAAACTGAAGCACCCAGATGGCTCTAGTACCTCCCCGCACACTGTAGGTGGCATCTCCTCCCTCGTTTGCAGATCATCTAGTGGGGGTGTCAGCATCCACAATGAACCCTGGGTACTTGCATCTCCCTTGATCTCATCCTACACTCTGCAGACCTGTTGGAGACAAGCTATCACTGGTAAACACAGAAGCCGGACTTTTGGGTTTACAAATGATAGTGGTGAGCCGGGAGCAGAGGGCCTGAGTCAGAGGGAGTGGAACTGAGTTCCACCAAGTTCCAGCTGAAAAAAAGCCCTGCTGACACATGTATTTCCATGGGACAACAACCTCAGGTTGCGCCTCTGCAGATGTACCCCAATACAGGATCTGCAGAGGAAAAAGTCACACACGACTCAGGCCCCGCAGGAATCAGCCACAATATTAAAGTGTTATTACACTACAATTACCATAACATTGGCATATTAATAATACTAATAATAAGCAATAACAGTAAACAATAGGCACCTGCCTACAGGTGCCCTGGATGGGGGTGCCTAAATAGTGTAACAAGAATGTCTGAATAGATTTACAAATCCTTTGCCAGAGTGTGAGTGTGTGTATGTATGGATAGATAGATAGATAGATAGATAGATAGATAGATAGATAGATAGATAGATAGATAGATAGATAGATAGATAGATAGAGATATATATACAGGGCATTTTTTCAGCGGGAATGTGGAGGAACGCAGTTCCGGCACCTCCAGAATTGACTGTATATAATGGCAAGGGGTGCCCGGGGCTGGGCTGGAGGGTCTATTGTTGCTGGAGCGGATCTGTTTTTGAGTGGCTGTCTGTTGTTGCTGGTGGGTCAATTATTGCTGGAAAAGATCTACTATTGATAGAGGGGGATCTATTGTTTCTGGCTGCTGGATAGTCTATTGATGCTGGCTGCTGGGAGAACTGTTGTTGCTGCTGGGTGGTATTTTGTTGTGGGGGTCCATTGTAGCTAGGGGGGGTCTATTGTTTCTGAGTGAATCTATTGTTGCTGGGGGGGGGTCTATTGCTGCTGGCTGTGGGGAATCTATTTTACTACTTTTCTTGCTATCATTAACAAATTTCATACAAATTACTTAGCACCACACAATTATACTTGGCTCTGTATACTCTAGAAGGGGCAGTACTGAGGGGTGGGTAGGGGATGAAACCAAGAAACGGTGCTCAGAGGTGGGTAGGGGCGGAGATAAGAATTGACTCAGGTCAGGAGGGGGCAGTTCTTGCACCTATTCTCTGAAAAAAAAGCCCTGTACATATATATATATATGTATATATATATATATATATATATATGTATATATATATATATATATATATATATGTATATATATATATATATATATATATATATATATATATATATATATATATATATATATATATAGCAAATCTACCTAAATGTCCAAGAAAATGTTTGCACCGGGTCCAATCAACAGTAGAGAAGGCCCTGATCACATTCCCTTTTTTACTGTCAATGTAGACTGCTTGCTATGATCAGCTCCCACTTTTTATGATAAATAATAAATCTATAACAGTTTTCTTCAGTTCTGGCCTCTTACTTTGAGTTTGGATTACATGATTGTTTGCTCTAAATCTACGCCTCAAAAAAAAAAAAAAGTTACTTTTTTAATCGTCAGCCTTCCTACCCAGTTCAATATGCTGATGATCCTCAGTGCTTATCATGAAAATTAGATTGAAGGTTAATGATGATTTGCTGCTGCCTCTCTCAAAAAAATCCTTACCTGGTACAGAAAGAGCTCACTGCCTATCAGGATGCCCTTAATTTTCCACTTTTTACAAACATTGCTGTAATGTATCCAGTGTCCTTTATTGAAAGACAGCACAGGCCTCGAGTACACTCTCAGTGCCAGAATGTGAGATACTCTCTGGATTCTGGCTATGCAGGATTTACAGATTAGGGATGAGCCGAACACCCCCTGGTTCGGTTCGCACCAGAACCCCATTGAAGTCTATGGGACTCGAACGTTCGAAATTAAAAGTGCTAATTTTAACGGCTAATATGCAAGATACTGTCCTAAAAAGGGTTTGGGGACCTGGCTCCTGCCCCAGGGGACATGGGTCAATGCCTAAAATGTTTTTAAAAATTGCCATTTTGGCGGGAGCACTGATTTTAATGACGATTAAAGTGAAAAAAAAAAAGTGAAATATTCCTTTAAATATCGTGCCTGGGGGGTGTCTGTAGTATGCCTGTGAAGTGCCACGTGTTTCCCGTGTTTAGAACAGTCCCTGCACAAAATGACATTAAACGGAAATAACACCATTTAAAACTGCTTGCGGTTTTAATGTTATATCTGGTTCCTGCAATATGGTTGAAAATCATTGAGAAAAATGGCATGGGTAGCCCTCCCTGCCCATTACCAGCCCCTTTGGGTCTTGTACGCATATTAAGGGGAACCCCGTACCCATATTAAAAAAAGGAAATGCGTGTGGCCCCCAGGCCCTATATACTCAGAACAGCAGTATACAGGCGGTGCAAACAAGACAGGGACTGTGAAGGTTTGTTGTGTTAAGTTGAATCTGTTTGTAATTTTCAACTGGTACGTTTTTAAAGTGTAGCTCCAGTCAAAAAAAATATTTTTAAGCTTTTTGGAAAACATAGGGAAGGGTTATCACCCCTGTATAATTTGTTTTGTCGTACATCTTTTTTCATCTCACTTGCTGTTGTCTCCTTCCGTTTGCAAGTAGGAGATGTTTGTAAGTTGGATGTTTGAAAGTAGGGGCCTGCCCTATATGCTCTGCAGAAATGGCAGAACAAGGTGTTGGTTTTGCCACAACATTGTAAGCCCTCAAAGTGACTCTTGGTGGGTGCTGGAGCACCCTGCTGTGAACGATTATATCAAGAATCGTAATTACATGCCATTGTTGAACAGTGGTAGAAAAATTGACCTTTGGTGGTTGTGGTGCTGGTGCCACAACACTATAAGTCCTCACAGTTACTCTGGGTGGGCACAGGAACGGTCCCTCCTGTGAAATATTATATCAAGAATTGTAATTACATGTCCCTGTTAAACAGGAGCAGAAAAATTGGGCCTTAGGCACTGGTGCTGGTGCTACGACACTGCAACCTCTCCCATATACTCTAGTTTTATTGCAGGAATTAGCCCTGCTGCAAAGCATTGCATCAAAAATTGTAATTAAACGCCCCTGTTAAACAGGGGCAGAAAAATTGGGCTGATGGCATCACCCAGAATCAGAAATGTTCTTCCAACATATCAGTGGAGGAGGAAGAGGATAGACAATCAACATAACAGGACAGTCACTCAGCATCAGCATAGGCAGTCTTGAAGGGATGTGATATTTCAAAAACAATTATTCGGTTACATCAGCTTCAGGTGCTTGGTAGCTGTGGGTGATCCAAGACTGATTCATCTTGATGAAGGTCAGTCGATCAACTGATTCGGTGGACAGGCGCACCCTGTGATCGGTAACAAAGCCACCAGCAGCACTGAAGGTGCATTCAGAAAGAACGCTGGATGCAGGACAGGCCAGTAGCTCAATTGCATACTGTGCAAGCTCTGGCCAGTGATCCATCCTCAAGACCCAGTAAGCCAGAGGATTTTCGGTGGGAAAGGTGTCCAAGTCTGACCTTGCCCCTAGGTATTCCTGCACCATGTAAATCAGACGCTGGCGATGGTTGCTGGAACCGATCATACCTTGGGGCTGCGGACTAAAAAATTGTCTGAAAGCATTAGTCAGATGGCTACCTTCTCCACTGCTCCTTCTGACCGATGCCTCAGCAACATGTTGTCCAGGACCAGGAGTTTGTAACCTCCCAGTTTCTGGGAACGCATTGCACAGACCTTTCTGCAAGGCCTCCCAGAGATGTCTCATCCTCTGCTCCCTCTGCGATGGCAAGATAAGGTTGGCAACCTTACCCTTGTACCGTGGATCAAGGAGAGTGGCCAGCCAGTAATGGTCCCTCTCCTTGATCCGAAAAATACGAGGATCCTTCCGCAGGCTTTGCAGGACCAGGGAGGTCATGCAGCGTAGGTTAGCTGAGGCATTCGGTCCGGAGTCCTCTGGGTCACTAAGGGCAACATGATCCGCAGCTACCTCCTCCCAGCCACGTACAAGTCCACGGGTTTCTTGGGACTGTAAATCATCCCTACAAGACTGCTGCTGCTGCTGAGTGCCAGCCTCCACCTCCATGCTGACACAATCATCCTCCTCCTCCTCTTCCTCCTCCTCATCCTCTTCCTGTGTGATGGGTGGCACAGCAGGAACACTGTCTGGATAAAGGGGGCCTTGAGAGGCAAGGAAGTCCTCCTCTTCCTGCCCCTGTTCTGCCTCAAGTGCCCTGTCCATTATTCCACGCAGCGTATGCTCCAAGAGGTGGACAAGAGGTACAGTGTCACTAATGCATGCACTGTCACTGCTCACCATCCTTGTGGCCTCCTCAAATGGTGACAGCACAGTGCATGCATCCCTGATCATGCCCCACTGGCGTGGTGAGAAAAAGCCAAGCTCCCCTGACCATGTCCTGGTGCCGTAGTCGCACAGGTACTCATTGATGGCCCTCTGCTGTGTGTGCAGCCGCTGCAGCATGGCCAACGTTGAGTTCCACCTGGTGGGCATGTCACATATAAGGCGGTTCTTGGGCAGGTTCAACTCCTTTTGGAGCTCAGCCAGCCGAGCACAGGAATTAAATGATCGGCGGAAATGCACACAGACTTTCCTGGCCTGCTTCAGGACATCCTGTAAGCCCGGGTACCTGCCCAAGAACCGCTGCACCACCAGGTTAAGGACGTGAGCTACACAGGGCACATGGGTCAGTTGTCCCTGTCGGAGGGCGGAGAGGAGGTTGGTGCCATTGTCGCAAACCACCATTCCTGGCTTAAGCTGGCGTGGCGTCAACCACCTCTCGGCCTGCCCCTGCAGAGCTGACAAAACATCCGCCCCAGTGTGGCTCCTGTCCCCCAAACAAACCAGCACAAGCACGGCATGGCATTGTTTTGCCTGCGTACTTGCGTAGCCCCTGGAACGCCTACGGAGCACCGCTGGTTCTGAGGACAGAGCACTGGAAGAGGCCATGGAGGAAGAAGAAGAGGAGGGGGTGGAGGAGAGAGGTGTGTCACAACCAATAGTAGCATTTTGGAGGCGTGGTGGCGGAACAACCTCCAACACTACTGCACCTTGTCCTGCATCCTTCCCAGCTGCCAGAAGAGTGACCCAATGGGCCGTGAAAGACAGGTAACGTCCCTATCCATGCCTGCTGGACCATGAGTCAGCAGTAATATGTACCTTACCGCTGACTGCCCTGTCCAGTGAGGCAAGGACATTACCTTCCACATGCCGGTAGAGAGCCGGAATCGCCTTCCGTGAGAAAAAGTGGAGTTTGGGGACCTGCCACTGAGGAACCGCACATTGTACAAACTCACGGAAGGGGGCCGAGTCTACCAACTGAAAAGGCAGCAGTTGAAGTGCTAGCAATTTAGCCAAGCTAGCATTTAACCGCTAGGCATGTGGATGGCTGGGAGTGAACTTCTTTCGCCAGTCCAGCAGCTGGCGCAGGGACATTTGCCTGCTATAATCGGACGTGGGTGTATTGCTAGCAGAGTGCCAGGAAGCACTTGGCTGTGACACACCTAATTCTACACCTTCATTCCTCTCAGAGCAGGTTTCAGAGAGGACTGAAGGTCTAGTGGGGTTGGAGATGCCAGCTGTTGAGGAGCAAGGAGAGGTCCGCTTTGTTCTTTGGTGTGGGTCTTTGAGGTACGCTTGCCAACGAGCTGCATGGCAGGTCAACATATGTCTGGTCAAGCATGTGGTGCCCAAGCGGCTGATGTTTTGGCCACGCGAGATACGCTTGAGACATATGTTGCAAATAGCAGCGGTGCGATCTGATGTACTCGTCTCAAAAAAGGCCCACACCAAAGAACTTTTAGAATAACGCGCAGAGGCAGCGCCCTGCACAGGCGGAGCTCTGCGGTGTGATTCAGTCGGTGTGCTGCCCCTAAGCTGGCCCCCGGAGGGCATCCTGCCTCGTTGGACATGTGCCTCCTCCTCCTCCTCTCTCCTACCAGGCACCCACGTGGAGTCAGTGCCCTCATTATCCCCTCCCTCTTCATCGCTGTAGCAAACCTGGCAGTATGCTGCAGCTTGTGGAACATGACTGCCAGATTGCTGTCCTTCTTGACCATCCCCTCTCTCTGCATTCACGCTACTGCCTTCCTCTAGCTGAGTGTCATCATCAGAGCCTACAAAACACTGGGCATCCTCCTGGAGCATGTACCCAACACTGTGCTCAAAGAGTTCAGGAGACTCCTCAGGAGGACGTGGTGGGTCTAGGGAAGGAGTCACTGATGATGACATTGAGAGGAGGGAAGACGATGTGTTGGCAGCTGCTTTGCTAGTACCCTGAGACTGGGTGAGAGAGGATGAGGAGGATGAAGAGGGCTTGGTCATCCACTCTACCAAGTCGTTGGTATGTTGCGGCTCAACATGTCAAGCTGCCGAAAAGAAGGACAAGCGTGTCCCATGGCCACGTGCTGATGACAATGCACCGCTTCCATGACCGGCACTGTTGTCTCTAGACACAGAGCCTGCTTGCCCTCTTTTTTCGGCTCGCGCCTGTCTGCCTCTCCTTGCTGGCCTTCCAGACATGGTAATGGCCTGAAGGGAGTTGAGTAAAACAGCAGTTGGGTAGTGTATATTGTGCTGGAGGCACACAACACCCACTAACTCCTGCAGATGCCTTTATTTTAGAACACCAGCAATAAAGGGTAGATAAAGGGGTATACTGTACTGGAGGCACACAACACCCACTAAGCCCTGCAGATGGCTCTATTAGAGAACAGCAATAAAGGGTAGATACAGGTGTATATTGTGCTGGAGGCACACAACACCCACTAACTCCTGCAGATGCCTTTATTATAGAACACCAGAGATAAAGGGGTATACTGTACTGGAGGCACACAACACCCACTAAGCCCTGCAGATGGCTCTATTAGAGAACAGCAATAAAGGGTAGATGCAGGTGTATATTGTGCTGGAGGCACACAACACCCACTAACTCCTGCAGATGCCTTTATTATAGAACACCAGAGATAAAGGGGTATACTGTACTGGAGGCACACAACACCCACTAAGCCCTGCAGATGGCTCTATTAGAGAACAGCAATAAAGGGTAGATACAGGTGTATATTGTGCTGGAGGCACACAACACCCACTAACTCCTGCAGATGCCTTTATTATAGAACACCAGAGATAAAGGGGTATACTGTACTGGAGGCACACAACACCCACTAAGCCCTGCAGATGGCTCTATTAGAGAACAGCAATAAAGGGTAGATACAGGTGTATATTGTGCTGGAGGCACACAACACCCACTAACTCCTGCAGTTGCCTTTATTATAGAACACCAGCAATAAAGGGTAAATACAGATGTATACTGTGCTGTGCTGGAGGCACACACAACTTCCAATAACTCCTGCAGATGGCAGATGGCTCAAATAGAGAAGAGCTATGTAGGTGGATATAGCGGTGTGTACTGGGTACAGAGCACGCAGACAGCACGCACAAGCTCCTAACACTGACTGCAAGCTCTATTATAAAAGATAGATATATCGCTAACTATATAGGTGAGGTGAATATAGCGGTGTATACTGCGGTCAGAGCACGCAGACAACAACCACTACAGAAAAGCAAGATCGAAAAATCGGCCGATAACGATCGGTGTATACTGTGTTGAAGGTACACAGAACACCGACTAACTGCTTCAGACGCCAACACACTACACAAGGCCACCGCCATCGCAGTGCATTGTGGGTCGTGAGCGCCACATGAATTTGGCGCGAACGGCCCATAACGTTCGGAATTCGCCGAACGGGCGAACAGCCGATGTTCGAGTCGAACGTATGTTGGACTCGAACACGAAGCTCATCCCTATTACAGATATTCCCTTGTTTCTTCCTAAACAAGCTTAAAGTACACTCTGTAACCCATCTTCTGGATTTTTCAGATATCAGGTTAGGTTAAACCAGATGGATATGTTTGCATACTTGCATTATTTACTCAAAAGCATTAGTAGCTCAATGATTGGTTTCACTTGCCGCCTGAAATTGCTCTTTTTACCCCTATAAAGTCTTCAATGTGAATATTTGCAACATGTGGCATATATTTATACCATGTAAAAGACCAACTTCTTTTATTCAAACCAGCATTCAAGAAGTGTTTCAGGTTTCTTAAAGAGGAGGGCCGGTTAAAATAAAAAAAAAAAAAAAAAGTCAGCAGCTGCAAACACTGCAGTTGCTGACTTAATAAACACACTCACCTGTCCAGGGCGCCTGCGATGTCGGCCGCCCGAGGCCGACCCGTCCCTCGGCTCTCGGGTCCCGGCGCCGCCATTCCCTGTAAGGGAAACAGGCAGTGGAGCCTTATGGCTTTACTGCCCGTTTCCTACTGCGCATGCGCGAGTCCCGCAGCTACTGCGCATGCGCGAGTCCCGCAGCGCTTTCCGAATGGGACGCGCTGTGTTCTGGAACACACAGTTCCCAGAACACAGCGCGACTCATTACCCAGAAGACGCCGCGACGAAGACAGAAGACAGAAGATCTCCGCGGAGGAGGAAGAGGAAGATTAGGATAAAGTGCCTAGCAACAGGCATTTCTGGTAAGTAAAATAAATAAAAAAATGTTCATTTTTTTTTTTTAGATTTTTCTAATTTTTAAAATGTTTTTGTTTTTCAGGGTGGCCCTCCACTTTAAAGTGGAACTGTAGTAAAAAAATGAAGTCCTGCTACATACCTTCCGGCTGGCTCCTTTGCAGGTAAATCTATGTAAAACATTAAAAATAAGAGTCTATATTGCTTAAAACCCAATAATACACTGTTTCATCATGCTCTGGATATGCTCAGTTGCTCTCTATTTTTAGGCACTGTGTGCTGAATTAGTAGAGGCTGCTGAAGATTTACTGCTGTTCAGGGGCTCTGTGCTTCAGCAAAATGGAACAGGAACAATGCTGGAGGCCATTTATAGTTATACACACTAATTTTGGCAACATAATTATTAATTTGGGATATATGTTCCTTGCTACAGAACATTCTTTTTTGAGGATACGGGTAAAGTTCTATTTTAAAAGAGTGGTTAATTTAGTAAGACTGGAGAGTGTAAATCTGGTGCAGCTCTGCATAGAAACAAATCAGCTTCTAGCTTTTTTTTTGTTGGTTTTTTGTCAAAGCTTAATTGAACAGGCATGCGAGTTAGAAGCTGATTGGTTACCATGCACAGCTGCACCAGATTTTGCACTCTCAGTTATGATTAGTTATGAATAATGCCGTGTAGCCTGAAACACGTCATCCCACTGTATCTGTGATCTGTAAACTGTGGTTTCTAGAATAAAACAAGATTTTTAGAGCAGCAACGGTTGTGCCTATCATTTCTATGGAAGATTTTGCACTCTCCAGTTTTAGTAAATCAACCCCATAGTACAGGGATATGCAATTAGCGGACCTCCAACTGTTTCAGAACTACAATTCCCATGAGGCATAGCAAGACTTTGACAGCCACAAGCAAGACACCCAGAGGCAGAGGCATGATGGGACTTGTAGTTTTGCAACAGCTGGAGGTCCGCTAATTGCATATCCCTGCCATAGTATTTTATTTCTTTAGAATATGTACCCCACTTTTAAGTACACAATGGGGTTTATTTGCTAAAGCTGGAAAGTGCAAAATCAGGCTCACTTCTGCATAGAAACCAATGAGCTTCCAGGTTTTATTACCAAAGCTTAATTGAACAAGCTGGGGTTAGAAGCTCATTGGTTTCTATGCAGAAGTGAGCCTGATTTTGCACTTTCCAGCTTTATTAAATAAACCCCATTGTGTACTTAAAAGTGGGGTATGCCTGTATTGTATGTTACTTAATAATTATGAAGCTTTATTTGGTATTTGTGTTTATAATAACTTAACAACTTTTTAAGTACACTACTGTGCAAAAGTTTTAGGCAGGTGTGAAAAATGCTAGAAATTAACCACTACAATACAGGGCACTTTCGCCCCCTTCCTTCCCAGCCCAATTTTCAGCTTTCAGCGCTCTCGCACTTTCAATGACAATTACGCGGTCATGCTACACTGTACCCAAATGAAATTTTTATCATTTTGTTCGCACAAATAGAGCTTTATTTTGGTGGTATTTATTCACGAGTCAGTTTTTTATTTTTTGCGATATAAGTGCAAAAAAAGCGGAAATTTGGAAAAAAAACAATATTTTCTTTTTTCTATTTTGAAAGAAATCCAATAAAATCAAATTTTGTCATAAATTTAAGCCAAAATGTATTCTGCTACATGTTTTTGATAAAAAAAATTCCGTTAAGTGTATAATAATTGGTTTGTGTGATCACGGACATATGTATGCAAATGATCATGTACATATGTGTGCAGGTGATCACGTACATATGTGTGCAGATAATCATTGGAACATGTGATTTTAGTGGGACATATGTGAGGGACATGTGTTTTTTTTATTTGGGGACATGTCTTTTTATTATTTGGGAACATGTGTGTTGACATGTGTATTGTGGTGGCATGTGTGTTTACACTGTGTGGTGATGTGTGTTTACACAAGACTGGTGATCAGTTAGTAAAAAGCTGTAAAAACAGCTCATACTCACTGATCATCAGCCGGCTGCAGCGATCTGCTCTCCTCTCCTCAGCGATGACTTCTGTGTGAGGAGAGGAGGAGCCGATTGCCTAGCAACCGGCTGTTTGTTTACATCACATGATGGCCGTGATTAGACACGGCCGTCATGTGATCAGAAGGGCCAATCACAGAGCCCTCCTGCCGATGCGCCGTGTCCGGGTGACACAAGCACATCAGGATCGCGCCGATGCGCGGCCACGCGCGCGCGATCCCCCTCCTTCTGAAGGACGTTCCTGAACGTCCTATCGGAAGTAGAGAGCTCCCACCCGGCCGTATATGTACATTGGCCGGGTGGGAAGTGGTTAAGAAGCTTTCAGAAATAGAAGTGTTAATGGTTTATTTTTTTTTATCCATTAACAAAATTGAAAGTAAATGAACAAAACAGAACTCCAAATCAAATCAATATTTGGTGTGATCACGTTTTGGCTTTAAAACACCATCAATTCTTATAGGTACACTTGCACGCAGTTTTTTAAGGAACTTAAAGCGGAGGTCCAGCTGAAAATTTTTTTTTTTTTTAAAAGTCAGCAGCTACAAACACTGTAGCTGCTGACTTTTAATAAACACACCTGTCCAGGGTGCCCGCGATGTCGGCCGCCCAAGGCCAATCCGTCCATCGGATCGGGACCCGGCGCCGCCATTCAAACTAAGCTTGCGGCTTCACTGCCTGTTTCCTACTGCGCATGTGCGAGCCGCGCAACGCTTCGTGAATGAAGATCACCGTGGAGTAGGAAGTGGCAGATTAGGATGATCTGCCTAGCAACAGCCATTACTGGTAAGTAAAAAATATATTTTTTTTTCAGATTTTTAGGAGCATTTTTACGTCGTTTTTTTTTTTTGTTTAGCGTGGACCTCTGCTTTAACAGGTAAGTTGTTGCAAACTTCCGTAAGACAATAGAAAAAGAAGGGCACACCAACCTAGCGCATTACCAATATAAAATGTATTCCAAATAAAAACAACAATGATTGTACTCACATACAAATGTAGTATAAAGGCATAACACAAGCTGATGCAAGCAGTCACTCTCAGGTCAGGTGAGAAGAACGGATATTGCTGGAAGACCAGGTGGTTTTAGTACTGGCTAACGTGTTTCAAGGGAGAACCCTCTTCTTCAGAGACAAAGTGATCAGGTATACTTGAAGTGGGGTCTATGGATGTGAGCATTTTTAGAACCACTGTTTTCAAACTTTATTTTGTACTTGTGACCAGGAGCAGATACTTTATGCTGTTTCCCTTTTCCCTATTTCCTGACCAAATCATGTGGTGAGTATTCTAAACCTGTTTCTATTTTCCCTCTCCCTTTTACCCTAAAACCCCAATAAATCATATATGAATGTCATACAACATATAAATGCAGATCTTACTGATAAATAAATAGACTACCAACAAAGAACAGCAATATCCTTACGATCAGCTATCTGCAAGATTGAATCAGAGGATGTCTAAGCCCTTGTATACACGGTTGGACATTCCAACAACCAAATCCATCGGATTTTGTCCGACGGATTTTGTCCAAAACTGTTGCATACACAAGGTCGGACAAAGTTGTCGGAATGTCCGATCGTTCAGAACGTGGTGACGTTATTTAGTTACGATGGGATTACGTTCAGGCTAGTAGCCATTAGCTTTGGTGTAGGAATTTGATCTGAGCATGCGTGGCACTTTGTCCAATCAGAATTCTCTACACATGATCGGACAAGGTCTGATCGGATCATGTTGTTGGAAAATTTTATAGCCCAGCTGGAAAACTTGGTCCGTCGGATATTCCGATGGAAACAGTCCGATGGAGCCCACACACGGTCGGATTATCCGACAACACGGTCCGATCGGACACTTTCCGTAAGAATGTCCGACCGTGTGTACAAGGGCTAATGCCGCATACACATGACCGGACTTTCCGGCCGACTAGGTCCGATGGTTTTTCAGACAGACTTTGGGCCGACTTCCGACAGACTTTCCGAACGAACGGACTTGGACACACACAATCGCACCGATGGGATCGGACGTGATGACGTATTTACCCCACTTCATGACCAGGCCATTTTTTGTTATACGGCACTGCATTATTTTAACTGACAATTGCATGGTCATGCAACGCTGTGCTCAAATAAAATTGATATCATTTTTTTCCCACATATAGAGATTTCTTTTGGTGGTATTTGATCACCACTGCATTTTTTTGCTCTATAAACAAAAAAAACACTGACAACTTTGAAGAAAAATCAATATTTTTTACTTTCTGCTATAAAACATAGCCAATAAAAAAATTTTAAAAAACTAATTTTGTTATACATTTAGGTCAATATGTATTCTGCTACATATTTTTGGTTCACAAAAATCCCAATAAGTGTATATTGATTGGTTGCGCAAAACATATAGCTTCTACAAACTATGGTATATATACTGGAATTATTTAATTTTTTATTTTTTTGTTATACTAGTAATTGCGATGATCAGCCACTTATGGCAGGACTGCAATATTGCAGTGGACAATCAGACACTATGTAACACTTTTGACACTTTGCAGGAACCTAATATAGTGATAACAATATACGCTGTCACTGTACTAATGACACTGGCAGGGAAGATGTTAAAGTGGTTGTAAACCCTTACAAACCACTTTTACCTACAGGTAAGCCTAGATTAAGGCTTACCTGTAGGTCCAAGAAATATCTCCTAAACCTATATGGTTTAGGAGATATTAGCCCGAAAACAGGCACTGCTGTCTACAACGCATGTGCCGTAGACAGCGGCTGCGCAGGCGCACTGAGCACGGCATTCTCAACGACAGAGCTGCCGCTCGTGTCAGCTCCCGTGCGCATGCGCGGGAGTGACGTCATCGCGGCTTCGCCGAATGACAGCGGCGGAGCTGCGAGACCCCACCAAGAAGATGGATGCGGCGGACTACAGGGGACAGCGGCGACTTCGCTGGCTCCTGTGTCAGGTAAGTGACACATAATGGACTACTATGCGATGCATAGTAGCCCATTATGCTTTGCCTTTGCAGGGAATGAAAGAGGAAGTAAACTCATCAGGGTTTACTTCCTCTTTAAACATCTAGGGCAATCAAAGGGCTAACTGTGTGCCTAGCCAGTGTTTTTGTGTCATGTGTTTGCTGCTTTTACTCAGGGAAGTGATGGATTTTATTCCCTGCTTTGCAAGGACACAGAATCCATCCTTTCCCCCTGTCAGAACAGAGCTCTGCCTTGTTTCTAACCACATGCCAAACAGCGCACGACAATGCACGTTGCCACAATGACACGGCTGGGCAAATGGGCGTACAGGTACATCCCCTTAAATCACGGCAATGGAGGAGAGGAAAGGTCAGGGACCAGGGTAGGCAAAGAAGAGGGTGCAGGATATGATCACCAGCAGCGTGACATACAGCAATGACACCTGCACCGTGATAGAGTGATCTGACAACAGCACCGTGATAGAGAGCACTGACAGCAGCGTGACATAAAGCACTCACACCAGCACCGTGATATACAGCACTGAAAGCAGCACCGTGATAGAGAGCACTGACATCAGCAGCGTGACATAAAGCACTCACACCAGCACCGTGATATACAGCACTGACAGCAGCACCGTGATAGAGAGCACTGACATCAGCAGCGTGACATAAAGCACTCACACCAGCACCGTGATATACAGCACTGACAGCAGCACCATGATAGAGAGCACTGACATCAGCAGCGTGACATAAAGCACCCACACCAGCACCGTGATATACAGCACTGACAGCAGCACCGTGACAGAGAGCACTGACATCAGCACCCTGATATACAGCACTGACACCTGCACCGTAAGCAGCCCCAGGAGGAAGTCAGCATAAAACATCATTTTTTTACGCTCGAACATTAGGCCCACGGAAGCCTGCCTTTTTGCAGAAAAACGTGAGCTTGGTGTGATGGAAGGTGGAGTGGAGGACAATTGTGAGGAGAGAGGAGAAGGAGAAGTAGAAGACGAGGCTGGATGGTGAGAGCCTGCAGTGTGGCTTTGTGTGTTCCTTTGCTCCAACTCGGTGATGGCTGCTCATGTGCCTTCTTAAGGCGGTCGTCCCTAGGTGAGTGTTGGGCTTACCGCGACTAATGCGTTGACTGCAAAGATTGCAGATGGCAACGCTATTGTCAGCAGCGGACACTTTAAAAAAAGCCCACACTGCGGAGCCATGTGCCGGTGTCCTGGGAGCGCCAGATGTGACCGTACATGGTCGATGACTCGCTCCTGATACATTTGCAGTCTGCTTTGTCCCTCCTGTGCAATGTAAGTTATTCCTGCTTCTCCTCCCTATCTGCTGTTCCATATCTCCCTCTGAACTCCCCTCCTCTTCCTCTCTTGTGGGCACCCACGTGACATCACTAGACACGTCATCATCAACGTCACCTTCCCCACCGCTATAAGTAGAGATCTCGGAGTAGGCAGTAACACCGGGGACCAACCTCCTCCTTGGGCTGATCTGGGTACTGTCGTCAGACTGCTGAGTAGCGGTTGTTGCTGCCTCCTCTTCCTGATCCAATACAAAGAGTGGCTGCGCATCAGAATTGTCTTGATATGGATCGGAAAATAATTCCTGTGACTCAAGCGGAAGGTATGTGGTGGTGGTGGTGGTGATGGTGGTGTTGTTGGTGGTAGTGTCTTTGGGGGTGCACATAGAGAGTGAAGAAGAGGGTGCAGATCGAGAGGATGAGGAGGGTGCAGAAGAGTAAGGCTGAGCGAGCCACTCAACCAAGTCTGGTGCGTCCTTTAAAGTAATTGAACGCACCTTCTGCAACTTCACACTTTGGCTCCTGCCCTACCCCTACCACCCCTGCGGAAGGGCCTGCCTCTTCCTCTGCCTGTCATTTTTTAAATGACCCTGTGACAAAACTCTCAGTCCCTATACCGATGAAGGACTGCTACAGTATAGGGCAGCGGTCAGCAGTAGTGCACCTCAACCCTATGTATTGTGGACCGATACCAGTCTTTATAGAATGGCAGACTGTACCTCACTCAACCCTATGTACTGTAGCACCCTAGACAGACCAAGTTACCAGTCCTTATAAGGACTTTTGTGGACCAAGTAGGTTGTGTGTGAGGGATTAGCAGACTGTACGTCAGTCCCTATACCGATGAAGGACTGCTGCAGTATAGGGCAGCGGTCAGCAGTAGTGCACCTCAACCCTATGTATTGTGGACCTATACCAGTCCTTATAGAATGGCAGACTGTACCTCACTCAACCCTATGTACTGTAGCACCCTAGACAGACCAAGTTACCAGTCCTTATAAGGACTTTTGTGGACTAAGTAGGTTGTGTGTGAGGGATTAGCAGACTGTACGTCAGTCCCTATACCGATGAAGGACTGCTGCAGTATAGGGCAGCGGTCAGCAGTAGTGCACCTCAACCCTATGTATTGTGGACCTATACCAGTCCTTATAGAATGGCAGACTGTACCTCACTCAACCCTATGTACTGTAGCACCCTAGACAGACCAAGTTACCAGTCCTTATAAGGACTTTTGTGGACCAAGTAGGTTGTGTGTGAGTGATTAGCAGACTGTACGTCAGTCCCTATACCGATGAAGGACTGTTGCAGTATAGGGCAGCGGTCAGCAGTAGTGCACCTCAACCCTATGTACTGTGGACCTATACCAGTCCTTATGGAATAGCAGACTGTACCTCACTCAACCCTATGTACTGTAGCACCCTAGACAGACCAAGTTACCAGTCCTTATAAGGAGCTTTGTGGAACAAGTGGGTTGTGAATGATTAGCAGACTGCGGCAGAAGGGCAGCAGTCAAGTATAATATTCTTTCTATATTTGGAAGAAAGAATATTATACGTGTACAAGCCTATTACCATACCACTGATACTAGTCCTGAAAAGAACCTTTGTGGAACTAATAGTAACAGCTACTGATTAAACTGACCCTCACTGCCTCACACACTGCTTCCTGCCTGTCCCTATATAAACTGACAAATCAGAGGCTACTGGAACAATAATTGAAATAGCACTTTTGTGGACCTGATAGTAACAGCTAATGACAAAACTGGCTGTCCCTGCAGCACACACCGTCCTGTCCCTTTCTCTAAACTGACAAAAGACACTCAGGCTGCTGCAACAATCACTAGCACAGCACTGCCTATCCTGAACTACACCTAACACCTATACCAGTCCTAAACAGAACTTTTGTGTATCAAATAGCTAGCGATTTGGGTCACTGTAATCTCTCCCTGCTCCACACAGCAACCTCTCCCTATAGTGACAGAAGAAAGAATGTAAAATGGCCGCCGGATCAGGTGTATTTATAAGTTAGGGGGAATGTCCAAGTGTCCATGTGCTGTAATGTCTCAATTGGCTGTCCTGTACCCCATGATGGATGCGTCATCATAGGTCAAAGTTCTTTTACACAGTAAACACGGAAGTCCGCCTGGCGAACGGCGCCAATAGTCCGCCGAACGGACGGACCGCGAACAGCCGAAAATTTGCCGCGAAACGACCGCCGGGCGAACCGTTCGGCCATCACTATTCACAATCTAAAGTGCTAATTTTAAAGGCTAATATGCAAGTTACTGTCCTAAAAAGTGTTTGGGGACCTGGGTCCTGCCCCAGGGGATATGAATCAATGCAAAAAAAAGTTTTAAAAAAGGCAGTTTTTTCAGGAGTAGTGATTTTAATAATGATTAAAGTGAAACAATAAAAGTGTAATATTCCTTTAAATTTCATACCTGGGGGGTGTCTATAGTATGCCTGTGAAGGGGTGCATGTTTCCCGTGCTTAGAACTGTCCCTGCACAAAGTGTCATTTGTGCAGGAAAAAAAGTCTTTTAAAATCACTTGCGGCTATATTGTCGGCTCCCGTATTACAGAGAACACTCAATGAGTTTTCTCTGTATTAGCCGACAATTCATTCATTGATAAAAAAATAAAAATAGAAAAAGCGTGGGGGTTCCCCTAAATTTTATTACCAGGCCCTTCAGGTCTGGTATGGATATTAAGGGGAACCCCGTGTCAAATTTTAAAAAAAATTGACGTGGAGGTCCCCCTAAATATCCATACCAGACCCTTTATCCGAGCACGCAACCTGGCAGGCCGCAGGAAAAGAGGGGGGGACGAGAGAGCGCCCCCCCTCCTGAACCTTACCAGGCCACATGCCCTAAACATTGGGAGGATGCTTTGGGGGTCTGTGACCCCTCAAACCACCATGTCCCCATGTTGATGTGGAGAAGGGCCTCATTTCCATAACCCTGAGCGGTGGTTGTGGGGGTCTGCAGGTGGGGGGCTTATCAGAATCTGGAAGCCCCCTTTAACAAGGGGACCCCCAGATCCCGGCCCCCCCGTTTGAAATGGTAAGGGGGTACAAAAGTACCCCTACCATTTCACAATGATGCTGGTGAGGAAAGCTATGGGGTTCCCCAGTGACGTATGGGTGACCCCGCCCCCCTCTGATGTAACGCAGGTTTCCGTTACATCAGAGGGGGCGGGGTCACCCATACATCATTAGGGAATCCCTGGCTCCGCTCACCAGCGTCAGAGGGGGCGGGGTCAGGTGACAGGTGGCCCGCCCTCCTAATATAAGAAACGTCAGTGCTGGAATCCCTGCAGTGTCTCCACAGTGGAGACAGAAGACGGATGTATGGACAGCACTGGACTGAGAGATCCCCCGTCGCTGGATATGATCATCCATCGCTGGATAGCAAGAGTGGGATCTTTTTTTTATTTTTTATTTTTAATAAAGGAATTTTTCAAAAGTGTGTTTGTCTTATTTAACCATTTTTACACTTTCTTTGTGAAATGGTAGGGGTGCTTTTGTACCCCCTTACCATTTCAAACAGGAGGGTGGGATCTGGGGGTCCCCTTGTTAAAGGGGGCTTCCAGATTCTGATAAGCCCCCCGCCTGCAGACCCCCACAACCACCGCTCAGGGTTGTGGGGATGAGGCCCTTCTCCACATCAACATGGGGACATGGTGGTTTGAGGGGTCACAGACCCCCAAAGCATCTTCCCAATGTTGAGGGCATGTGGCCTGGTACGGTTCAGGAGGAGGGGGCGCTCTCTCATCCCCCCCTCTTTTCCTGCGGCCTGCCAGGTTGCGTGCTCTGATAAAGGGTCTGGTATGGATTTTTAGGGGGACCCCCACGTCAATTTTTTTTTTAAATTTGATGCGGGGTTCCCCTTAATATCCATACCAGACCTGAAGGGCCTGGTAATTGAATTTAGGGGAACCCCCACGCTTTTTTTTTTTTTTATCAATGAATGAATGAATTGTCGGCTAATACAGAGAACACTCATTGAGTGTTCTCTGTATTACGGGAGCCGACAATATAACCGCAAGTGATTTTAAAAGACTTTTTTTCCTGCACAAATGAAACTTTGTGCAGGGACAGTTCTAAGCACGGGAAACATGCGCCTCTTCACAGGCATACTATAAACACCCCCCAGGTACAAAATTTAAAGGAATATTACACTTTTATTGTTTCACTTTAATCATTATTAAAATTACTGCTCCTGAAAAAACGGCCGTTTTTAAAACTTTTTTTGCATTGATCCATGTCCCCTGGGGCAGGACCCAGGTCCCCAAACACTTTTTAGGACAGTAACTTGCATATTAGCCTTTAAAATTAGCACTTTAGATTTCTCCCATAGACTTGTGCAGGGTGTTCCGGCTTTTCGAATTTGCCGCGAACAGCCCAAATTGTTCACTGTTCGCTGAACAGGCGAACAGGCAATGTTCGAGTCGAACATGAGTTCGACTCGAACTCGAAGCTCATCCCTACTGAAGGGCTACTTATATAGTTTACGCCCACTACCTACCTCAGGCACAATATGTTCTGGGCACACCACAGTGGAGGAATGTACATAAAAGGTGTAGGTAGGAAGTGAGTACCAAAGGGGTCTTTTGTCAGGAATCCTGTGCTCATATAATACATTGAGTTGAGGCTCTTCCCCTCCTTCTTAGTTTTGGGTTGCTATCTCCTTCACAATATTATAGGTTGGTAATGTGGTGTGTGGATAGGCTATTTTCATTGTTTATACACTGCCACGAGCAGTGGGAAATATAATTTGGATATCATATAGATAAAATAGTCATTCAGGTATAGGTAGCGCCATAAGCCCTATAATAACAATATAAATAGCCCCTTACATCAGAGTTCCATTTTATACCACAGTCTACAGGGTTTCCCAGTATAAAAAAAAAAATCGCCATGTGCTGCTAAAGTGTTATGGGTTTGGCTTGAAGAAAAGCTGGCAACCCTAGTCCCAATACACTTGGCAATATAGTGTATGCATATATTTAGTATAATAGGATTTTTATAACAGCTTGCATGTAAAATCCTTTTCTTTTGAGGTACATCACGGGACAAAGAGCCTCAGTAATTACTGATGGGTTATAGGGGTATCACTAGGTGATTGGACACTGGCAACCCTAGACAGGAAGTTTATTCCCTATATAACCCCTCCCACTACTGGGAGTACCTCAGTTTTGTAGCAAAGCAATATAAGTGTATTAGAAGAGGGGAGGGATCTCTGTGTCCCCTGATGTACCTCAAAAGAAAACGATTTTACAGGTAAGCTGTTATAAAAATCCTGTTTTCTTTCTCGTACATCGCGGGACACAGAGCCTCAGTAATTACTGCTGGGATGTCCCAGAGCAATGCTATCTGGGGGGAGGGGAATAACAATAAGTAGGGAGTAATCATCACACTACGCCCAAAGGTGATATCCACATGCATCCTCACATCCACCTGATAAAATCGGGTGAATGCAGGGGTGTAACTATAGGGCGTTCAGCAGTCGCGACCGCAACTGGGCCCTGTGATGCAGGGGGCCTATGCAGCCCCCTCTACATATGGCCGGCAGCAGCATAGGCAGTTAGGGGTACCAGTGCACCATGCACACGGGTGGCTGGAGGTGGAGGGTGATTAGCAGAGCTCCATGTTCGACTATCGCACTGGCTGCTCTTTCGTTGTGCATTCCCCGCATGACATGTGTCCTCAGCCGGCTCCTCAGAGTACCCCTCTCCTGCTCCATGCATTGCCGCTCAGTCCAGGGTAAACTTCCTGTCTAGGGTTGCCAGTGTCCAATCACCTAGTGATACCCCTACAACCCATCAGTAATTACTGAGGCTCTGTGTCCCATGATGTACGAGAAATAAATGACATTTTATAGCTATTCCATGAACAGAATATATATATATATTTTATATATATATATATATATATATATATATATATATTCTGTTCATGGAATAGCTATAAAATGTAATTTAGTCATTTATTTCTCGTACATCACGGGACACAGCGCCTCATTAATTACTGATGGGTTGTAGGGATAACACTAGGTGTATATATGAATATATATATATATATATATATATGTATATATATATATATATATATATATATATATATGTGTGTTATACAAATACATGCATTTTTTAGCTATGAACTTTTGTTCACTGCAGAAAATGAACAAAAATAAAGCCTAAAACAAGAAAGAGGTTTGTAGCCTCCGGAGACGCATGTGAAAGACCCCCTTCGAAGCAGACAATATGTTGTTAATAAAGTAAATAGACAATATAATATGGACTCCTAGTTGCTGATCCTAAAGTTCTGTCAGCAGCTCTGCTTTGGCAGCAACCACCAAAGCACTAAAACAGAAGATAACAAGTCCCTATAGAAAAAAACAAAACAAAAAACCGCATGACATAGGGAGAATTATTTGCTAGGCGTTGCTAGTTTATTGTTTTAAATCTGTCTACCTCCTTTGTAACTAGTGAGTGTAACAGCATGACCGGCAGCTCCTTCAATTTGGTATTCTCTTTGGCACTGCAGAAAAGGCTTTCATGGGCAGACGAGCTAGACTAAACTGATCATTTCTTGGCTTTCTGGATGAACTTCTTTATACATTTACCTTTCTTGATCTATTTCACCCTGTCACCCCAACAAAATAGCTGCCTCTCATTACATGGAGTTAAGTCTGACTGACAGTTTTCTCAGCACAAAGGGGAAAAAAAACAAGTTCAGCACATATCCTTGTGCTATTGTGTAACTTATTGCCAAAAAAAAAAAAGGAAAAAAAAATGATGTGGCCAAGTATTCTTTTTATCTACAGTATTCATATTTTGGATTTCTGTTTAAAAAAAAAAAAAAAAAGGTGAGCTAGTTACTGTATTCCTTTGCTGTCCTCCCACTAATGGCCATGACTGGTAAGACTTGGTTACCATGGATACCTCCAGCTCAATATAACTTTGTAACCTGGGGATATTCTGTAGCAGAACTGCTTACATATTTTCTTTTCTTTTCAACATAAGATTGTCTTAAGAGTATTCGAGCAGATATATTCTTGGACTTTTGCTACAAATTGAAATACCCAATTATGATTTTTTGTAAATACTGTATATAAGAACCGGCATTAAGAAGGCTAATTTGATAATAAAGGGTCCTCGTTTATGAAACTGCCTGGGTAGTCTAATATAACCAAACAGATTTTATTTCTTTCTTGTTTTACATCCACATATATAATACAAGAGCCTGAAAAAATGAAAAAAGGAACATATTGGACCAACCGGTACCTGTGGCTTGTGTACTTGTGAACTTTTCATTTTGAAATTAGAAAATGAAGCAAAGGTCTGAGTAGTAGCTATATTCCTATCATTGATCCCTAATTACATAGTTAGGTTGATAAAAGACACAAGTTATCTATTTTAACCAACAGACTAAATAAATAATAAAAAAAAAAGTTTTTTTGCTCTAGCTGTATTAACCAGCCTCATGGAACGTATTTGGGTATTATTTAATATACAATGAGCAGTGTCCTCATAAATTATCACAATTCTGCTTTCATTAATTTTCTCACTCTGAGATACCGTCATTTTCGCTCCATAAGATGCAACTAGGTTTTAGAGGTTGAAAACAAGAAAAAAAAATATTCTAAACCGAATGGTGTACTAAAATATTTTCCAGTGCCCATGAAATAGAGAGTGACCATTGCCATAGAAAAGGCAGAATAACCATTGTCATAGAAAATGCAGTGACCATGTCATAGAAAATGCAGTGTGACCATGTCATAGAAAATGCAGTGTGACCATGCCATAGAAATGCAGAGTGACCATTGCCTTACCTGATGTTATCCCAGCTGCCTGCCTATTCCTCCTGTCCTCTGTCCGCCCTCCTCCTCATCCTCCACGGCCATCGTTCTTTGGAGCTAACTCCTGCCTTCGCCTCTTCCTCCGGCCGCTCCTGTCAGAGTCCCCAGCCCTGCGTTCTCTCTGCCTCTATTGTGCCCGGCTCCCCGAGGGACAGCTGACACTTCTCCCTCCTCCATCAGGCTCATAGTGGCCTGCTTTCTGTCTCGCCTGGCACCGGCAGGGGGTTTGAAAACCTGTTCCCACTCTTCTGCTTCTCTTCCGATGGTTTGCGGCGGGAGGCGATGCGAGTGGTGGCAGGGGTGGTGCCAGAATTGGCAGGGGGCGGTGCCTGACGTATATTCACACCATAAGACGCAGGGACATTTTACCCCTTATTTCTGGGGGAAAAAAGTACGTCTTATGGTCCGAAAAATACGGTACTCAAACCTGATTGGTGACCGTGTTACCTAAATTACACTGGGGGGTTTATTTACGAAAGGCAAATCCAGTTTGCACTACAAGTGCACTTGGAAGTGCAGTCACTGTAGATCTGAGGGGGGCATGCAAGGAAAATAAAAACAGCATTTTTGCTTGTACATGATTGGATGATAAAATCAGAAGAGCTTCCCCTCATTTCAGATCTACCCCTCAGATCTACAGCAACTGCACTTGCAGTGCAAAGTGGATTTGCCTTTAGTAAATCAACCCCTATATGAGTAAATACCATTAATGTTATCATTAACTTATTAGTAATTACTAAATACAACAAGGTTTCATAAAATTGCAGATTCCTGCAATTCAATATTACTATCCCTACCTTAAGTGGCACCTTAATAGTGGAGTATGTATTCCACATAGATTTAGACAGATTTATGACTTTGAATTAGCAAGCTAATTAGAATTTTGCTAACTAGCAGTACTCAAAGATTTATTTTGTGCATATCTTGAGAATGGCCCTTCTCAAACACACATTTTTGTAATAAAGCTGAACTTCAAGCAAAGAGCTAAGTGCACAGTTAGGGCCCATTCACACCAGATTCCGTAGGGGTATGTGGATGCATTTTTGACTGCACTCCAACTGTAAAGACAGTCCAAAATCGACATAATTCTATGGACATAGTTCAAAATATCGCAGTGTAGTGCAGTGACAAAAAGATGGCAAGCTGCATTCTTCAACACAAATGAACCACAATGTGCAGAAATGCACCTTTATGAAAACGATTTTGCTAATTTTTATGGCCTGTCCCTCCTTCCCATGACCTGTCTCTTCCCATTCTACTTTCTAGGTCTGTGCATGTGGTGTGTGGAGAGCAGTGCACATTAAAATGGCAACCAGGACACTTACTGATGTTTTTCCTCAGTAGTGTCCCAATTTTGAATTATTAAAAATTACAGAATCACTACTGCTTCCATAACACCCAAAAAATGGCACATCAATGTACGTAAAATTCTACTCCACATCCACCACTGTCAGCAATCTTAAAGAAAAATACTTTTTAAAGTTGAAATATTTGCTTCTACTAAATGGGGGCATTACTATTCTAAAGTGTTTTCCATCTCTTGCTCCCAATCTGTTTGAAAAGTTACATCTCTGCCAAAATAAATCAGCAATTTTATTCCACCTTTCTTTTTGTATGAGCTGGCATTACCAATTTGTGTAAGATATGCCAGAGTGCCTTCCATGTGGATTTCACAATGTAATAGATGGTTGATTTCCCAAACAAAACTCAAAATACATGGATGCGTATCAATGACCTGTACCCAGAAACCTGTAAAAAAAGAAACATATATATATAATAATACCACCCCTATAGGAGTCGCTGGAAATCATTTTTTTCTAGTAATTGCCCTGCAGCCAGACACACATTCACAGTCACACTTTGGCTCAATAAGCAGTCTGGGGGTGTTCCTTTTGGTGTTTTTATTTTTGGGGTAACTTAGATAGGGTTGGTGAATTTGATTAAGCTACTTAAAAAAACAGCTATGTACAAAATGAGCAATATATCACACAGAACTGTCAGGTAGTGTGTGAGTCAGCGCTCACTGGCAGCTATAAGGTGGACCATAAGGGATCAATAACAGGGAGGGGCGGACAACAAGCTATACCCAAAATGAATTAATAAGAATTAGTCCATACAGTCCATAGTAGTAAGGGATATCAAGGAGGAGAGCAGTTTTCCCTAGATGGACTTTAAAAGCACTTAGTAGTATCTAATAGAGGAGTATACAGAGTATATGTAGTAGAAAAAGATTTTTATTAATGGTTAAACAATGTCATTAAAAATCCATATAGACATGAAACAATGATTATCTAAATATTGTCGAATATTGTCATCATGCTAAAAAGCATATAGACTATCCTCCTTACACCCAACACGTTTCTGAGTACAATTTTCGTCCTTCTTCAGGGCATATAAAGAGGAAAATGTATCTATGACATAATTAAAAAATAGTAAGTTTCAAAAATGAGAAATTGTAATTATAACACATATTTGCATCAAATATTTGGTTTGTCCACTTACATAGTGTTTAGTAGCAAGGTGGTTTTCAACATTTCATTATGTAACGTTTAAAAGATGAAGGTAAGTAACACGTAGAGCTGTGTCAATGAGGTTGCTATTTCAAGGAATATAGGCGTCAAAGAACAAAAAAAAGGTTTGAGAGAGACTGAGAGTGCTACATATATATTAATAGACCAGTTTTATTTATTTTTGTCAAGTTAACCACTTGCCGCCCGCCCTATAGGCAATTGACGGTGGCAAAGTGGTTTCATAATCTTGATCGGACGTCATATGACGCGATCAGGATTATGAACCGCTGTGCGCCCCCGTGGGTGCGCATCGCGGTGATCGTTGTTGCGGGGTGTCAGTCTGACACCCGCCAACTACGATCTCGGTAAAGAGTCTCTGAGGGAGACTCTTTACCACGTGATCAGCCGTGTCCAATCACGGCTGATCACAGTGTAAATAGGAAGAGCCGGTGATCGGCTTTTCCTCACTCGCGTCTGTCAGACGCGAGTAGAGGAGAGCCGATCAGCTGCTCCTCTGACAGGGGGGGTCTGTGCTGATCAATTATCAGCACAGCCCCCCCGAGGATGCCCACACTGGACCACCAGGGACGCCACCAGACCACCAGGGATGCCCAGCAAAAGGTAATCCTCCCTAGACTACCAGGGATGCCAGTCAGCACAATGGATGCCAATCAGTGCCCATAATGGATGCCAATCAGTGCCCACAATGGGCATCACTGATTGGCATGCATTATTGTTTGGCACTGATTGGCATCCATTAGTACAGTATAACACCAATGCCGCCTATCAGTGCCCACCTGTGCCGCCTATCAGTGCCCACCCAAGCCCATCTGTGCCGCCTGTCCATGCCTATCTGTGCCACCTGTCCATGCCCATCTGTGCCGCCTATCCATGCCCATCTGTGCCGCCCATCCATGCCCATCTGTGCCGCCCATCCATGCCAATCCGTGCCAGCTATCAGTGCCAATTTGTGCCACCTATCAGTGTCCATCCGTGTCGCCCATCCGTGTCGCCCATCCATGTCGCCCATCAGTGCCGCCTATCAGTGTCCATCAATGCCACCTCATCAGTGCCACTTCATTGGTGCCACATCATTGGTGCCCATCAGTGCCGCATTATCAGTGCCCATCAGTGTAGCCCCATCAGTGCCCATCAATGAAAGAGAAAACGTACTTATTTACAAAGTTTTGAAACTGAAACAAAAAAAAACATTTTTTTTTTTCAAAATTTTCGGTATTTTTTTATTTGTAGCGCAAAAACTAAAAACCGTAGAGGTGATCAAATACCACCAAAAGAAAGCTCTATTTATGGGAATTGACCGCGCAATTGTCATTCAAAGTGCGACAGCGCTGAAAGCTCAAAATTGGTCTGGGCAGGAAGGTGTTTAAGTGCCCTGTATTAAAATGGTTAAATCTGTGAAGACTCACTGGTGGAGTATGGAGGAAAAATACAATAAGGAACTGCATCTTCAGTGGACTGAGCAACAAAGTGGGGTTGGAGCATCATGAAGACGCGGCTATACTGATGCCTACATTTTTTTACCTTAATGCAGGGAATGCATTAAGGTAAAACATGTTTAGGGTTTAGAACTACTTTAAGGCTTATTCTGTAGCTTCGGAAGTAAGTTGACCTATTTTTCTATATTTTTCTGGATGATGAGTTAGAGGAGTAGCGGATCCAGTGAAGAAGCTGTGGAAGACCTTTTTAACGAGTCCTCTCTGTTCAGAGTTTAACAAGTCATCTGAGAGCAGCCAGGTCACTTTGGATGAGGAGGTTCCTTCTACTACAGGCTATCAATGACCCAGACATTGCAGACCGAGCCATTGGAAACCTGACCAATGCTGACCCAGCATTGGTCAGGTCCCATCTGTGTGCACACATCCTACAAAAAACATATTTGGGGGCACATCTTAATGAGTTTAAACTCAAGATGGTGTTGCTATAAGACCAACAAACAGTAGCGAACATATTACAGCGTACACATTCAAGAATGACATTTCCAGCAGGCTAGTTAAAAACACCTGAACATATTCAAAAAATACGGGGGTTTGGTCACATTATATGGTTATATAGTGCTAAGCCCACTTACTGCATCAAAGTACCCCGAATTAGTGGGTCCGACCCAGTAATAGAATGAAAGATCCTGCGTCTCAACCATGGGTGCCAAACCCCTCTATGTGGGAGAATTGAAGGGATTCCTCCTATACACCAGTGGCCACTAAATAAGAGGTAATGAAGAGGGGGAGGGGTGCTCATCCCAAAAAACCTGGCCAGGGTCTATTACAATATACAAAAAACATATTTGGGGGCACACCCTAATGCGTTCAAATTCAAGATGGTGCTGCTATAAGACCAACAAACAGTAGAAAACACATGCCTGCCACCTGGAGAGTGTCCTTCACTTGTCTAGGTGTTGTGAATCACTTTTTCTTTACCATAGAGAGGATCCTGCAATTATCCTTCACTGTTGTCTTCCGTGGACACCCAGGCCCTTTTATGTTGCTGAGCTCACTAGTGCGTTCTTCTTTCCTCAGAATGTACCAAACTGTTGATTTGGCCACTCCTAATGTTGCTGCTATCTCTCTGATGGATTTGTTTCGTTTTTGAAGTCTCACAATGGCCTGTTTCACTTGCATTGATAACTCCTTTGAACGCATGATGTAGGTTCACAGAAATATATTCCAAATGCCAATACCACACTTAATCTGGATACACACTATACAATTCTCTTTAGATTTTTTCCTTTAGATTTATCAAAACCATATAATATGCGGTAAAACCTAAACACTTCCAATTTGTATGCAATCAGGCAGGCGCTTGCACTACATAGTTGAAGGTAAATCTAAAGAAAATCGAACAAAAACTGTTGTATAGTGTGTATCCAGCTTTAGAATCAACTCCAGACCTTTTACCTGCTTAACCAGTTCCCAACCGGCGCACGGCGATGTACGTCGGCAGAATGTCACGGGTAGGCAAACTGGCGTACAGGTACGTGCAGTTGAAATTGCTGCCCTGCCATCGCATGCATGCCGGTCGGGACCCCCGTGAGACGATCGCGGGACCCGCAACCGGACTCACGGGGGTCCCGACCGGCATGCCGATGTAAACAGCATCTCCCCGTTCTGCCTAGCAACAAGTGACACTGATCTCTGCTCCCTGTGATTGGAGCAGAGATCAGTGTTCACTAACATACACCCCAGCCCCTCACAGTTAGTAACACGCCCCTAGGATACACTAAGACTAGGGATGAGCTTCGTGTTCGAGTCGAACATACGTTCGACTCGAACATCGGCTGTTCGCCCGTTCGGCGAATTCCGAACGTTATGGGCCGTTCGCGCCAAATTCGTGTGGCGCTCACGGCCCACAATGCACTGCGTCATCGCAGTGCATTGCTGGCTCATGATTGGCCAAGCATGCACTGTGACCCTGCATGCTTGGCCAATCACAGCGCCAGCAGCGAGGAGAGCCATGATTGGCCACAGGCAGGATGCATGCACTGTCACTGCTCACCATGCCCAGCGGTTGAATGCTAGCTTGGCTAAATTGCTAGCACTTCAACTGCTGCGTTTTCAGTTGGTAGACTCGGCCCCCTTCCGTGAGTTTGTACAATGTGCGGTTCCTCAGTGGCAGGTCCCCAAACGCCACTTTTTCTCACGGAAGGCGATTCCGGCTCTCTACCGGCATGTGGAAGGCAATGTCCTTGCCTCGCTGGACAGGGCGGTCAGCGGTAAGGTGCATATTACCGCTGACTCATGGTCCAGCAGGCATGGACAGGGACGTTACCTGTCTTTCACGGCCCATTGGGTCACTCTTCTGGCAGCTGGGAAGGATGCAGGACAAGGTGCAGTAGTGTTGGAGGTTGTTCCGCCACCACGCCTCCAAAATGCTACTATTGGTTGTGACACACCTCTCTCCTCCACCCCCTCCTCCTCTTCTTCCTCCATGGCCTCTTCCAGTGCTCTGTCCTCAGAACCAGCGGTGCTCCGTAGGCGTTCCAGGGGCTTTGCAAGTACGCAGGCAAAACGATGCCATGCCGTGCTTGCGCTGGTTTGTTTGGGGGACAGGAGCCACACTGGGGCGGATGTTTTGTCAGCTCTGCAGTGGCAGGCCGAGAGGAGGTTGATGCCACGCCAGCTTAAGCCAGGAATGGTGGTTTGCGACAATGGCACCAACCTCCTCTCCGCCCTCCGACAGGGACAACTGACCCATGTGCCCTGTGTAGCTCACGTCCTTAACCTGGTGGTACAGGATGTCCTGAAGCAGGCCAGGAAAGTCTGTGTGCATTTCCGCCGATCATTTAATGCCTGTGCTCGGCTGGCTGAGCTCTAAAAGGAGTTGAACCTGCCCAAGAACCGCCTTATATGTGACATGCCCACCAGGTGGAACTCAACGTTGGCCATGCTGCAGTGGCTGCACACGCAGCAGAGGGCCATCAATGAGTACCTGTGCGACTACGGCACCAGGACAGGGTCAGGGGAGCTCGGTTTTTTCTCACTACGCCAGTGGGGCATGATCAGGGATGCATGCACTGTCCTGTCACCGTTTGAGGAGGCCACAGGGATGGTGAGCAGTGACAGTGCATGCATCAGTGACACTGTACCTCTTGTCCACCTCTTGGAGCATACGCTGCGTGGAATAATAGACAGGGCACTTGAGGCAGAACAGAGGCAGGAAGAGGAGGACTTCCTTGCCTCTCAAGGCCCCCTTTATCCAGACAGTGTTCCTGCTGTGCCACTCATCACACAGGAAGAGGATGAGGAGGGGGAAGAGGAGGAGGAGGATGAATGTGTCAGCATGGAGGTGGAGGCTGGCACTCAGCATCAGCAGCAGCAGCAGTCTTGTAGGGATGATTTACAGTCCCAAGAAACACGTGGACTTGTATGTGGCTGGGAGGAGGTAGCTGCGGATCATGTTGTCCTTAGTGACCCAGAGGACTCTGGACTGAATGCCTCAGCTAACCTACGCTGCATGGCCTCCCTGATCCTGCAAAGCCTGCGGAAGGATCCTCGTATTCTCCGGATCAAGGAGAGGGACCATTACTGGCTGGCCACTCTCCTTGATCCACGGTACAAGGGTAAGGTTGCCGACCTTATCTTGCCATCGCAGAGGGAGCAGAGGATGAGACATCTCCGGGAGGCCTTGCAGAAAGGTCTGTGCAACGCGTTCCCAGAGACTGGGAGGTTACAAACTCCTGGTCCTGGACAACGTGTTGCTGAGGCATCGGTCAGAAGGAGCGGTGGAGAAGGTGGCCGTCTGACTGATGCTTTCAGACAATTTTTTAGTCCGCAGCCCCAAGGTATGATCGGTTCCAGCAACCATCGCCTGCGTCTGATTTACATGGTGCAGGAATACCTAGGGGCAAGGTCAGACTTGGACACCTTTCCCACCGAAAATCCTCTGGCTTACTGGGTCTTGAGGATGGATCACTGGCCAGAGCTTGCACAGTATGCAATTGAGCTACTGGCCTGTCCTGCATCCAGCGTTCTTTCGGAACGCACCTTCAGTGCTGCTGGTGGCTTTGTTACCGATCACAGGGTGCGCCTGTCCACCGAATCAGTTGATCGGCTGACCTTCATCAAGATGATTCAGTCTTGGATCACCCACAGCTACCAAGCACCTGAAGCTGATGTAACCGAATAATTTTTTTTGAAATATCACATCCCTTCAAGACTGCCTATGCTGATGCTGAGTGACTGTCCTGTTATGTTGATTGTCTATCCTCTTCCTCCTCCGCTGATATGTTGGAAGAACATTTCTGGCTCTGGGTGATGCCATCAACCCAATTTTTCTGCCCCTGTTTAACAGGGGCGTTTAATTACAATTTTTGATGCAATGCTTTGCAGCAGGGCTAATTCCTGCAATAAAACTAGAGTATATGGGAGAGGTTGCAGTGTGGTAGCACCAGCACCAGTGCCTAAGGCCCAATTTTTCTGCCCCTGTTTAACAGGAGCGTTTAATTACAATTTTTGATGCAATGCTTTGCAGCAGGGCTAATTCCTGCAATAAAACTAGAGTATATGGGAGAGGTTGCAGTGTGGTAGCACCAGCACCAGTGCCTAAGGCCCAATTTTTCTGCCCCTGTTCAACAGGGGCGTTTAATTACAATTTTTGATGCAATGCTTTGCAGCAGGGCTAATTCCTGCAATAAAACAAGAGTATATGGGAGAGGATGCAGTGTCGTGGCACCAGCACCAGTGCCTAAGGCCCAATTTTTCTGCCCCTGTTTAACAGGGACATGTAATTACAATTCTTGATATAATATTTCACAGGAGGGCCCGTTCCTGTGCCCACCCAGAGTAACTGTGAGGACTTATAGTGTTGTGGCACCAGCACCACAACCACCAAAGGTCAATTTTTCTACCACTGTTCAACAATGGCATGTAATTACAATTCTTGATATAATCGTTCACAGCAGGGCGCTCCAGCGCCCACCAAGAGTCACTTTGAGGGCTTACAATGTTGTGGCAAAACCAACACCTTGTTCCGCCATTTCTGCAGAGCATATAGGGCAGGCCCCTACTTTCAAACATCCAACTTACAAACATCTCCTACTTGCAAACGGAAGGAGACAACAGCAAGTGAGATGAAAAAAGATGGACGACAAAACAAATTATACAGGGGTGATAACCCTTCCCTATGTTTTCCAAAAAGCTTAAAAATAGTTTTTTTGACTGGAGCTACACTTTAAAAATGTACCAGTTGAAAATTACAAACAGATTCAACTTAACACAACAAACCTACACAGTCCCTGTCTTGTTTGCACCGCCTGTATACTGCTGTTCTGAGTATATAGGGCCTGGGGGCCACACGCATTTCCTTTTTTTAATATGGGTACTGGGTTCCCCTTAATATGCGTACAAGACCCAAAGGGGCTGGTAATAGGCAGGGAGGGCTAGCCATGCCATTTTTCTCAATGATTTTCAACCATATTGCAGGAACCAGATATAACATTAAAACCGCAAGCAGTTTTAAATGGTGTTATTTCCGTTTAATGTCATTTTGTGCATGGACTGTTCTAAACACGGGAAACACATGGCACTTCACAGGCATACTACAGACACCCCCAGGCACCATATTTAAAGGAATATTTCACTTTTTTTTTCACTTTAATCGTCATTAAAATCAGTGCTCCCGCCAAAACGGCCATTTTTAAAAACATTTTAGGCATTGACCCATGTCCCCTGGGGCAGGAGCCAGGTCCCCAAACCCTTTTTAGGACAGTATCTTGCATATTAGCCGTTAAAATTAGCACTTTTAATTTCGAACGTTCGAGTCCCATAGACTTCAATGGGGTTCTAAAGTTCGTTTGAATTTGGGGTCCGTTCGAAAGTTCTGGTGCGAACCGAACCGGGGGGTGTTCGGCTCATCCCTAACTAAGACCCCTTTCACACTGGGGCGTTTTTCAGGCGCTTTAGTGTTAAAAAAAGTGCCTGTGAAGCGCTTGAAAGAAGCCTCATCTGCAATCCCAATGTGAAAGCCCAAGTGCTTTAAGAGCCATTTCACAATGTCAGCACCCGAAAAATGCTCATAAAGCGCCGCTTAAACTAGCAGCGCTTTACCAGCGTTTTTCAAGCACTATTGGTGCGCTTTTAATCCCTGCTAGTGGCCAAGGGTTAAAAGCGCCCACAAAACGTTGCTGCCAAAAGGGCTTTTCAGGCGTTTTGCAGGTGTTTCCCATTGATTTCAATGGGAAGGGGCAATTTAGGAACGGTGTATTTACCACTCCAAAAGCGCTGCAAAGAAGCTGCTTGCAGGACTTTTTTTGACACCCTGCCAGCGCAGCTCCTCAGTGTGAAAGCACTCAGGCTTTTACATTGGGATTGCATTTGCGGCTTCTTTCAAGCGCTTTACAGTCGCTTTTTTTAAAGCTAAAGGGCCTGAAAAACGCCCCAGTGTAAAAGGGATCTCAGTCTGAAAGCACTCGGGCTTTTAGATTGGGACTGCAGTTGCAGCTTCTTTCAAGTGTTTTACAGGCGCTTTTTTAATGCTAAAGCGCCTGAAAAATGCCCCAGTGTGAAAGGGGTCTTAACCCCTAAACTGCCACCCCTTGGTTAACCCCTTCACTGCCTGTGTGATTTACACAGGAATCAGTGTATTTGTATAGCACTGATTGCTGTATAAATGACAATGGTCCCAAAAATGTGTCAAAAATGTCCGATGTGTCCGCCATAATGTCGCAGTTACAATAAAAATTGCTGATCACCGCCATTACTAGTAAAAAAAATAAAAATGCAATAAAACTATCCCCTATTTTGTAAACGCTATAAATTTTGCGCAAACCAATCAATAATCGCTTACTGCGATTTTTTTTTACCAAAAATATGTAGAAGAATACGTATTGGCCTAAACTGAGGGAAAAAAATGTTTTTTTATATATTTTTGGGGGATATTTATTATAGCAAAAAGTAAAAAATAATGTTTTTTTTTCAAAATTTGAACTTTTTTTTGTTTATAGCGAAAAAAATAAAAACCGCAAGGGTGATCAAATACCACCAAAAGAAAGCTCTATTTTTAGGAAAAAAAGGACGTCAATTTTGTTTGGGAGCCAGGTCGCACGACCGCACAATTGTGAGTTAAAGCGATGCAGTGCTGAATCACAAAAAGTGGTCTGGTCTTAAGCCAGCAAAATGGTTCCGTCTGAAAGTGGTTAACTGATGAAGAAATAACGAAGGAATAGTCCACACCTGGCCATGAAACAGCTTTTGATTCAATTGTCCAATTACTTTTGGTCCCTTGAAAAATGGGGGTGGCTATTTTTAAGAGCTGTAATTCCAAAACCCTGTCTCCAATTTGAATGTACTTACCCTCAAATTAAACCTGAGAGTGTGCACTTTTAGCCCATATCCATTATATAACCATAGATTGAACATGTTTTGGTAAATACCTGAAAATATTGTAAAAATTGTACCTGAAAAAATTGTGCCTGTGTCAAAATATATATGGACCTAAGGCTCGGTTCACACAGTACGCGGCACGACTTGCAGCGCCGCGACCTGCCCCGACCTCAGCGGCGACTTGCAAAACGACTTCTGTATAGAAGTCAATGCAAGTCGCCCGAAGTCACCGCAAAAGTAGTACAGGAACCTTTTTTCTAAGTCGGAGCGACTTGAGTCACTCCTATTAGAACGGTTCCATAGTACAGAACGGGGAGCGACTTGTCAGGCGGCAAAGTCGCCTGGACAAGTCGCCCCTGTGTGAACCGAGCCTAACTGTATTTGTTTTGATGAAACAAATATGGGCCTTGTTATGGTTATTAACACCTCTCTAGTGACAAAGGGGTTAATGTGACTAGTATACTATTTTTATGTATTTTAATTATTTTGTTACATATTTTATATATAAATGTATTGGTGTTTGTCTGCTTGTTTAGACACATGACACACAGTAATTCACAAAGACGTTACCTTTCAGTTGACATCCATGTGTAGCTGTCTGGATGTGAACATACCTCATTGTAGAAGGTCCAGAATTAACCCTTGGTCTCTCTTTCCATCAAGAATGGATTAAACCAGCAACAAGTCTCTGCCGAGTATGTTGCCTTAATATAGCAATGGCTAGGACCAGGATTATGTTTACAAGAGCAGATATTCTTCTCTTCACACAAGGATCACGTGACAAGCCCAAAGAAAGAGGAAAGGAGTACCCACAAAGGAAATGCAAGAAGACAAGCCCAAAAAATGCTTTGAAAATTTCACCTCAAGTGCATTAAAATGCATAGCAAAGCGTCCCTCAAATGAGTGCCAAACACATGGGAACGTGCATGCAAAAACGCACAGTCAATGCACATTTTCTGGTGTGAATGGGCCCTTAAATAAATATACTGTAGCTGTTTTATCTTTCAAAGGAACAGTATTTCTGTTCTGTTCTGAAAGAGGAGTTTGTTTCAATTTCCATATTGTCATGGTTACCAGCTTACAAAGATTTTTTTTTTCTAAACTCGGCCCTGCCCCTTGCTCCCTTGTCACTGCCATTATGGAGCCCAACGAAAATTACACATATTTTGCCAGCTAAAACAATTCACATTGACGTAATTCAACTGTTTATTTTGCATTTTTTCTGGAGTTCAGCTTTAACCACTTCAGCCCCGGAAGATTTGGGCGCTCAATGAGCAGAGCACTTTTTACAATTTGGCACTGCGTCGCTTTAACTGGTAATTGTGCGGTCATGCAATGTTGTACCCAAAGGAAATTTGCATACTTTTTTTCCCCACAAATAGAGCTTTCTTTTGATGGTATTTTCCTCTGCAATTTTTATTTTTTGCGATATAAATGGAAAAATAATTTTGAAAAAAAAAAAAATCCAATAAACTCAATTTTAGTCATACATTTAGGCCAAAATGTATTCAGCCACGTGTCTTTGGTAAAATGTCTATAAGCATATATTTATTGGTTTGTGCAAAAGTTCTAGCATCTACAATCTAGGGTACATTTTCTGGAATTTACGCAGCTTTAATGTATGACTGCCTATCTCATTTCTTGAGGTGTTAAAATAGCAGGGTAGTACAACCCCCCCCCCCCAATGACCCCATTTTGGAAAGTAGACACCCCAAGGAAATTGCTCAGAGGCATGTGAGCCCATTGAATATTTTTTTTTTGTCACAAGTGATTGAAAAATAAAAAATAAAAGAAATTACACAAAGTTGTCACTAAATGATATATTGCTCACACATGGCATAGTTATATGTGGAATTACACCCCAAAATACCCCAAAAACCAAGCACTGCCTTCAGAGTTTCTAAGGGTGTAAATTTTTGATCATGCCTCACTACCTATCACAGTTTCAAAGGCCATAAAATGCCAAGATAGTACAAACCCCCCCCCCTCCCACCTACAAATTATGCCATTTTGGAAAGTAGACACCCCAAGCTATTTGCTGAGAGGCATGCTGAGTCTATGGAACATTTTACATTTTGCCAAAAGTTGCGGGAAAATTACAGACTTTTATTTTTTTTTATTTTTTGCACAAAATTTTCACCAAATGATCTATTGCTCAAACATGCCATAGGCATATGTGAAATGACATCCCAAAATACATTCTATTGCTTCTCCTGAGTATGGGGATACCACATATGTGAGACTTTTTGGGAGCCTAGCCGCGTACAGGACCCTGAAAACCACACGTGGTATCCCCGTACTCAGAATGTATTTTGGGGTGTAATTCCACATATATCCATGGTACTTTTGAGCAATATATCATTTAGTGACAACTTTGTGCAAAAAAAAAAAAAGTTTGTCAGTTTTCCCAAACTTGTGGCAAAATATAAATATCCCATGGACTCAACATGACTATCGGCATTTGGCTTGGGATGTCTACTTTCCAAAAAGGGGTCATTTGGGGGGGGGGGGGGGTTGAACTGTCCTGGCATTTTATGCACAGCATTAGAAGCATATGTCACACATCACCCACTCTTCTAACCACTTTCTGACACTTTTTGTTTACATGAAAAAAAAATTTTTTGCTAGAAAATTACTTTGAACATTACCCAAACATTATATATATTATATATATATATATATATATATATATATATATATATATATATTTTTTTTTTTTTTTAAGCAAAGGTCCTACAGATTAAAATGGTGGGTGTTGCAATTTCTTTTTCACACAGCATTTGCACAGCAAATATTTCAAAGCAATTTTTTTGGAAACAAACACTTTTTTTATTTTAATGTACTAAAACACACTATATTGCCCAAATATTTGATGAAATAAAAAAAGATAATCTTATGCCGAGTACATGTATACCAAACACGACATGCTTTAAAATTACGCACAAATACGCAGCAGCGACAAACTACATACATTTTAAAAGCCTTTAAAATCCTTTACAGGTTACTACTTTAGATTTACAGAGGAGGTCTACTGCTAAAAATGTAATGGTGCAATTGCTGTTTACATATGACACCAGACCGACGCTTGCGTTCGCCTTGACACGGGGGGACAGGGGTGCTTTTTTTATTTTATTTTTTTTATTTTTTATTTTTTATTTTTTTTTTAACTCTTCCTTTCATTTTTTTTTATCATTTTTACTGTTATCTCAGGGAATGTAACTATCCCCTATGATAGCAATAGGTAGTGACAGGTGCTCTTTTTTGAAAAAAATGGGGTCTGTTAGACCCTAGATCTCTCCTCTGCCCTCAAAGCCTCTAACCACACTAAGATGGATGTGATAAAATGCTTTCCCATTTTCCCCAATGACGCTGTTTATATCCGGTGAAACCTAAGTCATGAAATGCTCGTAGCTTCTGGTTTCTTAGGCCATAGAGATAATTGGAGGCATTCTGGTCTCCGATCAGCTCTATGGTCAGTTGGTGGAAACCACCAGCAGCATTCTTGGGTTCCCTGTTGGGACGGGAGAGCCTGAGAAAACCATGGAAGATGGTGGGGGGGGGGGCATTCCCTTCCCGTGCTTGTAAAAGCAGTCTAGAGGCTAGTTAGCCACTAGGATTGCTTTTACATGAAAACCGACCACTACGTATGTTGCTGGTCCTTGTTGGGCATATATTGTAATGTTCTTTTTTTCATGCAGCCTGGGCTGAACAGAAAAAAGAGATTGATCGGTGGGTATGCCCACCATTAGAATACCGCCCTTCATCCACCCACTTCTAATGATGGGCAAACATGCTCCATTTTTGTTTTTAACTGTGGTGGTGAAATCACCTTCTACAGCACTGGAGTCACTGAATTACGTATTGTGAGAGCAAACCCTGTTGCTGTCAAGATAAATAAATCAGTGCTGCAGCTGAATGACATACCTACTAAGCAAATGATGGTTAACAATAAAACAAAGTAACATTACATTATAACAGTAAGACATACCATACCTGCAAAGCAAATACAATAAAACATAGTAAAATTAAAAGATTTTTTAACGCAATCTGTGCCTAAATAATATATGCCGAAGCATGGGGGCAATCCACCCCTAATGTTAGTAGCAAATCGCTCCTCCACCCCTGCCCCCATGCTTCGGCATATATGCTCTTTTTTTCATGTGCTTTTTTTTTTTTTTTTTTTTTTTACTGTGATGGTGAAATCACCTCCTACAGCACTGAAGTCATGGCTTTACATATCATGGGAGCAAACACTATTGCTGTCAGAATAAACAAACCCGTGATGTAGCTGAATGGCGTACCTGCTAAGCAAATGACGGTTAACAATAAGACAAAGTAACATTACAGTATAACAGTAAGACATACCATACCTGCAAAGCAAATACAATAAAACATAGTAAAATTAAAAGCTTTTTTAACGCAATCTGTGCCTAAATAATATATGCCGAAGCATGGGGGCATTCCACCCCTAATGTTAGGAGCAAATCGCTCCTCCACCCCTGCCCCCATGCTTCGGCATATATGCTCTTTTTTTCATGCACCTTTTTTTTTTTTTTAACTGTGATGGTGAAATCACCTCCTACAGCACTGAAGTCATGGCTTTACGTATCATGGGAGCAAACACTATTGCTGTCAGAATAAACAAACCCGTGATGTAGCTGAATGGCGTACCTGCTAAGCAAATGATGGTTAACAATAAGACAAAGTAACATTACAGTATAACAGTAAGACGAACCATACCTGTAAAGCAAATACAATAAAACATTACAGTTCTAAAATACAGGAACTATAGAGAAAGAACATATAGATATAGATATATATAGATATAGAGCAATAGAGATCGAACAATAGAGCATAGAGCAGACAATAGAGAGCGAACATAAGAGAGAACAATAGAGAGAGAAGAAAAATAAAACCACAACCAATTTTTGCTTTTTTTATTTTAATTTTTTTGTGTTGTTGTTTTTTTGCATTTTTCTATAAACTGTAAAAATTCCAGATTAGGGTCTCTCAAAATGTGATGGCCATTTCATCTTTCAAGACCCTGTGTAAGTGTGCCCTAGGACTGTGGAGTGCTGTACCCTACGCTAATACTCCACTAGTGTGTGGTAGTGTTAGAAACAGTCACTGATGCAGAGACCAGGTTGGTCAGGACAGGAGGGACAATAAAAGTGTGTGTCATGCCTAAATCTGCATTTTCTGCAAACACAACATTTTCTTTGGGTGTTCTGTGGGCAGGGGTAAAAGGGAGGACATACGGAAAATGCCTCTCATGCAGTCAGCTCACTGCATTTGCATTGGAAAGGTGGGCCATAGCACCGTTTGGAAACAAAAGGGCTGTATAAAAAACTAATTTTTGTTGCACTAGTAGGAGAATACTGTATACATAAATATATTTCAAGGAAGAGGATGGGGGGGAAAGGGATTTTTATAAAAAGTGTCCAGGGATCAGATTCTGTTAAAAAACGTTGACCTTCGAGCTGTTAAACACTTCTTATCCCTAGACCCAAACCGTCTAAAACAAAGTTGTACCCGTAATTCTGATTACATCAAACAAGGAAATTTGCTGAAAACAAAATTCGAGGACAAAGGATACCCTTCAGCCACCCTTCATCACTCAATTTCATTCCCAGCATAAAAAAATGGAAAGAATTTTCCGTAAACACTGGGGGATCCTTCTGGAGGATCCTTTGTTAAAACCATCCATCACTGGTGTACCCAAGATTACATATCGTAAAGCTAGAAATATTAAAAGTCTTATTGCCCCGAGCAAATTGAAATCTACACACAACAAACCCAGATTGTCCAGGACCTTCTTTACATTAAATGGCATGTATCAATGCAAAAAGTTAAAATGTCTCACCTTTAAATTTGTTTGCCATCGCCAGAAATCTTTTACTACAAAAGGTAATACTTGCCAGCTTAGGGAATTTTTTAATTGTTCCTCGGACTTTCTAATATATGGCATTCGTTGTCCCTGTGACTTACTTTATATTGGCCGCACAATCCGGACACTCAGGAAAAGGTTCGGAGAACACCATAGAGGGCAATCTCAACTTAACAATTCCTAGACACTTTAAGGAGTACCATCAGGGTTCCACTGAAGGTATGCAGGTGTGGGTCATCGAGCAGGTACCTGGGTCTCTCCCTCTCACGGAGTGTTTCAAGCGTCTTTCATTTCATTCCCACCATTTTTTTTATCTATAATTTTTATACATATCTCTCTTATTATTATAATACATTTTTTTATATTTTTTCAAATTATTTTTTATATATACATTTTCTATTTTTTTATTCCATATATATATAGAAAGGCCAGTATGGTGGCCTGAAATTATGGGAGGAGCCCGGTCGTGTATATAACCCACCGTTTGCCCATCTTCCTCATCGGTTCCGGTGCGCGATACCTGATACGTCAGATATCAAGGGCCGACTATCCTAGACCAGACGCAGTGAGCCCGTTCGTGAGTTCCCGCGTTGTTCGTCTCCGTCTTGACCATCTTCCCGTTTATCAGCGTCCGTGGGTTTCGCCGTCGGAGTGTCGTCTTACCCATCGAATTTGTCGTTACACGTCGGGCCGGCTGTCGCAGGTAGGGCTTCGGCACCCCCTTTTTTCAGTTTATGTATTACAATGCAAACATTTCCTGAACTCACGAACCGCTCGAATGTTTTACTGTGGCTCTCGTACTCATGTCACTGTTTCTACTTACGATGTACCTTACCTTCGGTCGATCACGCCACGTCAGGCGATTCGTTCGCAGGTACATTCGAAACCGTTCGACTCCCCGAGCATTCTATTAGCATCGGTCGAATCGTTCGACTCACAGCCGACTGCTTGTTACGACAAAGCAAGCAGTCCGCACGTATCGGTTGGTCTGCTCCAGATTCGACATGTCTCATCATTCATGCAGTTGTGTTATGTATCTCATTTATCTCGTTCAAGTCATTTCAGTCCCACTCATTTCTACCGTTTCAAGTCATTTCTGTCACTAGCCGCGCTCCGGCGCGAATCTTGTCGCACCTCTGGTGCACCGATTCGCTTTGAAGTGCCCCAGGGTTCGGCCTCATTTCTGTACATGCTCCAGAGACTGAGTCACTCGCAGGATCACGCACGGTCCCTGATTCTTGTCTTTGTCATGGCATACCATTTCTGTCACTTATTACGCTCCAATTCGAATCCTGTCGCATTCTTCTATGCACCGATTCGTCCTGGTGTGCCCAGCTGCTACGCCTCATTTCGGTACATGCTCCAGGGACGGATTCTTTGTAACCTACAGTCCAGTCGTTGAATCCTGTTTCTGTCATGGGATATCATTTCTGTCACTTATTACACTCCAGTTCAAATTCTGTCGCATTTTCATGCACCGATTCGTTCTGGTGTGCCCAGCTGCTACGCCTCATTTCAGTACATGCTCCAGAGTTGGATTCTTTGTTGTTACCATCAGTCCAGTCGTTGAATCTTGTCTCTGTCATGGGATATCATTTCTGTCACTTATTACGCTCCGATTCGAATCCTGTTGCATTTATTTATGCACCGATTCGTCCCGGTGTGCCCAGCTGCTACGCCTCATTTCAGTACATGCTCCAAAGACGGGATTCATCTGTTAGGTTCATGGGCTTGTCTTCTGATTCCAGTCTTTGTCATGGGTTTCATTTCATTTCACCTATCACGTTCCGGTACGAATAGTCACATTCGTGGACCAAATTCGTCCCGGCGTGCCCCAGGATTGGCCTCATTTCAGTACATGCTCCAGAATCCGTTTCGTGCTCGGTCGCAAGTTCGTGGCATGGCGATTCGGATCTCTGTCATGGCAGATTCACTCATTTCACGGTCACTCATCGCTTCCCGCTTCTAGTCCAGTTGATTCTTCAATGTTGGATTTTATCGGGGGGCCCTTGCTCGTCAGCCTCATTCGCTATGGAGTTGACAAAAAAAAAAAAAAAATAGAAAGGGGAGAGAAAGGGGGAAAAGAAAAGGGAAGAGAAGAGAAGATTGCATTTGTTTCTTTCATTTGTGTCGTTTCATGTCTAAATCTCACCTCCACTGTTAGCTAGCCGTTCGTCAGGTGGGAGTCTCAAACAAAACTTCACCTTCATCTCCTCAGGTCAGTCGAGTTCAGTAGGTCCAGCCTGCACCTGGTCGGACGGTGCCTCCTTAGGTAAGCATTATCATCTGGTAGGAAACGCTCTTCAGCACAAGCATCCTTCTTTAAAAAAAAAAAAAAAAGAGGAAAGAAGAAAAATGTATTTTTCTTTAGGAGTCTCCAACCAGTTTGTAATCCATGTCACCCCTATAGGTCCATATTAGGAGAAAACCCGGATCAGAGGGCTAGTAGCCTCGCCAGACCCGCATTCTGCCACCATGTCCCAGGCTGGCAGCGAGAACCTCACGGCTCCATTGTCTCCATCTGTTGTCTCAGAAAATGGCAGCCAAAGGGCCTTCAGAGCGTGGACCATTCCCAGGCTCACAGCCGAGCTAAGACGCAGGGGCGTGCCCTTTCCAGCAACAGCCAGAAAGGCCGAGCTTTTCAGGCTCCTGTTTCCTCCCCCTGCGGCGGTTGAGGCTTGCGCCCAGCAGGCCTCCCTAGGCTCCATCGCCTCCTCAATCTCACAGCTTCACACCCTGGTGTCGTCCCTCACAACCTCAATGTCAGAACTGCAGAGTCGAGTGGCCCTCCTCGAGACCCACCCCGCTGTTCCTCTGCCAGTACCAGCATCCGAGCCAGTTGTTATTTCTCCCGCAGGTATCTCCGGATGTGCACCAATAGTGTACCCGTCCCATCTGGTGTCAGCTAACATCAGGAAGGACATCTTAGAGGGCAAAGACGTCAATTTGGCTTCTCTCCTCATCTCTATTCACGAGCTGGCAGAGAACAAAGCGTATACTTGGGGGGACGTGTCAGTGGTCCTCAAAGCCAAGGATTCCAGACTGGACAGGAAACTCTCAATCACCGAGTTTACCTTGGCTTTCGGCATGATGAGGGACATCATTTGCTCAGCCTCCCCTGGCAGGAGGGAGGAGCTGGATCGGTACCTCCATGTGGTAGTTGACCTGGGTTACAAGTACGGCGGGTTTTCATTCTATGATTACCACCGCTCTTTGTCCGCTAAAGCAGCCGCCAGGCTCTCCCAGTTCCAGTCACCTACGGACTGGAGCACCATGGATACCGAGCTGTTCTGCCGCCACTTCGCGGGGCTACGGTCCCCTCTGTGTGCGATCTGCCAGTCAGCAACTCATACTGCGGCTTGGTGCGCTAGCTCACTGGCAGCCCCAGCCTTAGACGGTCCATCTACCTCGGGTACCGCTCAGGGCCTACAGGCACCGGCACGCCTGCCACAGACCGATAAGCTTGGGCGCCCAGTCAAAACCATGGGCGGCGCACCAATCTGCAACAATTACAACAGTGGGTCGTGCAATTTTAGTCAGTATAGGCTGCTCCATGTGTGCACCCAGTGTCATAGAGCTCACCCCCGGCTGATGTGCGAGCTCAAGCAGCTCAAGAGGTCCTGACTGAGCCGGCTCAACATTTCATGGCTTAGTGTCTACCTCACCAGTCATCCTACCCCCTCACTATCCGCCTACCTCGTCCAGGGCTTCACGCAAGGTTTTCATACTGGACTTGTCTCTCTCCCTCACCTCACGCACGAATGCCAGAACCTACGGTCAGCAGCCACGGATGAACAAGCCATCGACCTACTGCTGCAATCTGAGCTAGACCAGGACTTTGTCATCGGCCCTTTCGTACAGCCCCCATTTAACACCTGGCGAGTCAGCCCTATTGGGCTTGTCAAGGGCAAGTTCTCTAATAAACTCCGATTGGTTTATGATTTGTCAGCGCCTCATTCCTCTACGGTCCCCAGCCTCAATTCCCTTATCCCCTCTGAGGAGTTCTCCCTTAAATATGCATCTGTGGACATGGCCATCCAGGCCATTCTTAAAACAGGCACAGGTACCTGGCTTTCCAAGGCCGACATCTCAAACGCCTTCAAGCTTCTTCCCATCCATCCATCCCTCTGGTGCTGGCATGGCATCAAGTGGAGGCAGCTGTACTACTTTGCCACTAAACTCACGTTCGGATCCAAGAGTAGTCCCTGGCTCTTCGACACTTTTGCGCAGGCTCTCGCATGGATCTTGCTGCACGTAGCCCAGTGTCAGGAAGTCATTCATTATCTGGATGACTTCCTGCTGATAGAGTCACCCGGCTCTCCTCCACGAGATCTGGGTAAATTGAGGGCAGTCTTCAATAATCTTAACGTCCCCATTGCCGAGCATAAGGTGGAGGGTCCATCGCAGGCCATCACCTTTCTCGGGGTCAGCCTAGACACTAACACTATGCAGGCCAGCCTTCCCCCGGATAAACTGACCCGCATCAGGTCGGTCCTGAGGGACTTCACCCGTGCCAGGACTTGTACCAAGAGACAGCTTCAATCCCTTCTTGGCATGCTTAATTTCGCCATGCGCATCATCCCCCAGGGGCGCTCGTTCGTGTCACGCCTGTTAGCCTTACTGTCCCACTCTCAGGACCCGGAGCAAGTACTCAGCTTGGATTCCGCAGCTATAGCAGACCTTGCCATGTGGGAGGAATTCCTATCTTCCTGGAATGGAGTGTCCCTGTTCGTCCCCTCCGTGTCCTCCCTTTCACCTCGGGTGGTGACCGACGCGGCGGCCTCCACGGGCTTTGCGGCGATCTTTGGCAACCTCTGGCTCGCAGCCCCCTGGCCTCCCCAGATACTGGCTATCCCTGGCTTCACTGAGACGTCCTCCCTGTTCGAGTTATATCCCATTGTAGCCGCTGCACACACGTGGGGCCGCAGCTGGTCGGGCCAGACGGTGGTTTTTTCTACAGATAACCTGGCCACTGCGGAGATCATTAATAAAGGCAGGTCCAGGTCTCTACAGATTATGTCCTTCCTGCGGCGACTGACCCAGCTCTCATTGTTGTTTCAGTTCAACCTTCATTGTTCCTTTGTCCCCGGTAAATTTAATCAGGCGGCGGATGCCCTCTCCCGCTTTAACTTTGTTTCGATTTTTGACCAGGTGCCCGGAGCCGGACCAACATCAGCAGCTATCCCGGACTGGTTTCAACTGACCTTGGATTAGCCCCTCACCTCTCAGCAGCAACTCAACTCATTGATCTCTCCCTCTCAAACAATACCCGCAAGGCCTATCAATCGGCCTGGAGGGCCTTTAGCCGCTTCGCGTCGTCTCACAGCACAGAGTCCTCCCGGGTCAAACAAGTCCTTGCCTTCATTTCTTACTGCCATTCCGAGTTAGCATTGTCCTTTAATACGATCCGGTTGTACTTGGCCGGGGTACAACATTTCACGTCCCTCCAGGACCCTACTAAGCCCTCCTTGTTCACTTACCACGCCGTCCGGGCTCTCATGCGCGGCATTCAGAAGCGTCGGCCGGTGTCCAGCACCAAACGGCTGCCTATCACAGGTGAAGTGTTCAGGGACATGTCAGATATTCTGGCCTCTTCACCTTTCGGTCTCCACGTTAGTGTCGTCCTGCAAGCAGCCATACATCTGGCCTTCTACGGCTTCTTACGACCAGGCGAGTTTACCTGCAGTAGCCCCTCGGCACGCATGCTGTGCAAGCACCATCTAGTCAGGTTCGAGGACCACTTCATCCTACACTTAGCGGTTTCCAAGACACAGCAGCTTGGCTCAGGCACGGACATTCACTTCTATAAGACCTACAACCGCTGGTGCGCGGTCACTGTTCTCACCCGCTTGTTGACCCTTTTGGCCGATCAACCAGGGACTGGCCCGCTTCTACCCTTTCACACGAAACCTCTCAACGCAGCCCAGTTCATGGAACATGTCAGGATACTCCTGGGCATCCTTCACCTCAATCCTGCCCACTACTCTGGACATTCATTTCGCATCGGGGCAGCTTCGACGGCCTCCCGCCAAGGGGTCCCGGTCCATGTTATCAAAAAGTTGGGTAGATGGAAGTCCTCCTGTTTTGCCCGTTACATACCCAATCCGCAAGTTGAGATGGCCCAGGCCTTCCTCAAACTCACCCAGTAACAGTCTTGATTCAATAAAATGCTTGCCCTACCTGAGTGTTTTTGCCCCCTTATTTTGGTATACCGTACGTTAGACCAGGGCACACTTTCAGGTCCATTTCAAGTAAGCGAGTTTATGTTATCCTTGTTTGTCATCCTTATCCGTATCGGTCAGAGGGCTCTACACCATAAATATATATATATATATATATATATATATATATATATATATATATATATATATATATATATATATATATATATATTGTTCATTTATATATATATATATATATATATGTATATATATACACACATTTTTTTAAAAATCTGTCCCCAGATGTTCCATGTAGTCCTTTCTCGTCTGTGTGTAATCTCTGTCTGTCTCTTTTCTATGTGCACAAGGATGTTGTGTTTGTATTCTTCCATTCCCATGGAGTATAATGCAATCTGTTAGTCCTCATAACCCCGCCCCTTGGCTTCCCGGAGTCACTCAGCTCAGTGAACCATCAACGGGGTGGTACTATGATTTCATTGGCCCGCCCACCCTGCTCTTTTCCCTTCTTTACCATTTCCAAGATGTAGGGATGCTATGCCTGACAAAGGAGCATGCATGCTCCGAACGCATGCATGCAACTAGCATCATCACAACGTGACTCCACAGACCGACGATCTGCAACGTTTTGCCGACCTGAGCCTGGGACACTGGAATCCACCAGCGCTGCCAGATGGGACCACATAGCGCAAGAGGATCACCCCCACTGGAGTCTCTGTCGCCTACCAGACTGTCCATTCGGATGTTCCTAATCATGATGTGCTTGTTTTTATACAACACAGAGTGAGTGTATCTCTACTGTAACAAATAAAACGTTTGTCATACTACTGCACTTAGGTTGGCGCTGCTTGTCTCTGCTTTTGTAAACAAAAGGGCTGTGACTATCTCTTCCTGGAATTTCAGTTTGTCCTGAAGCTTTGCATAGCACAAAATCATTCAGCAGAACCAATTGGAATAAATATATAGACGCTTTTTTATACCACCATCTGGTCCTACGAGCAATTAGGTATGGCGCCAACAACTGGTGATTGAGGTCCATCCATCCCATATTAAGGTTGTATTTGTGGACACAGAGGGGTTTCTACACAACACCAGTCGCCACAGGAATTTGAAATGTTGTATCTGCGTGAAGGGAGGACAGAAAGAAAACATTCTGTGAATCCCTCCACTTCACTGCTAACAAATTATTACATTTCAAGCAGGCTCTCTCCCCCCCATCTAAGTTGGGACTCCACAAGACATTGGGGGAAGCCCTGGCGATTAGATCGCACGGTGCCACATGCGCTAATTCCACAATAAAAAAGGTGACTAAAAAGTGGCACGCTTGTGTAATAATTGTCCAAGTATAAGTGGTACAGCTTTCCAAATAAGGGTGACACCATGTCCCACACAATCTTACCAGTGCTCTCCACATGACTATCTCTTCCCTCATAAACCATAAAACTATATGTATAGCCTGTTGCCCTGTCACAGAGCTTATACATCTTGACCCCATATCTGGCATGCTTGCTGAAAAGATACTGTTTAACCACTTCAGCCCCAGAAGGATTTGCCCCCTTTCTGACCAGAACATGTTTTGGCAATTCGGCACTTCGTCACTTTAACTGACAATTGCACGGTTGTGCAACTTTGTACCCAAACAAAATTGACGTTCTTTTTTTCCCACAAATAGAGCTTTCTTTTGGTGGTATTTGATCACCTCTGCGTTTTTTTGTTGTTGTTGTATAAACAAAAAAGAGCGACAATTTTGAAAAAAAAAGCTATATTTTTTACTTTTTGCTATAATAAATATTCCCCAAAAATATATATAAAAAACTATTTTTTCCTCAGTTTAGGCCAATATGTATTCTTCTACATATTTTTGGTAAAAAAAAGCTCAATAAGTGTACATTGATTGGTTTGCGTAAAATAGAATAGGGGATTGTTTTACGACATTTTTATTATTATTATTTTTATTAGTAATGGTGGCGATCTGCGATTTTTATCATGACTGTGACATTATGGCAGACACATCAGACACTTTTGACACTATTTTGGGACCATTGTCATTTACACAGCGATCAGTGCTATAAAAATGCACTGATTACTGTGTAAATGACACTGACAGTGAAGGGGTTAACCACTAGAGGGAGATGAAGGGGTTAAGTGTGTCCTATGGAGTGATTCTAACTGTGGGGGGATGGACTTCAACACACATGACAGCGATCACTGCTCTCGATGACAGAGAGCAGTGATCTCTGTCATGACACTAGGCAGAAAGGGGAAATGCTTTGTTTACAAAGCCATCTCCCTGTTCTACCTCTCCGTGACACGAACGCAGGCACCCGGCAGACAACGAGTCCGCGGGACCCACGATCATAGAGAATGTGGTGGGCACGCGCCCGCAGTGCCGCTTTTTAAAGGGGACGTACCTGTACACCCTTTTGCCCAACCGTGCCATTCTGCCGACGTATATCGTCATGCAGTGGTCGGGAAGCGGTTAATAAACAAGCGGCCAGAAAACATAATCAGGGACTCATCAATGCAGATAACTTGATTGGGAGTAAACAAGGCTGCAAACTGCTGGTTGAAGTGGTTTAGGAGGGGCTGAATTTTGTGGAGCAGATCATATCCAGGTTCACACAGAGAAAGGCCGATTTCATTGTCATTGAAATGCATGAACCGCAAGATCTGCTCGTATCATGTCATGGTCATGGAGGCAGAGAACACGGGCATATGGTGAACCAGTGAACCAATTGCGGTCATATTGGTCCACCAAGCAGTGGACCAATATGACTGCAACTCACTCTTTTTTAGTTATTATTATTATTATTAATATACAGGATTTATATAGCGCCAACAGTGCTTTACAATATAAAAGGGAGACAATACAGTTATAATACAATAAATTACAAGAGGATTAAGAGCCCTGCTCAGAAGAGCTTACAATCTAATAGGGTGGGGCAGGTGGTACAAAAGGTTGTAACTGTGGGGAATGAGCTGATGAAAGTTGTAAAAGATTAGTTGTAAACGTGATAGGCTTTCCTGAAGAGATGAGTTTTCAGGGATCGCCTGAAGGTAGCAAGAGTAGGGGAGAGCCGGACAGGTGGAGGTAACAAGTTCCAGAGGATGGGAGAGGCTCTGGAGAAATCCTGGATATGGGCATGGGAGGAGGAGACGAGAGAGCTTGAGTAGGAGGTCTTGAGAAGAGTGGAGAGGACGATTTGGGTGATATTTGGAGACAAGATTGGTGATATAGCTCGGGGCAGAGTTGTGAATGGCTTTGTATGTTGTGGTTAGTTGTGTCCAGGAGGAGGGATAGGCCCAGGAAGGTCTTAAATTCGGAAACCGTAAGAGATTTCAAATCTCTGGCAAGGGCCAACTGGGGATTAGCGGCAATGAATTGACCATGTTGTGCTTTTTAAGGACATTTTCCTGCACAATATTTATTAAGTAATTTTTAACGAAGATATTTTTAAGATACAAAATCAATCTATATGACACAGTCTATACATGTGAAACGTATTCACGGAGACAAGTGATCATACAAAATAGTTACATTTATTGGTTGACAAAAGACAAATATTTACATGAAATTAAAAATACAGATTGCATTACTTGATCATTTGACAATTATTGGAAACACCCTCAACCTGGGCGTAGTAGTACCTTGGACTTAATTATCACCATTATCACTTCTCGGTAGAATCAATAACCTTTTGATAATTGACATTAAGGCTGGGTTCACACTGCTGCGGGGGGAGATCCGGATGTGATTCGCACAGCAAATCACATCCGATCTCCGTAGCACTGCGAGTTCAGCCATACAGATAGTATGGCTGAACTCGCAGCTGTCCCGCAGCAAACTCGCACAGGACCCTTTTTTGGGTCCGCAACGGAATCGGATCGCATGGGGGTTCACACCATGCGATCCGATTCCTGTGCGAGTCGGCAGATCGCACTGCGATATGCCGACGGATCTGGGGGTGTCATTAACATAACATTGACACCCCCAGCCGTCCGCATAGGGCAGTGTGAACTGCCGGCGGGAGGTATGCGATGCGGGAAAACGCAGCGGATTCGCGGCGTTCCCGCATCGCAATAGTGTGAACCTAGCCTTAAACAGAATGTCTGTATTTCACACGTCCAACCGTTACTATACTGCAGGTAATGAGTAAGAAAGGTAGTGGTGCACTGTACACAAGGAGGATATATCTATTGATAAAAGCAGTATATAAAATTCGCAATGGGGGGATATCCAGTAAACAATACAGGTACAGGTCTGGGTATCCCCTGATGAAGTCACGTGACCCGTGACGAACACGCGTCGGGACACAGCAACCAGGAAGTGACGTAGACCGAGCCCGCAGCTCGTTTATACACTGCTTGTACAGACAGTTTGTTTGTGAGTATTTTTAAACTGTTTTAATAACAATAAACCTGTTGAAGCACCTTACACTATGGAGTATTCTTCCTCCATCTCTGCTTAAACCCATGTATATGCCATACCACTAAGGAACCCTGACTGCAATACCACAGAGGAAACCCCCTTAAAGGGACCCTATCATTGGTCAGGACCTGGGCACCCCACATTAAAGGGAAAATTCCGCTAAAGGATCCCAAAAAGCTCTCTATATATACGCTGTTACCTTACAGCGGTAAGGTAAGGGGACATCCATTACTGGTATATACGGGACCACCAAGGCCATATCCCCTTCCACCAGCACCACTGCCCTTCCCATTGCAACAGCTCCACATCGTATATCTTGTTGAAGAAGTCACATCCTATGCGATTTTGAGAATAATCGCAGCACCTTGCACTGAAAACTGACTTTTTGTCTGATACACTTATATTTTTTGTCACTTAATTGTTATTTATGTTTGAAGGTTTGCCTATGTGCACCACAGCAGAACACCTGCACTTTATGCGATTTTAGGATCGCAACACGCTGCACTTTTGAATGTTATATTGTGTTTTTTCTTTTTTCTTGTTTTTATTATTTCACGGTTTTATGTTGTAGATTTTACACTAATAGCAACGAACATTATTGTTTTATCAGCCACAGCAGCACATTGGAATATTTGCACTTTTATGCGACTACAGGATCGCAACACGTTGCACTTTGGATTTTATATGAATTTTCACTATTTTATGTATTTATGTTGTGGACTATTAGTAGAAATGAGTGTTGCTGTTTAAACTAGTCACATAGACATACCCAGACCTGTATTGTATACTGGATATCCCCCCATTGCGAATTTTATATACTGCTTTTATCAATAGATATATCCTCCTTGTGTACAGCGCACCACTACCTTTCTTACTCATTATTCCCCGGGGTTCAGATATTTCCCTTTCAGTGTGTGCAGCAGTACCCTATCTCCCTCTATTTCCCTGACGTGGCGCAGGAATACTTCTTTTCCACTGATTTTTATACTGCAGGTAAGTAAGTGGTTAACAATGTGAAATAAATTAGACATTAGTTTGTCAATAAAATTGGCATCTATGCAAAAAAGAAATTTATAATGAAAAATTAAATTTAGAGAAAAATCTAAAAGGCGGTTATTGATTCGGGAGAAATATTTTCAATAATAGAATATTCAAAAAATCAATATTTAAGAGAACATAGAATCGATGATAAACATATATTTACCCATTCCAAATATGACTATTAGTGTGGATTGTTGGTTACCAGGAATTTTAAGATGGCTGCCGTGGCTTTCAACATAGATTCTCTTACAGATGAATTACTTTGTGTGACCTCTGAGTTCCGAGGAGCAGGGATCTTCATAATTATAAAAATGTGTATTCATGCATGGTGCATGAGTATCAGTTTGTCTGGGGAGTCTTCCAGTGTCCCTTCTCAGGGGGGGGTCCCTAAGCTTCCCCCTGAGCTCTCCTCAGCTCTCCTTCTTCACCATCTTTTTAGTTTCTTAAATATCCTCCTAAACAAAAAGGTCATAAAATTATACTAAGTTCTGCCCAGAAGGTATGTGTCCCTTTCCTATTGGCAGGCAGACTTAATGATCACCTTTCCCAGTAGTCTCGTGATTTTAAGGTAATAGCACCTTCAACCACCAGGTGTCTCACATGTGTTTGGTGTTTTATCTCTTTAAGTTAATATTTTTATTTCTATAATATGCGTTCGTTTTTAATATATGTTCTAACGAATATATCTTGAGTGTTCAGGAATGATAGTATAATATAAAATACGCTTAACATAATTATGAATAATCCCCATTGTATAAAATGGTTATATATGTATATCAATGTATATCTATTAAATCTTTAGTCCATTTCGAAAGGACACGGATATATATCAAACAATATCACATACAATTATTATCTATATGCATACATGTATAATTCAAGTATCCAATCAATATTTGTTTATCTAAACATAGGTTAGATTCTTATACAGTTATAATCACGATTATATGTTTTTCATAATGCTAATTCGTTGCTAAAACACTTCTATTTATAATCACACTTTCATATATAATTTCTTTATGACAAAGTTCTTTAGATCATTAGATACTAAAATTAAAATATCTCTTTGGTGACCTACACATATCACATATAGTTTGAATTACTTGAAGTACTTTTGAAATATGTCTGACTTGTATATCCCTCTCACACCATGTTTTGAGATGAACTTTGAACTTCCAATAAATGTTTAGATGGCTGTGTCCTTCAAGTTTCTACAATTCACACAATCGATTTTGTTGATCTCTCACTTTCTGAGACAATGGGATATTTGTTCTGGTCATTCAGGTTTAATGACTGTTAGTCACAGGTACATCCTACGTATGGCCCAAACCTTGCCATATATATTTGCACAGCCTTCCTTGTCCATTCAAGGAGATAGATAACATCCCTTTTGTTCAGGCAACATCTTGTTTCAACACAGGCTTGTAGAACTTACAAGAATAACTAATCCCCTAAACCTTTGGAAAAACATGTGAGATCCTATATTTTGCTTTGAAGTTCTCCAAGGGGGTCACAGTTCAAAATATCAACATTATAGTTCATCCACTTTTTTTTAGGCCTACTGAAATCTCTCATCTCTGCCAGTGAATATTAAATGTATTTCTTCATGATTTCACAACCACCAGCATATAAAGAGATCTTCAGTGAAAAAAAGGCGAATAAAAATCAAGTGCGTAAAATCAACTGTTTCCATCTGAATTCCGGTTTGGCCAGGGAATGGGGGAAGTATGGATGCTGCAGAAGTGCTGGGCTCCCAATTTGGATTGGCAAATGCAGATGGGAAGGGCACTATTAGCTCGACGGGCCTGTGTTTGTCTTCTTCTTGGTGGCTGTGGGACACTAGTTGTGCTAGCCACCTCACCAGCTTGAACTGTCCTTATGGGACTCGCCGCATCACCAAGTGTTACTGCAGTGCCGGATGTACAACCAGGATGTACTACGCTGCTGATGCATGCCAGTTAACCAAAAGGATGAGCGGCACTAGTACTGCCTCTCTGCTCCATACGAGAGCCCTGCAGTTCTTGCACCAATAAGAGCAGAAGAACGGGGTCGGGTATGCCTGACCTTGGCGGGAACCACTACTCTGTTGTCAGAGCTGTTAGGGAGCCACTGCTGTCTACTGGTTCGTATTCTGAGCCAGAATCGAACAGATGGGGGACTCTCTCTTCATTCTCATCTGTCAGGCTCAGAAACGTGTAGGCCTCTTCACTAGTGTACCTTTGATTGGACATTTTGGCCTCTAAATTTACTGGTACACTAGTGAGGCTCAAAGGAGAAAAGAGCACCTGACTGTCAGTGACTGCTTCAAATGCTACCAAAAAAACTGTTAGCATTCGCAGGGATCAATCCTGACTCTGTGAATGATGCAGTTATATGTTTTGTGTTTTGTAAGTGACAGTGATCAATTGATACCGCACTTAGGGGAGCTGGGCTGGGCTGGGCAGAGGGGCTAAACACAGGTACTAGCAGGTATCTGGGCTGATCCCACTAACGCTGTGTTTTTGGGAACCCTAAACTACTGGGGACGCTAGTATAGATCTGATCAGATCAGATATTGATCCGTTCAGACACTATACTACTAAGGGAGGTGCATGGTGCGTGCATGGATGTTAGCGCTACTGGCACTAATCTTGCGCTGCCTGGGGCAACACAGACCCTGACTTCTAAAACCACAAAAAACTGACATCACCCACCGGGTGATCAGGGGATTATACCTTTATTTAGGTAATATACGGCAGGTGCCCTGAGTCTATAAAAAAATAACTCTCTAACCAGCATCACCCATGACACTAATACAGTGATCACTGGTCACAGGGGATGATCAAGGGGTTAAACCTTTATTAGGGGGTTTAGGGGGGCCTACCACTAAGTACCCTAACACTGATTGACACCAGTACTGTGATCAAAGAAAAATATGAACACTGCACTGGCTGACACAGTGACAGGGAGTAAAAGGGTTACCTGGGGGGGGCGATCAGGGGGTGATCGGGGGTGACAAGTGTGCCTATGTGTACTGTGTCAGTGTAGTGTTGGTGCAACTTACTCTGAAATATCTTCTCTCCTCTCTCTGGAACGGAAAAGAGTTCCATGAGGGGAGATGACATCACTTCCCTTGCCTGTGTTTACACTTACACAGAGAGGGGAGGATTTCATTTGCTAGAACCGACCACCAGGTCCAGAGCAGCAATCATTGGCCTGGGCCTGGAGACTGACCGGTTCTGAAGCAAATCTGATTGTCATGGCCGCCTAGGGGGCGTGCATGCGCGCCCCCTAGGCAGCCGTATGTCCCAACGTGCAGCTGCGATGCTTCACCCAGCCGAGCCAACCTGTCACAGTATAACTGCAGCGGCTGGTCCAGAACTGGTTAAATATACATTTGGCCTGGCCTGCTAAGAGAAAAAGTAGAAATGTTTGCGTATATAATAAAAATTTGCTCAAATTCAAGCATGCATTCATACCTAATTAAAAAATCTCTAGGTACACCAATATGGCTTGAGGATTTCTTTGTCGACCAGGGAAAGGGGGCTGTGTGCACACATGCTACTATGCTGGAAAAGTGTGTATAATCAAGCAATGTATATATGGAAGCAGAGCCAGATCAAAGGATAACAGTCCAAATTAATTTATTTATTTTCTCAATAAATTTTTATTAAAGTATATAAAAAAAAATATACAAGTTTTTCCATAGACAGAGTATAAACAGTGTATACACAGTGTTACTTAACAAATACACAGCATTTGTTCATGCTCAGATGGCCTATACAGCCTTGTTGAATCTATCCAGTATAGTTCAAATCGTGATGAAACTTCAAACAAAGCATAGGAAAATAATAACATTACCCCCGCCTTCAACGCTTTAATGATGTAAGAGCTGGGCATCCTCCGACCCCCCACCCCAACTGGGAACACACTGTGAAGGGCCAAGAGAACCTCCCACCTCCCCGATTGCCATTAGCGTTTGTTGGATGTGGAAGACCTTGTTGCTGAAAACCGTCAATATCTTCAATTTTGTATTGAAATAGGGGACAAATGCAGTACAATTCGAACCAAATTCAATATAGAATTGTAAAAGTAAGATGCAAAAGAGAAACAAAAACATAGAAAAGGAAAATTCAAAATAAAAGTACACAGTCTATTGTGTCCGTTGTTGGTATTTATTTAAGTCGCCACTATTACTCAAATATACAAAAGCCCTTTTAGGGGTGTTGCTTCAATCTGTACCAGTCAGTCCACGGTTTCCACTGTCCCTGTGTTTTCGGATATTTGCCTTGGGATGAGGCAAATAGAATTTCATACGTTGCATGGATGTTGGTGGTAGCTAATATTTCTCCCAGCTCTGGGGGATCATGATCCCTCCAATGTCTCACAATCACCAGCCTGGTGCTCAGTAAGATGTGGGTAGTTATTACTCTTGCTCTTTTGGGTAGTGTATATAAGTCAAGTGAGAGAATGGCCATACCAGGGTGTTTCGGTATTTGTATCTGTAATATGTTCTCAATCGTACGGAACACTTTATCCCAGAGTATTTGAATGCTAGTGCATTCCCATAAAATGTGAAAGAGTGTACCTACGCATCCACATTGCCTCCAACACAGCGGGGATGTTCGGTTATCAAACTTGGACACTCTATACGGGGTCAAATACCACCTCAGGAGTATTTTTTGTGTTAATTCCCATAAGTTGATACACATGGTGGCCGAGTACGTGGATTGAAGTGCCTGTTGCCATTTGTCTGACGAGTATTGGGTTCCCCAGTCCCGTTCCCAGGCTATAATATTAGAGTTTTTGGTGAACAATAATTTACCATTTAATGAGGTGTAGAACAGGGAAATTCCTTTAATGTTAGTGGTTGTATTATTCAGGTAGAGGAAAATCTTCCACGATAACTGAATTGAGATAAGGGAGTTATCTTTGAGAAAGTGTTGTATTTGGGTATACCTGTAGAGGTCAGATTCTTTAAGGTCAAATTCGATCTGTAGCGATCTGAATGTTTTCACAGAGGGTCCTATGGTGAGATCAGCGATATTCTTAATCCCCTTTCTGACCCAATGTATCACCTGAAGATCAGGTATAATCTCTGAGAGGCATGCAAGAGGTATCTGAATTGAGGGCAATGGCGTATCAATAGGGGGAGTATCGAGTAGGAGTTTCCAGGCCTGTAAGGACGCACAGATTGCTGGGGCTAGAGACACATCAGGCATCTTTTTAATAGTACTAGCCAGTAAGTAGTTATAGGTATTGGTGCCAGAAAGCTGAAATTCCTCCAGCTCCTGCCATTTCGTTCTGGGTGAATTTGGAAACCACGATCTCAATTGCGCAAGAACCGAGGCCGTGTGGTAGTCTTTAATCAGTACATTGCCCACTCCTCCAGCTTTCCATACCGCTATTGATTTCCTAAAGGCCCACCTTGCTCTCTTTCCTTTCCATAAGAATTTATTAATCATAGATTGCATTTTGATAAAGTATGAGTTAGGGATCGGGATGGGCAGTGCTCTGAATAGATATATGATCTGTGGTAAGATCACCATTTTAAACGCCGCTAGATGCCCCGACCAGAGTAATTCAGCCTTCGCTAGGTCTTGAAGTTTTGACGGTAGAGAGTTAAGAAAGGGAGTATAGTTAGCCGAGAAGAGTTCCCTTGTGGAAGCAGTCAGGAAGATCCCTAGGTATTTAACTCTATCTTTGCTCCAGGCATATGGAAACCGTGAACTGAGCTCTCTCTGTAAACCTGGTGATATGCCCATTCCCAGTACATAAGATTTGCTTTCATTCACCTTATAATAAGATATTGTATTAAACATTTGTAGAACTGCATGTACCGAAGCCAGGGAAGTTTCAGGGTTCGTAAGCATTAGAATAATATCGTCTGCAAAGAGGCTGATGACATGTTCAGATTTATGGGTATGGAAGCCAGTAATGTCAGGATGCCCTCTAATAAGGGTGGCCAAGGGTTCCAATATGAGATTAAAAATTAAAGGAGAAAGCGGGCACCCCTGACGGGTGCCATTAGTGATTTGGAACGGCTTGGAAAGAATGCCCGAGGTGTACACCCGGGCAGACGGTGTAGAGTATAGGGCTAATATTGCCTGCAGCATAAATCCCTGAAAGCCATACCTCCGCAGGACCGTCTCCATATAGCCCCAATGCACCCGGTCGAAGGCCTTCTCCGCGTCTAACGCCAGCAGCAGAGAAGGCCTCCCCCAGCACCAGCCAGATGAACAATGTTCAGCAGTCGCCTGGTGGCGTCCGAAGTCTGACGCCCCCTAGTGAATCCAGTCTGGTCTGGGTTAATTAGAAGTGGCAGAACATCTATCAGGCGGTTTGCTATCAGTTTGGCGTATAATTTTAGATCGGTGTTCAACAAGGATATAGGTCGAAAATTCGCAGGTGTATTTGGGTCTTTCCCTGGCTTCGGCAATGTCACAATTAAGGCTTCGAGCATTTCAGGGGTGAAGGACGAAGAGGCAGCGGCATTATTAAAAATTTTACCCAGATAGGGTGCTAAAATATCTTTGAAAATGCGGTAATATTCCCCCACAAAACCGTCCGGTCCTGGGGATTTGTTAAGTGGGAGTGTATCAATCGCTTCAATTATTTCGTCAATAGTAAACGGTGCGTTCAGGGATGCTATGTGTTGTGGCGTCAGTGTTGGTAGCGAGATTTTCAGTAAAAAGTCATTGATCATGTCAGTGGTAGGTTGTGGCGTATCTCTGTCTTCTTTGAGGTTATAGAGGGTGCTGTAGTAGTGGCTAAATGCGTCCGCAATGTCTTGGGGGTGTTTCATTTTCAGTTTGGTGGTGGGGTGCAAGAGGAATGGGATTTTGGTTTTACGTCTATGTCCTTTAAGTTGGTGTGCTAACAATTTCCCTGCTCTATTTCCATGTGCGTAGTATTTCATCTTAAGTCTTTTGGTGTGTTTCTCAAAATCCTCCAATAAGAGTGTTCTGAGATGACATCTTAGTTGGGTTAACAGCTTAGAATTGGAAGTGGATGGTTGGTGTTTATTTTTTGATTCTAGGTCAGTAATTTTAGATGTGATATCCTGGATCTTTTTTTGTCGCTGCCTTCTCGCCCTCGCCCCCATTTGGATAAGAATTCCCCTCACATACGCCTTGTGGGAATTCCACAAGGTGAATTGATTGCATACCGACGGTTCATTTAAGGCAAATAATTATTTCAAGAGTTGCTCCATGCGCAGCCTGCACTCCGGTTGTTGCATAAGAAAATAATTAGCTCTCCAGACCGGGGTGGAGCCCACCATGGAGGTGTCTGTCATTAAAAATTTTATAGAGGCGTGGTCAGACCACGTAACATCATTAATCTCAGAAGATACGATCCTAGACAGAGTCTTTTGGTCAACCAAGAACAAGTCGATCCTAGAGTAAGTTCGATGAGCCGCTGAAAAAAACGTGTAATCCCTTCCCTCAGGGTGTAGACAGCGCCACACATCAAACAACTCTTCCCCTTGAAGTGTTTCAAGTAAGGATAAACCTACGCGAGTCTGCCTTGCCGTGGAGTCCACCGTGGGATCAGGCACTACATTAAAGTCTCCACAGATTATCAAGAAGCCCCGTTTAATACTATTGATCCGTTTCATGAGCTTAAGGAAAAAGCGAGGCTGTCGTGAATTAGGGGCATACACGTTGACAATAGTATACGTTATTTGGTTAATGTCACAGATGAGTATATGGAATCGACCATTGGGGTCCTTGTGCTCTTCTTGTAAAGTAAAAGCAACAGTGTCCCGAATCGCAGTTAGCACCCCTCTGGTTTTGGATGTGGAGTTAGCTGTAAAAACATGTGGATATTGCCTATTACTGCATGGTGGAGCCGAAGTTGCACAAAAGTGGGTTTTCTGGGCGCACAGGACGTCAATCCTGTTCTGTAAGGCTTCAGCCCAGAGAGATTTCCTTTTCACCGGGTGGTTGAGGCCATTAACGTTAATCGACAAAAAGTTTATAGCCATAGGGGCAATAGTGAGCTATGAGGATGGTGGTGTGGTTGACTCAGTGCGAGCTGCAGAGCACATATCCATTGCAAAAATGGTAAAGGCGCCCCTGTCACAAGAAAATCACATTTACTCACTGTGAGTGTAGGTCCAGTCCGAAAAGCAGGGTTTTGTTTCCATCCCATAGCTGCATAGAATCTCGTAGGAGAAAGATCTCGCGGCAGACAGTGTTCGACTGTGACAGTAGACTGTGTGAGGACAAAGGAAATAAAAAACAAACAAAACAGAAAGAAACATAAAAAGTTGAACAAAAGCAGAGGCGTACTTGCCGATGGATGATACCGTGAACGTGTTGCTGTAGAACAAGGGACCATCAGTAAAGCGTCACCTAAGCAGTTCTAAGGGGTATATACCCGGGTGCAGCTACACGCTGCTCAAGTAGGCTGGGGGTAAGTTCAAGCCTATTGTTCGGTCCGGGGATCATAGGTGGACAAGTTGAGGTTCCCATGACCCAAAGTAGGCTAAACTGGTAGTTAATGATGGGACCTGGCGTTTCGCTGCCTAACAGTTTTCCAGTCTTGGATATGTTCCAGTTTGCTGGAGGTGGCGACAGTGTTGTCAGCCAGTTCAGGGATGATTTGCCATTCTTTAAGCAGTAACAGCCCTTTTTCCAAGGAGTCTACCACAAAGAGTTTGTCTTGCTTTGTAATAACGAGTTTGGTCGGATAGCCCCACCTATAAAGGATACGGTGGTTCCTCAGTGCTTTCGTGATAGTGTTCAAGTTCCTACGCTTTTGCAGGGTATGTTGGGATAAATCAGCGTAAAATTGTAGATCCTTGTATTGGGGAAGAAGTTGATCCCGGTTACGCATTATTGACATCAATTGCTCTTTTATATGGAAAAAGTGCAGGCGTAAGATCACATCCCTGGGGATGTTTTCCGAAAGATGAGAAGGTTTGGGCAGACGGTGTATTCTGTCAATAGTGAACTCTATATCGGGCGTTTCAGGCAGGAGGGAGGCAAACAGGGTTTTGGCATAGGATCTCAGGTCTGATGGTGTGACCGATTCGGGGATCCCCCGTATTTTGAGGTTGTTCCTCCTGGATCTGTCTTCAATGTCTGCTAATTTACTTTTCACCCATGCCGAATCTCCTTCCCTCTCCTCATTCGCATCCACCAAGTCATTAATGGTGGATGCATACTCTCCCATCTTCCTCTCAATATGATCCACCCTATGTTCCACCGCTCTCACCTCCCCGCTTAGCTTATGCATACAGTTCATCATGTCTGATTGTAGAGTGCTTCTCAAAGAGACAAGCATATCCTTGAGGACTGTGTCCAGCACAGGCTGATTCGTTGTGGGAAACTTAGTGATGGATTCCGGGAGTTCCCTAGTGTCCTCCCCTGAGTCTGATGCAGGGCTCATGGCTGGGCTGAATCCAGCGCCATCCATCCTCATCTTAGCCTTAACTGGGCTGCCAGAGGGAGAGTGTGGAGGTGGGGAGTGTGAGCTATCTTGCGGTTCATCTAGGGAGGGTGAGTTGTCAGCATTCATCTGAGAGAACCGAGGATTGTGAGAGGGGGTGGATGTTGCGTCAGCGCCATATTGCCTACCTCCATGCCGTGGCCTGGTAAAGTCATCCATCAAGCGTTGCGGCTTGGACGAGCCTTTTCGTTTGTTCGGCATGATCCTCAGCAGTGCCCGAGGTAGAGCGCCAGGTTTAGGGGCCAAAACGGGGTGTTTATCCGTAGATTTGAGCCGTTGATTCCACCGTGTCTCCGGAGCTCCGGACTTATGCTGCCATTCAGCTCCGGTGCAGGCCACGCCCTAATTAATTTATTTATTAATGATGTGTTCAAAGACAAAGGGAAACTCCTCCTTCCAACTTTATTTTGACTGCTGATGCTGACACTGCTGTCCAGGAATCCCAATCCAGCACTCAGCTTCCCTGTACAGATTTAAACAGGAAAGTTTTACTTTGGGTCCACTCAAGGATCTCATCAAGTATTACACTAAGCAAGGGTATCCTGTATTACCTATCAAAATATAATACAGTATCCAAATTGGAGAACTGATGGTCAAAAACAAGGTTTTGAATTTTACTTACTAAAATAACTAGGCTGTATTCACTGTGTTTACTTAATGTAGTTCATGCTTTTATGCATCCATTCTTTGAGAAAGCACTGTGCCTAGCACAAAACATGTACTTGTTCCTGCTGGCTTTTTTAACAAAGGAAAAATATTATTTTGAATCTTAGTGTACGGCATTCTTGTTGTGGGTACAAATGATTGCTTCAGTGGAGACAAGTCCATTGTGGAATATGGAGTCGGATCTCTCCTAGAGTGGCATGTGAAATATTTGATTTTTGTGCACCTATTTGTGGGGAAACAATTTTATTTATCTTGGCATAAGTCTGTTTACACATTAATGAATAGGGTTTATGTGAAAATAAATTAAATATGCAAATTCTTTTCACCCTGATTTATCCAACTGATTTTTTTTTTTATAATTTTGATCGCAGAAATAGAGCTTTCTTTTGGTGTTATTTATTTACCACTTGTTTATTATATTTTGCGATATAAGCGAAAGAAGAGCGAAAATTTTGAAAAAAAAACAATATTTTCTACTTTCTCTTTTAAAAGAAATCCAATAAAATAAAATGTCATACATTTAGGCCGAAATGTATTCTGCTACATGTCTTTGGTAAAAAAAAATCCCATTAAGTGTATAATAATTGGTTTGTGTGATCACAGACAGATAATCATGTACAGATGTGCGCAGATGATCACAGGAATATGTGTGCAAATTATCATTGGGACAGATGATTCTACTGGGACATATCATGCTTCTACTATGTGAGGACATGTGTGGGGTGACACTGTAGGAGGACACTGTTGTGGGGACACTGGGCCAGTGATCAGTGTGTAAAAAGCTGTAAAAAACAGCTCCTATTCACTGATCACCTGTCAGCTGCAACGATCCGCTCTCCCTCTCCCCACTGACAACTTCCGTGTGAGGAGAGGAGAGGAGAGCCGATTGCCTAGCAACTGGCTCTCTATTCACATCACATGACATCTGTGATTGGACAAAGCCATCATGTGATCAGGAGGGCCAATCACAGAGCCCTCCTACCGATCTGAGATGAGCTGTGTCTGGGTGACACAAGCGCATTGGGATTGCGCTGCTGCGTGTGCACGTGGCCTCATGATTCCGCTCCTTTTGAGGGACGTTCCTGAATGTCCACTCAGTAGGAAGCACCCACCCAGTCGTTTATATGCAGTGGCCGGGTGGGAAGTGGTTAAGCTGTCACCAGCAAAATCTGCTCCCTCCTTCGAATGGTAAAGTTAAAAAAAAATTTGGCCAGCCTTTGCCAACTTCATAAAGCACCAACAACCTCCAAACTGCAAAAAGAGTGAGCCATCATCTCTGGTCCCTTGAAATCTTGGAGCCAAAATGCTTGGGCCGAATCCACATGGCAAAATCGACAGTAGAATACTGAATGACTGAGCTCCAGTAGGTTCAGTAAGCAGGGATGTTGAAAGTAAAAAATCTTCTCCAACTCCGTCCATCCCCATCATGAACAAGAAGACATCAGAACTGGTCTCATCCAGCAGTTTCAGGAAACTATGTGTGGAAAGCTTCACGTTCCATAAGGTACTTAGGAAGGGGAGCTTTGGGAAAGTGGTGTTGGCCACCCATCCAGCCACTAACCAAAAGCTGGCGGTTAAGTTCATCACAGAGAAGAAAAAGCTACTGAGATCTGGAACGTACCGGTACCTTGCCCTCGTTGAAAGATGCATTCTGGAAGAAGGCAGAGAGTGCCCATACATCTCCCATATATATGGATCTTTCCAAACAAAGGTAAGTTTTTTATCTCCCAATATCTTCTTCTCTTCCCTGTACTGTGCTCCATTATCACATTCAAGATATAATTATTATGATTGGATATAGAGAAGACATAAAGGGGTGTGCCACTTCTACCAAATGGAGAATGTCTCCACTGGTGCCCCGGTTGCTTTTAGTGGGTTTCCAGGCTAGAACAATATCTCCAACAAAAGCTGTGAAGTTCTGCGCATGGAGCAGTGTTGGGGCTTTGTAGGGGACATTGAGGCCGGGGGGTACATGGATTCATCTGTCCGGTCCATTTCACACATATGAATGGGGTAAAACCTCCAGAAACTACTCACCCGCTTTTTCCCTTCTCCTCTTTAACATGGGGAGCGTTTGGGAACATTGAGCTATTGAGGTCAGTATACCTTCATCCACCTACTTTAACCACTTAACAACCAGCCCATAGCCGAATGACGGCTACAGGGCGGTTGCTTAACTCTGGGAGGACTTTATAGTAAGTCCTCCCGGAATTCCGCTCTTGCGTGCCCCTTGGGCGGCGCCCTTAAGAGCATCTGTGACCGGCGGGTCCACAGGACCCGGCGCATCACGGATCACGGTCATCGCTCATCGTGGCCGTTTACCACATGATCGCTCCATCAAATGACGGAGCGATCACTGGTAAACAAACCGGCATTCCTCTCTCCCCTCTCTGTACCGATCAGTGCAAGGGGAGAGATCAGTGTCAGCAGCATTGTGGGCTGGATCTGCAGTGCCCACAGCGCTGCTCACCAACAATTAACCCTGCAATGCCCTGCCAATACGCTGCAATACCCAGCAATGCCCTGACAATACTCTGCAATACCCAGCAATGCCCTGACAATACTCTGCAATACCCAGCAATGCCCTGCCAATACTCTGCAATACCCAGCAATATTCTGCAATAGCCTGCAATACTGTGCAATACCCCGCCAATACTCTGCAATACCCAGCAATGCCCTGCCAATATTCTGCAATACCCCGCAATACCCTGCAATACCCAGCAATAATCTGCAATACCCAGCAATAATCTGCAATACCCAGCAATAATATGCAATACCCAGCAATACTCTGCAATAGCCTGCAATACCCTGCCATAAATAACAATACCCAGCCATACATGGTGATACTCAGCCATACTCGGTGATACCCTGCAATACCCAGCCATATTCTGCAATACCCAGCCATACTCAGTGATACCCTGCAATACCCAGCCATAGTCGGCTATACCCTGCAATACCCAGCCATACCCGGTGATACTCTGAAATACCCAGCCATACTCGGCCATGCTCAGCCATACTCTGTGATACCCTGCAATACTCTGTGATACCCAGCCATGCTCAACCATGCTTGGCTGTACTCAGCCTCTGTATGTTGCCAGGCTGTGGAAGTCTCACACACGTGTTATCGCCGTACTCACGAGGAGAAGGAGAATCTATTTTGGGGTGTCATTTTTGGTATGTACATGCTATGTGTTATAAATATTGTATAAATGGACAACTTGTGTTAAAAAAAAAAATGCATTTTAACCACTTCCCGTCCGCCTGCCGGCCGTCATATGACGTCCTTGACTTTGTGCGGGGGGATATCTGAATGATGCCTGTAGCTACAGGCATCATTCAGATATCAGCTTTTTCAGCCGGCGATTCCCTACACCATAAGAATGATCATAGCGGCTGTTCCTCTGCTTGATCGTTCTTATAGGAGGCGAGAGGGGACGTTCCACCCCTCGCGCCGCCCTCCGGTGCTTCTAGCGACTCGCCAATACGATCAAAGCCATAATCTTTTTTTTTTTTCAGGCTTCTCAGCCTAGAGGTGAGATGTGGGGTCTTATTGACCCCAGATATCACTGTAAAGAGGACCTGTCATGCCATATTCCTATTACAAGGGATGTTTAAATTTTTTGTAATAGGAATAAAAGTGATCAAAACATTTATTTTTGGGGAAAAAAGTGTCAAACTAAAAATAAATAAAGTAAAATGAACAATAAAAAAAAATGTTTTTTTAAAGCGCTCCTGTCCCCATGTGCTCGCATGCAGAAGCGAACGCATACGTACGTCCTGCCCACATATGAAAACGGTGTTCAAACCACACATGTGAGGTATCGCTGCGAATGTTAGAGCGAGAGCAATCATTTTGGCTCTAGACCTCCTCTGTATCTCAAAACATGTAACCAGTAAAAAAAATTTAAAGCGTCGCCTATGGGGACTTCATCTTTCACATTATGCAAAAACATTGGACTAACTTTACTGTTTTGTTTTTTTTAAGCACAAACCTGTTTTTTTTCCAAAAAAAGTGTTCGAAAAATTGCTGCACAACTACCGTGTGAGATAAAAAGTTGCAACGACCACCATTGTATTTTCTAGGGTCTTTGCTAAAAATATATATATATATATATTATATAATGTTTTGGGGTTCTATGTAATTTTCTAGCAAATAAATGATGAGTTTTACATGTAGGAGAGAAATGTCAGAATCGGCCTGGGTGGTCCAGAACGCCTGATGGCGCTCCCTGCATGTTGGGCCTCTGTATATGGCCACGATGTGTAAATGTCGCACACATGTAGTATCGCCATACTCGGGAGTAATAGCAGAATGTGTTTTGGGGTGTAGTTAGTTTGTGGTATGCATATGCTGTGTGTGAGAAATAACCTGATATGACAATTTTGTGAAAAAAAAAAGGAAAAAAAAAATCTTGATTTTGCAAAGAATTGTGGGAAAAAAATTACAACTTCAAAAAACTCATCATGCCTCTTACTAAATACCTTGGAATGTCTTCTTTCCAAAAAGGGGCCATTTGGGGGGTATTTGAACTTTTCTGGCATGTTAGGGTCTCAAGAAATTAGATAGGCCATCAGTACTTCAGGATTGATCAATTTTCAGATATTGGCACCATAGCTTGTGGACTCTATAACTTTCACAAAGACCAAATAATATCCACCAATTTGTACTTATTTTACCAATGATATGTAGTAGTATAAATTTTGGCCAAAATGTATGAAGAAAAATTACTAATTTGCAAAATTTTATAACAGAAACAAATAATTTTTTTTTTTTTTTTTACTGAATTTTCGGTCTTTTTTCTTTTATAGCACAAAAAATTAAAAACCCAGTGGTGATTAAATACCACCAAAAGAAAGCTCTATTTGTGTGAAAAAAAAGGTCAAAAATGTCATATGGGTACAGTGTTGCATGACTGAGTAATGTTTATTCAAAATGTGAGAGTACCGAAAGCTGAAAATTGGTCTGGTTATTAAGGGGGTTTAAGTGCCCAGTGGTCAAGTGGTTAAAAGAGGCAATTAAAGGGCACCTCTAGGCAAAGCCCTAGAGTGTTTAATTCCTTTCTATGCTATCCAACATATAAAAAAAAAAGGTTTTGTCTATATATATCCCCTTTAAGCCCCTCCTCCAATATGCACAAGCTCCACTTCAGTTTGATGCAGTTTCACTGCAATTTTAGTCCTGCATGAGCTTTATACATCACATATGTCACTATGTTGTCATCTCCGTCCTCTGTCTGGTCTGACAATATGCTCAACCCTCTTTCTCTTATGTTTCTACAGGTCTTGCAACATTATTTCAGCATGGTTGAATATTTCTCCCTTGGAGTAATAATAGTATATGAGATGGCGTTTGGCAAACATCCCTTCACCACCAGAATGGACATCTGGGAACAAATGAAGGAGAAAATTCTTGAAATGGAGCCCGATTGTCAGGAGGGTATGGACCCTGACCTCCATAACCTCTTAGGGTAAGTTACACATATTGCTCAGATATTGTTATTGGTCATTCAGCCACTCATTATATTTAATTTTCATATATTTCATTCTTCATTAGAGCTTCTGTGGAAAGATCAAGAGGGCCGAAACCATCTAGTCAGTGACATCAGGAGCAATCCATTCTTCAAGACCATTGACTGGGAAGAGTTAAAGGGAAGAAAGTCACGCATGCCATTTGAATCCCAACCAGTAAGTATACAGATAATAGAGTCCAAACACATTGGAGGGGGAGGGAAGATTTTCAGCAGCAGGCTCTTCACCATCTAAGACATTTGTTTTAACAGACTTTTCAGAGCTGTCTATGAATTTGTGATCACTACACAATCATATGGCCCGGTCTGAATAATTTCTGTTTATTATTGGAGATGATTATTGTGTATGTCTTCTGGCCACTAGAGGGAGCTAGGGTGGAAGAAGCCTGCTTGGTGAAATCTGCTGCACTTCGGGGGTAGGTTTCACCATACTTTGTTACAATTCTCTGTATCAATTAGAAACAGTGATGAATGTTTTTTCTATTTCTAGATTAGTGAGGGACCATTAACCACCTTCAGACCGGACCATTTTGCTGGTAAATGACCAGAGGTCTTTTTACAATTTGGCACTGCGCTGCTTTAACTGGTAATTGCGCGGTCATGCAATGTTGTACCCAAACAAAATTTGCGTCCTTTTCTTCCCACAAATAGAGCTTTCTTTTGATGGTATTTGATTGCCTCTGCGATTTTTATTTTTTGCGATATAAACGTAAAAAGGCCGCAAATTTTGAAAAAAAATGATATTTTATACTTTTTGTTATTAGAAAAATCCAATAAACTCAATTTTAGTCATACATTTAGGCCAAAATGTATTCAGCCACATGTCTTTGGTAAAAAAAAAGTCAATAATTGTATATTTATTGGTTTGCGCAAAAGTTGTCACATCTACAAACTAAGGTACGTTTTCTGGAATTTACGCAGCTTTTAGTTTACGACTGCCTATCTCATTTCTTGAGGTGCGAAAATGGCAGGGCAGTACAAAACCCCCCCAAATGACCCCATTTTGGAAAGTAGACACCCTAAGGAAATTGATAAGTGGCATGTTGAGCCCATTGAATATTTTATTTTTTTGCCTCAAGCGATTGAATAATGACAAAAAAAAATTATTTTTTTATTTTTTATTTTTACACAAAGTTGTCACTAAATGATATATTGCTCACACATGCTATGGGCACATGTGAAATGACACCCCAAAATAAATTCTGCTGCTTCTCCTGAGTACGGGGATACCACATATGTGGGACTTTTGGGAGCCTAGCCGCGTACAGGGCCCCGAAAACCAAGCACCGCCTTCAGGCTTTCTAAGGGCGTAAATTTTTGATTTCACTTCTCACTACCTATTACAGTTTTGAAGGCCATAAAATGCCAAGATGGCACAAAACCCCCACAAATGACCCCATTTTAGAAAGTAGACACCCCAAGCTATTTGCTGAGAGGCATTTTGAGTCCATGGAATATTTTATATTTTGCCACAAGTTGCGGGAAAATTACAAACTTTTTTTTTTTTTTTTTTTTTACAAAGTTGTCACTAAATGATATATTGCTCACGCATGCCATGGGCATATGTGAAATGACACCCCAAAATAAATTCTGCTGCTTCTCCTGAGTACGGGGATACCACATATGTGGGACTTTTTGGGAGCCTAGCCGCGTACGGGGCCCCGAAAACCAAGCACCGCCTTCAGGCTTTCTAAGGGCGTTACAGTTTTGAAGGCCATAAAATGCCAAGATGGCACAAACCCCCCCCCAAATGACCCCATTTTGGAAAGTAGACACCCCTAAATTTAGGGGTACACTAGTGAGACTAGGTAATAAATGGCGGGTGCCCTGAAACTATAAAAAAAATAACTAACCAACCAGCGTCACCTGTAACAGTTATATGGTGATCACTGGTGAAAGGGTTAACTAGGGGGCAATCAGGGGGCTTTATGCCGTAGTATATGGGGGTCCCTGGCGCTATAAAAAGCTGCGGCGAACCTAAATACCTACCTGCCTAACTAGCGTCACCTGTGACACTAATACAGCGATCATAAAAACGATCGCTTATTAGGCTGGGTTCACACTGGAGCGATGCGGGAACGCCACGAATCCGCGGCGGGTTCCCGCATCACATGCCTCCCGGCGGCAGTTCACACTGCCCTATGCGAACTGCTGGGAGTGTCAGTGAAATGTTAATGACACCCCCAGATCAGTTCGCATATCGCAGTGCGATCTGCAAACTCGGATCGCATGGTGTGAACACCCATGCGATCCGATTCTGCTGCGGACCAAAAAAAGGGTCCCGTGCGAGTTTGCGGCGGGTGCGACACGAATTCAGCCATACTATCTGAATGGCTGAACTCGAATCGCACAGAGATCGGATGTGATTTGCACTGCAGTGCGGTGCGAATCACATCCGTTCTCATAAACCGCTGCAATGTGAACCCAGCCTTAGTGACACTGGCGACGGGGGGTGATCACGGGGTTAAACCTTTATTGGGGGGGTTAGGGGGGTACCTTAGAACTAAAGGGGGCTAACCCTAACTGCCCTAACAGTTATTACAGTCACAAATGACACCAATGCAAAAAAAAAAAAGCAATTGGTGTCACTGTGACTGGGGGGGCAGGGGTAATTGGGGGGTGATCGGGGGGTAAAGGGGGGGTGTGAGTGTGCCTGGCATGTTCTACTGTATGTGTGGTGTGTTGGTGCAACTCACCGAACCTCTCTCCTCGGTGCCGGAACGAAAAATACCGACACGGAGGAGAGAATACATCACTTCCTCTCCTGTGTTTACATTACAGGAGAGGAAGTGATGTCACGGGACATTTTCATTCGTCGGGAGCGATCGCGAGGGGGTGGCCATGAATGAATGGCCGTCCCCTCGTCCGGGATCGCTCCCGAACGAATACCGACCGCCGCAGGCACCGGGCGGGGGCCCGATCGGGCCCCCGACTGGCGGGCAGGCAAGGACGTACATGTAACCCCTTATGCCTGCCCGTGCCATTCTGTCGACGTACATCGTCGTGCGGCGGTCGGCAAGTGGTTAAATACCAGCATACAATTGAATGAATTTATCAACTACCTGGACCTGGAGGCTCCAATATCGCCAAAGGTGCAGGGGTATTTCACAGGCTTCTCATACATGAACAACAGTTTGATGATGTTACCAATGGATTTATTTTCACCTCCATCATCATTGACAAAAACACAGGAGGCTCATAAACAACTGGAAGAGCAAGAGAAGAAGCTTAATTTTATTGACTGTGGTGACAAGAGTGAGCGTCAGAAGGTGGAACCAATGGACTTGTCTTCACTATTACCACTGAACAACCATGGACCAGTGCCGACTCCAATGGAGAACCATAATAAGGAGGCTCTTCAACAATTGGCATTGGAATTTCAGTCACCACCAGCAGTCAGACAGGAGAATCCCTTCACACCCTGGCCAATGGATTATGAGGAGGCTCATAAGAACCTAAGGCTCAGAGGAACAGAATTATATCTATGACTTTGGCTACAAGAGAATTAGTCAGATTCTGCAGCCACCACAGGACTTATTCCCTCCAGCATACAGCCAGGAGAATCTCTTTACACCATGGCTGATGTATCATGAGGAGGCTCATCAGACCCTAAAGGACCAGAGGAGCAGAATTATTTCAATGACTTTTGTTACAAGAGCATTAGTCAGATTCTGCAGCCACCACAGGACTTATTCCCTCCAGCATACAGCCAGGAGAATCTATTTACACCAAGGATGATGCATCATGAAGAGGCTCATCAGACCCTAAAAGGACCAGAGGAGCAGAATAATTTCAATGACTTTTGCTTCAAGAGCAGCGAGAGTCAGATGCTGCAGCCACAGGACTTTTTCCCATCAGCGGACAACCAGGAGAATCTCTTCACACCCTGACCAATGTACCATGAAGAGGGTCATAATAACGTCATAAAGGCAGAGGAGCAGCAATACTTATGTGACATATTTCTACTATCAGGAAGTAACAGTCCTTTACCTGGTACATGCTTTTAAAATACACACCAAAGAAAACAGGTTAATGTACAGGGGAAAACAAACAATTTGTATTTGCATAAGAACCTGTCAGAGGAAGCTTCCACCAATTATCATAGGAGGGAGGCTCTCCTGCCTACAGGCCACCTTAATTGATACGGCCCAGCTAGATGTGCCAGGAGGTGAGTTAAGGTTGCCTTTCACCAAATTTGTGGTGAGAAGGTCAGGCTCTACAAGAGTCCCTTGAGGGGTGAGGATAACTTCTTCAGTGCTCTTACCCAACACATCACAGGTCGGTCTCTTGAGATGATGCTTAACTCTTTCGCTTCCTCTGTTCCACTGGCTCAGGCACTGTAGGCTCACTAACTTCTTCTTACTGCGGAATTACTTCTGCTATGGGTCCTTCTTCATCCACGGTGAAAGAGGGAGACACCTCTGGCCCTTTTTTTGACAATGAGGGTGAGGGATCACATCTGGGGACAACAAAGGCTAACAGCCGCTTCACCAGATCTGTGTCGGTCCCTACAATTAGGGGACTTCCTGTGCACTCTGGCAACTAAGGACACACAATAGCTAGTGTGTCAAAATCATGAGGCTTCCCAGTCCTCAATAAATCACATGGCAACTTGATCTGCAGATATCCATCACAAGGGTAAACTTCCGTTTGAATCCCCTGGATCTCTATATCTTTCAACTTTTGCAGGGGTATGTATGACAGATACCTCTTGTAAAAGCCTTCAGTCCACAAGGTCACCTGAGCAACAGAGTCAAAGATGGCTCTTGTGTAAATTCCTTCCACCAAACAGGCACTACAAACAAAGGGCCTACTAACTTGGCAGGAGGTTTGATGGAAACAATTCCATTGTTCCATTGTTCCCTTGCAGATTCAGTGAAAGTTCCCATTGAAGGTCCAGGTCTTCTTTCCATCCTTGAGTCACTTCTCTGAGGTCCACGCCAGTCTTCTGTCCTTTTTAGTGGACTAGGACATACTCTCTGGTAGTGACCTACACCTCCACAATTTAGACAGACATCTTGATTCATTGGCCTCTGGCCAGATGCAGTAGATGAGTCTGCGGGTACATTCTGTCCCGTACCACCCTTGTCGAACCACTCAGTACATTTTGCTGCTGACTGGTTCATCACTTCCATCATCTGGGATACCTGCATCTTCAGTGTGGCTATCTCAGACTTGAGATCCAATGGTTCGGTCACCATCTCTATCAGCTGTGACACCTGAGTCTTGAGAAGTTCGACCCCAGAATTGTCACCAGCTGCACTGGCCACTCTGACCTCAACAACTGATTCAGACTTTTGACTCTTTTTCTTCTTCTTTGGCATGGCTTCTTCTTCCCGCACAGTCCTGATCAGATCTGGATAATTCAGGATTTCACCATCTTGCCCGGTTCTCAGCAGGGTGGTGATGGAATCCAAAAGCTGAGCACCTTGCAAGACTTGCTGTGCATGGATCTCATCTACATTCTGGGGATCCAAACACTTCTTCAGTAAGATCTGATGCAGTATCTTATCCAAACGCCTCACATAGTCAGATAACTTTTCCCCTGCATTCTGGTTAGTATGCTTAAACTGATACATGAGGTCGGAAGCTTTTTCACTGCACCAAAACACATCCTGCAAAATGTTTAGGTGATCTTGAGTGATGCAATCTTTCTTACTGAGCTTCAGATTGCGGATAGCTTTTGAGGTAGGACCCCTTAGACTCTTTGTAATTTTCTGCTTCTTGTGAGTCTCAGGAATGCCCCATTCATCCAGAGCTTGCGTGGCCTGGTTCAGCCACTCTTCAAAGTGGTCCTCCCCTGTAGGCAATGGATTTCTCCCAGAGAAGGTCCTGAATTTCTGATACCCAATTTCAGAGTACATTGGAGTATCCCTCTGGCACTTTGCCACAAAGTCTCCCAAGGCAGTGAAGAACTCTCGTCCAATCGTGGCCAGGGATGTTGTGGAAGGGACTTTTATGATTGCAAAGTAGCAGTATTATCCTGGACGAGCCCCCACATGTAGCTATACCCCTGAAGGGGCTGCTTAAGTATGTTCAGTCCGTTACTCTGCCTCTCAACCCTAATAACAGCCTCAGCCCCCTCTGGCACATCTGGCCATAGTGTAAGTACAATGACCAATGAGAAACACACATGTTATGATAAAACACAGAAATTGTCTTTACTGCGATATTTCTGTGGAAGGATAACAGACAGTAACAATATATAATCAAGTAATCAATTAGAGATCAATAACTGAGATTTAAGAACAATATAGCTCTCAATCCTATATTCAAGCTGCTTTCAGGGGATTCCAAACCTGAGAATGACCCCAAGAGCAGAGGCACACTTTAACCACTTATGGACCGCCGGCCATCGTTATACGTCGGCTGTTTGAAGAAGGATATCGTTGCTATGGCAGCAGCTAAACCCGGTATTGTCTTCTTCAGCAGGCAGTGACTTTCAGATAAAAGTGATGAGTGATGATAAAAGAGATCACTTTTATCGGCGGTGGGAGAGGGGCCCCCCTCCTGCCGAGCTCCAGTGCCCTCCGTCGCTTACCGATGCTGCCAGCAGCAGCTGAGGCAATCATGTCTGCTCCTGTCTGTGGTATGGAGCTGAAAGAGGGGTGGCAGCGACGTTAAAACGTCACTTCCGCCCATAGCTCTTAAAGGGACTTTTTTTTATACAATTTTTAATTTTGTTTATTGCATTTTTGTGTAAATATGAGATCTGAGGTCTTTTTGACCCCAGATCTCATATTTAAGAGGTCCTGTTATGCTTTTTTTCTATTACAAGGAATGTTTACATTCCTTGTAATAGGAATAAAAGTGACACCATTTTTTTTAAAAGAACAGTGTAAAAACAAAAAATAAAAGTTAAAATAAATAATAAAAAACGAAAAAAGTTTTTAAACCCCCCCCCCCCCGTCTCGCCGAGCTTGCATAGGTGAGTAGTGATCGCATACGTGAGTAGCGGCTGCATATGAAAACGGTGTTCAAACCACACATTTGAGCTATTGCCACGATCAATAGAGTGAGAGCAATAATTCTAGCCCTAGACCTTCTCAATGCATATGGAGTTTTTTAAGGGTAAAAGTTTGTCGCCATTCCAAGAGCAGGTACAACTTTTAAGCGTGACATGTTGGGTATCAATTTACTCGGCATAGCACCATGTTTAACAATATAAAAAAAAATTGGCTAACTTTACTGTTGTCTTATTTTTTATTTAAAACGTTTATTTCTTCCAAAACAGTTTGCTTGTAAGATTGCTGCGCAAATACGATGTGACAAAAAGTATTGCAATGACTGCCATTTATTCTCTAGGGTGTTAGGAAAAAAAAGATGTGTGTGTGTGTGTATATATATATATATATATATATATATATATATATATATATATATATAATGTTTTGGGGTTCTAAGTAATTTTGTAGCAAAGAAAAATTTATTTAACTTGTAAACAACAAGTCTGAAAAATAGGCACAGTCTTAAAGTGGTTGATGGTAAATAAAGCACAATATGGCACTTCAATTTAAATTGGTTACCTTTACTCAGATTGACTCTATGAATCCAGGCAGGAGGAGAGCAGAGGAATGACTCCCTTTGTGTCAGGGCTCGCTCTACTTTTCCCTTACACCACAGGCCCAACTTTACACACCTTTTCAAGTCAGCAAGTAATGGCTCAACTTTATAGATAAACTGTCCCACACACCCAATGCATATGCAGAGGCCTGAATATGTGTGTGCAGATCCGTATGCCTCTAACAACTTCAGTCCTTATGAAAAAAAGCTAAGCTTTGGTGTCTTCAGCTAGCCACTTTTGTTGGTGCACTTTAACTCCTGGGTAGCAGGGCCAAACACCACAACTGGCCCAGATTATCAAGTGAAACAAGCAGGGGTTTGTTCAACAAGGTGAGAGGACAATGGTGTCTGTATACATTGTCCCAGAAACGGGTAGCCTCATCCTTTATCCCTGTGATACTACAAGTGTCAGCAAGATGACTACCAGCAACGATTTCTGTATACAGTGTTCAAATAACTCCTTCTGTAGTGCAGTGTCTCTGTTCCCTGCAGATGGGCAAAAATGCCCTCTCACCCAATCCTACGATCAAGGCCTAAATGAATGTCCTGGAACAGACAAGCTCTTGGCAACCTGACTGGTCACCCTTACACTGGAATGATTCACCGTTGGTGCAGGTGCGCTTCCATATGCACCTGGGATTCCCCTCTCTCAGGCTGGATGTCCCAGCTGGCAGCGGAGGTTGGAGTGGCACAGAGAGATCACCTCTCCCTCAGGTCTGGTCTCTTTACTCCCTCATGGCTGACTGAACTTTTTCTCAGGACACAAAATTGAGTTCTTTCCTGTCAGCAGAGAATCCTGGGCTTTTTATAGTTCCTTCCTAAATACCAGGCTATAAAGCTGCTTTGTGAGGGAACTGCTTGTCCCAGAATACATTACCGCTGCTTCCTGCAGCTTAGTACAGTCTCTCTGATTGGCTGCTGTAACTGTGCCTTTAATTGGCTTATTTCTTGCTGCTAATAGGGGCACAAGAGAGGCTACTGAATGCACAGCTGCTGGCAGGTAGCTCTCCCTAACTCAAGCTGGAAAGCCTGTGTACATTGTTTCAGCCAGCTTGGCGGGGTCGTGCGTTATAGAGTGAGACACCCACTACACATATAGACTGTGAACTATGTACTGTGTGCATTATATCTATCTATCAAGCAGGTGGCACTGTAGTGTGTATTTTATGGTACAAAGTAATAACAGTATGTATGGTCTGTACCTAAATGTGTACTTGTATCCTCCTTGTTCCTGAAATATTTTTCTAATGCTGTAAGACATAATCTAACATCCTCCATATCTAGCAACAAATTCCAACAAAACCCAGGAATAATACGCACTGACAATGGAGGATAATACATAAGCAAGTGGCTTCATTCCCCAAGAGACAAGAAATAGTACATCAGACAACCATACCATACACTCCTGAACAAAATGGTGTAGCAGAAAGGAAAAATCGCACTCTTATAGAAATGGCCAGATGCATGTTGTCGAATGCCAACCTAGCTCACAAGTACTGGGGAGAAGCAGATATGACTGCAACCTACCTACACAACACTACCCTCAAGAGCTATAAAAAGTACTTCATTCAAAATGTGGCATGGATCAATGGGGAACATCAGAGTGTTTGGATGTAAAGCATATGCCTATATATCCAAACTAAGGGTTATGGAATCCTACACCCAAAGACTGGCAAAATGACAATAAGCCGTAGTGTTTATTTTGATGAGAGCCCATCACCACTGATCTCTGAAAGCTGTGAAGTGAATCACATCGCCTAAATCATGTTCCCCACCAGATTCTGCGGAACTGCCTAAAGTCAGAAGATCCACTCAGACTACATACTGCATACCACCCGGCAAGCTGTCATATGCTGTCAAAACACACAGCTTACTTGAACGAACATCCTGGGAAGACATAGAAAAACTGCCAAAACATGAAGCCTATAAATGGAGAAAGGCAGCAGAAGAATTAGGCCGCGTACACACGGGCGGACTGTTCGCCCAACCTTGTCCGCTGAACAGTGTTTGGGCGGACAGTCCGCTCGTGTGTGGGCTTTCAGCGGACAGTTTCAGCGGACAGTTGGACGGACAAAGTCTTTCGGAAATTCCGAAAAACTGTCCGCTGAAACTGTGTTTGAGCGAACAGTCCGCCCGTGTGTGGGCTTGTCCGCTGTACTTTCGAAATTAGCGGACTGTTCCCGCTCGGAAAGTCCGCCCATTTCGAGCGCGTGTACAGGTAGGCGGGGCCCGCGAAGGAGACGTCGCGGGCTCCGCCGCCTGGAATGGGCTTAAAGGAGAACCCCAACGCCGAAAAAAATCGGCGTGGGGGTTCCCCCCAAGTCCAGACCAGACCCTTGTCCGAGCACGCTACCCGGCCGGCCAGGAAAGGGGGGCGAGCGAGCGCGCCCCCCCTCCTGAGCCGTACCAGGCCGCGTGCCCTCAACATGGGGGGTGCCTTGGGGAAGGGGGGGCCGCGCGGCCCCCCCACCCCAAAGCACCTTGTCCCCATGTTGATGAGGACAAGGGCCTCTTCCCGACAACCCTGGCCGTTGGTTGTCGGGGTCTGCGGGCGGGGGGCTTATCGGAATCCGGGAGCCCCCTTTAAGAAGGGGGCCCCCGGATACCGGCCCCCCACCCTATGTGAATGAGTATGGGGTACAATGTACCCCTACCCATTCACCTGTGAAATAAAGTACAAAAAAAAACACAACACATGGAAAAAGTATTTTATTGCACAGCTCCGGGGGTCTTCCGTCTTCGGGGGTCTTCTCGCCGGACTCCTCCGCTATGTGTGTGTAGCTCTTTTACTAGCGGAGGAGTCCGGCTTTCTTCCTCCCCGCCGCCGGCCTCTTCTCCCGACTTCGGGGGTCTTGTCCCCCTCTTCGGTTCTTCTGCCGGGCCACCGCGCCTGGTCCGGTGGCCCGGTCTTCTGTCGCCGTCTTCCGTTCTTCTGTCGCCGCCTTCGGTTCTTCTGCCGGGCCACCGCGCCTTCTTGTAGCTCTTTTACAGGCGGTGGCCCGGTCTTCTGTCGCCGCCGCTGTCGTCGTCGTCGCCGCCGCCGCCGCCGCCGCCTTCCGTTCTTGTTCTTCTTCTTGTTCTTCTTCTTCTTCTTCTCCTGGAGATGTTGACTCGACGATCTCTCCGGCCGGAATGCCAGAGCCGCGCTGTGCGGTCACTTATATAGTGACAATGGGGCGGTGTCACATGGTATATGTCACATGGGTTGGTCACATGGTGACCCCGCCCCCTTACGATGTCATAGTCCCCATGTGACATCAACCCATGTGACCAACCCATGTGACATATACCATGTGACACCGCCCCATTGTCACTATATAAGTGGCAGCGGAGCGTGTCCCTGGCATTCCGGCCGGAGAGCTCGTCGAGTCAACATCTCCAGGAGAAGAAGAAGAAGAACAAGAAGAAGAACAAGAACGGAAGGCGGCGGCGGCGGCGGCGACGACGACGACAGCGGCGGCGACAGAAGACCGGGCCACCGCCTGTAAAAGAGCTACAAGAAGGCGCGGTGGCCCGGCAGAAGAACCGAAGGCGGCGACAGAAGAACGGAAGACGGCGACAGAAGACCGGGCCACCGGACCAGGTGCGGTGGCCCGGCAGAAGAACCGAAGAGGGGGACAAGACCCCCGAAGTCGGGAGAAGAGGCCGGCGGCGGGGAGGAAGAAAGCCGGACTCCTCCGCTAGTAAAAGAGCTACACACACATAGCGGAGGAGTCCGGCGAGAAGACCCCCGAAGACGGAAGACCCCCGGAGCTGTGCAATAAAATACTTTTTCCATGTGTTGTGTTTTTTTTTGTACTTTATTTCACAGGTGAATGGGTAGGGGTACATTGTACCCCATACTCATTCACATAGGGTGGGGGGCCGGTATCCGGGGGCCCCCTTCTTAAAGGGGGCTCCCGGATTCCGATAAGCCCCCCGCCCGCAGACCCCGACAACCAACGGCCAGGGTTGTCGGGAAGAGGCCCTTGTCCTCATCAACATGGGGACAAGGTGCTTTGGGGTGGGGGGGCCGCGCGGCCCCCCCTTCCCCAAGGCACCCCCCATGTTGAGGGCACGCGGCCTGGTACGGCTCAGGAGGGGGGACGCGCTCGCTCGCCCCCCTTTCCTGGCCGGCCGGGTAGCGTGCTCGGACAAGGGTCTGGTCTGGACTTGGGGGGAACCCCCACGCCGATTTTTTTCGGCGTTGGGGTTCCCCTTTAAGCCCATTCCAGGCGGCGGAGCCCGCGATGTCTCCTTCGCGGGCCCCGCCTACCTGTACACGCACTCGAAATGGGCGGATTTGCCTCCTCCTTACGTGGGCGAGTCCGTTCATTTCAAAAGTTGAGCGAACTGTTTGCCCAACCTTGTTCGTCAAACAGTCCGCTCGTGTGTGGGCAAGTCCGCTCATGCAAATTTTGAGCGGACTGTTTGCCGAAACTGTTTGACGAACAAGGTTGGGCAAACAGTCCGCGCGTGTGTACGCGGCCTTAAAGTCACTTCAAGAAAATAAAACATGGACACTCACAGAGCTCCCTCCTAACCGCAAAACTATAGGAAGTAAGTGGACTTTCAAAGTAAAGTCAGATGCAGAAGGGAATATACACAAATACAAAGCCAGACTAGTTGGCAAGGGTTAGAAATTTGGCGAAGATTATGATAAAACTTTTGCTTCCGTCGTAAAACATTCCACCATCAGAATGCTTATTAGCACGGGAAGGGCATGCAAGTGAAACACCTATAGGTTAAAACTGCTTTCCTTTATGGAGACAGTAAGGAAGATCTCAACATGGAGCAATCACCAGGGTTTGAGCAATGAGACAACCTTGTCTGTAAACTTCAGAAGAGCATCTATGGTCCAACCTGCAAGGATGTGGATCGAGAAAGTGAATGAGGTACTTACTAAAGAGGGATTCTCAAGCAGTAAAGCAGAGCCCTGTCTCTACTCTAGGAATCAAGAAGACAGATGGATATACAATCTTATCTATGTTTATGACATTATAACCTGTTTTGAACAAGAAGGGGATTACAATCTGATAGTTAACAAGCTGAAAGAAAACTTTGAAATCCAAGAACTTGAGAACATTAGCTACTATCTGGGAATTCAAATAGAGAGGGAAGATGGAAGTTATCTTCTCAACCTATCTCAGAAAATCTTGGAACAATTCCATATGCAATGGAAGTGAAAACTCATATGGAACCAGGCTATCAAAAGAGCAATGAAGCAGAAAACTTGCTACCAAACAATGATACCTATCGCAAAGAAATTGGTAAGCTGCTATATGTTGCCACTGTGACAAAACCAGACATAGCTGCAGCAGTGGGCATACTATGCAGCAAAATGTCACCTCCCTGTTAGCGTGACTGGAACGCAGTGAAGAGAGTGATGCAGTACCTCAAAGGAACAATGCAGATGAAGTTACGGTTACCAGCAACATCCAAAACTGGTCGGATATGTGGATGCTGATTGGGCCTTCTCTGGGCTCCAGCTTCGTGGTTCTGGTTTCATCCTATGATCTCCTCTCCACACACATTGGACTCCTCCCATGACCCTTGTCCTGACAGCTTTCGTGCTCTTTACTCTTCTGTAGGCTCCCCCCCCCCCCCCCAGACACTACATATATGATACGAGAGATGGTCAGAGACTGCAGACATCATACAAGAGATGGTCAGAAACTGCAGACATAATAAAAGAGACGGTCAGAGACTGCAGACATTGTACAAAAGATGGTCAGAAACAGCAGACATACAAGAAATGGTCAGAAACTTCAGACATAATACAAGAGATGGTCAGAGACTGCAGACAAGATACAAGAGATGGTCAGAGAATGCAGACATTATACAAGAGATTGTCAAAACCTGCAGACATGATACGAGAGATGGTTAGAGAATGCGGACATGATGCAAGAGATGGTCAGAGAATGCAGACATGATACAAGAGATGGCCATAAACTGCAGACATGATATGAGAGATAGTCAGAGACTGCAGACGCGATACAAGAGATGGTCAGAGACTGCAGACATAATACAAGACATGGTCAGAGACTGCAGACATAATACAAGAGATAGTCAGAGACTGCATACATAATAAAAGAGATGGTCAGAGACTGCAGACATGATACAAGAGATGGTCAGAGACTGCAGACATGATGCAAGAGATGGTCAGAGACTGCAGACATGATACAAGAGATGGTCAGAAACTGCAGACATGATATGAGAGATAGTCAGAGACTGCAGATGTGATACAAGAGATGGTCAGAGACTGCAGACATAATACAAGGCATGGTCAGAGACTGCAGACATAATACAAGAGATGGTCAGAGACTGCAGACATGATACAAGAGATGGTCAGAGACTGCGGACATGATACAAGAGATGGTCAGAGACTGCAGAGATCAATGGGTTGTAATTGCACTGCCCCCGGGTCACATGTGAATCACACAGAACACACAGCATGTTCCTGTGCAATTCATGGCATGACTCATGCCCTGTGTCCTGGAACCCACACTTGGCTCCACTAATTAGCCTGTTGGGGAGCACTAGTTTGGGCACCTGGAGCAATTGTCCACATCACTTGTGGGGTGCCTAGGGCCTCCTCCTCTGTGGCAGACAGCATCTCTTTGATTTTGGGGGGGGATATGTTCTAAGAGACGCTTTGGGAGGAGAGAAGACTTGAGCTGAGCTCTCTTCTTCATGCCCCCCTCCTCTGCAAGTCTACCTTTTTGATTAGTTGATTACAGACCTCAGACCAGCGCTGTCTCCACACAGTGGTCTGCTTCCTCCCCTACTCCACACAGTGGTGTAGTGGTTAGCACTTTCACCTAGCAGCAATAGGATTGCTGGTTCAAATCCCAACCACGACACTATCTGCCTGGAGTTTGCATGTTCTCCTTGTGCCTGCGTGGGTTTCCTCCCACAGTCCAAAAACATGCAGGTAGATTAATTAGACCCTGTCCCAAAAAAATTGGCCATAATATGTGTATGTCAATGTTGTAAGTGTGTCGGGACTCTACTGGTTAAAGGACCACATAAATAGCTGCAGATGGACACCAGTGGCAAGAAAAGCACCCTGAGGCGATTCAGTTCGTATAGGTAGCGATATACAAGTCATTCATTCATTCATACTCCACCTCTGTATACAGGGAAAATATCACAGCATGAAGAGGAGGAGCGGGTTCAGTTCCCTTCCACTCTGCACTGTGTGTGTCAGAGGCAGGCGGTGTTCCGCCCATCAAATTAGGTAACGGAAGTGACGTTCCATCAGTTGCACATCCGCGTTCCACCACTACCAGGTTTGCTAATCTGACAGAACATCTGCAGTCAGATTGTGGCAGTGGACATCTTACTACACTCATTTATGTCTTGAATTTCATAGTCATTTTAGCAATAAAGTGAGCGGATATAAATAAATATAGTCTGGTGACATCTGTGATGCTGTTTGGATGTTACATTTTTATAGAAGCTGGACGCCAGCAGTAGGAAGGTGGCGGCAGCCATATTGGTACACCCTGCCCTGCTCAGCGCTAAACAGTTAGGCCGCGTACACACGCGCGGACTGTTCGCCCAACTTTGTCCGTCCAACAGTTTCGGCAAACAGTCCGCTCAAACTTAGCATGGACGGACATGGCCACACACGACGGACGAACAGTTTGCTGAAACCGTGCGCGATGACGTGAACGGCACGTACGACGGGACGAAAAATACGACGTCCTATACACTGCATTATAGCTTTCGGCGTGAAAATCCTTTCTGAGCATGCGCGCAACTTTGTTTGACGAACAAGCCTACACACGAGCGGACTGTTCGCTGAAACAAGGTTTCAGCGGACAGTTTTACGGAATTTCCGAAAAACCTTGTCCGTCCAACTGTCCGCTGAAACTGTCCGCTGAAAGCCCACACACGAGCGGACTGTCCGCCCAAACACTGTTCGCACTGTCCGCACTATAGCCAAAAGATAGCTAAAGCTCTGGCTTAAATTGACAGGAGGGTGTACATGGATGTCCTCCCATGCTCGCACTGCACGTGCGCCCTAGCTGGCGTGCTGGCGGCATACTCTGTGATCATCGAGTCCTCAGCTGATCACTGATCGGAATAAAGGGCAGATCCCAGCCCTTTACCACGTGATCAGCTGTCAGCCAATGACAGCTGATCGCATGATGTAAACAGAAACCGGTAATCATTTTTTTTTTCTCACACTAACAGAGTGAGGAGAAAAAACAATCCGATTACCAGCTCACATAAATGGGACATCGGTCCCACACACCAACAGCCACGGCTGCTAAGCAGTTCGCACCAGTGCCCACCTGTGCCACCTACCAGTGCCCACTATCAGTGCCCATCAGGGCTTCATTAACAGTGTCACCTACCAGTGCCCATCAGTGTAGCCTCATCAGCGCACATCAATGAAGGAGAATAATTACCATTTTGCTACATTTTATAACAAGCTATGAAAAAGTTTTTAGGTTTTTTTAAAAACTCAGTGGTGATTAACCACTTGCCTACTGAGCACTTAAACACCCTTCCTGCCCAGACCAATTTTCAACTTTCGGTGCTCTCACACTTTGAATGACAATTACTCAGTCATGCAGCACTGTACCCAAATGAATTTTTTGTCCTTTTTTTCCCACAAATAGAGCTTTCTTTTGGTGGTATTTGATCACCTCTGGGGTTTTTATTTTTTGCGCTATAAATGAAAAATTACAGGAAATTTTGAAAAAAAACGCATATTTCTTTGTTTCTGTGACAAAATTATGCAAATTATTAATTTTTCTTCATAAATTTTGGCCACAATTTATACTGCTACATATCTTTGGAAAAAATAACCCAAATTAGTGGATATTATTTGCTCTTTGAGAAAGTTAGAGAGTCTACAAGCTGTGGTGCGAATCATACAAAATTGATCACATCTGATGTACTGGTGGACTATCTCACTTCTTGCGACCCGAACAAGTCAGGAAAGTACAAATACCCTCCAAATCACCCCTTTTTGGAAAGTAGACATTCCAAGGTATTTAGTAAGATGAGCTTTTTGATGTTGTCATTTTTTCCCACAATTCTTTGCAAAATTAAGATTTTTTTTTTGATTTTTTTTTCCACAAAATTGCCATTGTAATAGGTTATTTCTCTCACGTGGCATGTGTATACCACAAATGACGCCCCCAAAAAATCTGCTACTCCTCCTGAGTATTACAATACCACATGTGTGGGACTTTTTCACAGCCTGGCCACATAGAGAGGCCCAACATGCAGGGAGCGCCGTCACATGTTCTAGGAGCATAAATTACACATCTAACTTGTTGACTACCTATTACACTTTTGAAGGCCCTGGAGCACCAGGACAATGACACGTGGCACTGATGACAGATGGCACTGATACGTGGCACTGATGACACTTATACCTGGCACTGATGACAGATGGCACTGATACGTGGCACTGATGACACTTATACGTGGCACTGATGACAGATGGCACTTATACGTAGCACTGATGACAGATGGCACTTATACGTAGCACTGATGACAGATGGCACTTATACGTGGCACTGATGACAGATGGCACTAATACGTGGCACTAATACGTGGCACCGATGACAGATGGCACTAATATGTGGCACTGATGACGCGTGACACTGATGACAGATGGCACTGATAAGTGGCATTGATGACACATGACACTGACAACAGATGGCACGTGACACTGACAGGTGGCACTGATGACAAATGGCACTGATACGTGGCACTGATGACAGATGGCACTAATATGTGGCACTGATGACAGATGGCACTTATACGTGGCACTGATGACAGATAGCACTGGGGACAAATGGCACTGACAACAGGTGGCACTGGGGACAGATAGCACTAACAGGTGGCACTGGGAACAGATAGCACTAGCAGGTGGCACTGGGGGCGGGTGGCTCTGGGGAGGATGGCACTGGGCGAGGATGGCAATGGGGTGGATGGCACTGGGCGAGGATGGCACTGGGGGAGTATGGCACTTTTTTTTCCTTTTTTTTTAACTTACGGCCACTGCAGCCGCTGTCTGTGTGAGGAGGGAGAGTGGCGCTGAGAGATGATCTCATATGTTTACATATGAGATCATCTCTCATTAGACACGCCGATCTCCGATCTGTGACTGGCTGTGTCCGAGGGACATGGCCAGCACAGAACTTCCCTGATGCGCGCTCGCGGGAGCGTGCATTGCGGAAGTAAACAGGAGGCCGTCCAGGGACGGCCTCCCGGCAGTTAGCGTCCGCTCTGTAGCCGTCTTTCGGCTATAGGGCGAGCGCGAAGCGGTTAAATGCTACCAAAGGGAAAAGGGACATCGGTCCCACGCACACCAACAGCTACGCCAGCGAAGCACTACCCACCAGTGCCACCTACCAATGTCCACTATCAGTGATGCCAATCACTGCGGCCTATCAGTGACACCTACCAGTGCCCATCATTGCCTCATCAGTGCCACCTATTAGTGCAGCCTCATCAGTGCCTCCTGATCAGTGCACACCAGTGCCACCTCATCAGTGCCCATCAGTGCCACCTATCAGTACCCATCAGTGCTGCCTATTGTTGCCTCTTGATCAGTGCCCACCAGTGCCAACTCATCAGTGCCACCTCATCAGTGCCTATCAGTACACATCAGTGCAACCTATTAGTGCCCATCAATGCAGCCTATCAGTGCTCATCAGCGCACATCAATGAAGTAGAAAAAATTACCTGTTTGCAAAATTTCACAACAAACTATGAAAAATGTTTTTTTTCAATATTTTTGGTCTCTGTTTTTGTTTAGCAAAAAATAAAAATCCCAGTGGTAAGGAGGGTTACAAAAAATAGTGTGAAGGGTGAGGGGTTCCAGGATGGTCCAGTATAGAGGGAAAACATACTTGCAGTTCTCCCAGTATTATACAGTCTTTATATGGTTCCCAGAATTTGGAAGCTTGGAGAGATTCTGGGTGGGAAAGAGCCTCCAACCCTGACTATGGGTACTCTGTTCCTGAAGAGGTTAACCCACCTACGAAAGAGAGTTGAAAAACACAGGAATCCACAAGCAGGTGTCCATGAGGTGTTGAGACTGCTGGCTCTTGTAACTTTTTGGGACCCTGAAGCAGGTGTGAACTTTAAACCTTCACCTGGGGAAAGTTTGCTTGTTTTTGAATAAATAAAAATAAATAATAAATAATAAATAAAAACAGATTTCTTTTTACAGAGACAGCTGGCTAGTGATCCAGACCCCCCTGAATCAGTGGCATCCCATCCACTAGGGGCGCTCGGGCACCTCCCCCTTTCTCCACGCCACCCCCTTTATGCAATGGATTGATTCATGCATAACATGAATCTATCCACGGCCGCCGAGACCACCCCCTATCCATGCGTCTGGCCCCTTTCAGGACACCAGGTGAATGAATTACAGCGGGCAGGGTTTTTTTTAAGCACCCGATTAGAGCCAGAGGCTCTAATAGGCTTCAAAATAGGATGGACTTGGGTCGCAGAGAATGCACTCCAATCCCACCTAGGTGTGTTTCAACAACAAATGAATTTTCGTTGTTGAAACACTGATCCTCAATCCCGCTAATCAGAAGCGGGTGTGAGACCCATTTTTGGAGTGTCCGAAAAGAGAAGATTGGCCGCTGAGGAGGAGGGAGGAAACAGAAGCCACTGCCGTGAAAACCTGTGGAGAGCAGGAGAACAGGTGGCTGCTGAGCAGGGGAAGCCACCGGTGATGGGGTAAGTGCTACCAACCAACTGGGGGGGTGGGGTGTCCTTCTTAGCCATTGAACTCCATAGGAAATAGTAAAGCTACCCAATGAACACCCTTAGTAGTTTATTTGACCAGATTACATGGATGGGGGCATTCTTTGCAAACTACAAACAAATGGCAACTTCCCCAACTTATTACTGGCCTTAACGGCAAAGAGCACATGTAAGGGAAATGCATGTCAAACAACAACAAAGAAAAATTCCCAGCCTCACCCTGAACAAAGATTTTCCAGCTCACGGGACCACAATCTAAGTGCCAGCAGGCTGAGAGTGATTGTCACTGGATTAAGTTACCTAAGTTACCTAAGCAATTAACCTTTTACACTGCCACCAGATAGCTTTGGGCCTATCAGCCCTTCACCATATCAGCAATGATGATTATGATTTCAAAATAGATGTCTGTAATGCACACACTGTCACCACAGATAGGTATGTTCAGAGATTTATACTACAGTAGCACTCTATTGCCACGTACACACGATCAAACAATCCGGTGGAAAAGTCCGGCAAACTCAAGTCCGCCAAACAATCCCCCCGTGTGTAGCCTCCGGCATACTTTTTTGACCCGACAGTACGGCGGACTTAGAATTTCGGTTTGCACAACAATCTGCCCGCCGTACTCGCATTTCGGCGGACAATCCGGCCGTGTGTATGCCAGTCCGCCGTACTTTTGAAATGAGCGGACTTTTCCCACCCGGAGAAAAGTCCGCTTATTTCGAGCGGGTCTCCAGGTAGGCGGGGCCCGCGAAGGAGACGTCGCTGGCCCCGCCGCCTTGTATGGACTTAAAGGGGAACCCCCAACGCCGAAAAAAATCGGCGTGGGGTCCCCCCCAAGTCCACAACAGACCCTTGTCCGAGCACGCTACCCGGCCGGCCAGGAAAGGAGGGGCGAGCGAGAGCCCCCCCCCCTCCTTAGCCGTACCAGGCCGCGTGCCCTCAACATGGGGGGTGCCTTGGGGAAGGGGGGGCCGCACGGCCCCCCCACCCCAAAGCACCTTGTCCCTATGTTGATGAGGACAAGGGCCTCTTCCCGACAACCCTGGCCGTTGGTTGTCGGGGTCTGCGGGCGGGGGGCTTATCGGAATCCAGGAGCCCCCTTTAATAAGGGGGCCCCCGGATACCGGCCCCCCACCCTATGTGAATGAATATTGGGTACAATGTACCCCTACCCATTCACCTGTAAAATAAAAGTACAAAAAAAAACACAACACACGAGATAAAATACTTTATTGCACAGCTCCGGGGGTCTTCCGTCTTCGGGGGTCTTCTCGCCGGACTCCTCCGCTATCTTCTTGTAGCTCTTTTGCTAGCGGAGGAGTCCGGCTTTCTTCCTCGCCGCCGGCCTCTTCTCCCGACTTCGGGGGTCTTGTCCCCCTCTTCGGTTCTTCTGCCGGGCCACCGCGCCTTCTTATAGCTCTTTTACAGGCGGTGGCCCAGTCTTCTGTCGCCGCTGCCGCCTTCCGTTCTTCTTCTTCTTCTTCTTCTTAAGACATGGGGGCACACTGGACACCCAGCACATAGCACAATGGCAGCAAAGGTTTCCAGAGTGCTCCCTCACCAATTAACCAACTACACCAACTACCACAGTCAAGGTTTAGTCAAACCGAACCTCTCATTTTTAGCTACTAAAATCAGACTGCACACACTGTTATTATCAGCTTTTGCAATCTATAAAATTTCACATCTAACAGAGCCATAAAAAATAAAACAAAAACATTATTATAGTGAATAAACACGTTTATATATGCCAGAACAATTATGTAACCCAGCCAAGATTCTGTAAAATAAAAACTGTCAATAAAGGTATATTGTATGTTGCTTTTTGTGATAATGGCCCTCTTATCCCTCCTGTATTGATTTGTATTGTAAGTGTACTGTCTGCCCTCATATTGTAAAGCGCTGCGCAAACTGTTGGCGCTATATAAATCCTGAATAATAATAATAATAATGCTTCAGAAAATCCTAATCTGTAATCAGTTTAGCAAAAAAAAAAGGTATTAATGAATGTTTCACTAGATCTTGTAAGATTAAAACCAGATTATTTTTTTACAAGCTCTTATGTATAATGCATGGTGTTTATCACCTATCATTTAGAGCAAATATGACAATAATCCCTTTGATAAAATAATTATTCTGAATGGGATGTCAAAATTATCAATCTTTGAAACGTATCCCTTTGCAGCCATAAAGCATACTGCAATAAATATTTCACCAAATAACCTGCTACAAATGCAATATTTATGACTGCTTTCTCATCAGAGAAGTGACAATTTTCTATACGTTGTCATGCTATTAAATCAAAAAGGTTTGTTGGAGAAATGTACTTCTCCAGTTTAAGACCTGACAAAGAAAAATGAACCAAGCATTTTGGAATATTATGGAATGCAACTAAAATGAGTCAGTATGATTTACAGTTCAGCTGCATGGAGGTACGATTTGGGACTTGTCTGTTGAGATCCTGCACATTTCCATCATTACAGCCAGGCAATCAATACTCGGTGCATCAGTGCCAGCATCCATATTTTAATTAGTATGCAGGACATGTACTGCAGTATTTCAAAAGCAACTTGGAAGTAGGGTTGACTGATCAGATAGGCGAGGAGGGAATTCTAAATGTCAGCTACGCACATGTCTGTTTTTCTTGCGTTCGATTTCCTGCAGTGTCATAAAGGACGTATTACTTAGTCTCATTGATGAACATGGTGTCCTGTGGAGATGGCAAATTACTGCTTAAGTTATCAAAGGTACACATGCTAGCAAAAACGAGTTAATAAATGAAAGAATATTATAAGGCTGTTTAAGGTGAGAGAATATATATATATATATATATATATATATATATATATATATATATATACAGTGAGTAAAATATATATTGAATACGTCACTATTTTTCTAGGTAAATATATTTCTGAATGTGCTACTGACATGAAATTTTCACCACACGTCAATAACAACCCATTCAAATCATACATACAGAGGCACCAAAACAAATAAGTTCAGAAATGAAGTTATGTGTAATATAATGGGAAAACACAGGGAGGTGCAAAAAGGCATAGAAAGCAAAGACACCAGCTGAAATCTATCAGTAATTAGAAAGCAATTCTGCCCCATGTCAGTGCAAATAATATCAGCTGGTTCAGTCTCAACTGATGGCCTATAAAAAGGTGTCTCATTACCAAGGTGTCACACAAGAAACATCTCATGATAGATAAAGCAAAGAGCTCTCTCAAGACCCTTGCAGCCTTATTGATGCAAAAAATACTGATGGCATTGATTACAAAGGGATTTCTAAACTTCTGAATGTTCCAGTGAGCACTGTTGAGGCCATAATCCAGAAGTAGAAAGAACATAATTTCACCATAAACCAGCCATGGCCAGGTGTTCCTTGCAAGATTTCGCTCAGGAGGGAAAATTATTTTCAGAAGAGTTGTCCAAGAGCCAAGGACCTTTTGTGGAGAGCTTCAGAAAGACCTGGATTAGCAGGAGCAATTGTTTAAAAAAAAAAAAAAAAAAAAAACAATAACTAACCTCATAATAACCTCAACAATAATAATAACCTCAACAGCCATGACCTGTATGTAAGCTCACCATGCAAGACTCCACTGCTGAAGAAAAACCATGTTGAATTTAATTTAAAGTTTGCTGCACAACATTTAGACAAGCCTTCAAAATACTGGGAGAATATAGTCTGGTCAGATGAGACCAAAATTGAACTCTTTGGATGCCATAATAAACATGTTTGGAGGTCAAATGGCACTGCACATCACCCCAAAAACACCATACCAATAGTGAAGTTTGGAGGTGGGAACATCATGGTGTGGGACTGGTTTTCAGCATGCATTACTGGCAAACTTCATATCATTAAGGAAAGATGAATGGTAAAAAGGTACCAAGACATTCTTGATAAAAATATGCTGCCATCTACCAGGATGATGAAGATGAAACGAGGGTGGGCATTTCAGCAAGACAATGATCCCAAACACAAAGTCAAGGAAACTCTCAACTGATTTCAAAGACAGAAAATAAACCTGCTAGAATGGCCCAGCCAATCACCTGACTTGAATCTAATAGAAAATCTATGGAAAGAACTAAAGATCAGAGTTCATAGAAGAGGTTCACGGAACCTTCAAGATTTGAAGACTGTTTGTGTAGAAGAATGTGTCAGGGCTGGACTCAGCCCTTCCGTCTCTGAGCTGGCTGTTCAGCTGTCGGATAATTGCCAGCTCTCATCTCTCTCCACAGTTACCCAGCTATTGTTGATTCTGCTCGTCAGTCCTGCCTACTTAAAGCCATCCAGCTCACTTGATCTCTGCCTTCACCTTTGTCAACATCACAGACTTTTTCCTGTGTTCCTGTTGAAGACTTGCTCGGCTGACGTTCCTTCTGGCTCCTGATCCTGCTTGCTGTACTACTATGTTTATCTCTAGCTCTCTGGCCTTTGCTTGGCTGACTACCCAATCTGGTTACTGAACTCTGGCTTGTTCTGACTACGCTTACTCTGTTTATCTTATTATTATTATTATTATTATTATTATTAATAATAAACAAGTGTGATTTAACTTTAATTCTGTCTCGGTCTGACTCATGGTTCCTGATAGAATGGGCCAAAATCACACCTGAGCACCTGTCTTAGGTCAGACATCCTTATTTGTGATGCTTGTTCCAGGTAAGGAACACAAAGAAACATGATAACCAGGAAACTAGCATTTGCTAAATACTGCTCGACACGCTGATCGAGCGGGCAGACAGCGATGACTCGAGTATAAGCCGAGATTTTCAGCCTCTTTTTTGAGGCTGAAAGTGCCCCCCTCGGCTTATACTCGAGTCATCGCTGTCTGCCCGCTCGATCAGCGTGTCGAGCAGACAGACAGCGGCCATTCTGATTCAAAAGCCGCGCCTCCGGCTCCGCCTTCGCCTGTGATAGGCGGAACACTGAATTTCCCAGCAGCCTGTGTTCCGCCTATCACGGGCATCTTCTCATCCTCGTACTACGGACGAGGATGATACGACGTCCGTGATAGGCGGAACACAGGCTGCTGGGAAATTCAGTGTTCCGCCTATCACAGGCGAAGGAGGAGGCGCGGCTTTTGAATTTTACAATGGCCGCCGACGAAGAGGGCACGGGACGGAGGCAAGGCAAGGCACGGCACGGGACAGGACGGGACGGGACGGGACGGGACAGGACGAAGGCAAGGCACGACACGGGACGGAGGCTCGGGACAAAGGCTCGGGACACAGGTAGGCTGGACACACACACACACACACACACACACACACGGATGGAGACACACACACACGGATGGATGGATGGATGGATGGAGACACACACACACACAGGGATGGATGGATACACACACACACAGGGATGGATGGAGACACACACACACAGGGATGGATGGATGGATGGATGGATGGAGACACACACACACAGGGATGGATGGATGGATGGATGGATGGAGACACACACACACAGGGATGGATGGATGGATGGACACACACACACACACACAGGGATGGATGGACGGACACACAGGGATGGACGGACACACAGGGATGGACGGACACACAGGGATGGACGGACACACACACAGGGATGGACAGGCATGTCTCACCCTCGGCTTATACACGAGTCAATAAGTTTGCCAGTTTTTTTGGGGGTAAATTGGGGGCCTCGGCTTATATTCGGGTCGGCCTATACTCGAGTATATACGGTAAATAAAAATGTAAACCTTCCTGTTTTTCTCAGCACTTGTTAAATCATGCTGTTAAAATTGTATTGTATTAACATGAGATTCGGGAACAATTTCAGGCATGTCCTCTGATCCCTCATATCAGTAGGAACACGTGAATTGACAGGTTAAAAAACTCAAACAATTGCCTTCACAAATGGCATTTGCGCAAATCTTTTGGTAAATCAGACCCTCCACCTTGCCAATCAAAGACCTAATTGGGACCAATTCACTACAGTTGAGCCCGAGCCTTTGCAATAGTGGATATTAGCTAAGTCATGTACTGCATAAGAAGGGATTATAATTATCACAGGAATATGCTTCAGCAAACACATTTTGAGTATTTCTTCATTTCATATGTCATTATTATTTTTCCATAATCTCCAGACTCACAACTCTAGAGTGTATGATATATATCACAGAAGTCAGAGATTTATTGTATTGTTATATTCATAATGACAAGATTGATTGTATTCATCTCGGTCCTTCATGTGATTTTGTAGAAAGCTTATTTCCATTAACTACCTGAATCAGCAGCCTTTAACCTCTAGCATTCAATTGTGCAGAATACATTGTTGAAATGCATTGCTGAAATGTTTGTAGGTGGGCAGATAAGAATGCAAAGAAATATTTTCAGCATACCTGATAGAATATGAAATTCTGTGAAATTCAGTGTTCTGAAAAGTAATTGTCCCTTTCCAGTTTCACCATAAATATTGTTACTTGCAGTAGTGTTGCTAGGACCCTGCCGCTGCTCCTCGGATGGCCGTCGATGCTCGCCACCTGGATGGGGTAAGTGCCGCTGGACAGACCGGCAGACAGCGGAGGGGGGGGTTTCAGTTGGGGGGGTTGTTTTTTTTACGCCCCCCCCAAACAACAAACCATCAGCCGCCACTGTAAAATATGTGTTAATACCAGGACATAGAAAATACATACAGGAAAATGTAGCATAACATGTAAAATGGATACTGACAGCCTTCAAATGCAAGAAGAATGCATGTTCAAGGTTTCATGCACACTGCAGCTAATGAATGCCCATTTTACAGGGGTTTGAGAATTTTTTTTCTGCTTCCAAATGCCCCTCTATGTTAGCCTATGTTTCCACGCACTCATAGGAATTTACAGGCAGGACCATTCAGAGGCACATAAAAAAAAAATCACTTGCACATTCAGAGTGGAGCATTTAGGCAGAAAAGAAACACGCAAACATGCATAAACACTTATGAAAAATGTGGCTTTTGCCAATTTTTTAAGCTGCTTTTCTCCTTTAAGCACAGTGTGCATGAAGAATTCAACATCTTCAACCAAACCTTTTGGGGTTTTAGATATAGTAGCCAATGGTAAAACAAATCTATACAAAAATGTCCCAGCACACTCACCAGCTAGTCAGCAAAAAATAAATAAAAAAGGACACTGCCTCATCGAGACACCTCTGCAAAGTGTGGTCCCTGAGACTAATCTTACATACCCTCCATCTTGGTCATAAGGTATACAGCAATAAATACATTAAAAGATAAATAGACCTTTGGAACATGGTACGTATTCCAGCTCCTGCCCTCTTGCCCCCCCCCCCCCCCCCAATCCTCCCTCCCTGTGAAAGCATGGGGGGTCCTCTCCCAACATTGTAAGAAAATAATCCCCATGCCTCTCCACATGGGGAGACTATGGGGAATGAGGATTTTTTAAGTGTCTGAAACAAATAACCAAAATAACAGACTAAATAAAATAAAATAAAAATTTATTTATACAAAGTTATTTAACCACTTAAGGACCGAGCCTCTTTCTGAGATTTGTTGTTTTCAAGGTACCGTATATACTCGAGTATAAGCCGAGATTTTCAGCCTCTTTTTTGAGGCTGAAAGTGCCCCCCTCGGCTTATACTCGAGTCATCGCTGTCTGCCCGCTCGATCAGCGTGTCGAGCAGACAGACAGCGGCCATTCTATTCAAAAGCCGCGCCTCCGGCTCCGCCTTCGCCTGTGATAGGCGGAACACTGAATTTCCCAGCAGCCTGTGTTCCGCCTATCACGGACATCGTATCATCCTCGTACTACGGACGAGGATGATACGACGTCTGTGATAGGCGGAACACAGGCTGCTGGGAAATTCAGTGTTCCGCCTATCACAGGCGAAGGCGGCGGCGCAGCTTTTGAATTTTACAATGGCCGCCGACGAAGAGGGCACGGGACGGAGGCAAGGCAAGGCACGGCACGGCACGGGACGGGACGGGACGGGGGCAAGGCAAGGCACGACACGGGACAAAGGTAGGCTGGACACACACACACACAGGGATGGATGGAGACACACACACACAGGGATGGATGGATGGATGGATGGAGACACACACACACACACAGGGATGGATGGATGGATGGATGGAGACACACACACACAGGGATGGATGGATGGATGGACACACACACACACAGGGATGGATGGACGGACACACAGGGATGGACGGACACACAGGGATGGACGGACACACAGGGATGGACGGACACACAGGGATGGACGGACACACACACAGGGATGGACAGGCATGTCTCACCCTCGGCTTATACACGAGTCAATAAGTTTGCCAGTTTTTTTGGGGGTAAATTGGGGGCCTCGGCTTATATTCGGGTCGGCCTATACTCGAGTATATACGGTAATTTTTTTTTGCTAGAAAATTACTTAGACTCCCCAAAAATTATATATTTTTTTTCTAACAACCTAGAGAATAAAATGGCAGTCGTTGCAATACTTTCTGTCACACCGTATTTCCCCTGCGGTCTTACAAGCGTACTTTTTTTTTTTGGATAAAATACACTTTTTTTAATTCAAAAATAAGACAACAGTAAAGTTAGCCCAATTTTTTTTATATTGTGAAAGATAATGTTACGCCGAGTAAATTAATATCCAACATGTCATACTTCACAATTGCGCAAGCTCGTGGAATGGCGACAAACCTTTACCCTTAAAAATCTCCATAGGCGACATTTAAAAAATTCTACAAGTTGCATGTTTTGAGTTACAGCGAAGCTCTGTAGCTAGAATTATTGCTCTTGCTCTACCGATCGCAGCGATATCTCACATGTGTGGTTTGAACATCATTTTTATAGGAGGGCGCTACTCACGTATGCATTCACTTCTGCACACGAGCTCATCGGGACGGGGCACGTTTAGAATTTATTTTCGGATTTACTGGGTGCACGGTGGGAGGATGCTCCTCTCTCGCCGCCGATAAAAGTGATCTTGCGGTGAATCCGCCATAGAGACCATTTAGCTTGAAGCGGACTGAACACTGAAGAAGAGGATACCAGGGTTATGGTAGCTAGCTGCTACCATGACAACGATATTCCTCTTCAAAGTAGCGATGTATAACGACCATGGGTGGTCCAGAAGTGGTTAAAAAGGAGTAAGAACTCCATAAAAGGTAATTCATCATAACCATAGACATATAAAGCAAACGTCTGTCTATCAATAGGTAGCAAAGAGTATATGGGTCGATGCGTTTCATCCTAATAAAAGGCTTCTTCATGATCCACTTTTCTTTTCAGTATTTTATGCTCTTATAGCTAATGGGTAATACATACAATATATTAGTCATATAATAAAAAGGTACACATATCATAACATATATAATAGAAACATCATCATATATCAAGAGCCAAAACATCACCATAGCTTTTGTAATCATAGAAAATCATAGAAAATCTATAACAATTGTCAGGTTTAAGGAGAAAAAAAAAAGGGGGGGGGGGGTACTGGGGAGAGGGAGGGAGGGGAAAGGGAGAAAGGAGGGATAAACATACCAACAGATCTGAACTAAGTGGAGGACAATACAAGGTCATCGTATTGGGGGTACATAAAGCAAGAGATGTGGAAGTAGCAAAAGTTCTGATGATAAATCGTACCTTGAGGTAGAGCCAATAATCATCAGAGATCTTATGGACCAATATGCTGAAAGATGACAACATAGTGTGGCCACAGTCGTGATATATGTCAGGAGTGTATGATTAGTAGTTAATAAGAAAAAATCATCACCACAGGAACAGCCACCTGGCAAGAGCAAAGGCAACAAATATTAGATAAAATTATAAAAACTGTAGGAAGCCAAACAGAAAGCAACCGGCATACAGAGCCACCAAGTGGGCACAGTCCATAAAAACAAACATATTTGTTAGACCACAATGATATTAATTGTAACATCCAAGTAGGAGATAGTCCATGTGTCTATATCACGGGATGTCAGATGTCAGGCAGATGGATGGTAGAAGTAATTATAACCCCAAAAAGGAGACACAACCCTCCTTCAATTATAGGGCCAAAAATAAAGGAAAGAAAAAGTGAAAATTCAGCAGATCCTCAGGCCGCACCCACTGTAAAAGTGAACTTTAAACATTTAAGGGTAGGTATGCTTGGAGCTGGTAGCTCATTCCACCTTAAAACGCCTATCACTTTTCTTCATTGCTGACAACATCTCCAATTTGGAAGATTTCCTTTCACTTTTTGTTCCAGGGACCCAACAGGGATCTCTCCAAAATGGCGGAGACACAGTTGACACGGTTGTCACCAGAACATGTGTTCCAATTTAAAGATTTCTCCTCACATCCTGGTTTAGTGACACTTCTAACATTTTAGATTTACAGTCAATTTCCATCCTGGTTACAGACAGCAATAAAAACCTGATGATGAGCACTCCTTTTAGAGTCTATAATTAGATATTCTTAATTAATGAAAAGGATAACAAAGTAAAAACCTACTCATTTTTCAAGGCTTTTCTTTTATTTTAATTTTAAATTCCCCCTTGCTTAGTGTACTCTTACAGTTTGCCTCCCTAGATAGTCCAAATATTTTATTTGCATTCCCAAACCACTGGAACGTCTCTATCCCTACAAAATATTATAATATTAAACGACAGCCATTTTCATTTTTTTCGTCAGACAAAAGCTGGATGTTTAGACTATAACATTTTTGTCGTACGTGAACTTAACGTCCGATTTTCATTTATTTAGTATGGTTTTTGTATGAAAAAAATCATAAGTGCAAGACTACGCATGCTCAGAAAAGAATACATACAAAATTAGTCAACACATTACGTCAGTTCTGAAGTTGTATTCTGTCATATGAGAATTTTCATATGGTGAGTAAACTCTTCACTTTCGACATGAGACTAGCATGCAACAAAAAACGGACGTTCGGTCGTCCGAAAATCTGACTGTGTGTACGAGGCACTAGTGGCTTCATTTCAATAACAGAGTGTTCCCCACTCTCGCTGTCACACACAGTCCCGCCCCCTGGTCCATTGATAGACAGATCACACGTCCAATCCCAGGATGAGTGACAGGTATCAAAGTTTCCTGGTCAGGGGGCGGGGCTGTATGTGATGCCGAGTGGTGGAAACACACTGCTATTGAAATGAAAGCTGTTCCAGTAATGTTCCTTGGCGCTTTGATCATCCGGCTGGCAATCCTCCTCCTCTCCTCTGTTCCCCTGCACGTTGGACACAGGAAGGCTGCATGATGGACACAGGTAGGCTGCATGGTGGACACAGGTAGGCTGCATGGTGGACACAGGTAGGCTGCATTGGTGAACACAGGGCGGGCTGCATTGGTGAACACAGGGCGGGCTGCATTGGTGAACACAGGGCGGGCTGCATTGGTGAACACAGGGCGGGCTGCATTGGTGGACACAGGGCGGGCTGCATTGGTGGACACAGGGCGGGCTGCATTGGTGGACACAGGGCGGGCTGCATTGGTGGACACAGGGCGGGCTGCATTGGTGGACACAGGGCAGGCTGCATTGGTGGACACAGGGCAGGCTGCATTGGTGGACACAGGGCAGGCTGCATTGGTGGACACAGGGCAGGCTGCATTGGTGGACACAGGGCGGGCTGCATTGGTGGACACAGGGCGGGCTGCATTGGTGGACACAGGGCGGGCTGCATTGGTGGACACAGGACAGTCTGCATTGGTGGACACAGGACAGCCTGCATTGGTGGACACAGGTGAGGCTGCATTGGTGGAAACAGGTAAGGCTGCATTGATGAGCACAGGTGAGGCTGCACTGATGGGCATGGAAAAAGTTGCTGTTAATATTTATCTTTAAAATTTAATTCTGCATAAAACATTTAAGTGTCATTTCATGAGGGCGTGTTTAGGGGCAGAATTAGGGGTGGGGCAGGGTAGGGGTTGGGTGGTGCAGCTGGTGGCAAGTAACCCTTGAGGCCTGGCTAGTAGCTCAGGACTTGAAATTTTGAGCCCTACCTTATAAAGACCACTTCCCGTTTCTTGTCTGGTAAAAAGCCAAGGCTTATGACATCATGCACAGCTCTCTCTCTCTCTCTCTCACGTGAGAGTTTGCCAGGAAAGGAGGGGGGGTGAATCATAAGAGGGCCAATGAGAGCTGCAGAGCTGGAGGTGTTCCTCTGTGCATCTGTGTAAATTCAGGAAGTTAACAGGCAGCAGCTTCAGATGCCCACAGTTAAAATGATTGCAGCCACACTCAGTGGAGGGAGATTTCTGCAGCATATTTGGAAAGTACAGAATCACAGTATATATAAAAAAAATATGCAAAGTGGTTGGAGGGAAGCTTCAGAATGGCAAAGATATTTTTATTACAAATTATGTGAGCAGACTGCAGTTCTTCTTTAAGATAGAAAATCTCCACTGACTGGATTCTACTCTACTCTTTACATGCTGAACAGTGTCTATAAATCTCACTCGTAGGTTAGTGTAGGATTGAAAAATCTAGTACCAAGCTGGTCTTCCTATCTTCTTCCTTCTTCCATATAAAACCTCTGTCCATCTTGTATTTCAAAGGCGGCTATTAAAGTGAACTTGTTGCTGTACCCTGCATAGGAAAAGTGCTGATACACTGTAAAATTTGTTGAGATTTAAAAAGCATGCAACAAAGTGTTATTGCAGAACTCTCTCTGTGCTCAGTTCTTTGAATTTATGAGGACTTCCCCAAAGACCTCCAAAAATGTGCTTGCTGTACCAAAACTGAAAAATACCCATTAACCCTATGACGTTCTGCTCCACCGTTTGGTAGAGTACATTGTGAGTCATGCCAACTCATTGAAAAATGTGGACTTTAAGGGGTTAAAGGTGGATCCATTACTGTCAATTAAATGATTTATGCTACTGCACTTAGGGGTAATAGTTACATAGTTACATACAGTAGTTAGTCAGGTTGAAAAAAGACACAAGTCCATCCAGTTCAACCTTAAAGCGGGACTGCACTGTGGAAAAAAATATTAAAAGCCAGCAGCTACAAATATTGCAGCTGCTGACTTTTAATAAATGGACACTCACCTGTCCCGGGGTCCAGCGATGCCGGCAGCCGAGGCCGATCGATCACTCGGCTCTCGGCTGCTGCCACCACCATTCTAGGTGAGGGAATCAGGAAGTGAAGCGAAGCGGCTTCACTTCCCGGTTCCCTACTGCGCATGCGCGAGTTGCGCAGCGCAATAGGAATTGTCCGCGCTGTCTCTGGGACCCGTGTGTGTCCCAGCAGACAGCGCGCAGGAATAGGAAGAGGCATAGACTCCCGTGGGAGTCTATGCCCGGAAGTGGATGTAAATACCTGTCGGGGGTTCCGATCACCGGGTTCACTTTAGGGTGGAACCCTGCTTTAAAAACAAATAAATAAAATAAAAAATACTCGTACCATCCAAATACCCAATTTTATGCCCACAATTGATCCAGAGGAAGGCAATTTTTTTGTTTTAATTCTGCAATCAGTTTTTGAGCATTGCAGGGCAAGAACCACTGATATCAGATTGAAGCAAAACATAATTTTTTTGGTACAGTGGGGAAAAAAATGGAAAACCTGTTTGGTTTTTATTGCTATCCAGGGCTCCATACTTAATGACTTAGGGCTCATTCCCAGTGGCGCTTTAGCTTGTACGGTGTGAATGAGCACCTTGTTTATGCAGCTAGAGCTGCGTGTGAGGAGCCCATGTTTCTCAATGGGTAAGTAGCAGCTATAGCTATTCAGAGATACAGCTGCTCTGTGCTTTTCCTTTCATTTGAGTCTGTTGCAGATTTTCCTTCACTTCAACTATCCTTCAAATTGGAGGGACTGTGACTTTTTGGAGCCGGATCCCTCTGTCCTTTTTTTCTTCCTCAGTTGTCCCTCTCTTCTGGCCCGATGTATAAATCTTTAAAAAATGATGTTTTAGTTAGTTATCATTTAACTTCCAAATGTGTCATACTACACTAAAACCTTTATCTATTGCATTTTTATTTTGAAAAGCCAATATGAAGGAATAGTAGTGAGGAAAAAAAAGTACCAGTTACTTACCGGTAACTGTCTTTCTGGGAAATCTTCCAGGACGGCACACCTGAGAGATGAGAGGCTCCTCCCTACAGGAAACACAATCAATCGACAGCTGTTTTAAGTCCCCACCCTTCCCCTTGATCCTCAGTTTGTAGAGAAGTAACTCCTGAACCAGGTTCACAAGGGAAATCATTCCTCATAGGTACTCACCTTCTAGTGTTCTAGAATTTTCCCTCCTCCAACGGGCGGGAAGTAGGCCTGCCGTCCTGGAAGATTTCCCAGAAAGACAGTTACCGGTAAGTAACTGGTACTTTTCTCAAGTCATCTTCCAGGACGGCACACCTGAGAGGATAAACAAGTACCTCAGGCCTACCTTAGGGTGGGGCCACTGCAAAACCCTCTTGGCGAACCTTGGCTCTGCAGTGAGCTTTACCTCCATTCCATACGCTCATATGCTTGATGAAGGCATCTTAGCTGGATCATGCGGCTGATCTGCAGGTCTGCTCCACAGATGTTCCTGCCTTTTCCGCTTCAGATGCAGTATCTAGGTGAAATGGGCTCTTAAAAATGGAATCAGAAAACATGTTAAACTTGTAGGTTAGCAATGTTGCCTATCTCACACATCTAACAACCATGGCCTATTATGCCTGTAGGTGCTACTTAGAACCACTAAAAAGATAAATAAGAGACCTGTGTAAGACAAGGACACTACATTAATCAATAAGAGGGCCTGTCTTAACACTATCCTGTTGAGGGAAATAAAACTGCTTCCTTTTTATCTTTATGTCAGCAAAAGACTAAAGGGAAGCCTACTTAAGGGAAATAGATTAACAGAAGCTTGAACCCTGGGTTTAAGGCACGCCCCAATCTATGTCCTTACTTACGCCTGAGAGCCTTCTTCAGGAGATTAAAGTCCCTAGCAGGAGTAGACTACCCATATTGCTATGTCTAGTTTTGCTAAAAGGGCAAAATGAAGGCCATGCACCGAGCCGAAACCTATTCGATCGGGTATACATCTTTATACTTCATCCTTGGGCCCTAATACTCCTCTGAACAGAACTCTCCAAGTTCTTACTAAACAGGGCGATTCATTATCCCCTTCCTCCAGTGTCCCATAACCCTACAGGGCTTCAACCCTAGGAAATGGTTCTGGCATCCCTGAATGCAAGTGGTCAAGGTTTTCTGACATGTGGCAGCTGCAGCCCGAACTCCTGGCCCCTCCATGGAAAAGAAGGCTGAAATACAAAAAGGTGATACATGTATTATTAATATCACAAATAAAATGATCATAGATTGTGGGCACGGCACAATAGATTTAGACAGAAAGGACACAAGCATAGACAACAATGTTGTGTGCCTGAGTGTGACTAGCTAAACCAATATATCAAATATGGGAAGAGACCCAAATCTGAACCTCAACGTAGACAAACAGTCCTCATAGTCTGGTTTTCTGATGTGCTGCCAAGATGTAAAAACATTAAGACTCAAGCAAACCCTAAATGCTGCGTATTTCTTTAGTGCAGCTAGCTAGGTCATAACTGATATATAAATACGGAAAGGACAGGAACCCCCTTTACTGTTGTGCTTTACCTATGTACAGCAAAACAAGGCTATAAAGACAGAAAGACCCAAACTTCTATGTTGTGTATTTCTGACAAACCACCACAGTTATAAGATTAATATGAACACAAACTCCCGTGTTGTGCATTTTTGCTATGCCACAGGGAAAAATATGGAACACAAGACAATCCTTTCTGTCATGCACTTCTGTAGTGTAGTTCAGATAGAACCAACACTGAGAAAGGACACAAGCAACCTGCAGCATTGTGTTTTTCTGAAACAGAAAGCACCAACAAGCTTCAATCTTGAGTATTTCTGCTGTGCAACAACATAAAAGCAGACACTGAGGAAAAAGACAGACAGCCTTTACAGCTGCAATCTTTCTGGTCTGCTGCAAAATAAAACAATAACGTCATGATGAGTATTCCTGCTGTGTAGCAAAACCTCAATCAGAAGGGACAGATAAGTTTAGGGTTCCCACACCTGTGCGACCCAACCTGCGACTTGGGACTGCAAGACGCATGAGAAGTCATATACTATGGCTTCCAATGGGTACCATTTGTGTCTGTGCGACACCAGCAGTCCCTGATTCCTGGATCCACAGACCTCAAGATTACACAGGTCGCAGGGAAAAAAACAAATAGCAATTTTCAGGTCGAACAAGTAAGGGGTCCCCAATGCTGTGACTCCCTGGAGGATTGCAGCCAACAAACCCCTGCTGTGTATCCCCAAGATGCAGAAAGGTAGATCCATGAGAAACACTGCTTAGCCTGATATACAAACAATAAGGCAGTAAATATAGGACATACAGGACACAAACATTCAATCTTTGTGTATGTCTGATGTGTAGTAATATACCAATACTGAGCAGAGAGGCCACCATCCTCAATGTGTCTCTCAGCTGAGCAGCAAAAACAAAATCAGAAAAAGACAAGCAACCTTCACTGCTGTGTCCTTTCTGATATGCAGCCAATAAGGCAGTATATGCAAGACATAAAAGGACAGACAACCTTCAATCTTGTATATGTCTGATGTGCAACAATATAACAATTCTGAATAGAGATAGCACATCCATATTGAAGCGATTTGGCCTTGCGACTCAACATGTCAAATCGCATTGGCTAAAATCAGCACAACACCACTTTTTGGTGCTACACGGATTACCAAAGGCAGTATATGTACTACACCTGGCAGGGGTTCAATTTGTATTTCTACTATGTAGCCCAACAAATTCGAACCATCAATTTTCACTGCTGCCTTTCTGATAAGGCAATAATACAGGACACAAAAACCTCACAGACCTTAATGCTGTATAAATCTGATGTGCAACAATAAAACACTATGAATAGAGATAGCACATCCATATTGAAATGATTTGTCATGCGACTCAACATGTCAAATCGCATGTTTAAACTCGGCAGCCATTGCTGTTAATAGCACTGTCTGAATCAGCACAGCGCCACGCAAATCAGGACCATCAGACTTCACTGCTGCCTTTCTGATAAGTAACCAACAAGGCAGTAAAACAGGACACAAAGCCCCACAGACAGACCTCAATCTTGTGTATGTCTGATGTGCAGCAATATAACCATTATGAGCAGAGATGTCACCAGACTCAATGATGTGCATTTCTGCTGTGCAACACAAAACCAGAAAGTACAGACCACCTTCACTGTTGTATTTTTCTGATCTGTAGCCAAACAAAGCAGTACCTTTAGTATATAAAGGACAGAAAACAAGCTTCAGTGCAGTGCATTTCTGATGTACAGCAATATAGTCCTTATTAAGCAGAGATGTCACAAATCTCAATGTGTATTTCTGCTGTGCCACAAAAACATCCCAGCAAGGACAAACTTTCACTACTGATCTACTGGTGTGCAGCCAATGAGGAGTCATGGTCTATCCCTTTATGAAATAACCAACAGGCAATTTATTTCATAGGCATAGCCTGGGCTGTAGATACTAAACCTTCACCACCAGTGAAGGAACAGATCCTAAAATGGTTGGACACCCTACTATTAGTAGTAGTTGTTGTCCTACCTTACCTCCATAGACTGAGCAAACGCTAGCCAGCACAAATCCAGGTGGTGCTGATTAGCAACTAAAGTCTCAATGAGCCCAGCCCTAGAGACCAATTTAAGACCTCTCTAGAAGAGGTGGTTACCAGTTTAGCCTGGGAGGTAAATAGCTATTTGCAGGCTTCAAACAATCAATTATGTAGCTCTTGCATAGGTTTGCACAGAAAATCCTCAATTAAAAGGATGTAGGGAGCGATCTATGGTGAATCGCCTTTAGATCTGCCACTGAGTGGATTGTAGCCCAAACCAATAAAAAAAGTTTCTTCTTACCTCCTACATTATAATATAAACACAGTGTAAAGGTGGAGTGGGAGGTTGGAGCTTATGAAAGTTAACTATAGCAGGCAACCCCCAAAAGGAGGATCTGTGACAAGGGAACCCCTACTGTGCCACACAGTAGCTTGGTCTCTGCCCATCCTTGAATGTTAGGTCAGCTTTTAAACATTGTGAAGCAACTTCAGATTCCTAGCAGCTGGGCTAATAGGGCCGGTAACCTAGTGCACCTGCTGACCAGGGGAGCTTCTGAATCCACCAACCACTGCCCAATTAATAACCTGTTCAGTGGTATACCTGGCCTGTAAGTAACTTTGTATCTACCAGGTCCCCTCTGTACGCTATATTCATCCCTACTAAATGTACCACAACTGGGCATGTAGGGAGAGGCTGGCAACCTACTGCTGCGATAACCACAGTGTCTCTGCTGTAAGAGGGAGCTGTGGCTGGTGGTTTTAGCAGTGGCGTCTGCGCTATTTGTATCCCGACCCCAAGTTCTGCACTGCACCAGTCAGTATATACACGGGGAAGGGGGAGCAATGGCCTACCTACCTCTTTCTCATCTGAGGTGGTTTAGGCACACTCGTTCCTCTGCACCACCTGTCCACCATACAGCTTCTCTGATGCAAGAGGGAGCTGCGGCTGGTGTTTTTAGCAGAAGCTTAAGGGCTATTTGAATCCAGACCCCAGGTGAGATCTCAAATGCCCAGAAACCCTCTGGCTGGAATTGGGGATTTTGCAGATAATTTCCCACGGCAAAAGGAAAGTAAAGTACTCACCGTTGTCGTCTTCCTCTTTTTGCCACAGCCAGCGGGCTTGCTTTTCCATCCTTATGGTCCACACGCAAGGAGGATAGCCGCCAACGTGCTCCCCCCCCCCCCAACTGCTGTCCCCATAGGGAGGTGCTAGGTTAGGCTGTGTCCTGCACTGTACCAGTCAGTCAGTCTATATACATGGGGGGGGGGCAATGCCTTCCATTCCTCATTCCCATCTTCATATCTGAGGTGGTTAAGGCAGACATCCACCGTAGTAAACTGGTGCCTCCTCGCTCTAGAGAAAGGAGGATGTGGGCGCCTGCTCCTACTGACTCTCAGCCTTCCCTCCTGGGTAAGAACGCCGCTGCCATTTTCCCGAAGTTTGAAAATGACGCGGGTGCTTGTTGCCACGCTCCCTCTCCGGCAGCCCACGCGAGCTACCGGGGACCCAGGAGTCGGGGACAAGATCCCCCTGGAAAGAACCGATGGCCAGCACCCCCGTCTGAACAGCCACCTGTACAGGTAAGGAGGGGGAGACAGGATAATGGCCCCTGAAGTTCTGGGTACACCACTGTACCCAGGGTCCTTCAGCTCTCAGGGCGGCTCTTCCAATTTCTGCTGCCTGCCCTGAGGAAAAGATAGGGGAACCCCCCAGGAAGGACAAGAATATCCTACCAGACCCAGAGGCTTCCCAGGCTTGTGGTCCGGCTCCCAGGGGGAGACCACCAGCCCCAGGCTTCGGGTCATTTGGAAAAAAACAAACAGTTTCGCTGTGTAGGGAGAAACACAATCAAAAACTGAGGATCAAGGGGAAGGGTGGGGACTTAAAACAGCTGTCGATTGATTGTGTTTCCTGTAGGGAGGAGCCTCTCATCTCTCAGGTGTGCCGTCCTGGAAGATGACTTGAGAAAAAGCAATTATCAGTTTAACCAATTATTTTTTTGCATATTACTTTATGACACACATAACTGGGAGTGTGGCAGGGGTATTTCCCTTGACTATAAATTTTGTGCTGTGCCCAGCCTATGCATTTTGGAAATTTTGGATGTATGCTTCTGCCTGGTGTCCCAATTTGAGGGGTAACCTCTCTAATGGAGTCAAAAAAGCTATAAAAACCCAACAGGGATTCTATTCCTTCTCCCTCTATCCATAATGCAAAGAAAATTGAGGCTGAACATTCAATTCAATAGAAGGTAGATTGCATCCCTTCCTTGCTGACCCCTGGGCTACTCCTCCCACATATGCAGAGCGGTGCAGGAAAGGAACAACTTAGTATGCTGCACCACTGACAAGCAGAAGGAAAATGAGCCTGGACAGTAGGAGCAGCGGGGGCCACATTTACTGGAACTAATCCCCTGCAGTTCCCCCTGTGGCACCTGAAAGCAGGCTTCTCCAACTCTCCCTATCTTTCAGCTGCTGTGGAGGGAATCGCTTCCAGTAAATTCTGCCCCCCGTTGCCCCTCCAGGTTTCCCTTCCTTTTGCTGCCCGGGTCCCCTCTGTGCTCCCCTGGTCCCCCCATCACAGCACTGATGGCTTCCCTCCTCTCCCTCCCATCCACTGCTTTGGGGGATCATTTCAAGATAGAGAGCAGGGGAAGGGTCTGGAATATATGTTTCTGAATGAACACAGTGGGGTTGATTTACTAAAGCTGGACAGTGCAACATCTGGTGCAGCTGTGCAGGGTAGCCAATCAGCTTCTAACTTCAGCTTGTTCAGCAAAAGCTTTGACCAAAAAAAAAAAAACGGGAAGCTGATTGGTTTCTATGCAGAGCTGCACCAGATTTTGCGCTATCCAGTTTAAGTAAATCAACCCCCGTTGAGTGATTGGTACAGATCACTCACTGTGTTCATTCATAACTGAGGCATAGTAAACTATGCTTTCTATGCTTCTGTTTGTCAATGAACAGGAAGACTTGCAAAGCTCTACCTGTTCATTTATTCTGTGCAGTTAGGCTGCAAAGATGGAGACTGAGGGCACAGTCATCAATCTCCTTTCTCTGTCTCAAAAGTGAGGCATCAGGGGTCTGTTTAGACACCTGATATTTCACCAAAGCCCCCCCAACAGAGCCGTTAAAAAAAAACAGTTAAAAAAAAATTATAAAAATAAAAAACTACTGACACCAAACTCTGCCCTACTGACAGCATCATCTGCCCTTCTGACAAATAGCACTGCCCTATTGATAATGTCCGCTGCCCTACTGACACCAACTTCTGCCCTGCAGACACCCTCCACTGCCCTACTGACACGACCTCTGCCCCACTGACACTGTCCACTGTTAAGGTAGGCTGATTTTATTTTTATTCATTTAAATTTTTTATATACATTTTCCTTACTATATAGTTAGACCTTCCTAGTTAGGGGCACCGCGCCACCTATCAAAGGTTTCCTACCTCTGTATCTTTACTTGTGTATGAGCACATTTCTATCAAAAAATATTTGTAACATGTGAACAAGCTACATATCAAGCGCCTAAAATGCTCCTGGCAAACGACCAAAATTTGCAGAAAAGCACACACAAAAAAATGATGTTAAAAGCGCACTAAAACAGCATGTTTTTCAAAGACCAAACAGTGAATGAAAGTATTTGTTCATCTCTGCTATGTATGCTGCTATGCTAATTGCCCCTTAAATAATGCTCAGTTCCTTTGTGTTGTCTGTCTGCTCTGTTTGTTGGAATTCCATTAAGCAAGTTTTATAAAATTAGCGTAAGCTAAACCTGAACGTAACTATAAATTTTGCTGATTATTTATCAGTAGAAATGACTCCGTTATGTGGTACAAATAATATGCAGCTTAATAAAGAAACATAAATACTGTGGGAAAATTTACAAACTGCGTGAATCTCTTCATTCTTTATCCCTTGTGATTTTTAACATATCCCCAAGTGACAGAAGAGAAAAGGTATAGCAATTCCAGATTTAGAGAGGAACCAGTGGATCTTCTAACAATTAGCCAGGACCAGTGAGTGGTGGCTGGTGCGCAAACAAACTGAAAAATTCTGAAAAAAACCCCCATCAATTGCAGCCTCGCTGTACCATCAATCGCAGCCACTGTGCCATCACACGCAGCCATTGTGCCCATCAATTGCTGTCACTGTACCATCAAACACAGGCAATGTATCATCAAATGCAGCCACTGTGCCCATCAAACGCAGCCACTGTGCCCATCAAACGTAGCAACTGTGCCATATCAAATGCTCACACTGTGCCATCAAATACTGCCACTGTGGCCCATAAAATAAAGCTATTGTGCCCATCTTATGCAGCCACTGCTCAGCATTGAATGAGGCCATTGTGCCCATCATATGCAGCCACTATGCCCATCAAATGCTCCCACTGTGCCATATAAAATGCTGCCAGTGTGCCCCCCACCCGCCGTCTGTATTTACCCTGTCTCGCTGGTGGTGGTACAGCTCCTCAATGTCTTCTCCCATCCTCTCTTCCTGTCCCCTGATGTGATTGGATGCCTGATAGGCATCCAATCACAGCACCTGTTGTTTCAACCAATCAGGTAACAGGTAACAGATCCGAGCACCTGATTGGCAGAGAAGCGGTTTAGTGTTAGGAAAGCAAATATTAATTTGCTTTTCTAAGACAGCTGAGTGACCTGCGAGTGCCCAGCATGGTGCTCGCAGGTCACCTTTTTTGATGCCTATTAGAGCCTATTGCTCTAATCAGGTGCTTAAAAAAAAAAAAAACTTGCCGCTGTAATTCAGGCGCCCTGCTCCCAAAAAGGGGCCGGGAACCTGAATAGGGGGTGGCAGCGGCGGCCATAGATAGATTCATGCATTGCCTCTGTGAGCAGAGACGGACCTGTCAGCTCAGCGGAGTTCACTAGAGAGATCTCCTGCTGAGCTGGCGGACTCCGCTGAGCAGATCCGCCTCATGTAAATGACGCCTTAGTCACACAGGTAGGGAGCACCTTCACACTGAAGTGCGGGGGCGCCAGCAGTAAAACACCGCTAATGCATTTTAGAGGTGCTTTTCGCCCGCTAGCGGTGTGCTTTTAACCCCCGCTAGCAGCCGAGTAAAGGGTTAAGAGCGCCCGCAAAGTGCTGCTACTGTGCCGCTTTGGAGACGCTGCCCACTAAAGCACCTCAAAGATGCAACTTGCAGGACTTTTTTTTAACTTCCTGCAAGCGCACTGATCCAGTGTGAAAGTACTCAGACTTTCACACTGGAGTGGCAGGAGAGGCGCTTTACAGTTGATTTGCAGGCGCTATTTGTAAAGCGCCTCAGTGTGAAAGTGGCCTTAAACTCACCACACAGGGCATTTACCCCCCAGTGGACGTATCAGCCACCGACAGGGATTGGACCGTTATAACGGACCTCCCACCCCTCTTCACTTTTTCTCCTCCTCTCTCTCTTCTAATTCTTTACCTCGCACCCCCCCCCACCTCCTCACCCCTGCCCTACCTTCCCTCCCTCCGAACCCCCTCCCCCTCATGAACATGGATGCAATTAACATTGTTTCACTAAACGCGAAAGGACTTAATGTCCCCGAAAAAAGGAGATTACTCCTTAATGACATGAAACGTCTAAAAGCAGACGTAGTCTTCCTACAGGAGACACATTTTCGAGATGGGAAATTCCCAATTCTCAAAAACAGAGACTTCCCGACGGTATACCACTCGACCTACACAGAAACTAAATCCAGGGGGGTCTCCATCTTAATTTCGGCAAATATTCCGTGGTCCCTGACGGACGCCATGACAGACCCAATGGGCAGGTACCTTTTCATTAAGGGCCTGATTGGAGGAGTAGGGGGTGACATTTGCGAATCTATATGCCCCGAACACCAAGCAAGATATCTTCCTTAAGAAACACTTGACTACTCTATCCAAATTCTCTGCGGGACAACTCATTGTGGGGGGGGACCTTAATATCCCCCTGATCCCCACGGAAGACACCTCTACGGGGAACTCATCCACCTCGAGGGGCACACGCAAGGCCATTCATTTAGCTCTCCAGGCATCACAATTAATTGATGTCTGGCGCCTTTTTCACCCTGGCGACAGAGATTACACGTTTTACTCACGACCTCACAATGTTTACTACCGCATAGACTACTTTCTGGTACCCCACAACCAACTCCAAGCCGTCACACATACCTCGCTAGGATCCATCACCTGGTCAGACCATGCCCCGGTGTTGCCAAGCTATGCCCTGACCGACTTTTACAGAAACCAACGGAAGCCGTGGAGACTTAATGAAAGCCTCCTGCGAAACCCGGAGGTGTTAACGGAGGTGACGAGAGAACTAGGCGACTATTTCCAAACCAATGGCGATGCTAACAGCGATGAGGGCCTAGTATGGGAAGCCCACAAAGCGGTTATCCGGGGTACTTTTATTAAACATGGTGCGAGACTCAAAAAGGAAAGGACAGCGCAACTAAACTCTCTCCTGGGCAAACTCCAAGCCCTAGAAATCAGACACAAACAATCCCCGACTGCCCTTCTGGGTTGCGAACTTGACGCATTACGTACGCAGGTTACCGACCTACTTAATTTTAAAGCAAAGGCGGCGCTACAAATATCCCGCAAGAAGGTATATGAATCAGGAAATAAGTGCGGCAGGTTACTAGCACGGTCCCTACATTCCCAGAAAATGGCGTCCTATATTCCGTACATACATGCCCCAACAGGACAAAAGGTAGCCCTACCCCAACAAATAACGAGGGAATTTAAATCCTTCTATGAGTTACTCTACAACCTGACCAAGACACCCCCACCTCTAGAACGCATATCTGATTACATTACCACTTCTGGCATGCCCGCCCTACCCGCAGATTCAGTTGAATTACTGGAAGACCCCATCACGCTATCGAAGATACAGCTTGCGATAAAAAACACCAAACTCGGGAAAGCCCCTGGACCTGATGGCCTCACACTTCAATACTACAGGACACTTCTCCCGGTGCTGGGGGACCACCTAGTTAAATTACTTAACGGCCTTGCCAAGGGAGGGAAGTTACACACCACCACATTACAAGCCCAAATCTCCGTTATCCCTAAAGAAGGTAAAGACCCAACCAGCTGTGGCAGTTATCGACCCATATCCCTACTCAACACAGATTTAAAACTGTTTACCAAAATCTTAGCCACCAGATTACAGTCCCACTTGCCCCGCTTAATACACTTAGATCAAGTGGGCTTCGTCCCAACCAGAGAAGCAAGGGACAACACCACCAAAGTGCTGAACTTGCTTTACACAGCCACCCATACCAAAACGCCTAGCATTTTTATAAGTACCGACGCTGAAAAAGCGTTCGACCGAGTCAGTTGGGCCTTTATGTTCGCGACACTACGCCACATAGGTCTTGGTGGCAACATGTTAAATTGGATCTCGGCGACCTACGAGACACCGTCAGCCAGGGTGAGGGCAAACGGTGTGATTTCAGACCCCTTTCCGATCACTAATGGGACGAGACAGGGATGCCCACTATCCCCCCTTCTATTCGCCCTTACATTAGAGCCATTCCTGTGTCACGTTAGACTGAACCCCAACATCTCAGGCGTGCAGGTCAACCAAATCCAACATAAGGTGTCCACCTACGCGGATGACCTTATGTTCACACTCGCTACCCCCTCCATCTCACTCCCTAACCTCTTGCGGGAATTCGCGACATATGGAGCCCTCTCTAATCTAAAAATTAACTTTGCTAAATCAGAGACGATGGGAGTAGGAATACCGCAAACACGACTTCTACATCTACAATCTAGCTTTAAATTGAAATGGACAACAACCGCCCTGAAATACCTAGGCACACACATCCCCAACACGCTCTCACGGCTCTATGAGCTCAACTTCCCGCCCCTTTTGAAAACAGTCAGAACATTGCTAAACAACTGGCACACGGGCCTACACTCCTGGATGGGCCGCTGCAATATATTAAAAATGACCATCCTCCCGAAATTCCTCTACCTCATGCAGGCGCTACCCATTCACATACCCGTGTCCTACTTTAAACAAGTACAATCCGCGTTCACAGAATTTGTGTGGGCCAAGAAAAGGCCACGACTTTCACGTAAATTACTAGTTTTGCCTAAACACCATGGAGGTCTCGCACTGCCTGACATCCGTACGTATTACCATGCGGTACACCTAGGAAGATTGATAGACTGGTGTCGCCACCGAGAGACCAAGCTATGGACACAACTGGAGCAAAATCAAAGTGAAGCTCCCCTTAACAGGGCCCCCTGGTGTTACTCTGCTCTCCCAGCGGACACCAAACAGCACCCATTGCTCGGTACTACATCGAGAGTTTGTGCCCGCCTCCTTTCTAAGCCGTTTATATCCTCCCCCAACTCCCCTTTACTCCCCATATTGGGGAACCCCGGCTTCACACCGGGCTTACGCGACCCGGTCTTCCGTAGACTGGGCGCCATGGGCCTACACCAAGCCTCCCACTTCTGTACTGGAGGACGTTGGTTCACCATAGCAGAATTATCTGACCCCGCAGGCCCATTCAGTTTGGACTTTTTGAGAGCCCGCCAACCAGGCCACTTCCTCCACTCTCTGGGACCCCCTGGCGCAGAGGAACGCCCCCTCACAACATTAGAGGAACTATGCAACACTTCAGGACACATAACGCATACGCTCTCACAAGCCTACATGCTACTAAACGCACCCAAGTCAGATTACACGCCACCCAGCTTGCTTAAATGGGAACAAACACTAAATTGCCACTTCACCACAGCCCAAAAGCAACGTATACTTACATTTACCCACAAATCCTCGGTGTGTGCGAAAACCCAGGAGACCAACTATAAACTTTTGTTGAGATGGTACAGGACCCCAGCACTACTACACAAATTTTTTCCAGCGACGTCCGACCTCTGCTGGCGATGCCAAGCAGATGAGGGGACATTGCTACACATTTTCTGGTCCTGCCCGGTTCTGAGCCACTTCTGGAAAAAGGTCCGCGAAGTGACCCAGAAATTCACAGACCGACCGATACCTGAGGACCCTGCGTACTTCCTCCTACACGCATCCAACACCCCACAGAAGGTATACAAAAAATCTGTAATTAGACACTTGCTGGACGCAGCCAAAGCCTGCATACCACTTCAATGGAAGTCTACTACCCCACCGACTATAGCCTCATGGATTTCTAGGGTAGAGGACATAAGACGCATGGAGGACCTTGTCCTCACGGCGCAACAGAGACAGGAAACATTTTCCAACACATGGCAGTTGTGGATCACTTTTATATACTCAGTGGAGGGCCAAGCTCTGAGGGAGACCACCGCAAACGCACAGGGCTGACCCCCCCCCCCCCCCCCCACACATACACAAATGTGAATAGCATGTACACTTTCCGACACCCCATGTTCATGGGACCCCACCCACCCCCCCCTTCCCCCCTTCCCCACCTTTTTTCTTGCTTTGTCTTACTGTTCTTTCTAACCACGCTCTCCCCCTCATGCTGGAGGATTCCCTCCGATGGGGGTAGGGAGGGCAGATAAAATGGAAAGTTGGGACCGGGCACACGCCCCCGAGGATATGCCACGCGGCACACATGCGTACAGGCGCCCTCTCCGTGAGGGGAGTACGCCCGTGGGTATAGACACACATTGGACGAAGAACGAGCAGAACATGCAAACACCAGACCTAGGATAAGAGTTGCGCGGATCAAGGAATATTTGAGTCCGCCTTATAACAAGTTGATGGAAGGCTACGACTACAATTATGTATGTTTTGTCATAAGGCGATTTGTTGGACTTTACACTTATCACATATTGCTCCCTTATTCTACTTTGTCATATCTGGTTTTTGTTTTGTATTGTTTTTTTTTTTTTTTTTCCTTTCTCTCGCATGTTCTTCCTTTCTCTCGTTGTCTGCCTCATGTGATACCATGTAACCTGCCGGGTCGATTGGGCCCTGTCCCTGTTATAAATAAATAATAATAAAAAAAAAAAAACTCACCACACAGAGAAGTTGCTGCTCCCTAGTCTGTCCTTCACAGAGATCTGGTTCCAGGATGGAGCCTCCTCCCTAAGTAGCTCAACTCAGTAACTTATCTGCTTCAGCTGAGCATGTTAATTCTTCAGTGAGCCAAGCAAGCTCACTTACACAGCACCAAAAGGAAAACCGTTTGTATACTGCATGAACCTGGGACAAATATATCTCCCATCCTAGACACAACCTATATTTTTTCCTGGCTTCCTGACACACTTCCTAGTGCCCCTTTTTCTTGTATAATATTGCATATACACATATACATTTCCCTCATATGTGGTCAATGCACACAGTTAGCTTGTTGCAAAACGCATCAGTAGGCTACTGTACAGTAACGTCATCTTGCGCTGAGGTGCATGCACACACAGAACAGAGAGAGAGGTACATTGTTTCCTATATGCTTTTGAACCCTTATCCTTAATCCTTATCTCATTACCAAATGTGAGTTTGGTAAAAAAAATAATAATAATATAAGTATTAAAGTTAGCTTACCAAGTGAGAGCATGGAAATTATTTCCACGCTCTCACTTGGTAAGCTAACTTTAATACTTATATAATTTTTTTTTTTTTTTTTTTACCACCGTATTTATTATTATTTTTCACCAATTAACTTTTTGCACATATGGGAGCCCCTCCATTTATGTCTGCCCAGGTGGGGAGAAGTATTCCCACGGCCTCCCAGGCCTCACCTGCCCCACTGAGCCAGCGTTCTCCATTTGCTGAATGGACCAACATTCCACAGGCCACAATCAACAACCTGATCAACTCTATGCGATGGAGATGTCTGCACTGCGTGAGGCAAATGGTGGTCATGCCAGATACTGACTGGTTTTCAGACCCACTCCGACCCCCAATACAGTACAACTGCACATTTTAGAGTGGCCTTTTATTGTGGCCAGCCTAAGGCACACCTGTGCAATAATCATGTTGTCTAATCAGCATTCTGTAAGGTAGATGGATTATCTTGGCAAAGGAGAAGTGCTCACTAACACAGATTTAGACAAATTTATCAACAATATTTGAGAGAAATAGGCCTTTTGTTTACATAGAAAAAGTTGTAGATCTTTAAGTTCAGCTCATGATAAATAGGGGGCAAACACAAAAGTGTTGTATTTATAATTTTGCTTAGTGTAGATTCCTTTTTATATTTTTGGTGAATTCTTCAGTCAGCAGTGGGCTGTAGTCTGTCAAACTATACCTCAAAAGGAATGTTCTTACAAGCACCAGGGTATATTTTCTGCTGGCTCCAGCAGGGTGTGCTAGAGAAATAGAATTTATCTTATGAATATCTGATGGCCTGACAAATCAGGGGGCTTGGGGAACCGACTGAGGCATGCTAAGAGAACTATCAAATATCTGAGCCACTTCCCATTTTCTGTCTTCCCTCATGAGCCTCTGCCTTGAATGTATGCAGGGTCCTTCCCTCCTGGGAGGGTCTCCTGAAGGCGTTGGCTGCTACAAGACGAGAACATAAGACATAGGTGAAGCAAGCTGCAACTGTCTACCACATATAGAAATGTGGAGAAGTATGGTTCAGTAGGAAGTTGTTATTTGAACCTGTCCATGCTGTCCTTCCCTGGAAGTAAAGATTGAGATAGCACTTGAATCTCAATCGCCATGGAGTCCAAGCTCTACTGAAGTCCAACCAGCACAGTCTGTGGGCAGGGCAGCCATCAAAAATTGCGGGGCCCCTTAGACAGTTTTAGGCCTGGGCCCCCCCCCCCAGGTCTAACCACCAACATTCTTCAGGGCCTGCCCACTGGCCGTCCCACCAAATCCGCCCACTAGCCATCCCATCAAGTCCTTCCGTGTACACACCTTTTATTTTAACACTTACAACGTCATATATGAAAATGAACAGTGTATTATAAGTCATCATATCATATATAGCTTTCATATTTATATTTTGCCCAAAAGAGACAGTACGCTCGCAGCCCCCTGATATCTGTATGGTCTAAGCCCCCCTCACACACGTACACAGGCACACACATATGTACACAGACATACACATGCACACCTGTACACATGCACTGGCACACACACATATGTACACAGAAACACAAATGCACACAGGCACACACATGTACAAAGACACACACATGTACACATGCAGATAGGCACACACACATATGTACACAGACACACACACGCACACAGGCACACACACGCACACACACACGCACACACACACGTACACAGACACACACATGCACACGGGCAAACACACACATGTACACAGACACACAAATGCACACACATACATGTACACATGCACATGGGCACACACACATATGTACACAGGCACACACATGTACACCACCCCACCCCTGTTCCTCTTCAGTTGTACATTAGTCCTTACTTGGAAGGTGCTGTTCATGGTCCCATCTCTTGTGCAAAACACACAAGGAGTGCACATGCTGGAATTGACCAGAGGTGGCAGCAAAGAGCCCGATGTCCGTGACACAGCAGCTGACTCGCACACATTCTGAAAGCCAGCGCAGCTACAGAGCTTTCATGCACCTCTCCCTGCCTTCTCTCATCCTTGCCAGACAGCCGGGCCCTTCTAGACTCTGGGGCCCCTTACAAGTGTGTGGGCTGTACCCCCCTGATGGTGGCCCTGTCTGTGGGTGACCGTCTGAGACTTTGGGAGAGACTTTTAGTGAGAGCTCTAGAAGAGACAATGACGTGGTCCAGTGGTGATGGTGAACCTTAGCACCCAGATGCTTTGGAACTACATTTCCCATGATGCTCACCTATACTGAAGAGTGCATGGACATCATGGGAAATGCAGTTCCAAAACATCTGGGTTGCCATGGTTCACTATCACTGACCTAGTCTAAAATTAGCAAACCAGTGTACTTAGGAATCTCTTGATCGATACCTCTCCCATCTTACCATATTGCCATGTGCAAATCTTTTTCTATTGTGAAATCTACCTGCATGGTACCCATTTATTTTGAACATCCAGAGAAAAGAACACACCTGAGATAGATGTTTCTGGGGCTATTCTGTTAGAAAATGTATGCACTGTAGTTGTTTAATAGCTGAAGTTAAATCTTTATGTATAACTATAGAAGATCATTACAAATAGCTCTACAATAATAACAAAACCGTACAGAACACAGCTCCTACATGAGTCCCATTTCTGTATTTAGTTGGGAGTGGTGCTAATACATAAACATTATGGCTTCAAGGGCTATGCAATCATTTTTTCACCTTGGAGAGTCTGTGTATGCCGGAAAATGCATCTGTCACCAGCTTTAGATTTCTCGTGCACTGTGTTTGATATTACTGTTCTGTGTTACTCCGATTACAGTTACATTTTACAGAGCAAACGTGGGAAAAATGTGTAAGAGCATATGTCTTAAAATACAGCTTCATCACATCTGGATTAAAAATATATAGGCATATTCATTTTCAGTAACTCTCCATTTGCCTTGGAAACACTAGAAGCCCAGACATTCTTGGAATATATTTAGTTTCCTAATTTCCCATTTTGATTATCTGTCTGACATATTGGTGAGAGATTCAGTTCAGGTTTGATTGAATTTTCGAAGTTGGCAGGAGTTGTGCGGCTTTTAGATTTCTGTAGGTAGACATCCATATCCTATAACATCATTCACCCAGATCACAAAACCGAAGGGACAAATTAAAACATATCAGTTTGAATGAAAATGTATTTATGATAATACATTTGAAGGTATGAAAAGTTATTAAGAGGGACATGTATCATAGTAAGAGGATATTGGTATCATATCATTGCATAATAAGCCATTCAAGCACGTGCTACAGAAAATAGGCATAGATTTGATTTCAAGTGGTCACACAGTGACACCTGGTGGCAGCACTAAGAAATGGACACACATATATATATATATATATATATATATATATATTCATATATATATTCATATATATATATATATATATATATATATATATTCATATATATATATTCATATATATATATATATATATATATATATATATATATATATATATATATATATATTCATATATGTATATATATATATATATATATATATATATATATATATCAGCTGACGAGTAAAGTGAATAACATTGATTATGTATTTTGTTACAAAAGCATCTGAAAAGTTGGTGGGATATATTAGACAGCAAGTAAACATGTTGTCCATGAAGTTGATTTGTTGAAAGCAGATAAACAAAAAGGGTATTGCAGTTTGTTGCTGTGCAAGGGGCTGCTTAGCGGCATTCTCAAATTTCAAGCTCTCACTCTATTGAGCCTCTGTGGGATGTGCTGGAAGAGTAAGTCTGATTCATGAAGGCCCCACCTTGCAACTTACAGGATTTAAAGTAGATGTAAACCCACTCTCATCATTTCTAAATTACTTCCATAGTGCATATCTAGAAGGATATACATGCCTCCTGCATGTATCCTTACCTGTCAAATATTTCCCCTTAAGGGGTTTGAAGCCCTGCAATACTCCAGATTCTGTGGGCGGGTTTGTTGTCCAGAGCTCGGTGGGTGGAGTTGTGATGTCAGTAGACTCCCACCCACCTCTACACTCCCAATGGCCAGGCATCGATATTTCTTACACTGAACTTCTGCTGGTCTCATGGATTATGCCCCATGATCACTAACATCCAGTCAAAATGCCCGAGAAAAGCACCACATGACTTCAGCATGCCCAATCATGCGGAGGTGTGGGGCAGCCAATCCTAGAAGAGCTGGAGAAGAAAGGAGGGGGATGTAAAGTACACAGAATGCCTCTCTCACACTTTGCATGAGATAAGGAAATCACCTGTCACTCACAGCAAGGAGGAAGGACAGACACCTATTTCTCTGTGTGTTCGTTTTTATCTTACTGAAGAAAGATAGGTGGTTTGCTCAGAGCTGAATTAACTCTTTGTGGCAAGACTGGGCACAGATGAAATTGCATCCTCTGCTGTAACAGATATGAGTCTTAATTTTTTTTTAAAATGTGGGGTTTACATCCACTTTAAAAGAGAAGTATGGCCAAAGCCCACTGTCGGCTGACATCACAGAGCTAGTCCAGGTTCTGCAGGGATCCTGACAATAATGACGGCATCCACTCACATGCCTGACTGGCAGCTTGCTCAGCCTCTGGGAGACTACATCTTCCAACTCTTACAGGTGGTGATTTTTTCTCTTTGTGTTGCAAAGTATAAAATGCTTTAAAGCATAACCAAACACTCCACACCAAAACTCTCAGGCCGGGTTCACACTAGCTGCTGTGGTCGTGGCTCGCAGCAGGGATTCGGTGCGTCCTTGATCTCTGTTTCAGGTGAGAATCAGGTCAGAATTTTTGATTGAATTCGAACCTGAAACTGAGCCAGACTCACAGGACCATTTTCCAGTGTGGACTACGGGCGCCCCAGCACTGCGTGAGCCGGCTACATTGAGAGACGGAGACGGTTGCAGGAAAACCCGCATCCAATTCGCATAAGTGTGAACCCAGCCTAAAGGTTCATACCTTTACCATTCACAGCGTAATGTTACCAACTTACATTTTATGCATGATATAGCCAGCATAAGCACTCATGCACGCACAAAGTTCTACAAGCTGTACTGTACAGTGGTGCATCAACAGGAGGGGGGAGTGCACATTACTTGGGTGGCAGCAGTGCTTCTTCTTATGGAGTTGTGGAGTCACTCAGGAAATGTTCCCACCCCAGAACAGGAATTACTTAGACAACTGGAGCCTGCAGTATCATCAAGTTTAAACAAAGAGAAATACAGACAACAGAGATAAAAGGAGTGGCACTCTGGAAGAGTAAGAAGAGTAAGAGCTGGTTTACAATAGGTGCTGCACTGCAGCACAGCGGCTGGGGTGCGGTGCGATCCAGCTGAGATCAGCGCAGTGATGATCTTTTTTCTTTTTTTTTTTTTTAACAAACTTTATTGAGATGTCACATAGACATCTCATAAAGTTCAATTGCCGGCCATGCAGTGCATAGGGCTAATGAGGAATATAAATTTCCTATTTAAAAATGTCATCCCAGACACTAACACCCCTTTCACACCAGGGCGTTTTGCAGTCGCTATAGCGTTAGAAATAGCGCCTGCAATCCGCCCTAAAGAAGCTGCACCATTGTGTGTAGTGTGAAAGCCCCAGCGGTGCGCTGGCAGGACGTCTTTGGAGCGGTGAAGGAGCGGTGTGTTTACCACTCCTCCACCGCTGCTCCCCATTGAAATCAATAGGGCAGCGCTGTAATACCGCCGGCAAAACGCCGGTATTGCGGTGTATTGCCGGCGGTTTTAACCCTTTCGCGGCCGCTAGCGGGGGGTAAAAGCGATGCGCTAGCGGCCAAAATGCGCCGCAAATAAATAAAAATAGCGGCATTTTACCGCCGACGCAAAGGGCGGTGTGGTGTGAAAGGGGTCTTAAATCTTGGATTTCAGGATTTCTTAAAGTCTATTTCCACTTTTTCAGCCAAATTAGAATAACACCTTCTTTATATTTTTTACATGTCCCCACTCACATTGCAGCTTATCTTTTTTAGATGCTATATTCTGAACCTTTTTAAAGTAGCACAGTGTTGAATAGGAAAAAATGCTCTGGTCATGGAGGGGGTAAAACCTTCCAGAAGTCAAGTGGTTAAGGCATACCTCCCAACTTTTTGAGATGGGAATGAGGGACACCTACCAGCAAAAATATGCAGGCATAGGACACGCCCTTTACCATACCCTCTTAAAGGAGAATTGTACAAAAAAAAAACAAGATTGGTTAAACCCACAAGTGCTTTTTTTTAACACTACTATTCCTTTATATTGGCTTTTGGAATTTACACATGCAGCAATTTAGAAATCAGATGAAAGGTTTAGCACTGGAAAACACTTTTGGATAAGATAAAAAACAGAAAATTGTATACTCACCTTTCCGTAATTTTCCTTTCCTGACGCATCCCATGGCAGCACACACACTGGGTTGTGACTCCGCCTCCACAACCTGATAGGACTGGTTAGCTATAAGATTTGAAGAGGAGTCCACCGTTGCATTCTCAGTAACTATCACCTTAGAGGGGTGGGATCCTGTGTGCTGCCATGGGATGCGTCAGGAAAGGAAAATTACGGAAAGGTGAGTATACAATTTTCAGTTTTCCTGACGCATCATGGCAGCACACACACTGGGAAATAACTCGTTAAATGGGAGGGTGCTTTTCAGAAGTTTTTTTTTACTCAAGTACAAGGTATGGATGAGTTTGATTGAATAATTGCTCTCCCGAACTCAACCGTAGTTAGTTGAGCCGGGTCTATTCTGTAGTGCGACATGAATGTGGTTTTTGACGACCAAGTTGCTGCCTTGCATATAATCACTGGTGATACTCTACAGTACGCTGCCCATGAGGCCGCCATCGCCCTCGTTGAATGCGCTTTCAGGTTTTCCGGTATTGGAAGATGTTGAACTAGATATGCTTTCTTGATAATTTTAATTAACCATGAAGCTATTGTCCTTGAAGAGGCCGCTTGACCTTTTTTGGCGCCATGCGGAATGACCAGGAGGTTTTCTGACTTTCTAAATGGAGCGGTAACTTCCAGATAGGTAGAGATTGCAGACTTCACGTCCAGAGGATGCGGATTTCCATCTGTGTTGAGAAAAACAGGAAGATTGATCTCCGGATTAAAGTGGAAGCTAGATGCTACCTTCGGCGAGAACTGGTCCGAAGGTCTGAGTACGACTCTGTCTGGGTAAAAAACTAGGTGAGGTTCTTTGATTAATAGAGCTTGCAGCTCGGAGACCCTCTTGACCGATGTGATTGCAACTAGAAATGATAGTTTTAGTGTCAAGTCCCATAGGGATATCGATCCCGCCGGCGAGAAAGGTTCTTTTGTTAAAGCTTCCAGAACGATCGACAGGTTCCAGGTTGGAAAAGTTGGTTTTCTGGGAGGCCTTATTTTTAGGCATGCCTTCTGAAACTGATTGATGAGGGGATTTAAGGCCCATTTGATTCCTGTCATTGCGGATATGGCAGAGACGTGAACTTTTAAGGTGCTTGACCTTAATCCTTTCTCTAGGCCTAGTTGTAGAAATTCTAATACCTGAGAGACTGATGGAGAGAGGGGGTTCCAGGACTGCTGTTGGGCTATTGCGGAAAATTTCTCCCAAATCTTATTATATATATGTTGTTTGTCGATTTCTTCCTTGCTTGTTGTAAGGTAGATATTACTCTTAATGAACAACCCTGTTCTAGCAACCTTTCCCTTTCAGTTTCCAAGCCATCAGGTGTAATCGCTCTGGTGACGGGTGTAGGAATTGCCCTTGCGAGAGCAAGTCTGGGAACAGCGGAAGTGGGAGAGGCTCCTCTGTGTTCAATTGCAGGATGGTCGGAAACCATGGTCTTCTGGGCCAGAAGGGCAACACTGCTATTACTGTGGAAGACGAACTCCTCAGTCTGGCCAGAAATCTGGCTATCAGGGGCACCGGAGGGAATATGTAACCTAGGCGAAATTCCCAAGGATGGTGGAGACAGTCGATCCCTGTTGCTGCTGGATAGGCGGTCCTTGCTAAGAAGCAAGTGCATTTGCGGTTCGCTGGAGTTGCTGCCAGATCCATATCGGGAACGCCCCATTTGCGTGTCAGAAGAGTAAAGGCCTTGTGACTGAGAGACCACTCGTTGTTTGATATAAATATTCGACTTAGGTCGTCCGCGAGTTGGTTGTGAATCGCGGGTACATATACTGCCCTCAAATCCGTCAGGTGGACTTGAGCCCACTCGATTATAGGTCGAACTTTCTGCATTAGGACTTTGCTTCTGGTGCCCCCTTGCCTGTGGACATAATTCACAGCCACTGTATTGTCCATGCGTAGGAGGACACTCTTCCCTGAAAGAAGGGGACTGAAAGTTAGGAGTGCTTGCCATGCGGCTCTGAGCTCCAGAACGTTTGAGACTATCCCTTGTGGACAGAAGGGCCAGCGGCCCTGTGCTCCCCAGTTTAGATGATATGCTCCCCACCCAAGATGACTGGCGTCTGACGTTACTATTTCTGGGAGTGGGTGAACGATAGGACGACGGCGTGCTAAATTGCTGGTTTGAGTCCACCATCGTACTGATTCCTTGACTGCCCTGGTGATCGATATTTGTTGTGACATTGAGCCCAGAACGCTTAAGCATTTTCTTGCAGACAGGTAGTCTGCTGACAGAAGCCTTTTTACTTTCCGGATGAGTGGATAAAGTTTTTCCTGGGGAAGCCCTACTGTGTTGGATCTGGTGTCTAATTCGGCTCCTAGGAAGACCATCTTCTGTACTGGGACCAGGCTGCTCTTCCTCCAATTCACTATCCACCCGAATTGCTGGAGTGTGGAAATCAGAATTGAACGATGTCGTAGAAGTGTTTCTCGACTGTCTGCTAGAAGAAGAATATCGTCGAGATAGTGTAGGACTCTTAGTCCCCTCTCTCTCAATAGTGCTATGACTGGAAGTAAAAACCTTTGTGAAGGTCCTGGGTGCCGTCGATATCCCGAATGGGAGGCTTTTGAATTGAAAGTGTTGCTTGTCTATCGCAAAGCGCAGGTATTTTTGAAAGGTTTGATGCACTGGAATGTGTAGATAAGCGTCGGACAAATCGACCGAGAGCATCCAGTCTTGCTCTCCTATTGTTAGTAATATTGATTGGAGACTCTCTATCCTGAATGATTCGACTAGAATCATTTGGTTCAACCTTTTCAAGTCCAACACAGGCCTCAGGTCTCCTGTTTTCTTTAACACTAAGAAAAAGGGGAGAGTAAAAACCTTCTCCTCTCTGCTCCTGTGGAACTTCTATGATTGCTTGCTTTTGGAGCAACTCCGTGATGTATTTGACTAAAAGCTTCCTTTTCCAACGCGAAAATGGTAGTTTGGTAGGCCTGTAGTGGTTTTTTGGTGGTTTTTGCTTGAACTTCCACCTGTGACCTTTCTGAATGGTGGATATCGTCCAGGGATCTTTTATTCTGTCTATCCATACTTGGGCAAATAACCTCAGCCTCGCACCTACTATTGCGGGTTGGGCATGCGTGGCATCAAAAAGATTTTTGTAGGTCTCCCGGAATGGTTGTCTTTGATTTTTGGACTCTCACAAAAGAGGGTTGTGTGTTTCGCCAATTCCGTTTGAATTCTTTCCCGGGTCTATAAGATCTTAGGTCCCGGTACCTTTCGGGCAGGTGTCGTCTGAAGGATGGATTTTTTTGTTGTTTGGGTCTTCTGTCCGACGGTATTAGACCCGATTTTCCTCCCGTGACCTTTGATATTGCGGAATCTAATTTTGAACCGAAAAGGTTAGTGCCATCGTAAGGGATCTTACACCAGCTGGATTTGGAAGTTGCGTCAGCAACCCAAGGTTTCAGCCAGAGCGCCCTCCTGGAAGCTACTGAGGCCAGCATCGCTCTTGCTGAAGATCGTATAACGTCCACCGCCGCCTCTACTACAAAATCGCCCGCTAGGCTGAGTTCCTGCAGCGCTGAAATAATCTTGTCTTGGTCTGCTGCTTCCAGAATTAATTTTTCCACGCCATACATCCAGGAGGTGATGGCTCTACCGACCGCTGCTAGAGCAACTGCTGGCCTACAGGCCCCCCCCCCGCTGCTGAATAAGCTTTCTTAAGGTCGAGGTCGATCTTGCGATCCATCACATCCTTAAATGTTACGGCGTCTTCTATTGGTAGAGTTACATGGCGCGCTAAACGCATCAGTGAGGAGACTACCACAGGAGCGGAGATAAGAGGGTTCACTGCTGGCTCTTTTAGGGGATAGAGCTTTGCTAATCTGTTATTCAAACCGGATTTTTTTTTTTTCTGGTTTTTGCCATTCATCTTTTATGAGCTCCTCTAGCTCTTCAATAAAGGGAAAGACCTCCGGGTCTTTTTTCAGATTAGGGAAATATTTTCGTAACTTAGGGGGGGCGTCTTTCTCTTCTTCCCAACCGATCGCCTCCTTAACTGATTTCGCAAATGGGTTTATCAATGCAAAATCAAAAATTGTAGGGGCCAGGGGTTCCTCTTCCTCCGGGGAGTCGTCTGGATCCTGAGGGGTGTGTGAAGTTAAACCTGAGTTAGATGATCTGATTGGATCATATGCTGTCACCTGCAAAATCGTTTCCTTAACCGAGTCTCTTATAATATTGGAAGCTTCTCTTGCGTCAGCTTCTTTGTCGCGAGTTGCTTCCTCCAGACAGATTTGGCAAACAAGCTTACTAGGTAATGCTTGCGCTCCACAGACCCAGCAGGTATTAACCGCAGGACGGGTATGGTGCTCCTCTCGGTGCGAGGATGACGCTTCTCTGCGGTGACGGGAAGACCTTGACCGACTGCCGCGAGAGAGCGAGTGTCTTGAGGGGGAACGTTCCTTTCGTTTAGAATGGGATGACCCCGATGACCTGCCAGAGCTACCAAAATTAAAGGTATTAATGGCAGTGCTCTCTTTTTCTCCTCTTCATTACTTACCAATCCATATGTCCCCTTACCTTGTAGTTCTTGGGTGGTCTACTAAGGCAGCGGTCTCCATAGGGAAAAAAAGAGTACACCTGTGACCAGAGGTTTTCAGTGTAGGAGCTAATGCAGAGTATAGGCAGAAGGTGCTGACACAGAAATAAATGGTAAGTAACATAAAGATGGCAGAAAAAACACTTACCAGAGATCAAGGATGACTTGTCTTGCAAGACAGCAGACTGTGTGTAGATACCAGGATGACAGGTGGTGTAGAAACACAAGCAGCACTTCAAAAATGAAAAAGGCAGTTTTTAAATAGACCGCCGTCGCCGGAGGAGTGACGTCACCGCCGCGCATGCGCACTGGCCGGCCGCGCCGCCCCGCGCCATCTTGGATGCTGGCAAATGCAGAGGGCAGGGGGAAATGTCACTTCCTGAGCGCCGAGCGTCCAAACACGGCCGCCATGTTGGAAAGGGCATACCGCTGTGGAACTACAGGGCTCAGCATGCCCAGAGGAAGCAAAGAAGGACAAGAAAAGGGAAAAAGGAGAAAACGAAAATGAGACAAAGGATAGAGGTATGCCTGGGGAAGTAAATGGGAGAGCAGTAGCTAGAACAAAATAGGTAGAGGGGAGACCGCTGCATAACATTAAAACCTCTTTAAGGTTTTTGGTTTTTTTTGCTTATCTTGATTTTTGCCCCTGAGACCACCAGAGTGGGGCCCCCTGCGTTATAGCTCATTTAGAGACCGTACGGACAGGGGCTTCCAGGTAGGAGAGGCCTGAACCTAGCTGGGGTGGTGCGGTAAGGGGCTCCATTGCTAACCGATCGAATACGTGATGTCCCATTCAGGTGAGGAAAAAAAGGAGACTCCTCTTCAAATCTTATAGCTAACCAGTCCTATCAGGTTGTGGAGGCGGAGTCACAACCCAGTGTGTGTGCTGCCATGATGCATCAGGAAAGTGCATTTTATATAAAAAATATATAGATCAGACCAAAATGAGGGACAGATGAGGAGGAAAGAGGGACAGAGGGACATTGCTCCAAATCAGGGTCAGTCCCTCCAAATCAGAGACAGTTGGGATCTATGGTTAGAGTACAATTCTCAATGGTGTGCTGCATGACTGTCATGTTAAGGAGGATGCAGGTAAAGAGGATGTTGGTGCATGTGGGAATTGGCCCTAGTATTTGGTTCCACTGTTATTGCAGATGAGGCTGTCACAAATAGACATTGGAGAGCTGCAGTATGAAAGTGTTCCTGATGGGACACAGCAGGAGGGATTCCCCCATAATCACAAAATGTGTCCATAGGGAAATCACGTGAATTTCTTTCCTTCAACTTGAGGTGGGAGAGAGCAAAGAAAAATGCAGCCGGCACAGCACTGGATTGGTCCAGAAGTGAGGTAAGTTTTCAGAGGGGGAGCGGGCACAGCAAGTCCTAATAAGTTTTTTTAAGTTAATGCAAGGTAAAAATGTTTTAGCTTTAGAAACACGTTAACGAGTATACTGCCCCAACATTTCCTATTCCTGCAATATGCCTGATGCACCATGTACATGAGTTAAAAAAATATCTTATTCTCTTTGTACTTCTTCATTTGTGTGAAATACCTGGTGATCCTGCCAGTCCTGCAGCTTTTCTATTTCTGACCACACTAGGCATGAAAGAACATCCTTTCCAGCGTGGTCAGTTTTCTGGCTGTCCTCAAATGGCCAAGACTTGTGCTGACATGCCCCCCCTGCACAGCTCTTTACTAGGAAAATCAGTGTATTGCTGTTTCTCTGCTTCCTGCTGACTCGCACCCTTGCAGTCTCCAGCCCCAGCTCCCGAAGTCCCTGATGCAGCTACAGAGGTTTATGTGATCACTTATTAAAAAAAATTATTTTTAGATTTTTTTAAACACTTCAGCCCCGGAAGACTTGGCTGCTCAATGACCAGGGCACTTTTTGCGATAAGTCACTGCGTCACTTTAACTGACAATTGTGCAGTCATGCGACGCTGTACCCAAACAAAGTTGGCATCCTTATTTTCCCACAAATAGAGCTTTCTTTTGGTGGTATTTGATCACCTCTGCGGTTTTTATTTTTTGCACTATAAACAAAAAAAAAGAGCGATAATTTTGTATAAAACACAATATTTTGTACTTTTTGCTATAATAAATATCTCCAATTTTTTTTTTTTTTTTTTAAAAGCTAATTTTTTTCTCAGTTTAGGTTGATATGTACTCTTCTACATATTTTTGGTATTTTGCGCAAAAATGATAGCGTTGACAAAATAGGGGATAGATTTATGGCATTTTTATTATTATTTTTTTAACAAGAAATGGCGGTGATCTGCTTTTTATATCAGTTTACACACACACACATCCCTGTTCTGCCTCTTGTGCCCAGGATCGCTCGTCATTGCGACCACCGGTCACAAGCATCGGCACCCCCCCCCCCCCCAAATGCAGCGTGCGTGCCTGCTATCCTGCTTAAAGGAGTCAATGTTTAGCTACAACGGCTCACGGGATCGTGTCAACCTGCCGTAGTATAATGACGGCGGCTGGTCGGCAAGTGGTCAACATGCTTTGCCTTTTATTTAAAGTGGAGCTCTACCCAAAAGAGAAAGCAATGCTTGTCTGCCCCCCCCCCACTGCCACATTTGGCACCTTTTCGGGGGAGGTACCCACTTCCAAACTGAGCTGGAAGTTTGGCCCCCTCCTCCTTCCCCTGTAGCCTTCTGGGCAGGCATGTACTGGCCATCAGGACTACAGGGAGTTGCCCGGTGGGCCAATGGCTCAGTGGGCCGGTCAGGTGCAGTCCTGGAGCAGCTCCTCTCTGACAGTCAGTGATTGCGATTTCATTTCTGTTAGGAGGAGCAGCTGCCGTCATTTGCTGGGCCGGTCATGATGAAGTCCAGGGACAAATTTTTGTCCCAGTCCAGCCCTGCTTCTTTGACAATCACTGGCTTTTGCACCCTACATTTGGGGCATAGACTTTCCACCTTCCTGGGAGAGAAGTATCACACCTATGTGGCTCCCAGGGAATGAAACAACACCTTCCCTAGTGTAGGCTGAAGAACTCACAAGTTGATTGTCAGTGTTGTGTTATGGTATATACTGTATTTAGTAAAGAAGGGCAAGGAAAGTAATATGACAGTGTGCTTATTTTTATTCAAACATGACATAAGAGCAAGAACAAACTTTCTGCACATTTTTTGATCAGTTATTTTGGTCTTTGAAATATATCTATCTTGGCCACCGTCAACACTGCAGAGAGTATTGATGCCACCCATTACTTTCTGGAAGTCCTAAAATGTCACAGGAGAACTAAAAATACTTTGTTCAGATGCTCAAAGCAATGTAGAGGAAAGAAGGTACGCAATTCACAATTCCATCCAAATATAATGTATAGCAATTACTGAATGGGTTATTCTAATTGTTATAAATCGTGGTAACCAGCTCCTGTAAAACAATCTAAGCCCTAATGGACCCCACCGGGGTCTGCTAACTCTGCAGGTAGCTTGTACACACACACCCAATAGCTTCTATCACGTGTCGTAAAGGAAACATGCACTGATCAAAGTATCTGCTGTAGCAGTTCTGATTTTAAAAAAATGTCTGTACAAATTAAGGCAGGGTCCAAATAGAGACTTTGCAAGTCTCGTCTGCCAAAAACATTTCATTAAAGTGTGTTTATTCAGTTTACGCTGCCAGATAGGGCTTAGAAAACATATGTCCTTAACGGAGATTGTGCTGTGGATCAATGACTGAATACTGACTCTTGCAGACCAGAATCTTCTGATGCAGGTTTACAAATGTTAATAGAATCCTTCTAATAACATTTTAATGTTATATACTGTATAATGAGATGAAACAAGTGTGTTCCATAATTTTATATGTAAGGACCATTTTGTTTCAATTGCTTTGCAGTGTGTAAGGGTAGGGTGTGTGTTGCAGGAGGCGGATGACATCTCCTCCATAAGTTTCCCATTAACTTGTTGGGCGCCAAGTCAGGGTCATATAGGAGGTCTACCCTGGGGTGGGTTCTTCTGGGCTATGCCAGGTGATGACCAGGGTCACTCATTCTAGCACAGGGGTTACACCTTGCCCGAAGGCATGCTCACCAATTCCTGGAAGTAGGTGAGGGCCACAGTAATGAGAAAGTCAAACATTAAGCCACTTGTGTGTAGTCTTGTATGCAGAGTTCTTCTGAAGATACTGTTTCTTTTCCTGCACACTTGAAGAGGTGTATGTGTTGCATTAGGAGGGACACGCAGAGGCTATGCCCATTCCACCAGTCAGTGTACATGTCACCTCACTCTCAGTAACAGAATGGGGTCCCGCTGAGCATCATATCCTGGACCTCATACGTACTCAACTCAACCCTTGCCTCTCTGTACCTAGTGATCAGTAGGTAGATCAATGACTGATTGCAGTTTAACCTTTTGTTGTTAGAATGTCACAAGGAACCCTAGTGTTGTAGACTAAGACCCCTTAACCACTTGCTTACTGGGCACTTAAACACCCTTCCTGCCCAGACCAATTTTCAGCTTTCGGTGCTCTCACACTTTGAATGACAATTACTCAGTCATGCAACACTGTACCCAAATGAATTTTGTGTCCTTTTTTTCCCACAAATAGAGCTTTCTTTTGGTGGTATTTGATCACCTCTGGGGTTTTTATTTTTTGCGCTATAAATGAAAAAAGACCGAAAATTTTGAAAAAAAACGCATATTTCTTTGTTTCTGTGACAGAATTATGCAAATTATTAATTTTTCTTCATAAATTTTGGCCACAATTTATACTGCTACATATCTTTGGTAAAAATAACCCAAATTAGTGGATATTATTTGGTCTTTGTGAAAGTTAGAGAGTCTACAAGCTGTGGTGCGAATCGCACAAAATTGATCACATCTGATGTACTGGTGGCCTATCTCGCTTCTTGTGACCCAAACAAGTCAGGAAAGTACAAATACCCCCCAAATGACCCCTTTTTGGAAAGTAGACATTCCAAGGTATTTAGTAAGAGGCATGGTGAGCTTTTTGATGTTGTCATTTTTTTCCCACAATTCTTTGCAAAATGAAGATTTTTCATTTTCTTTATTTTTCTCCACAAAATTGTCATTGTAATAGGTTATTTCTCTCACGTGGCATGTGTATACCACAAATGACACCCCCCAAAAAATTCTGCTACTCCTCCTGAGTATTACAATACCACATGTGTGGGACTTTTTCGCAGCCTGGCCACATAGAGAGGCCCAACATGCAGGGAGCGCCATCACGTGTTCTAGGAGCATAAATTACACATCTAACTTGTTGACTACTTATTACACTTTTGAAATACCAGGACAATGACACGTGACACTGATGACAGATGGCACTGATACGTGGCAATGATGACACTTATACGTGGCACTGATGACACGTGGCACTGATGACAGATGACACTAATATGTGGCACTGATGACAAGTGGCACTAATACGTGGCACTGGTGACACGTGGCACTAATACGTGGCACTGATGACACGTGGCACTAATATGTGGCACTGATGACACGTGGCACTAATACGTGGCACTGATGACATGTGGCACTAATACGTGGCACTAATACGTGCCACCGGTGACAGATGGCACTAATACGTGGCACCAATGACACGTGACACTGATGACAGATGGCACTGATAAGTGGCATTGATGACACGTGACACTGACAACAGATGGCACGTGACACTGACAGGTGGCACTGATGACAAATGGCACTGATACGTGGCACTGATGACAGATGGCACTAATACGTGGCACTGATGACAGATGGCACTATGTGGCACTAATAACACGTGGCACTGATGACAGATGCCACTTATACGTGGCACTGATGACAGATGGCACTGGGGACAAATGGCACTGACAACAGGTGGCACTGGGGACAGATAGCACTGCGGGCAGGTGGCACTGGGGTGGGGTGGATTGCACTGGGGTGGATGGCACTGGGGCGGATGGCACTGGGGCGGATGGCACTGGGGCAGGATGGCACTGGGGCGGATGGCACTGGGGCAGGATGGCACTGGGGCAGGATGGCACTGGGGCAGGATGGCACTGGGGCAGGATGGCACTGGGGGGGGGGGCATGGCACTGGGGGGGGGTGGCACTGGGGGAGGATGGCTCTGGGGGAGGATGGCACTTTTTATTAAACTTTTTTTTTACTTTTTTTTTTTTTTTTTTTCTTTTTTACACTGACGGCTGCTGCAGCCGTTCTTCTCTCCCCTCTCACACGCTGTCTGTGTGAGGAGGGAGAGCGGCGCTGAGAGATGATCTCATATGTTTACATATGAGATCATCTCCCATTGGACACGCCGATCACGCTGTAAACGGCCGCTGTGATTGGCCGTTTACAGCGATCTGTGTTTGCCTGTCCCCGGGGGACACGGCAAACACAGAACTTCCGCGATGCGCGCCCGCGGCGGCGCGCATTGCGGAAGTAAACACCAGGCCGTCCAGGGACGGCCAGGCGTAGGAAGCCGCCCGCCCTAAGGCCGGCATTCGGCTATAGGGCGGGCAGGAAGCGGTTAATAAGCGTCTACAAAATAGGGGATAGATTTATGGCATTTTAATTAATTTGTTTTTTTTTAAGCCCAATATTTTGTCACAACACACAATTTGCACCACTAATAAACCATGCTATTTTTGTAATTTAGTTACCCTTTAACAGTTACCCTAACATTAATTTAAACACTAAAACTATCTATGTCAGAAGTATCCAAAGCTGATAACTAAAACTCCCTGTGCACAAAATGTGCTGCAATCAAATAATTTGTGATGTCTTAGACACCAGAAGAAAAGTAAACTGTTTATACACTCCACTAACGAGTGTATATATATTATAGTAGAGATTATATTAGCAATGTCATTCCATTTTAGCCTGCTTCTCCCCTGGAGCCATAGTAATATGGTTACAGCTTAATCTGCCTTGCCTTGTTAACAGTTGCTGTAGTGATCTCTCAGTCAAGAGGTGTCTGTCAAACACTTGAAAGGCTCCTGACTCTCGGCCTTCTTCCACAAGGCCTCAAAACAGCATTCGTCAGCAGTTCTTATTCCAAACCATTATCAACCCCAGCAGTCATCATTTTGCAATTTCCTCCTCTAAATGATTTACTGAATTTTTAGTCCTTTATGAATATAAATAATACATAATTATCTTCTAAAGGAGCTGTGATAGCTATAACATAAAGTTTGATTTCTTTTTCAGCCAAAAAATTTTTCATTTTTTTTTATTTCCAGCTAATTGGCATTAACATATTGTAATATATAACCCATTAGCATAATCCTTTTGTCTTCGTGCTGTATTCTGTGAACATGTGACATTATCCCTGGTTATTAGTTATTATTACTGCTTGCTGTTCAAAAGAAATCATACATGCAAGAAAAAAAAAGAAGAAGCTGAACCCATAGAAAAGATGTTTAAATGGGTAAATGTACGATGACCAAAAAACATGTTAAGTGTTTATCAGTGCTGGCTGGTAAACAAAAAAAATGTTTGGGGGTGCAAACAAACCCCTGCAGTTCCTTACCTGCAGATGGAGCCTCCATCCTGGGCTGTCACGGCTCCCGATACCTGGTGGCTTCCATGTTCCAAATCTTCAGCCTCCTGATTGGCTGGGACAAGAAACCAGAAGTGACACGTGGCAAATTTTGATTAGATAAAATCAAAAGTAGGTGTTTGGGGTGCAGTGTTCTGCACCTCGAGCACAACGTTAAACAAGCCAATTAGAGCCTCAGGCTCTAATCACGTGCTTGTTAAGTATTGATGGACCTAATAGACTTGTATTAGCCGGCGCCCCACAGTGCACTGAACACACTTAAAAAATTTATTTTGAAATAAATCATAAATGACTAACATTTTTTTTAACTTTGAGATATTAAAAATGTTAGTCATAATATAATTTTTCTAAAAATAAATCGTTCTACTAATCACTTTCTTACTGGTCAAAACTTTGGGGGGGGGGGGGGGCGCCCCTGCGTCCATTATGGACCGACCACCACCGTAATCTATTATACCTTCAGGTTGTAAGAAGAACAGGTAGATCTGGAAGTGGCAGCCATAAACCATGCACTATACGGGGACACCCAGGAATAGTTCAAACAGGTTTGTCTTACAATTTTATTCTCCAAGGCAGAAAACAAAAACAGTTCAGTGAAGTAGGGCTTTGTACAGCAAGTCAGCACTGAACTTTTTCACCCAGCAGTAAGAGTGAGGGAGAGACCTTGATCATCAGTCAGTTCGCACATATAAAAGGCCTGTACACTAAGGCCAGTTACACATGGATCTATATACTCTTGTTGACAAAAAGATCTTGGGTTTGCAAAAAACGCACATAAAAGAGCATGTCGGTAAGTGTATACAAGCATAAAAATTCTTCTCCATTGCCAATATTGCAAAATACGCATATATACTCACATAAATGCATGTACGCACATAAATTACTGCACTTAAACATAAAATTTTCTCAATTTTTTTACGGCTCTGTACTAATTGCTCTATTGATCTTTATGCAGCTGTGTGTATGGTTCTATAGATTAAATGCATCTGTATCTGGATCAGTAAAAAATGTGACGTTTTTATTAAGGGCTTGGGTCTGAGGAAGTCCCTTGATCTGTGGCAGAACACATTGGGAAGATCTGGGTGTCGTCACTTGTATGTAATTTAATCTCAGTATTAATACAGCTGTTCTGTGAAGCCCTCAGCGGCTTGTTGGAGAGCCTTAGTGAACAAACGGCATCATGAAGGCCAAAGAACACACCAGACAGGTCAGAGGTAAAGTTGTGGAGAAGATTAAAGCAGAGTTGTTATAAAAAAAAATCCCCCGTTTTGAACATCTCACAGAGCACTGTTCAATCCATCATCCAAAAATTGAAAGAGTATGGCACAACTGCAAACTTACCAAGACATGGCTGACAGGCCGGGCAAGGAGAGCATTTATCAGAGAAGCAGCCAAGAAGCCCATGGTAATTCTGGAGAAGCTGCAGAGATTCACAGGTGGGAGAATCTGTCCACAGGCAACTATTAGTCGTGCACAGACAAATCTGGCCTTCATGGAACAGTGGCAAGAAGAAAGCCATTGTTGAAAGAAAGCCATAAGAAGTCTCGTTTGCAATTTGCAAGAAGCCATGTGGAGGACACAGCAAACATGTGGAAGAAGGTGCTTTGGTCAGATGAGACTAAAATTTAACTTTTTGGCCTAAAAGCAAAATGTTCTGTGTGGCGGAAAACTAACACTGCACATTACCCTGAACATACCATCTCCACTGTGAAACATGATGGTGGCAGCATCATGTTCTGGGGATGCTTTTTTTTTTCAGTAGGGACGGGGAAGCTGGTCAGAGTTGATGGGAAGATGGATGGAGCCAAATACTGGGCAATCTTAGAAGAAAACCTGTTAGAGTCTGCAAAAGACTTGAGACTGGGGTAAAGGTTCACCTTCCAGCAGGACAATGACCCTAAACATACAGCCAGAGCTACAATGGGATAGTTTAGATCAAAGCATGTTTATGTGTTAGAATGGTCCAGTCAAAGACCAGACCTAAATCCAATTGAGAATCTGTGGCAAGACTTGAAAATTTTAGAAAATCTCAAGGGGTGTGAATACTTTTTCAAGGTACTGTATATGTGGAACATTGCCAATTTTATTTTAAGTTGCTACCTTTTAATAAAATGTTGTGTGGAAATACTTCACTATGGTGACTCTTCTCATTGAATATGGTCACTGTTGATCAGAGGCAAAGAAAGCTAACTTCTGAGTGATTCCCTGTGGAGGTTGTCATCAAGTGTTGTCATACCTTTATGGTCTTTTTTTGAGGAGAGCCGCTAGAGTGCACAATGGTGGCTTGTGGACAGCACATGGGAGTGTAATCACACTGCACAAGAAGTTGTAACATTGCACTTTTGTCCTCACTGTTTTTTATTGCACTCAAATTAATTATGGACACTTTTATGATTTGATTTATGCACACTTACCTAATGTTTTTGAAATGTATTTACTGACTGTCACTATATGGTATTATGCACATTTTTTGTAATTTACAGCACTGGTTCTTGGGTCACAGTAGGGTTATACCTGCATATTTTTATGTTTCTATAGATTTCATGTATTAAGTATTACTTTTTGGTTTATGCACATTGTGTGCAATTTGCAGCAACGAATCTCGGTGCTTACTACCCAGTAGGGTTGCATTTATTAATTTGTTGATTCATTAATTTTAATGATAGAGCTATCTGGCTTATTTTACATTCATTTACTTTGAGGTAGCACAAAATTTTATTCAACGTTTTGTTTAGCCTGGAGTAGGATTTCATCATCAGAAACAATGCTGTCAGTCCAGAAAGTAGTGGTCAAGATTAGATGTGGCAAGTTACATTTTGGAAACTATACCAGTTTTGAGTACATTTTTTTTTTTTTAAGTTTATGCTTCCAAAGTGATGCTGTGTATCTTTTTAATGTATCTTAATATATGTAAAGAATCATAGTTTTACAAAGAATTTTTAATGAGCACTATGGGTTATCTAAAAAAAGGTTTGCTCAACCGATTTCTCAAAGACATTCTGTAAGAGATTAGTCACCGCAATTAGTCATTCATTTTGTGTGTGTCACATTGAGCTGTTGAGATCTGTAATTAGACGTAATAGGTGTTGCACTTATACAGTATCTCACAAAGGTGAGTATACCCTCACATTTTTGTGAATATTTTATTATAGCTTTTCATGTGACAACACTCAAGGAAAAAATTAGCTACGATGTAAAATAGGGATTGTACAGCTTGTATAACAGTGTCAATTTGCTGTCCCCTCAAAATAACTCAACACACAGCCATTAATGTCTAAACCGCTGGCAACAAACGTGAGTACACCCCTAAGTGAAAATGACCAAATTGGGCCCAAAGATCTTTGTGTTGGAAGAAAATCGCTTAGTTTCGAAACCAAACACACCACAGCGATTCCACACTTTTATCGCTAATGTGCCCAACCACCGACAAAAAGATGCGCTTACCAGAAGGTAGAGCGTAAGGAGCTTTATGGTAACAAGCCAGTCACAACCCCTCGCCTACACCAGATGTTTTGCAATTCAGGGACAACGCTCCACACTCCCATTCACACCCAATGAGTATGCTCAGAAAACAGAGAGAGAGAAGCTTCCCATAGTGTAAAATCATCAATACTCTTTTAATTGTAAACGAATGTCCTTAGTCTGCTTGTCTTCAGCAAACTGTTTGCGGGCTTTCTTGTGCATCATCTTTAGAACAGGCTTCTTTCTGAGATGACAGACCAATTGTGCAGCATATGGTCTTAGCACTGACAGGCTGACCCCCCACCCCTTTAACCTCTGCAGCAATGCTGGCAGCACTCATGCGTCTATTTCCCAAAGACAACCTCTGGATACGACGCTGAGCATGAGTTGGACATTTTATAGATAGGCAACTCCTATCCTCATACTGATTAGTGGTTCCAAATTAATAATAACTACTGCAGTAGGGAACAGGCACAAAAGATACGCTCAGCATCTTTCCAAATAACTGTTCTGCTTTATTATGACAAAATGAATGGTTTTTCTTTTTTTTACACATGATTATGTATCACATTAATATTACAATTGTACATTTATGGTAACAAGGGGCATTACATAAGCAGGCTAATTCTAATCAGGACTTGAAAGAATGCAAAACATGTACTGAAAACATTATTAGTGCTGTGTGCACAGTGAGGGAAGTGTGCAATACATATAAAATAGAAAACAATTATATACAGAACTTACAAATTTCCATTATAACCATGACGAGGCCTGTTCTGAGTGGAACCTGTCTAGTTAAACCACTGTATGGTCTTGGCCACCATGCTGCAGCTCAGTTTCAGGATCTTAATCTTCTTATAGCCTAGGCCATCTTTATGTAGAGTAACAATTCTTTTTTTTCAGATCCTCAGCGTTCTTTGCCATGAGGTGCCATGTTAAACTTCCAATGACCAGTAAGAGAGTGAGGGCGATAAAACCAAATTTAACACACCTGTTCCCCATTCACACCTGAGACCTTCTAACATCAATGAGTCACATGACACCAGGAAGGGAAAATGGCTAATTGGGCCCAATTTGGAGATTTTCACTTGGGAATGTACTAACTTTTGCCAGCAGTTTAGACATTAATGGCTGTGTGTTGAGTTATTTTGAGGGGGCAGCAAATGTACACTGTTATACAAGCTGTACATTCACTACTTTGCATTGTAGCAAAGTGTCATTTCTTCAGTGTTGTCACATGAAAAGATAAAATAAAATATTTACAAAAATGTGAGGGGTGTACTCACTTTTGTGAGATACTGTACATATATGTGAAAAAATATATAAAAATTTAAACCAACATGCAAAACATTCAATGCAAATAGAAAAATGTTTCAGTTATCCAAAGTGACATGAAATACCATTAAAAAAAGTGAAGTGACTCAACCTAAGTGAAAAAAATGTCCAGGAAAATATTATATAAAGAATAGTCCACAATGCAATGATGTGCCAGTCACCTTTAAGATCTTCTACTTCGCCTCTACAGTCACCCCCCCCCCCTCTGCCATGATGTCATTGCGTACAGGTTTACCAGAAGTTTATGCTTTTATGCCGATATGGTGAATATGCTGATGTGCACATGTTCACCTATGCGTGTAAGAACAGTTGTTGCTTAAATGTTTTTTTTTTTCTGTCTACACGGAGAAGAGTTTATCTTTCTATCTTTGCAAGATTATATCTACCTGCTTTGCATCTGCCATATCTCTGAGGAGGAGTACTGGTTAACAGTGTCTGGATGTGCATGGAGAGTTGCCATTGAGGTTGATTAATTTGACCATTTACTGACCGACCTGAATAAGGGAGCCGGTGTACACAGTGAGGCCCCATCTTGTGTTGGATTCAATTTGTATATTTTTTCACATATGCATAATAGTGCAACACTTAGAGAGGATAGCCTCTTTTGTGTTTGCTGCGCACATATTTATTTATTTATTTTTTATAGCACATTTTGCAAGGTTTCCACTATTGAAATAAAGGTCTGTAATTAGACAGAAACATATACTACCCTCATCCACAAACATTTTCCTGCTGTCCTTGTCACCACTACTAGCTCCAGGATCCATCCGCATTGCCCCTCATACTTACTTCTCGTCAGTGCTGGGAGAAGGTCATCCCCTAGTATAAATCCTCTACCTCTTAAATTTAACCTCTGAGCACAAATCCTCTCCCCCCACAGATTTTCCCAAATTCCCCATCCTAGCACAAATCACCCCAAATTTCCTCTCATAGCACAAATCATCCCTGCTAGCTAGCACAACAAGCCCCCCTCCCCACCATATTACCTTTTGTAGCACAAACCCCCCAAAATTCCCCCTCCTAGCACAAATCTTCTTTCCCCATTCCTGTCCCAACATAAATACCCTCAAATAACCATTCCTAGTACAATTTTACCCTCCTATAACAATTCTTATCCCCTCCCAACACAAATCCCCTCGCCCCAACCTCCTTGTGGTGCCCTGGTGCCCCCCACCTCGCATGACACCACGTACCCAGGGCAGCCTCCCCTCCTGCCCACCCCTTGTCCCAGCCCTGTTTCTCGTACAGGAGACACTGAGGGAAGAGGAACAATGAGAATGTTGGATAAATAATAAACTGTTTGTTTTTTTTGCATGCAAGAAAATAAAGATTACCGTATATACTCGAGTATAAGCCGAGATTTTCAGCCTCTTTTTTGAGGCTGAAAGTGCCCCCCTCGGCTTATACTCGAGTCATCGCTGTCTGCCCGCTCGATCAGCGTGTCGAGCAGACAGACAGCGGCCATTCTATAATTCAAAAGCCGCGCCTCCGGCTCCGCCTTCGCCTGTGATAGGCGGAACACTGAATTTCCCAGCAGCCTGTGTTCCGCCTATCACGGACATCGTATCATCCTCGTACTACGGACGAGGATGATACGATGTCCGTGATAGGCGGAACACAGGCTGCTGGGAAATTCAGTGTTCCGCCTATCACAGGCGAAGGCGGAGGCGCGGCTTTTGAATTTTACAATGGCCGCCGAGGCGCCGACGAAGAGGGCACGGGACGGAGGCAAGGCAAGGCACGGCACGGGACGGGACGGGACGGAGGCAAGGCAAGGCACGACACGGGACGGAGGCAAGGCACGGCACGGGACGGAGGCAAGGAGGCAAGGCACGGGACGGAGGCTCGGGACAAAGGCTCGGGACACAGGTAGGCTGGACACACACACACACACACACACACACACACACACACACGGATGGATGGAGACACACACACACACAGGGATGGATGGATACACACACACACAGGGATGGATGGATGGATGGAGACACACACAGGGATGGATGGATGGAGACACACACACACAGGGATGGATGGATGGATGGATGGAGACACACACACACAGGGATGGATGGATGGATGGACACACACACACACAGGGATGGATGGACGGACACACAGGGATGGACGGACACACAGGGATGGACGGACACACAGGGATGGACGGACACACACACAGGGATGGACAGGCATGTCTCACCCTCGGCTTATACACGAGTCAATAAGTTTGCCAGTTTTTTTGGGGGTAAATTGGGGGCCTCGGCTTATATTCGGGTCGGCCTATACTCGAGTATATACGGTACTCAATTTACGAAAGTTCTCATGCAACAGCATACAACTTCGCACAAAAATGAAAATTGTACAAACTGGTATTATACGAGAAAAAATGTTTCTCCCTTCAGGTAATTTCAGTTGAACTGTCGTCATTGGCTCTCGAAAGCTGTGCACTAACAATCCAATTATCGTAGGATCACTTCCAAAGCGGTATTTTTCAGCCAATTTACTGATCGTATGTCTAAGCTTTAGAGAAAAGGAGGAAGTCAAAGGAGGAGGGAGCAGGGGTGTGACTTGCTAGGAGCTGAGTGTCTATGGATGCACACATCACTAGATAGGAGTGCGCATTCACAGGGGTCTATTTAGCACCAAGTTAGGTAAAGGAGACCAGGCAGGAAGACCAAGGCTTTGGACCACCCAGGACAAAAGCAAAGTAAAACATTTTTCAGCAAAAAAAATGTATTGGCATTTTAGGAAAGAAAATACTAGTTGACCACTAGTAGCTGGTACACACACATTTGCAAGGTTGCAAACAAATATTTAAGATTACAAGTCACCAAAGTAAAATACCAGATATCACAAAAAAAGTAAATATCAGATTCTTACGTGAGGCTTATAAGAATACAAAGTACTATTGCAGTATACAGATAGGCGTGCAAGGCCTGATAAACCAGTTAGACCAAGGGTTCTCCTGAGCGTCAAAGTTCCTTCCGCAATGCAAGAGTTCTTTCATATGAATAATGAAGGTTGATCAGTGAGATAACCTCTGAAGGGTTGGTTGCATCTAGAGCCTTCAAGTTCAGGATTGACAGAGCCAATGTAGGTCCACGCTGTTGCCATCATTCGGCTATAGCGCGGAACGCGAGGAGGTTAAGGAAATATAATCTTCTATTGTATCCCAACATATTATATTCCTGTGACACTTTTGAACTTGTTTTCTGATTTGTTAAATTTTAATAAACAAATTTGACAAGAGGAGAGGGTTATGAAGAGGGCAGGTACTTTCCCTTCAGTCAGCTGGGGGGGGGAATGGCTGTTTTGTTATCAGTGTTGAGGAGAGCTTGATGCTGGATGGAAGTCTGTCGCCTTTGACTTGATCCTGCTGGGTGAGCTTGCCTGAACTGGGCCTTTGCTATGTTATATGCTGTGGCTGGGACACTGAGCATCATTTAAAAAGACTGGTATATTGATAAGAAGAGTTTATTGTGTTGTTTTGAGATGCCCATGAAAACAAAGTGTAATTTTTGTGTTGCTTTTGCTGAATAAAGCTGCCTGTTAAGCCCTCGGATCCGAACATATTAATGTTCATTGAAAACATGTATATATGTGTTAGTAGTGTACAACATTTCCTCCTCCTTTGTGATATGAAAATCAAACCTACATGTGCATGATGAGCTCCAATGTAATGTGAAAGCAGAAAATTTGCTTTTTAGCTATTAAGCCATTATTATGTTTTGCTTTTAAATGGAACAATTGACATTACAACAAACAAGAATATACTCATTTAACAGATTTTCGTTATAGTGGGGTTGCAACTAATGTACATGGTCTGACCTTCCACAAAATATCTGTATGCACCTGCCTCCAAACATTTGATTAACAGTATAGCAGAATAGTACCAACTTTACTGCATTCTGGTAGCCGAGTTTATTTTTGACTAATCCAAGTCTGCCCATCTATGAGAGCTGGGAAGGATCCCAAACCACAGCAGTGGCGGCCCATCCATTTAGGGCGCATGTATGTATATGTATCATGGATAGATGCCTGCATAGCATCCATGGCCGCCGTGACCACCCCATATTCAGATGTTCGTCCCCTTTTAGGACAATGGGTGCCTGAATTACAGCAGCGGGTGGGTGTTTTTTTGAAGCATCTGATTAGAGTCATAGGCTCTAAAAGGCTTCAAAATGGGCTGGACTCGGAACAGAGTATTGAGCTTGGAGACCACCCAGGTGTATTACACTTATCTGCCAATCATAATCCAATCAGGAAGCGCAGGTCTTTTACCCGTCACCTGATTGGCTGAAAGGACAGGCGATGCTATTGGACGCCTAGCAGGAAGAAATAAGAGATGCACGGCAGAAGCATGGAGGACACAGGAGCCACTGCCTGTCCTACAGCTCGCCACTGCCTGACCAGCCACCAAGATGGGGTAAGTGCCAGGTAGACGGCTGGCGGGGGGTGGTTAAATGCCACCAAGGAGGTCACAGTGGCTGCAATTGATGGGCACACTAAGGCTGCAATTGATGGGCACAGTGGCTGCTATTGATGGACACAGTGAGGTTGCAATTGATGGGCACAGTGAGGCTGCAATTGATGGGCACAGTGAGGCTGCAATTGATGTTTTGCCCCCCCCCCCCCCCCCCCCCAAAATAAATTTTAGCACCAGCCGCCACTGATCCACATAACACTGTTGTTCATTAAAGTTTGTTTCTTATAACTGCATATAGATTGATTATGGTGTGCAAAGAGTTTGGATTAGAATAGGAACACAGATGTTTGTCTTCCTATACTTGATTGTTCAAAGTTGCTTAAATGGAAATATGCTATATAATGTTATGTTATGGATGCTTAAAATACTTCAGCAAGATTAGCTCTTCAATAAAGCCAGGATCATAGCATGGCTGGCAGGCAAGGTAAGACGATTAAATTTTTCTCTTTGCAAAGAGATTTTCATTTTTACATGCTCGTGTTTCCATATTTTTGTCACTGGGTAAAATTAGTGATTTGTAGATTACCATTAGAGACAGAATAGTTTACAATCATCCCTAATCAATGCTCCAAAATAAACCAGTGCTTGGCCCATGCACAACAAAGAAATTAGTTCACCTAATCCCCATCCCCTTCTTTTGCTTACAAGGACCTAAAAAGGGCTAGTAAATGGAACTCCACCCTTATCCGACAGTGCCTGGTAATGGGCTGTTCAGGCACCTAGTTCTTTTTCGGGGAAGCTAGTGAAGAGAGCCATATACTCACCTATACATGGAAGAATCAGTTTTTTTTTTTTTTTTTACTTTTAATAGTGAAAAAAAACTGACAGATCCTCACATCCACACAAGCAATGTGGATACAGGCATCTACCCTGTCGCACTAACGTATTCTGACAACAGATGCTCCCTCCCTGTCAGAATACATAGATCAGCTCTACAGCTATTGGCTGCAAGCACTGATCAAATGCTGGTTATTCAGTATGACCATTTGACAGAAGTTGATGTTAGAGGGGGAGTGGCCTAAGCATGGCGGCGTGAGAGCGATGTAGAGCGGAGCTCAGCGGTACCGAGGTGCACCTTTCAGGAGACCGACAGTGTTTGTATGCACACCCCTATCTAACCCATGCCGAGGAGAGGGAAGAGCGCAGGAGGGGCACACACTCCAACCCACTCATACATCACTCGATACCTGGCGGTAAAGCGGCAATACAAGCAGGCGGCAGACGCAGATACCAGCATGCTGCGGACACAGGAGCCTATTGCGGAGGTATTGACACAGGCTCCGGCTGTTGATCTGTTACAGTGTGGAGCGTCGGTGACCTCGCAGTCGCAGTCTCGGTCACAGTCACAGCGAGGAGTGTCGGCTACACTTTCTGAGACGGCTGGTGCGGTACACACGGTGGTGACCCCTATAGCCTCAAGAGGAGAGGAGCAGGTATGTACGCATGCCACATATAACACACATTAGACAGCTTATCCAGGCTCTCCCAACAAAGGAAGATATACAAAAACTTCTGGCCGGTATAGTGGGTTCACTGAGAGAAGAAATTGAGGAGGTACGGGATAATATTACAGCGGTTGATAGCAGAGTGTGCAGCCTAGAAAAGATAAACAATTTGACTGATACACGACTGGTGGCTATGGAGGAGAAATTATGTAAGCAACATCAACAAATGGCTATGTTACAATTGCAATCTGAGGAAACAGAAAATAGGAATAGAAGGAACAATATCCGGATTAGGGGGGTCCCGGAGGGGAGCGAGGGGGACACCCTAAGAGATATAGTGATGAATATCTTAAATCAAGTGCTGCAAAATCCCCCGAATACTCAGATTGATCTTGATCGGGTGCATAGGATTCCCAGGACTCATGTTCCTGCACGGTTTAAGTCACGAGATGTTCTGTGTCGTGTACACTTTTACAGGGTAAAAGAGGACATTTTAAGAGCGGCATGGCAAGAGGGAACAGTAAAGTTTGAAGGAAGTGAAATACAAATATATCCGGATATATGTGGACAAACCAAAATGAGAAGGATGTTAAAGCCCCTACTGGACTATCTGATAAGCAAAGGAGCTACATATAAATGGGGTCACCCATTGGCAGTGGTAGTGAAAAAGGGGGGGCAAAGTTTCAATCTAAGGGAACCGGCCCAACTCCCAGACCTCTTCTTTTTTCTGGGCTCAGAGGCTATTGAAGTCCCAAATTGGACAGAATTGCTGGAACGACCCTCTCAACAAAGTCTATGGGAGCGGGAGAGATCTAGACCAAGCCCATTATAGGAACAAGAAATTAGTACGGACTGAATGAGACGATTTAAAATGAATTTATAAAGATACTTTTTTTTTAGAATGAATTAATAGATCTAAAACACGATGATCTGTCAAAGCTTATAAATTATATGTATAAGTATCAGGGAGGTTTAATGAGGACTTACTGTTGATCTTACTATGAATGAACTTTTATTAAGTCTGGGTATTGGATTACGCATTTTTTTTTCTTCTTTTTGAGGGAGGACCTCTGAGGGGGAAGAAGAAAATGGAATATATCCCATGAATTGGAATAGCAGCTTGAAGATGGAGGGGAGGGATCCCGGTATGAGGGAGGGGGGGAGGGAAGGAGGGGTAAAATGGAGGAAGACACTAAGAGGTGATATAATTAAATATAGTTTAATAAAGATTAAGGGGTGGGGGAGATATTAAAGGATTAAGAATAAATAATATATTGCACTGTGGATAGATTGATAACAATAATATATTATGGGTATATATATATATATATATATATATATATATATATATATATATATATAATTTTGTTTATTTAATTATTTATTTTCCTTTTTTTTTTTTGGAGGTTTGTTTTTGACGTTGAAAGATTGGACACGAGAAGAGTACACGATTGGGTGCTTAGGGGGAATTTTTTTTTTTTTTTTCTTCTCATGGTTGAGTTAATCCCTCTCAATCAGAAGGTTACGTTACATAACGGCATCGGGAATGCCTATGCTTCTTGAAGAAGAAGCAGAAAATATAGATGGACCAATTACAATAGAGGAATTGTCAGAAACCCTTAAAGAAATGAAACCCGGAAAGGCCCCAGGCCCGGATGGGTATACATTACTTTATTATAAGACCTTTTTTGAAAAATTGGCACCAAAATTTATAGAGGCATTTAACTCTATACGGGATGGGCAAAGGATGCGATCAGAAACGCTAATGGCTCATATAACGGTGATCCCGAAAGAAGGGAAAGACCCAACTCAATGTGCCAGCTACCGCCCAATTTCTTTACTAAATGTAGACCTCAAGATTTTAACAAAGATACTTGCGAATAGACTCTTGCCATTTATTCCAGCTTTAATACAGCCAGATCAAGTGGGATTTACCCCTGGTAGGGAGGGAAGAGAAAATACGCAGAGAGTTATTGATGCTCTATATATATAGCACAATACTATCAAAAACCGCTAGTACTTATATCGGCGGATGCAGAGAAGGCATTTAATAGGGTCGACTGGACATTCCTGAGAGCAACGTTACAGCATATAGGACTAAAAAATGGGATGCAGAAGTGGATTGATAGTTTATATTCTTGCCCAAAAGCTAGGGTAAAGATAAATGAGATAATGTCTGAACCATTCTGTATAAGGAATGGAACGCGTCAGAGATGTCCACTCTCCCCTATCATATTCATTCTCACATTAGAACCTTTTTTGAGAACAATTCGGGCTAATCCTGATATTCAGGGCATTTCAGTAAAATAAAATGAACATAAATTGGCCGCATATTCGGATGATCTGCTGTTTTTCATAACCTCCCCAGGGATTTCCTTACCTTCTTTGTTACTGGAGCTGCGCATATATGGAGAGATATCTAATTTTAAAGTAAATTACAGTAAATCGGAAGCGATGGGGGTAGAAATGAATAATGTCATGAAATCCCAGCTAGCGGTGCATTTTGCGTTCAGATGGACGGATTCCCACATATGCTATTTAGGGACTAAAATATCAAATAAGTTGAACAGATTGTTTGAACTACATTTCATCCCATTAATACGACAGATCAAGTGAGATTTTGAACGTTGAGATAAAACGGTTTTTACATGGTTTGGGAGAATTAACCCTTTCCCGCCGAGCGTACGCAGATATGCGTACTCGGCTTCCGGGGGTTATACCGGGATGATGCCCGCACCTGCAGGCATCATCCCGGTACCGTTTTTTGCAGCAGGCGATTGGCTATCCAGGCATAACAACCGATGCGGCTAAAAGCCGCTCGGCTGTTATGCCGGAGGAGCGGGAGGGGACGTCCCCCCCTCCCGCCGCCTCTCGCCGCTGTTACCGGTGCTCCCGCTCGATCGGGAGCACCGATCAGAGATCCGACGCCTCCGGCTGTTGCGGAGGAACTGGAACGAAGCCGTAATCGGCTTCGTTCCAGTCTCCTCATCGTAAACACGGAAGCGGCGTCATGACGTCACTTCCCGTTTACTCGGCTGCCAATGGCGCCGGTTTTAAAAAAATATCCGGTATTCAGAATCGCCGTTTTCGGCGATCTGAATACATTGAAGTTTAAAGGAGGGGTGGGGGGTCTTTTAGACCCCCGATCCCTCCATAAAGAGGACCTGTCACCACCTATTACTGTCACAAGGGATGTTTACATTCCTTGTGACAGCAATAAAAGTGATCAATTTTTTATTTTTTTTAAAACAATTTAGTCATTTTAAAATAAATAAAATAAAATAAAAAAATTTTTTTAAAGCGCCCGCCGTCCCCGCGAGCTCGCGAAGCAAAGAAAACGCATACGGAAGTCGCGCCCGCGTATGTAAACGGTGTTCAAATTACACATGTGAGGTATCGCCGTGATCGTCAGAGCAAGAGCAATAATTATAGCACTAGACCTCCTCTGTAACGCTAACCTGGTAACCGTAAAAAAAATTTAAAGCGTCGCCTATTGAGATTTTTAGGTACCGTACTTTGTCATCAATCTACAAGTGCGCGCAATTATAAAGTGTGACATGTTTGGTATCTATTTACTCGGCGTAACATTATCTTTCACATTACGCAAAAAAATTGGGCTAATTTTACTGTTTTGTTTTTTTTTTATTCATGAAAGTGTCCCTTTTCCCAAAAAGTTGCGTTTAAAACACCACTGCGCAAATACTGTGTGACATAAAATATTGCAACAATCGCCGTTTTATTCTCTAGAGTCTCTGCTAAAAAAATATATATAATGTTTGGGGGTTCCAAGTAATTTTCTAGCAAAAAATATGGATTTTAACTTGTAAACACCAAATTCCAAAAATAGGCTTAGTCATGAAAGGGTTAATATTATCAAAATGAACGTAATGCCAAGGCTGCCATTTTTGTTCCAGACCCTACCTATAAAGCTCCCTGTAAGATTTTTGAGAGATCTGAGATCAAGATTTATGAAATTTATATGGGCAGGTAAAAAAGCGAGAATACGCAGGGATATTTTGATATTACCAAAAGAGAGAGGAGGGGTAGGATTCCCAGATCCAGTAGGCTATTATGAGGCATCACATTTAGCACGGGTAGTAGATTGGTGTAGACCTCAAAAAGAAAAACCTTGGATAGATATGGAACAAGCAATAATCCCGATACCACTGGAAGGAATAGTGTGGCTCTCAGAGGTAGAAATTCCACAAGAGGTACGTAGACATCCGACAGTGGGTGCCACACTACAGACAGTCCAAAAGTTATTCAAGAAGACCAGGATATCAGAACATCCAAGCCCTATGATACCAATCTTGGGCACTCAGATTTTTCAGCCAGGTTTGACAGATCAGGGTTTTAGGGATCTAAGACGAAAGGGAATCAGTAGGGTTTTACATTTCTCAATTGATAATCATGTAATGTATAAAGAAGAGATCGAACAAGAATTTAGGGAGGACTTAGACCCATTCAGGCGAGTACAGCTAAATGCTTTTCTTCGATCAATCAGGCAGAGAATACCGGTGATTAGGACACTATCTGGGTTTGCTTAAAAGGTGAACCACTGAAACATTCCCTTTCATCGATGTATGTATTGCGGATGGAACAAGAAGCCTCACAAGATCTGGCTTTTTTACGAGCATGGGAGAGTGACCTAGGAGTCACTTTCTCAGACTCACAGAAAAATAAGATCTTCATGTTCACGCATAAGGCGTCAATAGCAACTAGATTCCAAGAAGGGGGCTATAAAATTCTGTCTAGATGGTACAGGACCCCAGAAGTATTGCACCGGATATACCCACAAGTATCAAATTTGTGCTGGCGCTGCCAGAGAGCCGAGGGTACCCTGTTACATATATTTTGGGATTGTTCCGGAGTAAAAGATTTTTGGAAGATGGTATCGGAAATAGTGAACGAAAAAACAGATGTGTCTCTTGAGGAAAATCCGGCAGTTTTTTTAGGCGGCACAGTGGTGTAGTGGTTAGCACTCTCACCTAGCAGTAAGAAGGGTCGCTGGTTCAAATCCCAACCACAACACTATCTGCCTGGAGTTTGCATGTTCTCCCTGTGCCTGCGTGGGTTTCCTCCGGGTACTCTGGTTTCTTCCCACAATCCAAAGACATGCATGTAGGTTAATTGGCTTCTGTCCAAAATTGGCCCTAGTATATGAATGGGGACCTTGGATTGTGGGCTACTTGAGGGTAGGGACCAATGTGAGTGTGCAATGTACAGGGATAGGGACAATTGTAGACACTCACTCAGGTTGAGCTGGATGTACTGGTGTCTTTATTCAACCTTACTAACTATGAAACTATGTTCCGTTATCCATAGAGAAATATAAAAAGTCTCTTTTAAGGCATTTGCTTACAGCAGCAAAAGCATGCATTCCAGTTTTATGGAAAACTACGGTGGCTCCAACCAAATCATAATGGATGAGCAGGGTATCGGAGATCCAACAAATGGAAAATGTGACTATGATATTGAGAGAGCAAGAGGATAAGTATCATGAAGTGTGGAAACCCTATATTATATATAGGGAACAAAATCATTAAGGGGTGTTTTTTTTTCCCCTGTCAGGGGTCATCTTGTCTCTATAATATCCCTGTCTTACCATTTTGTTCCTGGTCTGGAATGTGGACATGAAAATCCTTCCATGCTTTTCTTGTGCAGGGTTGAGGGGAGAGATACACTAGTTGGGTCATAACACAGGGTTAAAACAAAGCTCAATCTCAATGTTTTTTTGTATTTAAAATATCTGTGGGAGGGTCTGTAGATCTTGGGAGGGGGGAGACTGAGGAGGAGGAAGGGGGAAAGGAGAAACAAATTATTTTTTTATTTTTTTGTGTTTTGTCGTTTGTATTTCTTTCTTTAAAGATAAATAACCAGGGCTATCCCAGGTTAAGGAAAAAAATAATAGTGAATATAAGGAAATATGGTAAGGTAATAGAAGAAATTAAGCATGATTAAATGATGAATGGCACTGTGTTAAACATAAGATGTAGGTGTGTACATGTTTAAATTTGAAAGACTGTATCACTATATTATGAAAATAAAGAATTAAAAAAAAAAAAAGAAGTTGATGTTAGAACAGAGAGGAGTACATACATACCAAAAAAAAAACTGTTCTTGCTGTTCTCTGCTGGCCAAATTTCAGTACATGTGTATCCATCCATACGTGTATTTATATTGTTAGGAGCAAATAAACACACCTGTTGCCTAGCACTACAAATCAAGGATCAGATGTAATGCACAAATAAGGGTGAAGCCGTGAACATCAGTGCAGTATACTGAAATCATTTTTTTTTTTTTTTTTTTTAGTCCAGCTTGGCTCAAAGGAACAACCTAACCCCTTGACGCAGACGCAACACATACAGTATATGAAAGCCCCACTGCACTGGGCTTTTTGCCATGGGGCCACATATCTGTGTATCTCCCTTTGTGCAGCACGCTCCCAGCACAGAGACAAGAGTCTCACCGAGAGCCCCGGGTCCCATAGGAATGATTAGGACCCAGAACCCCCAATTGGCTGTGATACGTTGTATCTTTCTCCGTCCTTGCAAAGAGAAAAAAAATAAAAAAGTGTTAAAAAAAAATGAATGAAAAATTAAGAAAAGAATACCTACATCAGGTTTTATCTAGATCAGGTTTAATGTTTGGCTCAGGCTCAGCATATTTTGGGCAGGATTTTTTTTTTTTTTTTTTAATTAGTGTCAGTATCCGTGTGTTTTAGGTAGGACAAGAAAATGCACACTATTATTTCTGAGCTGTACTACAGGTACAAACAAATAACACACATGTGGTATCGCTGCCATTGCCAGGAGAATTTATTTTGGGTTGTTTTTGGTGGTAGGTTATGGTAGTATGGTAGTAACAAGAAATATATGGCTAATTTAAAAAAAAAAAAAAAACTATTTATTTGTTTTGCTATTTTAAGCTAGTTTTGCTTTGATAAAAAAAAAAAAAAAATCAGAAGATATTCATAACCATTAATCACCAAATGAAAGCCAATTTGTCCTGGAAAAAAAATAAAGAAAATAAAGAAAGGTATAATCTACCTTGATGCAAGTAATTGTGATATGTACGATTTTACAATCACATGTCAAAGTTACAAAATTGTGCCTAGACATTATTACCCTTAGGCGTGAAGGGGTTAAAGATTAAGTAAACAGCGTTAGACATTATGCATAACTTGGTGGGCTGGATGGCAGAGGTAGATCCCTGGCTGGAGAAGAGCTCCTATTTTCTCTCTTTTTTCCTTCCTTTCTTTACTGTTGATTCTAAAGCTGCTGCAACATATTTAGCTCCATCCGAGTGATAATGGTTTCTGCTGATGGAGCAGTGACATACAGTTCACCTTAGAGAAGACTTTGAATCGATGATGATACCATTAGATTGATAGGTCCCTTTAGCGCTGTCACGGACTCTTTGCTGCATAGACGACTTGTCGGGGTTCAGCTCCCATTTTCTGTAACTCCGTTTCATTTGCTGGATAGCTGTCGTCAGCTCTTGTTCTGTACCTTCGTGTCTCATTGCTGTAAAACTGAGTGATGTGTGTCCCTAATCTTTTATTTCTGGTTTCTAAAGACAATAAAAGTTATTTAAATAGAAAAAAAATACATGTCTGCACATTTTACCACCCTCCTGCTTTACAAAAAAAAAAAGACCTATTAATCACACTTTGATAAAACAGGACATGGTTTTTATTACAGCAACTTTTGGCTGATGATAGGTAGAGTGTTGACAAAGCTCTTCTCATTGAATGCCACCAGTAACATATAGAGCTGCAGAGTGGTTGGCATTCTATCAGGCTTTTTAGAAGTTGATGTTTTCAGTCACCTCCAGCTGGGATCCATGGCAGCCTTGCAATCTGCACTGCGGTTGCAGACTTTTTTGATTCATCTCAAGTAGTACAGTACGTATGATCATGCCTCATTAATACATCCACTGTAATCTAAAATCCTAGGGGTGTGCTTTTATGCTTGGAAGGGGCAAGTAAAGTGAGTGTGTGTGATACCAGCTTTAAAAATTTATAAAAAGCCTTCAGCAAATATAAGGCACAAACATTGGATACATGCGAAAACAACGAAAAAGGGCTTTGTCTTTAATTTTCACCTGAACTGACAGAACTTCAAAATTGATTTCATTCATACTGTAAGTGGCTGCTGCTACTTTGTTTTATGCTCCATCAGACAATTTCTGTTGGACTTTTCGTGGACATATGTTGATGGCAGGTTTTAACATTTTTCGTGGACAAGTGTGTCAGATTTTCCAATCATCTGCAGACAAGTCCGTCAGACAAAAGTCCAAAGTACAAACATGCATGCTCGGAAGCAAGGACGAGCCAGAAGCAGTCAGTCTTGTAAACTAGCATTCATAATGGAGAACATTCATGACGTGGCAAATTATGAAATCTCGAAAATGCAGCCAACAATTCTCTTCTTCTTTATTGGGATAATAATGAAGCTGTGTGCGGGTGATACTAATGGAGTTATTGCAAACAAATTTTCAAAGGCTTTTTTCTAATGATATCAAGATTATTATGCTTTTTTTTAATTTTATTTGGACAAGTTACCACAACACCATAGGTGGCATAGTGGTTAGCACTCTCGCCTAGCAGTAAAAAGGGTTGCTGGTTCAAATCCCAACCACGACTCTACCTGCCTGGAGTTTGCATGTTCTCCCTGTGCCTGCGTTGGCTACCACCAGCTACTCCGGTAGGTTAATTGGCTTCTGTCCAAAATTAGCCCTAGTATATGAATGGGAACCTTGGACTGTGGGCTCCTTGAGGGTAGGGACCAATATGAGTCTTTGAGCATCTTCATTGGTCGGCACAGGATGAAGCAACACATAGAATGCGCCAACGATGTAAGCTGAGCTGCACACACGCACAGCTCAGTTTGCATACTGTATAAGACTGTGAGCAGGCTGGGAGATGTATTTTATTGTAGAAGAGACGCAGCATGTCTCTTCTGCAATAATAGCTGGCCTGCTGTCTTGGTAAATGCCTTTAGTTTTGCTTTATGATCATGTTGCATCCATTTTTAGGGTGCACCATAGTAGCAAACTGATTCCCCATGTGTGTGCAGGGGTTCTTCTCCACTGGGGCAGCTGTCTATTTTGACTTCTGAATGTACTGAAAGGCTCTGCACACCCTATTAATTTACTTATATCTGTAAATGAATGTACTACCAAGGCAGATGGACATAAAGCTATCAAGGGAACACAAGTGCAGTGATCACCACACTTGCAATACATTGACATGTCTTCCTGTAATCAAACCGAAAGTTTGTACCTCAGTTCAGATATAGAGCCAGCGGAAGGGCCTGCATGAGCCTGGGTATTGTTCCCACGTTCTATTGATTCCAGTTGTAATGCTTTGCAGGATCATTGGCGAATAAAAAAAAATTATATTTTGCAAAAGTTGGCTGTTAACCTTGACATGGAGAAAATTGGATGCTTTTTAAACATCATGGGATCAAGATTTCTTTCCAGGAACAAAGAAACTAGTTAAAGAAAAGAGCAAATACATGCAAGTGCCACAAGGTGTCCATATTTTACTTGCACTACTAATTATACACTTTGGAGGACATGAAAGGTTCGCTTTACACTGTTTTTGACCTGTGGAGGAAGAAAAAAAATAATAATTTGAATGAGTTTTTCAAAATGTAATTCTATTATAACCCCTCCCCCCCCAAAAAAAAAAAAAAAAAAAAAGAAAGACTTATGCCAGCAGGTTGTACAAGCATACCTATCTGGCATCTTACACGTATGGAAAGTCAAATAGTTTACTCAGCTAGGACCCAAAAACAGAAAACTGGATCTGTAACAGACATGGTCTATATACAGGGATACCTAAACCATCTTCAATTGTGTCCCAATGGAGCCCTTGTAATTTAAATACAGATTCTACAAAGGACCTGGACCTTTCTCCAAGTTGGAATTAACTTCTCATCTTGGTGCCAAACTTTGCCCTTCTTATTTAGCTGTCAATTGCCTAATCTCAGAGGGCAGTGGAGGTTTTTGCATTTGACAGTTCAACAACTGAGAACAGGGCTAAGGGCCATTTATACAGTAATATATATATATTTCAACACATGCACAATTTTCACACTTTTGGCTGTATGCCACCAGAATAAAATTAAAACAAAAAAAATCCAAATGTATTAGAAGTATAGACATTGATATTTATGTTCAACCCCTTGAACTAAAGCTGGAAGTACAAATTTTAGGATCTGGAACCATTTTTTATACAGAGTCCCCCCCCCCCCCCCCATTTTCAGGGGCTTAAATTTAATTTGACAAATGTAATCATAAATAAAATGTTCATTTTTATTATTTTGTTGAGAATCCTTTACTGGCAATGACTGCCTAAAGTCTGGAACCCATGGACATTACCAAAGACTGGGTTTCCTTCTTTCTGATGCTTTGCCAGGCTGTAAGGCCGAGTTCACACTGAAACCAGCTGCAGATCGCACAGGAGCGCTGTACATCACTGTTCCCTACTCAGGGCCAAATCTATGCCTGAATTTGGCCCTAAAACTGAGCCAAAAAACACAGTTTGTGTGCAGTGCACTCCGCAGCCGCAACCGAGATATGTGAACCGGCTCCATTGGGAGCCGGTCACATTCTCCTGCTATGCGAAACCCATATCTAATTCACATAGGTTCACAAAGTGAAATGCAAGCTCAATTGGGTTGAGATCAGGTGATTGACTTGGCCATTGCAGAATATTCCACTTATTTACCATCAAAATCTCCTGGGTTGCTTTTGCAGTGTGTTTTGGATCATTGTCCATCTGTAATGCTGTATTTGGCTGAATCTGGGCTAACAGTATATTTCTAAACACTGCAGAATTAATCTGCTGCTTCTGTCTCATCATCAAACTCCAATGATCCAGTGTCACTGGAAGCCACGAATGACCATGCCATCACACTGCCTCCACCAAGTTTTACAGATGACATTGTGTGCTTTGGATCATGAGCTGTTCAAGCCTTCTCCACACTTTTTTCTTACCATCATTCTGGTACAGATTAATCTTGGTTTCATCCGTCAAAGAATGCTTCTCCAGAACTGGTCTGGCTATTTTAGATTTTTTTTTTTGGCAAAGTCTAATCTGGCTATTCTATTCTTCAGGCTTATGAATGGTTTGCACCTTGTAGTGAACCCACTTTATTTGCTCTTGTGAAGCCTTCTCTTGATTGTAAACTTTGACAATGATTCCCCCACCTCCTGGAGAGTGTCCTTCACTTTTCAGGATGTTGTGAATGGGCTTTTCTTTTACCTTTTGCGATCATCCACCACTGTTGTCTTCTGTGGTCGTCCAGGCCTTTTTATGATGCCGAGCTCACCAGTATGTCGTTCTTTTCTCAGAATGTACCAAGCTGTTGAGTTAGCTACTCCTAATGTTGCCGCTATCTGATGGATTTGTTTTGTTTTGAAAGCCTTGCAATGGCCTGTTTCACTGGCACGGACAGCTCCTTTGAACACATGATGTAGGTTCACAGTAATAGATTCCAAATGCAAATAACACCCTTAGACCCCATACACACTATTAGATTTTCTTCAGATTTACCAAAACCATGTAGAGTAACAAGGTCAAACCTTAAGACAAAAATCTGCAGAAAATCTAATAGTATGTATGGGGCTTTAGAATCAGCTACAGACCTTTTACTTAATGAATGGAGAAATAACAAAGGAGTAGCCCACACCTGGCCATGAAACAACTTTTGATTCAATTGTCCAATTACCTTTGGTTCCTTGAAAAAGGGGGTGGCTATTAAGATCTGTAATGCCTAAATCCTTCCTCCAATTTGGATGTACATACCCTCAAATTAAACCTGAGAGTGTGCACTTTCAGCCCATAGCCATCATATAATTATATATGTTTTGGTAAATACCTGAAAAATATACATGAACGTGTCTGTGTGTGTGTATATATATATATATATATATTTTACACACACACACAAGGCTGCAAGCAAGCATCTATGATGCTTGCCAGCAGAGAACTAGCATGATTCACACCCATGTACAAATCAATGGCTGGGCCCACTACTGTTCGCATGTAACTATTCATACAACAGTTTCATCCAATTAAAGCCCTTTACTGGCCCAGGACGCAGTTTCCATGCAGGGTCAATGATTCTGGCTGCACATTAAATGGATGCAGTTGTTTGTATGCTGCCATAGCACCAAGTGCTGCTGCATCCAGGTGCAGCATTTAGCTGTATCTGAATGGTGCACTCTAGCTGCCCATGAGCTCTTAAAGTGGTATAAACCAAAAATCTAATATATTGCAGCTTAGCAATCAGAGGTGGTGGCTGCATTAATTTTTATATTAGGTTTTTTTTTCCCCATGGCCACTAACATCTTCTCCTTGAAGGTTCGATTCACATCTATGCATGTTGCTTTTGACAATTTCTGCAGTGCTTTCTGCGTTTTTACCGCAATTTGCATTTTTTTTTTTTTTTTTTTTTTACATTCACTGTATATAGCCAGTTGCTAAGAAGCAGGCTGGGAAGCTGACCGCAGCTTCCTTAACCGATGAGTCATCAGCTGGTAGTGGGCTTTGCGAGCAAAAATAAAATTCATGAAAAACAGGATTTTTAAAAACAGCTTACCTGTAAAATCATTTTCTTTGAAGTACATCAGGGGACACAGCGCCATAGTAGTTACTATGTGGGTTATAGGCCACCTTCAGGTGATGGACACTGGCACGCTCCAAATTAAAAAGTATACTCCCCTATATAACCCCTCCCACTGGTGGGAGCACCTTAGTTGTGTAGCAAAGCAATATAGGTGTATACCAAAAAAAAAATAGGAGGGACCTCTGTGTCCCCTGATGTACTTCAAAGAAAAGAATTTTACAGGTAAGCTGTTATTTTAAAATCCTGTTTTCTTTTCATACATCAGGGGACACAGAGCCATAATAGTTACTATGTGGGATGTCCCATAGCAATGTCAACTGAAGGTAGGGCACCAAGAGATTAGAGGACTCATACTGCAGCCTGCAGTACACTAAGCCCAAAGGCGATATTCCTCATGATCTTTTAAATCTACTTGATAGAATCTAATAAATGTACGGATTGAAGACCAAGTTGCGGCCTTGCAGATCTGAGCCATGGAGGCTTGGTGATGCACTGCCCAAGAAGCACTAAGGGCCCTGGTGGAGTGCCTTTAAAATGAAAAAGGAGGAATTATCTTCTTTAAGTGAAAAGCTTGAACAATCACTTGACAAATCCACCTAGAAATCGTAGATTCCAATGCTGCCTGTCCTATTAGGACTGTCAGGCAACACAAACAAAAAACATCTGTTTTTATGTATCGGAGCTGTCACTTTTAAATACACCTTGACCGCTCTCACCACATCAAGAGAATGTAGTGACCTTTCTTTCAGAGAATGAGGTTCTGAAAAAAAATAAAAAAAGGCAGAATATCCTGGTTTAAATGAAAGACCTGACACTACCTTCGGAAGGAAATTAGGATGAGGCCACAATACAACCTTATTCTTAAGAATAATCATCTATGACTCTTTACAAGAAAGAGCAGCCAACCCTGATACTCTTCTTGCAGAAGATATGGCAACCAGGAAAATTATGTTTCTCGTCAAGAGGACCAAGGGAAGATCCCGTATTGGCTCAAAAAGGCTGTTCTTGTAAAGCCGACAGGACTCATTTTAAGTCCCAAGGGTTCAGGGGTGACCTAACTGGAGGATTAATCCACATTTCCCCCTGAATAAAAATACGAACCCCATCTGTAGGAATTCAAGGATCCCAAGTATGAAATTTCCTGGGGTACCAGAAAACCAGGGGGATTCACAACAGAAGACATATGCCTTCCAGACTCATTAGCATACGACACTGAAGGGCGGCCTCCTAGCATAACCAAAGTAGCTGACAGCCCATGGTCTTCTTTTAGAATGTGGATCTCAATAGCCAAACTGTTAAATTTAGCATTTGTAAGGAAGGATGGAATATACAGGACCTTGCGAAAGAAGGTCTGGCCACAGTGGTAGGGACCAAGGGTCCCCTACCACCATCTTTATGACTTGGCAAACCAAGATCTCCTGGGCCACAAGAATCACCTCCTTCCCTTCTTGCTTGATCCTGTGAAGAAAGCACGGAAGCAGAACAGGAGGGAAAGCATAGATCAGTGAAAAGGCATCTGTTTCGTATGCCATTAGATCCCTTGTCATTGACAAAGTTGTCGATCTTGTTGTTGAACCTGGACGCCAACAGACCCATGTCCCGAACTCCCCATCCTTGGCATATTGACAAAATGATGTCGGGGTGAAGGAACCATTTTCCTAGGAACAATAGTTGGCAACTCAAGTATCCCGCCTGCCAATTCTCCATTCCTGGAATGAAACTGCTGATGGGCAGAAAGCAACATTCCTTGTCTAAGACAAAAAAATTCCCCCCTTTCTGGGCCCCACCACTTCCCATGCCCCCTTGGTGATTGATATAAGCTACAGCTGTGGCATTGTCAGTTTGGATCCCGACAGGACAATTTTTTAGTCTGAGCATCCAGGCCTCCAGGGCCAGGCATACTGCACGAATCTCTAGAATATTGATGGGCAAGGTCCTCTCTGATCTGGATCACATCTCTAGGACAGACGCTTCTTCCAGGACTGCTCCCCAGCCCAAATGGCTGGCATCTGTTAACACTTTCCAGGTAACCGGTAGAAAGGATCTTCTTATTTGAAGATTCTTGGATATTGACCATCAAGTGAGGCTCTTATGCACTTTGGCGGATAAACGCAACGGGAAGTCCAGAGTTTGGATCTTCTTGTTCCAAGTTGACAGGATACTATTTTGCAGCAGTCTTGAATAGAACTGCACATAAAGAACAGCCTCGAAGGCACCATCTTTCCCAATAAACACATGCAAAGATAAATAGAAGGATTCTTCTTGTTTTGACCCACCGAATCAGATCCTTTAAGGAACCAAATCTTTCCTGGGGTAAAAATACCATTTAGTGGACTGAATCTATGATCAGCCCCAAGTACTGCAATCTCCTTGATGGTTTTAAGGAGGATCTTACTAGTTTTTTTTTTTTTTTTTTTTTTTACAAAAAAATTGCTTCCCCCCTCCAAAGAAGAGGGGGAGACATTTAGGCAGAGGGGGCGTCTGGTGGAGAGAGAGAACCCCCCTAGACTTACCAGAGATCTGTTGTTCAGCCGGAGGAAGAAGCATCTAGTTCAAGACACAGTGGCTGAGAAGCATGAGACGTGAGTACTCAATACAGCCCCCAGTGGTGACACATAGGCATGACAGCATTTACTAAATTTAAAGGAGACATTTCATAAGAAAAAAATGATAATTAGAAAACTCCACTTACCTTTCCCGCCACAGGGTTTTCTTTGGTAAACCAACAGACCCAATCTTCACGCTTCACGGTGGGCTCCGTTAAACCTTCAGGAGCTGGGGATCCTAAAAGGAAAACCCACAATCCTGGGCCTGCAATAGCACCCTGGCAGTAAAAAACTTTATGGCCTTCCAAAAAGTACTGCATCCCAGGGTCCAGCTTCCCAAAGGAGATCATTCACAGGCAAAAACCTTGTTTCTTCGGATACGAGGCCCGGGTACCATTCCATATGGCCAAGATCAAACACTCTGAATGTATCTGTCTGCATAGCCAGCCCCAAAGATTGCTCCAGGGGAGCTCAGCACAGCACATCTTTACTCGTGACCAACACCTTAGACACTGGCGAAAAAACTGAGGTACTCCCACCAGTGGGAGGGGTTATATAGGGAATGCACTTTTTAATTGAGGGCGTGCCAGTGTCCATCACCTGAAGGTGGCCTATAACCCACATAGTAACTACTATGGATCTGTGTCCCCAGATGTATATAGCCGGATGCCAAGAAGTGGGCTTGAAAGGTGGCTGCTGCTTCCTTAACAACCAATGAGTCATGAGCTGTCAGAGGGGAAGATTTGCCAGCAAAAAAGAAAATTCAGGAAAAAAACAGCATGGTCTCCTCAAAACATAACCTTCAGTCTGGTATGGATTTGAAGGGGACACCCTCACGCCAAAATAAAATAAAATGGCGTGGGTTCTCCCCTCCCCCCAAAATCCATACCAGACCTTTATCTGAGAATGCAGCCTAGCAGGGCACAAAAGGGAACGGACGAGTGAGCGACAAGGGCCTCTTCCTCACAACCCTGGGCGGTGGTTGTGGGGGTTTGCGGACAGGAGTGTTTATCAGAATCCGGAAGCCCCCAGGATGCGAATGAATATGGGATACATTGTACCCCTACCCATTAAACAAAAAAGTAGTGGGATGTGACAGACAATAGATTTTGACGAGTCCTTTATTAAAAAGGTCTTCTCCTTCCCTTCTTCCTCTGCAGCCAACTCGCTGCAAAAAAAAAAGTAAAACAACGAACTGGACGCTGCGACGGGGCGGAAGATGCCATTCAGAGACCCCACCCCCTTGTGACATCACTGCCCGGGGCATGATGGATCCATGACTTCACAAGGGGGTTAGGTTTCCGGGTTGATGCCAGCCGATGGCCACACCCCAGTTATTTGAAATGAGTGACATTAAAAAAGGGACAGATGGCATCAGTGGAGGATTTTTTTGTGGGGAGTGGGAGCGACGGCAGAGGAAGAACACCGGATAAAGATGACGACCTGAGGAAGAAGCGGGGAAGGAGACATTTTTAATAAAGGACTTGTCAAAAACTCTTGTCTTTTGTCAAAATCAACTACTTTTTTTGCGGAATAGGTAAGGGTACAATGTACCCCATACCCATTCCCATGGAGGGGCAGGATGTGGGGGCTCCCCCGGTAAAGGGGGCTTACAGATTCTGATAAGCCTCTGACCCACAGACCCCCACAACCACCAGCCAGGGTTGTGGGGAAGAGGCCCTTGTCCTCATCAATATGGGGACAAGGGGTTTTGCATTAGGGTGTGTCCCTTCCCCACAACCCTGGCCTGTGGTTGTGGGGGTTTGCAGGCAGGGGGCTTATCTGAATCTGATTTGGCTCCCAGATCCCAGTACCCCATGTGAATGAGCAAAGAAAATGGTCCCCCCCCCCCCCCCCCAATTTCAACATCAATTATGATGGCCATGGAAAAAAAATAGTTAAAAAAACTGCCCACTCCCACCATCTGACCATTCTTAACCACTTGCCGACCGCTGCACGCCGATGTATGTCGGCAGAATGGCACGGGCAGGCATATTGGCGTACAGGTACGTCCATGCCTTCCCGCGGGTGGGGGGGCCGATCGGAATTTTTTTTTGTCATTATTCAATCGCTTCAGGCAAAAAAATAAAATATTCAATGGGCTCAACATGCCTCTTATCAATTTCCTTAGGGTGTCTACTTTCCAAAATGGGGTCATTTGGGGGGGGGGGGGGGGGGGTTTGTACTGCCCTGCCATTTTAGCACCTCAAGAAATGAGATAGGCAGTCAAACTAAAAGCTGCGTAAATTCCAGAAAACGTACCTTAGTTTGTAGACGCGACAACTTTTGCGCAAACCAATAAATATACACTTATTGACTTTTTTTTTACCAAAGACATGTGGCTGAATACATTTTGGCCTAAATGTATGACTAAAATTTAGTTTATTGGATTTTTCGAATAAAAAGTAGAAAATATCATTTTTTTTCAAAATTTTCGGTCTTTTTACGTTTATATCGCAAAAAATAAAAATCGCAGAGTCAGTCAAATACCTTTAAAAGAAAGCTCTATTTGTGGGAAAAAAGGACGCAAATTTTGTTTGGGTACAACATTGCATGACCGCGCAATTACCAGTTAAAGCAGCGCAGTTCCAAATTTTAAAAAGACCTCTGGTCATTGACCAGCAAAATGGTCCGGTCTGAAAGTGGTTAATAACAAAGGTGTGGGTTTTTTTTTTTTTTTGCCAGCAATTCTTGTTTTTACATTCAGCTGTCAGCGTGGTTCCTTCAATGGTTGCCAAGGACACAGTAGCTGGTTTCCCGGGCCCACTCCTTAAAAGTTATTCAGTTTGGTAAAGAGGAAAAAAAATAAAAAATAAAAAGGAGTAAAAATAAGAAAATAGAAATGAAAACAGTATGCAAAAATGCTTAAAAAAAAAATCTTGTGGGCGTGTCCAAGATGGCGACCTGAGAGGTTGTGGCTGCCAGAGCTCTGCTGTTCAATTATCTTGATCTCCAACTCCTTCCACTTTTTTTGGCCAAACGCTGCACCCCGGTGCTCCGGATGTCCAGCAGAACACGCCGTAAGGGGAAAAAGCTTCATTTCCCAGATCCAGCCCCGATACTGAACGTGCAGGCTGCGGTCCCCCTAGCCAGGGCGCGCAATATGGCGTCACAGACAGAGATGGAGGACCAGGCGGAGGACGCCGCGATAGGCTTTCGAGAGGTGATGGCTATTGCTACCTGTCAGGCGGCGCTGACTAACAAGATAGAGGCCGTACAGCTGGACGCGGGTCTCGTCCGCCAGGATCTTGACAAGCTGAGATCGCGGGTGTCGGAAGCAGAGCAGCGCATTGGGCGGACGGAAGACCTTACCTCAGAACACGCGAAGTCCATCCGTACCCTCCACATGCGGGTACGGGCCCTGGAATACAAGGCCAACGACGCAGAGAACAGGAACCAGAGGAACAATCTCCGAGTTGTCGGCCTGCCGGAGGGGGTGGAGGGGAAGAACCCTACCGTCTTTGTTGAGGAGCTGCTGCGAAGTCTGTTACCCGAAGCGCAGTTCTCCCCTTACTTTATGGTGGAGAGGGCGCACCGCATTCCCCCTACCCCGGGGCCTCCTGGAGCGCGACCGCTCACCCTGATCTTCAGGCTCCTGCATTTTCGGGATCGGGATGAGGCCCTGCGGACCGCCCGACGGATGGGGGAACTGCGATACCAAAACGCTAATATTATGCTGTTCCCGGATTATTCTCTGGAGACGCAAAAACTATGTAGATCCTTCAACCAAGTGAAAGCGGGACTACGGGCACGGAACATTAAATATAGCATTCTCTTCCCCGCCCGGCTGAGGGTGCAAGATGGCGACACAGCTCGGTTCTTCACTGACCCGCGTGAGGCTGCTGCCTGGCTGGAATCTCTGCCTTTGCGTCGGTAAGGCCTGGATGTGACTGTACTGTTCCTCTGTTACTCACGGTTAGATGGTATTGGGTTCGGATTGTTATGGCCTCCTCCTTTTTCACCTGTGCTACTTCCTTAACGGCAGAGATCTATGGAGGATTCCTGTTTGGGGTGGACTGTCTTACTCCTGGCTTGCCCCTTGGGATCGGCGGTGATTAAGTGTTACCTGGTGGCGATGGTCCAATGCTTACCTGCTACCTGCATGTTGGGAGGACGGGTTCTGTCGCTGCAGGATATTGGCACAGTGACTTATTGATGGGACCTGCGCTGACCTACCTAGGTCGGTAATATGTGCCTGCATTGACACGAAACGTAGAGGATAGTGGACTGTGGGGGGGCAGTTACCCTCGTCTGAGGGGGTGGTACTAACATTTCTGGGGGAGACTGAATGCACATGATCCCCACCCTTCTGAGTCGCCCGGGCTGCTGTCCGATCCCCGGATGGGGTTTTATCTGTTGATCTCGGCAAGGGCCATACTCAAACAACATCTAACCGTGGATCTGTTTGCAACTAAGTTGATACCCCTAACAGGAGTTAGGAGACTTGTTCCGCAGTTTTTCAGCAACTCTATGGCTCACTAGTGCCTTTGGGCGAAACCTCCTGCTATGAACTCACGCCCTCCATAGCAGATGTTTTGGTTAACTTTTTGGGGGATTGAGGCTCCCCCGGGTTTGGGGGGGATGCAGGGAGGGGGGGAATGTTTGTTTCTGCTGTTGCAGACGGGATGATTTTGTTGTTTCATGTTTTTTTATTTTTTGGAGTGGCTTTATGTTTGGGGGGAGTGTGTTCACTTTCACATACAGTCTTGTACGGGTATGTTATAGAATTGCTCGGTTCTGTGGTGTCTCCGGGTGGGGTCTGGAGGGAGGGGGGGTGCCTGTGGATCGATCTGTGTCACACATACACTAGGTATGATGGCTGATATCTCAATTATCTCCTGGAATGTCCGGGGCCTTAATTCGGCTACCAAAAGGTCCCTGGTATTTAAATTCCTGCAAAGGTACAGCCCTCACTATTTTTCAGGAAACTCATCTGATTGGCTCACGGATACTTGGTATCCGGAGGGCATGGGTGGGTGCTCATTATCATGCCAACTATTGTACTTATGCCAGAGGAGTCAGCATTCTGATCCACAGGTCTCTCCCGATACAGATCAGGGCGGTGCGGACTGACCCTGGGGGCAGATTTGTGCTTTTACATGTATCTATTTATGAAAAAGATGTAGTGTTGGTGGGGTTATATCTCCCACCTCCAGCGAATGGACAGTTGTATGATATTATGCACATAGTTTTGGGATTTCACGCACAAGAGGTTCTTGTCTTTGGAGATTTTAGTTTGGTGCCCCAGCAGGACCTGGACAGGCTCCACCCCATATCCCGGTCTAGTAGCGACCTCCAGGCTTGGGCGGACACCTTTGCTCTGGCCGATGTCTGGCGTCACTATCATCCCTATGAGCGCGAATTTACGTGCCATTCTGCCACCCATCGGGCGCTGTCTTGCATTGACCTGGCCTACGCCTCTCCTGGGGCCTTGCGATGGTCCAGATCTGTGCAACACTTGCCCCGTGGGATCTCAGATCATGCTCCGCTCATGCTTAATTTATCCCTGCTACAGTCCCCGAGCTCTAAATTGTGGCGTCTCTCCAGGTTCTGGGCCACTGATGTGCGGTTGCAGGAAAGGACCGAGGAGACGGTCTGTAATTTTTGCCAACATAACGGAGACTCCGCAGGGGGTACTGTTGTGTGGGACGCATTCAAAGCTGCAATTCAGGGCCATTATATTTCCAACATTGCCTCCCTACGCAAGGCAACAGCTAAATCTATTACAGATCTGGAGGAGGAGTGTGGGAGACGTGAGGAGGAGTATGTCCGGACAGGGGATGTTGACACCTATCGGAGGTGGCAGGAGGTCCTTAGGGAGGTATCCCTCCTCAATGTGACTCAGACTCAGCAGTCTATGTTATATTCCAAACAGAGGCTTTTTGAATACGGAAACAAAAATGGTAGGTTGCTAGCATGGTTGGCAAGGGTTCAATTGGCCTCCACGCACATAGCCAGCATTAGAGACACCCAGGGCCAAGTGCTTACCTCCCAAGCGGATATAAATGGTAGATTCTATGAATTCTTTAGGGGGGTGTATGCATCCCGAACACATTATTTGGCCGCAGAGCTGCAGAGTTATCTGGCGGGAATCCCCTTCCCAGTATTATCCAGGGAACACAGGACGCTGTTGGATGGGGACATTTCCTTGGTAAGGCCCCGGGCGCTGATGGTCTGCCCGCCGAATTCTACTCACAGCATACTGACCTGGTGGCCCCCAGATTCAATACACTCCTTGATGGGCTCGGGAGGGAGGATTGCCTCCTGGAGTCTATGGGGGAGGCCATTATTGTTTTAATCCCCAAACCAGGCAAGGATCCCCGGGATTGTGGGTCGTATCGTCCTATCTCTCTTTTAAATGTGGATGCCAAATTGCTAAAATCTTGGCCACCCGATTAAATTCAGTGATCTCTACTTTGGTCCATGCCGATCAAACGGGCTTCATGCCCGGCAAGGGCACAGATATAAACATTAGGCGCCTGTTTCTCAATCTCTCTATCGATCATGATGTAGTGGGGTCCCGAGCGATTGCCTCTCTCGATGCAGAGAAGGCATTCGACTCTGTGGAATGGGAATTCCTCTGGGGGATACTCCGATGCTTTGGGTTTGGCCCTAAGTTTACGAGATGGGTTAGGTTGCTTTATAGGGCTCCCAGGGCCAGGGTGCGCACAAATACCTGGCTTTCAGAACCTTTCTCCTTGCAGAGGGGCACCAGGCAAGGGTGCCCTCTGTCGCCTGGGTTGTTCGCTCTGGCCCTGGAACCCCTGGCAATTCTGATCAGAGTCACCTGCTATACGGGGCCTCAGGAAAGGCACCACGGAAGAAAAGATCTCCCTCTATGCCGACGATGCCCTACTCTATTTAAACTACACGGGTCCGTCCCTTTCGGCAGCACTCACGATATTTAATAGGTTCGGATCTTTCTCAGATATACATATAAACTGGTCCAAATCCATCCTTTTTCCCATGGATGACGGAACGCCTCCGCCATCTGGCAATGTGCAGTTGCACTGGGCCACCGAATTCAAATATCTTGGAGTGCAGGTGACTAGGGACCCTAGCAAATATTACACTCTAAACGTGCTCCCTCTTCTCCGTCTCCTGCGAGAGAAAGTCAATCCTGGTCTGGGCTCCCATTGAATTTGATGGGACGCATCAACATCTTTAAAATGGTGCTTCTGCCCAAATTTAACTATGTATTCCGGAACTGTCCGGGCTGGATTCGGGGATCTTTCTTCCAGGAGGCGGATAAACACATAGGTTCCTTTATATGGAATGGATCTGCCCCTAGGCTGGCCAAGTCCACGTTGCAGTCCCCGACGAGCGTTGGGGGTCTCGCCCTCCCCAACCTACAGGTCTATTTTTGGGCTGCTATGCTAGTTACCGTCTCTTGGTGGTTTGCGGAGCGAAGCTCGAATGCGGCAGTATGTTTGGAGGCGGCTGTACTGGGCTCCATGCAAGACCTGCAGACCTTGGCCTACAGGGGGGTGAGGGCCTATGCGGTTCTCCCTGGTCCCACGAGGGCGTCACTTAGGGTATGGAGGGTGGCCGGGCGTAGATTTCAGAGGTCAGGATGCTGGTCCCCGGCTCAACCCCTGTGGAGTAATCCGAACTTACCACAATTTAGGACAGTCCCGGATCCACAGATATGGGTGCGCTTTGGGGTGCGAACACTGGGAGACGTCATGCCATCGGGTAGCCTACTTTCATTTAATCAACTGACTGCTTCCCATGCATTGCCCAGTTGGATGTACTTCAGGTACGCCCAGCTGCACCATGCAGCCAGAGCCCAGTTCCCTGTGTCCCCGACCCTACAGGCCACTCCGCTGGAGGAGCTGTTCACGGGAGACGGCCCGAAAAACTGGAGTTAGTACTTACCGGTAACTCCTTTTCCGGTGGTCTTCCAGGACAGCCCTTGAGAGATGGAACTCCTCCCATCGACACAGGAAACACATTGCCACAGTTCAAAAGGCGGTCCCTCAGGTCCCTGGTCAGTCATTCACCAAGAACCGAAGGATGGAACTGAAAAACATATAAACCATAACAGGTAAGTACATCACTATAATCAAATAAAGGGTGGGATCGTGCTGTCCTGGAAGACCACCGGAAAAGGAGTTACCGGTAAGTAACTCCAGTTTTCCCAAGTGTTCTTCCAGGACAGCCCTTGAGAAGATCCCCAAGTACTTACCAGATTAGGGGGGGACCACGGCCTGGAGGACTTTCCTCCCAAAGGCCTGATCCTGACTAGACATTAGGTCCAGTCGGTAATGCCTTGTAAAGGTGGAAAAGCTTGACCATGTGGCTGCTTTACATACCTGCTCCAGGGTGGCACCAGCTCTTTCTGCCCAGGATGCAGACAACACTCTTGTTGAGTGAGCTTTAACACCCTCAGGAAGATCTCTATTCAAGGCCTTATACCCCTCTGCTATAGCTAGCCTAATCCATCTAGCTATGGTTACTTTTGAAGCTTTTTGCCCCCTAAGCTGCCCGGAAAAAAGGAAAAGAAGGGAGTCAGATTCTGAAAGGATTTGTTACTTTAAGATATTCTAGAATGCACCTCCTCACATCCAATAAATGAAAACGTTCTACTTTCTCATTTGCTGCATTTTGACAAAATGAGGGGAGGACAATATCTTGGGACCTATGGAAGCTAGAAGCTACCTTTGGTAAGAACCCAGGGTCTGTCTTTAGTATGACTGTCTTCTAGGATCTGTAGAAATGGTTCCCTGATGGAAAGGGCTTGGATTTCACTGACCCTACGGGCTGAAGTGATTGCCACCAGGAGTACTGTCTTAAATGTAATAAGCCTTAGGGAGGCCTCTGAGATAGGCTCAAAGGGTGACCCCAAGAAAGCTTTTAGTACAACTGCTAAATCCCAGGATGGGACTTTGCTGACTCTGACCGGCTTACGTCTAGCGACTGCCTTACAGAACCTAGCGACAAAAGGATTTTCCTGTAAGCGTTCATCTAAGTACACACTTAAGGCAGCTATCTGAACCTTAATAGTACTTAGGGTTAATCCTTTGTTTACACCTTCCTGTAAAAACTGTAGAATATTAGCCGTATTTATGTCACGGCTATTTAGCCAGCTATTAAATTTTTTCCAGACTTTTTTGTAAATAGCCCTCGTGACTGGTTTGAGACTCTGTAGTAAGGTCGCAATTACCTCATCTGTCAGGCCCTTACTCCTTAAGATTTCCTCCTCAGTAACCACGCTGAAAGCTTCAGTGTGGCCACCTGTGGATGATAAAGAGGTCCCTGCGACAGGAGGTCCTGTCTGCAGGGAAGCCTTAGAGGCGGACAGTGTCAATTGTAGCAACGTTGTGAACCATGGTCTCCTGGGCCAGAATGGTGCCACTAGAATCAAACAGGTTTTTTCCGTGAGGAATCTTGCTAGGACCCTCGGAATGAGATGAAGAGGGGGAAATGCATATGCCAGACTGAAAGTCCATGGAGTTTGCAAGGCATCTACAGCCAGGGGCTGATTTCCTGGGTTTAGCGAGCAAAAATTGGGAACCTTTGCATTCTCTTTGCTCGCAAAAAGGTCTACTTCTGGTTTTCCCCAGTGAGTTGTTATGAGATTGAATGCCTCTGGGTGTAAGGACCACTCTTGGTTCTAAACTTTTTGTCGACTCAAGAAGTCCGCCGTGCTGTTCAGCTCCCCTTTCAGGTGAACTGCAGAAATGGATTCCAGATTGGCTTCTGCCCACTGAAAAATGCGTCTGGCTACCAACATCAAACGAGGACTTCTGGTACCTCCTTGTTTGTTTATGTATGCTACAGCTGTCATATTGTCTGAACGGACTTGTAGATGGTGACCCTGTATTGTGGGGTGAAAGGCTAAAACAGCTCTTAGGATCGCTGTTAGCTCCTTCCAATTGGAAGAGAAACATTTCTCTTCCGGGGTCCACTTGTCCTGGACCCAGCTTGAGCCGAGGTGGGCTCCCCAGCCCCAGCTGCTCGCATCCGTTGTCAGTGTTGAAGTGATAGGAATGACCCAATGAACCCCTTTGTTTAGGTTCTCCCTGTCCTTCCACCACCAGAGGGAGCGTTTTATCTTTGAGGGGATCGATACCTCCTCCTCCAGATCTCTGCCCTTTAATTGTTCCAAAAGAAATCCCTGAAGGTCTCTTTGGTGGAACCTGGCCCATTGTACGGCTGGAATGGCTGCCGTCATAAGACCTAAGACCGACATTACTTCCCTCATCGTACATTGGGGGCTGCATTGAAGAAAAGATGTTCTCTGCCACAGATTCAAAATCTTTTCTTCCGGCAGTATAATTTTCTGATCTACAGACTTGATCCAGTAACCCAAATACAGGATCTCCTGTGTTGGGGTTGTCTTGGATTTCTCCTGACTGACAATCCACCCTAATCGACTCAGGCTGAGTTGAGTCAACTCCAGATCCTGAGAAAGACGACTCTCCGAGTGTGCTGTTAGGAGCAGGTCGTCTAGATAGGGAATAATTGAGACTGATTGAAGCCTCAGTGGAACTAAAGCCTTTCCGAGAACCTTGGAAAAGATTCTTGGGGAGGATGACAGACCGAAGGGGAGCGCTCTGCACTGAAAGTGGTAAACTTTTGTGTCTATCTGCACTGCCATCCGAAGGAATTTCTGGCATTCCTCCCTTAATGGAATATGCAGATAAGCATCCCTTAGATCCAGGGTGGCCATAAATATCTTTCTGGAGAAGGTTCTTTATGGAATAAATGGACTCCATCCAAAATCTCTTGTAACGGATGGAGCGATTCAGTGGTCGGAGGTTCATAATTAGTCTGAACCTCCCTGACGGCTTTTTTACCACAAAAATGTGCGAGTAAAAACCGTCTCCTTGTTCCTGAATAGGGACTGGTGTCAATACCTCTTGATCCACCATTTACCCTATCAGTAAAGGTAAGGCCCTGGCCTTTTCTGAGTGACTTGGAAGTAGGGCTGCAACTAACGATTATTTCCATAATCGATTAGTGTTTCGCTTAATCGATTAGTTGGTTAATAGCCTTAAAAAAAATAAAAAGTGGGTCAAATTGATTTTCATTTTCAACCACAGTGACGGGAACATTTGGAAATAGAAAACTTCTTAGTCAAAGGAATTTTCAGACAATGTATGTGGTTTTCGTTCAGAAATTACATTAATTTTAAAAACAATGTTAAAAACAAGTGAAAATTTCAAGCAAAATTCTTTCATTCAGTGAATGTACAAAGATTTTTCATCTGAATATTTTCATCTGAAAATTGATCTGTGTGGCCAGCATAAGGCTCAGTACACACCTATGCAGTTTGCTTTTGATCTGTTTCTGCCGTGCTTTTTGCTGTGCGTTAAGATTTTTGTGATTTTACTGCAATTTGCATTTTTGCATTTTTTTTGGGGCAGATTAAAAAACACAAATTGCTGCAAAAATGCATTACATGCTTTTCTGCAGCTTCTCCATTGAAGTATATTGAACCAATAAAGCACCATTTTCCGTTAAAGGTCCCTGACCCTTTCAGATGTGAACGTGTCCCATAGGAAACCATGTAAATGAACTGTAGTGTATTTCTGTAAAAAGCACCAATAAACACATAGATGTGAACCAGGTCTAAGACCTTTAGTAACATAATGGTGTTAAAAAAACGAAAATGAGCCATTTATAGTAGAAAAACACAGATAATCACTACTGTAAGGGGTTAATTTTTTTACTGTAGAACAGTGAAAGTAACATTTACAGTAGCGATTTGCTCTTTTTGTACTATAAAGGGCTCATTTGATGTTTAACCCCATTATGTTACTGGCCGATTAATCGATTATGAAAATAGTAATCGATTAATTTCATAATCGATTAGTTGTCGATTAATCGATTAGTTGTTTCAGCCCTACTTGGAAGCTTTGTCACCAAAAACTTTGAGGGAGGGGTGCTGTGGAATTCCAGCGCATGACCCCTTTTTATTATATTTAAGACAAACTCGTTCGAGGTTGTCTCTTCCCATTGTGGAAGAAATTTGCTTAATCTTCCTCCCACAGGAACCCTGACGTCACTGGGGTTTGGGATCCTGATTGGGGCGGCTAAACAGTATGCCCCCTTTCCCTTTATGTCGAGACCAATGTTTTTTGGGGGTTGAATTCTTCTCTGATTTAGAGGGTTCCTTAAAGGGACGAAAAAATTTTCTTTGGAAATTTTTCTTTTTTGCGGGAAAGGTTCTCTTTTTATCCGCCGTCCTTTCTAAGGCGCAATCTAATTCAGGCCCGAAGACTAAGTCTCCTGTAAAAGGGACGCTGCACAGGCGGATTTTAGACGCAGTGTCTCCCCCCCCCCAAGTTTTCATCCATACTGACCTCCTTGCTGCCACTGAAAGTGCTGCTGACTTAGCCGTAAATATTACGGAGTCCGTGGAGGCGTCAGAGATGAAACTGGTGGCCTTAAAAAGCATAGGGAAGGATTTCAGAAGCTCCCCCCTAGGAGTGCCTGCTTTTAAATGTTCCTGTAGTTGCAACAACCAGAACTCCAGGTTTCTAGCTACACAAGAAGTGGCTAGAGCTGGTTTTAAGCCTGCCATAGAGGCATCCCAGGCCCTCTTTAAGACCATGTCTGTTCTCCTGTCCATGGGATCTTTCAGGTGGCCCATATCCTCAAAGGCCAGATCAGCCTGCTTTGAGACTTTGGACAGAGGGGCGTCTAGATTAGGATTTTTATTCCAGACGGCTTCTGGGCTCTCATCAAAAGGGAACCTTCTCTTAAGGGATTTAGGAAAGAAAACCTTTTTATCTGGTTCAGACCACTCCTTAAGGACAAGGTCAGAAAGCACCTTATGTATAGGGAAAACCCTTGCTTTCTTTTTCCCCAGAGCCTCATACATCTTATGTCTGGATAACTGAGTTTCTTCCTCCTCAATTTCCAGTGTATCATAGATAGAGCACCCATTAGCTCATCAACTTCCTCAAGAGACAATCTATACTTTGAGGCTTTAGATGTTGCTTGATCCTCTTCCTGATCAGAGTCTGTGTCAGAGGAATCGGGGCTAATCAACGTGGGGCTAGGCTCCCTGACCATACGGGGCTCCCCTGAGCTGGGTGTTGTAAGGCATGGTGAGGAGGAGATTGCAGTTGTTTTACTAGTGGAGGCAGCTGACCCTACGTCAGTGATTAACTCCCGGAGGGATTTAAAGGTCGACGCCATTTCCTCTTTAAAGGAGCCCAAAAATATCGCTAAGGGGGAATCTGCCTCAGATTTAAGCACGCTTGCAATGCATTGCTTGCATAGGGCTTTGTTAGAGCCAGAGGACAACCTATTCCCACAATTAGGGCACTTTTTGCGGCCTGCCTTGTCTTCCTTTGGTAGCTCTTTAGCCTGAAAATAAGAAGACAAAGAATTTTTTAGCGTCAGCTCCATGTCCCTCCTTAGAATCACCACCAACTGCATACATCCTTAACTGAGTTAACCACCACCGTGGGGCACTACAGAACCCAGCCTACAAACACCACCACTCCACCAGAGTAATAGCATGCCCAGCAGCCTACCTGGGATTGGCTGGTGCCAGTCTCCGCCGGAGTGTCCTGGGGAATAGCCTCCATGGTCCCCCTCTGCCGCTCCGGATCCCGCCGCTAGTCCGATATTGCTGGATGCTGGTCAGGACTGTACAGGCACAGCGCTGGCTCTCCCTCTCCTCCTTGTACCCTAGGAGACCCAGAACCAGAAGTCTCGGCACATAGTGATGACGCGGTTCCGCCAGAAATGACGCTCTGCATCTCCGACCCCACCACAACAAGGAGCAGAGATGGAAGGTTCCACTCACCGCTCCTGGGGGGAAACCGGCGTCATTCTGCCCCTGGCCACCTCGGCACTGGAAGGAGGAGGGCAACGGGTCTGCTCCGATTCAGCTGGACGGTACCCGAGCCACAAAAATATAGGTATGGACCCAACTGCAGCCAAAAAACAGGACCCGGTCCCTTATAGCTTACAGGTTCTCAGGCAGCCCCTGAGAGGGGCCTCCAGGTTCCTGGCAACATGTTCCTCCGACAGAGGAAACCCAGATGACTGACCAGGGACCTGAGGGACCGCCTTTTGAACTGTGGCAATGTGTTTCCTGTGTCGATGGGAGGAGCTCCATCTCTCAAGGGCTGTCCTGGAAGAACACTTGGGAAAAACGCTATCCGACGTGTATCGTGTCATATTCCCAACTGATCCTTCCAAACTGAACTCACTCTGGAGTAAATGGAAAGCGGATTTTCCAGCATTGGAGAGGGATGACTGGGAGGAATGCTTGGAAAGGTGTACTAAATTGGTTATATCCGCGGGAGATAAGCTTATCCAAATGACATTTTTGCACCGGGTGTACCACACTCCCGTGCGACTGTCCAGAATCTATCCTGATAGAGACCCTCACTGTCCCAGATGTAAAACAGAGCTTGGGTCGTATATTCAAATGTTCTGGGAATGTCAAAAGCTGGCTGGTTTTTGGACTGAGATATTTGACCATCTAAACACCCGACTGGGGTTGGGAGTCCCCAGGGCTCCTGAACTGGCCCTAGTGGATATACACGCTGATGAGCAAACACCCTACCATACTAAGCTGTTGATTTCATACCTTCTTTTCTATGCCAAAAAGGAGATTATATGTAAATGGTTTTCACCTTCTCCACCCAGCGTGGCCCTGTGGGAAAAAAATGTAAATAGCGTCCTGCCATTATATAAATTAACGTACCACAATCGAGGCTGTCCATGGAAGTTCGACAAGATCTGGCTCCCATGGACCTCTGGCTAGGTGTTCATGTTTGATCGTGGAGGCCTCCTTCCCCCTTCACATGCCCGGGGGGGGGGGGCTTATGTCTGGGTACACCTACTTAATCTGGGTAATGCCTTCTATGATTGATGACATGATGGGAACTCTACCAAGACTGTTTTCTTGTATGTCATTCTGTATTGTACTTTATAGTAACTTTCTATTTTCTTTTTCCGGCTGAGATGTGGGCTACTGCCCTGTCTTGCTTTACTATTCTGTATACATGTATATGACAATAAAGCACTCCTGTTTAAAAAAAAAAATAAAAATCTTGTGTTCCAAACGGAAAATGCACCACAAAAAGCGAGTGGCAAACCATAGGAACCGCACAGATGTGAGCCTAGCCTTACTTGCCAGATCACAAGATAAAAAAAGAAACCCTTCAAATAAAATAAAAAAAAAATAACAAAATTCAACCAAAGAACTAGTCAGCTGCAATATAATAAAAGGTTTGCCTTTGGCTTTTAATACCACGTTAATCTGGACTTGGAGGGGTTAGCAGCGACCTGCGTTTAAATGCTAACACAGGTACCAAAAGTGGCAAGGATCATGTGACCATTTGTAAACCCCCATCTTTTGTGAAATTTTACTTACCCTTTATAAAAATGGTACTAGACCGGCAAGGGAAGAAGCAGTTAATTATGTGTACTGTCCATTGTTATTTGTGAAATATCAGCCTCTATTAAAAGCACGTACTTCCGAAAGTACAGAATCTTATTCTGCACTATGATCATAGGGAATTCAACCTGACGAGACAGGCACATCCAGTAATTAGATACACAGCATTTGCAATTCACCACAATACTGTATCACCAGCTGATAGACTTCTGCGTCCATACACAATGCAAATTATAAATGTATTAGGCAGTAAATAGTAAAAGTAATCAGCACATTTCTTTCCATAGAGATTTATCTGCATATATATTATCCAGCTCCAGCTATGTAAATTACGTTTCTATAGTCAGGTAATGAAATAATGCTCCGTATACACTTAATGGCAGCTTCTCTGGGAAATCTGTACGTAGTGAAACTGGCAAGCAGCATTCATTTTTGTTTAGACAAGTGGCTCCCTGCATCAGTCCTTAAGGACATTCAGCAGTGAAGTTTTCATAGCCGCTATAGGGATTAAGGCTACTTGATGACTCAATGGTCATTTCTTCTTCCGTGTAGAAATGTGTCAGGCAAAATACACATTTAGAATACAATGTGTAAATGTAGACAAGCCACTAAAAACACACCTGAAGTACCTATGCGTGAAATTCCATACATGCCAGAAATAGAATTATTTTCAGCCAGGTTCCTGGCAATGTGCAAGGTCCAGAATCATTAACTTTTGTGAACTGCAATCAAAATACAGCTTAGTCAAGACTACGATTGTACAGTGAAGGAGCAACCATTCAGTGATGTGGTTATCTCTGTGCATACTTTCCTCCAATCAGCAAGCTCTATTTAAAGCAATGTATGCATGGCAAATAGGGCTTTCCTAGTCTCGGGTACTACCCAAGGCTAGTTTAAGGACTGATGAAGGCAACCTGTTCTAAAGGAACATAGGCCAGGTCTGATCTTTTTCTAAAAATGCTAGTCAATGACCATTAATGAGCAAGCAGATAAGTAACGTCAAAACAGATCTGCAGACTTTGGAGAAATATGACAGCCACACATGTAACAATTACAAAAGAGGTGACTAATAAAAGTTCATATTTTATTAGTATAAGTTTCCATTATAAATAGAAGTATTATGCAACTAAAAAATTCAGTTAAATAGGGGATATATAACATGTGTTGCACCTTTTTTTTTTGAAAAAAAAAAAGTTTGCTACTGCTGACTTCATGCAAATAACCCTTGCTTCAATACTTTCAACCTGCCCAAGCTCCATCAAGAGGTTTCCTTTGAGGTCTGACCAGCACCACACACAGGGGTTGATTTACTAGAGCTGGAGAGTGCAAAAGCTGTGCTTGTTCAATCAAGCTTTGACAGAAAAACTTGGAAGCCAATTTCTATGCAGAGCTGCACCACATTTTGCACACTCCCTTTTAAGTAATTCAATCCCACTGACTCTTGAAAATCTGCTAACTAGCAAATACACTCTCCACTACTTCCAATGTATATTCTTACTCCACAGAGCAGTGGCAGGGAGGTATGTGGCTTGTTAGCACACCGAAAGTTCAAGTCAGTGGCGTAGCTTGAAGCTCCGATACAAAAGATGACCTTTTACCATCTGCCACGCACCAAGATTTGTTGAGGTGTCTTCTCTGTCTCAGAAAGTTGGGAGGTCTGCTACTTGCACAAAGATGCTTTGTAACTATTGGAGCAGTCTCCTCTCTTGCAGCCAACTGCATATGCACACAAGGTAAGGGCAGACCGGCACAATCTGAACTGTGGTGCAAAAGTGGATGTAAAAGGAGGAAACTGATTCACATACAGGCCCTCCTGTTAAACACAGCACCTCAGAGTGTGGTCTGCCTACCCCCACCTTGTGTGCACATATGCATTGTTGGGCTGAGGTTTGGGAGAGGAGTAGAAAGGGCACCACATGGGGGGAGGGGGCACAAGGGCTTGCCCCATCGTTCTTTGTCTGTGGAAATGGAAACTTGGAGGACCTGGAATGAGCCTGCTGGGGTCCTCCTGCTGCCTGCACACCGTTTTCTCACCACTTGATGAACTTTCCTACCCATTGTAGGATCTCTGGCACCCAGACTGGCTGCAGCTGGAAAGCATGTACCCCCAGCTGGGTCCCCACTATGACTGAGGACAGGTTACGGAGGGAGTAATGGAAGAGGGCAGTGAGAAATGCAAGGACTGATTTGGAGAAAAGTGAGAAGAGGGGAGAAGGGAAGAGGGGGACAGGAACAACTCACAGAGGTGCAAGAACAGGGAACACATGAGGTTGGAGGCAGTGAAAAGGTCGGGGTGAGACAGTCTGTACCAGGAAGGAGGAACATTCCCCGATCACCTTACTTTATCATTTCCCTCAGCACGTGACCTGCCTCCTCCACGCAGCAGCCCCATCCAGACACCTATGTGGAGGGAAGTAGTCTGTCCTGTCCCTTTCCTCACATACTGACCTCTTAGATGACCCCACCCACACATAGGCACACTTTGCTCTATGGGTAACATAAAACTTAATGCGATAGGGAAGCTACACAGGCCCCCTGGAACATGGCAAGGGCTGCCATTGTGACCACTGAAGCTATGCCCATGGTTAAAGAGGTTCCAAATTTCAGACTTTACCTTACTGCTTTCTCTGCATTAAAAAGGTAAAACACCTGGGTAGCAGGATCCCCCTCAACCCCCTCATACTTACCTGAGCCCAGCTCTCCCCCTCTTCACAGTGCAAATTGATAGCAGCAGAAGTCACTGGCTTCTGCTGCTGTCAATCAAATCATATGATAAGAGAGCAGGGGGAGAGGCAAAGTCATGCTGTTGATGAACACAGAGGGGCTTGAGAGCGAACCTGCATGAGTAACCCCCTTAGCGAACAGCTTACTAGGGGGGTACTGAAAAGGGGGGAGCCAGGAGCGTCAGTGGGAGGACCCCAGAAGATGAGGATCAGGGTTGCTGTGCAAAATTGCATAGAGCAGGTACGTATAACATGTTTCTTCATTTTTTAATATCTCTTCAAACTCCCCTCCAGCTTTAAATTTAAAAAGCCCTGTGTACATACCTCCAAAACAATAAGCAGCGGCCATTCCTCCTCTGCTCCAGTGGTTCTCAAGGATGCTGATGTCAATATTCTTTGCAGCCTTGTATGGTGAACCAAAACAGTCAAGAAGATGGAATGTCCAGCTGACTTGATGTGCAGAAAGTGGGTTTAAAGCAGCTAGGCATCATTCAACTAAGGAGACAACAGGTGCTATAAAACAAAGCAGAGTGTCCATAAAGGACAGTACCAAAAATGTCAGTACTGCAGTGACATTTTTTTCCTCTAAATGTATTGCTTTAAGGCAATACAAGTTTAAAATTAAAGCCCACAAGTACCTCTAGTTTTGTGAATATGCATACATAGCCAAATCACAATTCTCAAATACGAATTATGCCTTTTGCAAACGGTAGGTGTATGACATACACCGGCCACTTTATTAGTTACACCTGTTCAATTGCTTGGTAACACATTGCTATTCAGCTAATCACATGGCAGCAATGCATTTAGGAATCTAGATGTGGTGAAGAGGACTTGTTTAAGTTCCAACTGTGCATCAGAATGGGGAAGAAAGGGGATTTAAAGAGACTTTGAACATCACATTTTTGTTGGTGCCAGAGTATTTAAACTGCTGACCTACTGGGATTTGCGCACACAACCATCTGAGGTTTACAGAGAAAGATGCGAAAAAGAAAAAATATCCAGTGTGTGGAAGTTGTGTGGACAAAAATGCCTTGTTGATGTGAGGAAAATGGGCAGACTGGTTTGAGAGGATAGAAATGCAACAGTAACTCAAATAACCACTTGCTGCAACCAAGGTATGCAGAACAACATCTCTGAATACACAACACATCGAACCACTCCCATCAGCTAAAAACAGGAAACCTAGGCTATAATTTCGCACAGGGTGTACCTAATAAAGTGGCGAGTATGTATGCATGCAGTGTCAACCCTTAGCTTATCTTTTCTCAAAGCAGACATTAAAGCACACAGCATAATCTGTCATAGAACAAATTTTAATAGCAATTTAGATATGCCAAATATACAGCTATTATATTTTGACAATTATCACATTACAAAAGTTAATGTTTTAGACTTCAGAAAAATAAAGAGTCACTCAGTATACATTTAAGTATATTTACTGTACATGTAGTGGCAGAGATTCTGAAAGTTAAAACATCACTATTAAGTCATTATTACATCAAAATTGTTAATTCACTTAACATACATTCATCCATCACGTACAACACATTTTAGTACTGTCGTTTTATGAAAAGCTTAAGACAAACATTTCTGTCCAATATCTAAATCCATCATACAACTTGCAGTACATATCCCAGAGTTATAAAGTGTCTGTGTGCACACAATTTCATTCCATAATTCAATCATGAACAGATACGTTGTCCTGATATACATCTGAAAAAGAAAAGGCCAATTTAAATTGCAAAAACTGTAGTCTGCAAATGGAAGTAACCCATACAAGCCAATGTGGATTCATCCATTTGCCATTCTAGTCTTGGAAATTCCTAATGTAATTAAAATGGATTAATAAAACAAACTAGAGAAAAAGTCCCATTGAGATTTCAACCTACTAAATGTTACAGTGACAAGCAGTGGGGATGTAGAATGCAATAAAAACCTTCCCTATAAGAGAAATTTCCCTGTTGGGCCACCAAAACTGGAGTTAGCAGGGAATCATTCCAAAACAAAACTCGGACAATTAAAAAAATGACCGAATCTAAACAACCCCTATACAAAACATTAAAAAATTTGGTAAGAGGCCACACATTTAGCTGCAGAGAAGCCAAGTAATGCTGTTTATTGCTAATGTTTTGGTGGAGCTCCCACCTTTCATAAGGTTAAGGTAAAGTTTAGGCTGTGTTTTCAATATCGCATGCAGATCTTTGTTTTATTGGTTCATTTACCAATTATCACGATCAGGACAGTTTCGCCACCTGTGTGGAAGCATATCTTCTATTTCTTTATGTCTGTGGTAATCAAATCGTTAGTGGAGATTTTCAACAGAAGACCTTTGGCAACAACAAACTCAGGGGGGACTCAGTGCTACAAAATGTAGCAGAACACCACTGGACACATTTAACCCTTAGGCCACTTTCACACATGCAGACCGTTCGTTTCATACGTCCGCATGTGTGAAAGGGGCCTTAAGCTGACTGCATGTGTTACAATACGATTGTGTCGTCCCCCTTTTTGAAGATGACACATTTCTTAAAATGAGTCGTTACATTTTATTCCTCCAATTTGATCAAATGTCCAAAATCATCATCTAGTGCAACACAAACCCTAAACTTATCTATCAATCTGATCACTAATCACAATCTAATCACTTTCTAGGTCAAAAATGTACTGTAAAAACGATAGTTTGAAATCAACTAGCTCATCTAAAGGCCTGTGTCAACGAGCAAAACTAAAGTTATTTCACTTAGTTTTAGACAAAAAATTACATAATTTAGAAGTTTTATTGATCTTTCTTTGCCCTGCTTAGAGTTTTATAGGGGGCAAAGCAGTTGACACTAACACCTGTTGGTAAAGGTCCTAACAATTGAATTGAGAGTGAAATCTGAAGCCCAACTGATGAATTTTATCTTTGATTCAATACAACAAAAGCAGTTGAAAATAGAAATGAGAAATACAGAAAGTGTAGATCTGTTCAAAATGATAGTTTCATCAGATTGACACCCACTTAAATGGAAAGGACATATTTGGTTCTATTACAATTTTAAAAGTAGTTTTTTTTTTTTTGCCCATCATATGTACCTAGGTGGATGCTGCATCTGTCTCCCAGCGTCTCTGCACTGAGAACCGAGCCATCAAACATTGCCGATTGCTCGGTTCTCTCAGCTCCCCGAGCAGAGAGCTTCCTGCCTGGACTCACTGGAGTGCTGAGCTGCGGCGGGGATTGGCCATCTTAGGCTCTCAGCAGCTCTCTGAGAGGCTGAGACAGGCATCAGTCCAGGCAACCGACGGATCCAGAATTTTTTCGTTTTGATGCGATGCCTGGACTGATTCCAGCGATGTCAGCAGAGAGCAAATGTCAGACTGGAGTGCAAAACAAAATTGCACTCCAGTGACACAAAGGAAAAGCCCAGTCAAAACAAGCTCAGGCTGGACATCTCCTTTAAAGGGAGCATTCAGAGAGTCAAACTAAAAGAATGGCTTGCTATGGTGGAGCAGACGCACTCTTTTTAAAGCCATTCTGAATTTTAAACCTAGACAGAACAGCTGCCCCGACAAAGACAAGCAAGCTCATTACACTCACTACATGATAAAGTTACAGGACGAGAAAATTCAAATCATTTGTATTGTGTTAGTCTTATATAGAGTACAAATTACTTCCAGGCAAAATTTCTGTAATTCTTTTAAAGAAAAAAAAAAAAGAAAAAATCTCACAGCTTATATAAAAGAAACCGGTATGAGATTTTAGTCTAGTTTAAGCGGGCACAAGCAGTCATCAGTAGGTAAATCATTTTCCAAACTCCCATAGCAGCCACCACTGATTCGGCACATACTAGCAGCAGAGCAATGATGTTTAACCTTTCAAGTGACATGAATTGCCTAGGCTTTGTGTGCAGCTGGACGGAAGCAGTTTCTCCCAGTGGAAGGATTATTTGCAACAATCCCATTTAATAAAGAGAACATCTTGCAGAGGCCAGAAAAAAATACTGGTAGTTTAAACTGTAAAAAAAATATTTAGCCATCCTTGAAATAGAACTTGGTATTTGGGCAAAATGAGGAAGGGAAAGCTGAACCCTTGTTCAGTCAAAACCTATACATACAGTGACCACCTTTGTTTAATCCACGTTTTGTATAGCATACCACTAAGAGCCATGCAAGAACTGGACACCCCCCCCCCCCCCACCCCAGAAAAAAAAAAAAAAAGTAAAAAATGTCTTCTCTGCTTAGTGGATTAGTGAAAGTTTTATGGCCATGCTAAAATTGTTGGCAGACACCTAAATAAGCTAGTGTTTTAAAAAGATTTTAGTAGCTTAATCCTATTACTAAAATCAATAAGTATAAAAAATTATCGCTACACAAAAATGGAACAAATTGCCCAATATGGAGTTAACCACACAAAGTAATGTGTAGTAGTGATCACTTTCACATGATTGCACAATGTTCCCTGAATGTTTGAATAAGCACTACAAAATGCTCCTCCGTAGGCAGTTATTTGTTCCATTTGTTAAGCGATTATTTGCTGGGGATAAATCACTTAAATTAGCAGTTTTAGTAGCAGGACTGAGCTACTGAAAAACTCCAGCTCAAGTACATTAAGGCTTTTGCCAGCTAGTGATTATCGTTTTTAGCTGCAAGATGAAAAAAAATATTTTTTTTTAACAGCTTAACTGTAAAAATCCTTTTCTTGGAGTACATCACGGGACACAGAGCCACAGTAATAACTGTATGGGTTAAATAGGCTACCTTTAGGTGACGGACACTGACACACCCTAGACAAGAAGTTTAACTCCATATATAACCCCTCCCCTTACCAGGTGTACCTCAGTTTTGTAGAAAAGCAATACACGTGTAACCAAAAAGAGGGGAGGGAACTCTGTCTCGTGATGTACTCCAACAAAAGGATTTTACAGGTAAGCCGTTATAATCATTATCTTTATCATACATCACAGAACACAGAGCTACAGTAATAACTTATGTGATGTCCCAGAGCAATGCCATCTGAGGGGAGGGAGACAAAGTAGGGTTCTATCAGACCTGAGGACCTATACTGCTGCCTGCAGCACACATCCTCATGCCTGATTACATCCACCTGATAGAATCTGGTGAATATATGGACTGAAGACCAAGTTGCAGCCTTGCAGATTTGAGCGATACGTTTTCCGAATCTGAGCAGTCGCCTCCAATTAGATTTTGACTGCTCTCACTACATCCAAAGAATGTAGTGACTTCTTTCTTGGAACAGGGTTCTGGAAAAAAGGAAGGTAGAACAATATCCTGGTTAAGATGAAAACCTGAAACCACCTTCAGCAGAAAACTAGGATGTGAACACAATACTACTCTATCCTTGTGAATAATATGGCTCTTTATAAGAAAGAACATCCAATTCTTGCAGGACTACCAGAAAAACTAGCTTCCTTGTCAAAAGGACAAAAAGGACCAAGGGAATATGTTGTATCAGTTCAAAATGCTTTTTCTGTAATGCCGACAGAACTAAATTCAAGTCCCAAGGGTTCAGGGGTGACCTAACTGGTGGATTAAGCCGCATTAATCCCTGTATAAAGCTACGGACCAAAGAATGCAAAGCAAGTGGTCGTTGAAACAATACCGATAAGGCCGAGACCTGGCCTTTGATAGTACTCAAGGCCAGCTTCAACTCTTACCCCATTTGCAGAAAGGCAAGGATTCTACCCATCACATTTTGTGGGATGCCAACACCTGGATTCACACCAGGAAACATATGCCTTCCAGACTAACAAATGACTCTAGAAGCTGGCTTCCTTGCATTAATCAAGGTAGATATAACTGAGCCTGAAAGCCCACGATTCTTCAGAACGTGGATTTCAATAGTCAAACTATCAAATTTAGTGTTTGTAAAGGTATGGAATACTGGTCCCTGTGAAAGCAGGTCTGGACCTGGTGGTAGGGTCCATGGGTCCCCTACCGCCATCTTTATAATCTTTGCATACCAAGATCTTCTGGGCCACAAGCACCACCGACTTCCTTCCCTGCTTGATCCTGCAAAAAAGCCATGGTAGCAGCAGAATAGGAGGGAATGCATAAATCATTGAGAACTGATCCCACAGGGTCACCAACGCATCTGTTCCACATGCGAGTGGATCCCTTGTTCTTGACACAAAGTTGTTGACTTTGCTGCTGAACCTGGACGCAAACCGATCTACATGCAGGACCCCCCCATCTTTGACATGTAGCCAGGAAGATGTCGGGGTGAAGGGGCCATTCCCCCAGGAACAACTGCTGACTCAAGTAGTCTGCCTGCCAATTCTCTATCCCTGGAATGAAGATTACCGATATGCACAGCACATGCTACCCAGGCTAGGATATGGTTTACCTCTCCTTGGGCTACATGACTTCTGGTGCCCCCATTGTGATTGATATAAGCCACTGCTGTGGCATTGTCGGATTGAATTCTGAAAACCTGAATACCCAGGCCCTTAGGGCTAGGCACGCTGCCCAAACCTCTAGAATTTCGATGGGCAAGGTCCTTTCAGTCACTGAGCATTTTCCTTGGACAGTCACTTCTTCCAGGACAGCTCCCCAACCTGACAGGCTGGCATCTGTTACCACCTTCCAGGTAACTGGTAAGGATTTCCCCTTCTGCTGTTTCTTGGATATCATCCAACTTAGGCTCTGGCGCACCTTTGGCGACAGACTCACTGGAAAAATCTAGCCCTTGGACCTTCTTGTTCCAAGTAGATAGAATATATTGTTTTGCAGCCGTCTCAAATGAAACTGCTCATAGTGAATCGCTTTGAATGAAGCCACCATCTTTCCCAACAACCTCATGCAAAAGCAAATAGAAGGGCCTTCTTTGCACCGACCTGACCCAGCTCCTTTATGGCACTGATCTTTGCCTGGGGTATAAAACACCCTCTTCTGGGCTGTATCTAGGGCTAAACACAAGTATTCTAGTCTTCTTAAAGGTCTCTAGGTTGAGAGCCAAACCTAGGTATTTCAGGTAGTTAACTGTGGTGACCATACTTTGGTCTAAGCAGGCTACCGACAGGTCTACCAAAAGCAGGTAGTCTAGGTATGCTATAATTGTTATAACTTGAGTCCTTAATCTCGCTAGAGGAAAGGCCAGAAATTTAGTAAACACCCAGAGGTGCAGTAGCTAGACCAAAAGGCAAGGCTACAAACTGAAAATTGAGTTTTTCTACTTCGAAACGCAGATATTTCTGGTGAGCAGGGAAAATCGGCACATGCAGGTATGTATCCATGATGTTGACCGACACCAGAAGTTCTCCCCCTCGTAGGATGGAGACAACAGATGGGATTTATGCAAAAAAAAGACATTCAGGAATTGGTTTAGAGCCTTAAGATCTAGAATGGGTCTGGCATCTCCATTTGGTTTTTGAATTGTGAAAAGGTTTGACTAAAACACCAATCCCTGCTCTTTAATGGAGACTGCCATGATCACTTTTTGAGACAAAAGTTGGTCTAATGCTTGAAAGACTTCCTCTGGATCTTTGGGGACATTTGACCTGAGGAAACGAGGAGAAGGGCTCTCGGAACTCTAGTTTGTAACCTAGAGCTACCGTGGAGACCACCCATTTGTCTTGAAACTCTTCCTCCCATACCCTTGAGAACTGCAGAAGTCTTCCCCTCACTAGAGCGAGCAGGGGCACCCCTTCATAAAGAGGCTTTAGTGTTCTGTCTTTTAGGCTTCCTCCCCCAGGACTTTTGTCCCTGGGGTTGACCCTGAGGTTTACCTCTTGAACCTGACCATGGAGGCCGTCACAACTGCCTGGAGGCTGATGCATCTGGCTCCGGAGAAGCAATTGTTTAAATGAGGAACATTTACTCCTTTTCTTAACTGGCAAAAGGGTACTTTTTCCACTTGATATTTTTTGGACATATTTGTCCAAATCATCCCCCAACAGCCTTTCACCGCAGAAAGGAAAACCAGCCAGGAGCTTTTTGCATGGCGCTTAGGCTGACCAACTTTTCAACCAAAAAAGATGTACCAACCCATGCGCAATTCGAGAGGTCAGCAGAATAGAATCTCTGATCGCATGAATTGCAAAACGCAAAGCCCCAGGCAGCTTTGCCAAATCCTGGGCCTGCTGCTCAGGGAAAACCTTGAGCACCTGTTTCAAGTGGTCTCTCAAGGATTGACATGCCCCAATTGCTGCCACTGCTGGTTGAGCTACTGAAACTGCGAAAGAGAAAATGTTTAACAGGCATTCCAAATTTTTTATCGGTTGGATCCCTAAGCATTTGTGCATTGTCAACCGGACAAGTCAAACTTTTATTCACAGAGGATATAGCAGCGTCAATTGCTGGTATACCCCACATCTTTGTACATTTTTCCTCCATAGGATAAAGTGTTAAGCATTTTTTTTCTCCGCCTAAAAAGTTCTCATCTGGGTGATCTCACTCAGAATACATAAAGCTTTTCCAGCAATGGACAGGGAAGGCACGCAAAACTTGGAGGCTTTAGTGAACCTAAACAAGAAGTGGTCTTTTCAGCCGACTGTTAAGGGTAGCTTAAATGTGGCATGGACAATTTCAGTAAGAGATTGCACCAGCAATTTATCAGATTGTGAAGCTGAAGGAGGTCCTTCCCCACTTGATCCCTCAGAAGAGTCATCAACAGTCTCTTCACGGTACCTGAGGGGGATTCATCTCCCCCCTCCCACTGTTCCTGTTTGAGGGTCCTGGGTGGTAGAAGGGGATCTAACGCGTTTTCTCCCACTCTGGGAAGATGTGATTAAAGCCGCTAACCTTTCTTCCAATCCCATCATGGCTGAGGAGAAAACCTCCGTAATAGACAGGGGCTGAAGTGTTGTAAACAGTTGCACCCCGACAAACCTGATGGCTCACTCTGACCACCATCCCCAGGCCTTTCGGGGGGGTTGTCGCAGAGGCAAGACCAAGTTCCTCAGAGCCTGAGAGATCCATTTGAGCCCCTGTTTTTTGGGGTATTTGTACTTCCCCCCACTTCTGCCAACCATGATGCCAAGCACAAATGCAGAGGTACTGCCAAAAAAATAAAAAAAATAAAATAAAAAAAAAAATAAACGTACCCACGGATGAGCAAATAGTCTGCCAACTTCCACTGCTATTAATGCTCAGCCTGATGCTGATCCTGGTGCCTTGGGAATGCCTGTGTCACCAACATTTACATGGCTCCCATCAGCTCTGTGTCCCTCCGTCAGCTGAATGCACCTGCAAAAGGTGCACTTATAGCCTACACGGCCCCGAGTTGTGGATGTTAAGGCAAATCAATGCCGCGCCAAGCCCTCCGCTACCCCCCCACTTTTTGGAATGAGACTGTTTTCCCACGCGAGCGGGCTTCTGATCCAACTGGATTGGCATGAGGGAGGGTAGGGTGGCAGAGAGCTGATGAAAGGAGAACTGCCATGCTAAGGTGGTGGAAGCGGGAGCGGCGTGGCATACTGCCGACTGTTCCATGCTCCCTCTGCCTTATGGAGAGAGAAGAAAAACTTGTGTCCAGGTGGGGGATGTTTAAAAAGAGAACCCTCTTCCAACATCTTACTCGAGGCTTGGGACTGGAGGAAGCCTGCAGCTTCTGACAGAGCGAGACTTACAAGCGTGAAAAAGGTACGTGCTCTTGACAGCACCCGGTGGCAACTTTAGGCAGGACAACATTATATTAAAGGAGAAAACCCATAATTAAAAAATTCCTTAGGAATCTCCACTTACCTTATCCTGCTGCAGGGTTCTGTGGTAAACCAGACCCAATCTTCACCCCTCATGGCGGGCTCCGTTAGAAAACCTTCTCCCTTTTTATCGGGGGCTCTACACCCTTGGACCCATATAGCACCCATCCAGGAAACTATATGGCTGAAAAAAAACAAAGCACTGGATCCTGGGGTCCAGCTCTCTAAAAAGTAGAGTTACAGGCTAAACCTTGCTTCTTCCAACAGGAGGCCCGGGTACCATTCAATTCAGCCTGAAAAGACACTTTGAATGAATCCGGCTGCATGGCTTGCACCAGCAAGGATTACTCCAGCCAAGCTCAGCACATCTTTACTCGTGACCAACACCTTAGACACTGGAGAAAAAAAACTGAGGTACTCCCGGTAAGGGAAGGGGTTATACGGGGAGTTAAACTTCCTGTCCAGGGTGTGCCTAAAGGTAGCATTTATAACCCAGTTATTACTGTGCCTCTGTTCAGGGGGGGGGGGGGGGGTCATCCATTATAGCAGCGGCTAGCAATAATCACAGGTAAAACCCCAGCATGCTGGTTGTTACTCATGTTGACAGAGATCGGTCAAACTGGCCATACATGGCTTGAATCACGGCCGTTCGTACTGAACCGGCCAAAATTGGAACAGTGTTTGGCCCAAGTCTGGCCATACATAGCTTTTTTTTTTTTTTTTTTTTTAGTTCAGCCAGCTGGCTTAAAGGGAAAAAAAAAACCCCCACACATTTAACTGTTCCCCATCCACCTTGTGTATGGGGAAATCCTCCTGCTGTGTTTTTGTATTCTGCCAACAGGACACCCCCACCCAAGAATTCAATGATCAGCACTGCAGCCCATTAGCTGCATGCGATGATTGAATGCTGGCTTTCCAGCAGGACTGTTCAACAGAAGCAGGTCTAATGACTAGCGTCTGCTGTGCAGAGAGGGGCTACATATGAATCAAAACTCCTCCAGTTCCTGCCAAATTTTGATCCATGTATGGCTAGCTTTAGGCTGGTGTTACAATATAGATAAAATCAGAGATGTAAACACCTGTGAACAAAAGTGGTGACCTCTGTAGCCCCAAGATTACAGTGGCAATACACCGCTCAATTTTACCCATGATCAAATGGCATAAAAAAATTTGAAAAGATAATCAGGCTGCGTAGTATAAGGATAACCACACACTATTTTGATCAATGCCACAATGGATTTGGGGGCCACACTTTGACTGCTCCAACATTAGAACTTTTCATTAACCGGTTCCCGACCAAGTCACGCAGATATACTGCGGCACTCCTGGGCGAAATCCCGTACGGGTACACACTACTTTTGGCCACCAGAGGGCGGCCGATCTGGTGCACGACGCCAGCACAGGGATTTGTATGTAAACACACAAATCCCTGTGCTGTCAGAGGCAAGCCATATCGATTGTTCCTACTAAGTAGGAAAAAATTAGAAGTCTCTTCTAGACACTGAGAACCCCATACAGTTAAAACACACTGAGGGAACACAATTAACCCCTTCATCACCCCCTAGTGTTAACCCCTTCCCCAACAGTGACATTTACACAGTATCCAGTGCATTTTATAGCACCGATCACTGAATAAAAGCCAAGTGTCAAAAGCCTCCGATCTGTCTGTCACAAAACTTCTAAAAAAAAAAAAAAAAAACAAAAAAAAAAAAAAATCACAGCTCGCTGCCATTACTAGTTTAAAGAAGAAAAAAAAAAGAAATAACTTCCCCATAGTTTGCAGATTCTATAACTTTTGCGCAAATAAGTCAATATACGCTTATTGCGATTTTTTCGAATATATATTGGCATAAACCTATGAAGAAATTAGTTTAATAAAATTTTTGGGGATATTATAGGAAAAAAGTAAAAAATATGGTTTTCAAAATTGTCGCTCTGTTTATAGGACAAAAAAAATAACCAGAGGTGATCAAATACCAACAATGAAAGCTCTATTTGTGGAGAAAAAACAAACAAAAAAAAAAGAAGCAAATTTAGTTTGGGTACAGCGAACGACCGTGCAATTGTCAGTTAAAGCGACGCAGTGCCAAATTGTAAAAAGTGATCTGGTCAGGAAGGGGGCAAAATCTTCCGGTGCTGAAATGGTTAAGGGTAACCCAACTACAAGACAGAAGTGTCAACCAAACATGGTCTATGTATGCATATATAACTCCAGTCTCCTGACCTAAAACAGAAACTTGGAAAATTTGGTCAGGCATAAATGCTTAACGTATTCTCATAACTTGTGCATACATATATTCTCAAAAATTCAAAGAAAACAAAAGAAGTTTGACATTCCAGTTTTAATGATCTACCTCAAATTGTACATCACAGAAAATAGCTCTCAAAATATCTGAGAAATAATTTAACAAATCCACAATTTTGTGCAAAATATTGGAAAAAGAATCTGTTTATAGTTCATTAAAATAACGATAATCAGCTTTAGGGGAAATTAACACCATGGAAGTGGGGATTACTAACAGAGAAGGTAATATGTAGTATAACCCCGGTTAATGGATAGAAAGGCAAAAACCTATTTGTGGCAACACTGGCAACTACAATACCAAGTATCTTTCACAATAATTCTGGTCTGTGCATGTTTTCATTTATCCAGGTCACTGTAGATCTAGTAGTGGTTAACTTGGCATGCATGGTTGAAAACATTTCTAGCTTATCCAAGCCACTTCAGTGCCGGGAAAATATCCAAGCCTTTATATCAACAAAAGATAGTACCAATACCTTGATCCAATCACCATGAAAAGGCAAATGTTACTGTCCAAGAACAGAATGGGAGATATGAAAGCTGTGGAGCCATCCTGCTCTAATTACATAATCCTTTTGCCAGAAAGCTTCCCAAGTGTTGGAAAACAAACCTTTATAATGTTGATTGGAGCACATGGTAAGCTGTTGGTTCTACCTGTGGGGGATTTAAAGAAGTGGGTATTTTTCTAACACTCAGAGCTGAAAAAGGTGGCTTGGATAGGCTATGAAACTTCAACCTTACAGAATAAGTCCATTTGACATGGTCAACTACTACTAGCTACAATAATTCATGATCACTTACAATATTCTCAACTGATTTACCATACGCATAAGCAGCACCTCAGTTACAAAATTATGTGTAGATGAAAATGGGAGCACAATTTCCAAAACAAACACGCAGAAAAAAACATGACTAAAAAGTGAAATGGAAGCCGATTACCAGAGAAAATGTTGCAGTTTTCCCATACAGAAAACTGCCCCAGATCCCCAGCAGCCCAAAGCCACTGTACAGGATGTGAGTCAGACCACTCGCATCCCCCTCTGCCCATGCAGAGATTACACTACATGAGCAGAGCCTGCAGGTTTAACCACCCTCTTCCCTCTCTGAGTCTCTGAGAGGAATGGGGATGGGCAGAAAGTGAAGCAAGCAGCTCCAGCTCTGTTTTCTGTAGTGTACCTGTCACAGCCAGAGCAAGACAGACTTGACCACTCCTGATTAACAAAGGGGCCCACAACCCCTTGTGTCAATTGGGAGCAGCATCTGTTTAATTTTTTATGTTTAGAAGAGTGGTGCAAGCATTATGCTTGCAGCACTCTAACTTCCCCTCACAAGGTTTAAAAAACCCTGCCTGATATGCTCACATAAAACTACCAAAAGCGCTTAGTTAGGCAACAACTATACACAACCTAATCCACTTCATTACAACTTTAAAAAAGTCAAATTTTTCCAACAGCAGCTGGCAATCAGGCTACAAATGAATGTTCTCGCAACAGCAATTTTCTAGTGCAGGTCTGAATCTAAATGGTTGTACGGCAACGCAGCACAAGTCATCTGTATAAACATAACCAGAGATTAACACACTTTATTTAAAAGGGGTTGTAAGCCCTCAATGCATAGAATGCATTAAGATGAAAAACCTTAAGGTGAAAAAAATTCTGTAGTACAGCAGCCCCCCAGAGCCTCCCCCCCTTTTACTTACCTGAATCCAATCGTTCCAGCGACGAGCACAGCAGCTCCATCCGCCATTGGCTCCTGCTGCAATCAATGGAATCCAGTGACACGGGAGCCGGGACGAGTCCTGCTGTCAATGGATGCAGCAACATGACTCGAGAGCGTGCCCACACCAGTACCCCCATTAAAAGCAGTTCTCCATGGGGGAACTCGAAAAGAGGAGCGTGTAAACACACAAATCCCTGTGCCGTCATAGGAGAGGAGAAAGGTCGTTCGTCCCTAGTAAGTAGGAACAGCGATAGGTCTCCTCTCCTACTCAGTCCTATCTCCATACAGTTAGAACACTGAGGGAACACACATGAAACACTTTGAACGCCCCCTAGTGTTAACCCCTTCTCTGCCAGTGATATTTACACAGTAATTAGTGCATTTTTATAGCACTGATCACTGTATAATTGTGAATGGTCCCAAAAACTGTCAAAAGTTGTCGCAAAAAAATAAAAATCGCAGATCACTGCCATTACGAGTAAAAAATAAAAATGCCATAAATCTTTGCCATAGTTTCTAGACGCTATAACTTTTGCGCAAACCAATCAAAATACGCTTATTGCTTTTTTTTTTACCAGAAATATGCAGAATCTAGATCAGTCTAAAAAAAAAAAAAAAAAAATGTTTGGGTACAGCATTCCATGACCGCGCAATTGCCAGTTAAAGAAACGCAGTGCCAAATTGTAAAAAGTGCTCTGGTTAGGAAGGGGGTAAAATCTACCAGGGCTGAAGTGGTTAAAGTGTGCTGAAAGCCATGTATCCCACATACATTTTGGCACATCTAGCGTTTGACCATTAATGCACTCTAATGGGCAGAATACTACATTTATTCTGGCCACTGGATTGCATTAATGCTCAAATGTTTAACACGAGCTCCACGATTTGTGTGTGCGCTCTTAATACAGGTAATCACTTTTCAATTGATTTTTATCTATAGCACAAGACACATTGCACAAAGTTTCTCAGCTCCCCAAACTGTGTGCACCTCTGCATGTTAACTGCACATTCAAGGACCTGCTGTCAATCAATCAACAGTGTTGGTTGGTGCTCAGGGATTTCATTGAAGGCAAACTACAGCAGAAGCTGAATTAGTTGGATGCCATTTTAACAGCTGGGGCACAATTTGAAAAATAGATCTTATTGCAACAAATGGCAACAAATCAGTTAATAGTCAAGGTAGTAAAACACTGATCAGCCATAACTTTTTGACCACTAATGGGTTAAGTGAACAATTACCTTGTTCCAATGGCATTTGAAAGTGGATGGGATATTTTAGGCACCAAAGTAGGCATGTTGTCCTCGAAGGCGATGTGCCAAAAGCAAAAAAAAAAAAAAAAAAAAAAAAAAAAAAAAGGGCATTGCAGTTTGTGGTGTATGGGGCTGTGTAGCCATAGACTGGCCAGGGTGCCCATGCTGACCTGTATCCACAGCCAAAGGCACCTACAATGGGCATGGGCATCAAAGATGCACTGCAGAGCAATGGAAGGTGGTGGTCTGGTCTAATAAATCACACTTTTACTTTTAAGTGGATGGCCGGGTGCATGTGCGCTACTTACCTGGAAACAGATGGCATCTGGATGGGAAGAATACAGGCCAGCAGAGCAGCGCGATGCTTTGGGAAATTTTGCTGGGAAGCCTTGGGTGCTGCCTTACATGTGGATGATAGGCGACACATATCACCTACCTCAACATTGTTGCAGACCAAGTACACCCCTTCACGGAAAACCATTTCCTAATGGCAAGTGCATCTTTTGGCAGGATAATGAGCCCTGCCACACAACAAGAATGACTTGAGTAACACTGCGTGCAAGCTGTTAACTTGGCCTTCAAATTCTCCAGGATTCAAGCACATCTCTGGAACTTAGTGCTGGAAGAACAAAGTCCAATCCATGGAGGCTCTACCTTACAACTTACAGTACAGACAGCTTGGTGCCAGATACCACAACTAACCCTTAGAGGTTTAATGGTACCCATGCCTCAATGGGTCAGGGCTATTTTGACAGGACTCAGTATTAAGCTAGTGATCATAAAGTTATTGCCTATCAGTGTATGCAATTCTGTGAAACATTTAATTAAAAATATTCCACCTTTAATTAGAAGGTATATATTGGGACCTACTAAATATTAAGTGGGTTATCATAAAGTTATGATTGATCAGTGTATGTAATAGAACATTTAAATTAAAATATGCAGCCTTTAATTTGTTAGGAGGTCATCTTAGGAGAATGATCGCCTTCTGCTCATTATACAGCATATACAAGCCCCAATTGTCAAAAAAGCCCTTGGAATCTTTGTGACAACTGCATTCCCATTTCAGTCTGGAAAGAAAGTGGTGAAACAAGCAATTTCTTTAGAAAAGAAAAAAAAAAAAAATGAACAAACAAAGTTTGTTAAAGTGCTTGCAATGTACATAAACAACCCATGGAGGATGGTTTTCCTTTCCTCAACAAAAAACACTTAAAGTGGAGGGCCACCCTGAAAACTAATTTTTTTTAAAAATGACAAAAAAAAAAAAAAAAAAATTTTTATTTACCAGAAATGCCTGTTGCTAGGCACATAATCCTAATCTTCCTCTTCCGCGGAGATCTTCTGTCTTCTCTCCTCGTCGCGGTGTCTTCTGGGTATGGGTCGCGCTGTGTTCTGGGAACTGTGTGTTCCAGAACACAGCGCGTCCCATTCAGAAAGCGCTGCGGGACTCGCGCATGCGCAGTAGGAAACGGGCAGTGAAGCCATAAGGCTCCACTGCCTGTTTCCCTTAGAGCCGAGGGACGGGTCGGCCTCGGGCGGCCGGCATCGCGGGCGCCCTGGACAGGTAAGTGTGTTTATTAAGTCAGCAGCTGCAGTGTTTGCAGCTGCTGACTTTTTTTTTTTTTTTTTTTTAAACGGCCCTAATCTTTAAGCAGGACAACAAAAATCAATCTGGCCTTTAAAGGGTTTATTCTGGTTGGAGTGGAGTAAAGAACTTGTGGTTCTCTAGAAGTGACAGGATTACTGTAAGACCCAACTTCCAGACACTGCTTTGAATTGGCCAATAAAGCCTTTATATGTCAGTTTTTTTTCCATTTGAGCAGCTGTGTTAAATTAAAACTTCTAGGAAAAAAAGCAGCAAAATATTTTAAAATAAGTTAATGGCATAGACCTTTTTTACTCTATAATTTCCAAGGTTTTCATTAAGTTCAACAAAGTTAAGGTGCTTATTTATAAAAGGCCATCAAACAACCTGTAGTGAACTAAGATGCACAAAGTAAAAAGCATTGCTAATTCAGTCACCCAGCAGCATCCGTGCGTACCTTTAGCAGCCTTTTACAGACTCTCGAGGCTTAGAATTGATTACATAAATACCTTGACAATGATAAAAGTTTAGCCCTCTAAAAATAAAGAGCCCTCAGTGGCCAACTGCAAGGAGCGCAATGGGCTAGCCTAAAACTTTGCCTACTGATTTAGAAATCTTTAAGTACAGCCGTTTAAATGAAAACCTACAAAATATATTACTAAAAGTATTGGGACGCCTGCATTTACACACACACACACACACACACGTTAATGGCATCCCAGTCAGTCTGTAGAATTCAGTATTGAGTTGGCCCACACTGTGCAGCTATAACAGCTTTAACTCTTCTAGCAAGGCTGTCCACAAGGTTTAGGAGTCTGTATGGGAATGTTTGACCATTCTTCCAGAATGCATTTGTGAGGTCAGGCACTGATTTTGGACGAGAAAGCCTGGCTCACAGTTCACACTCTAATTCATCCCAAAGGTGTTCCATCGGGTTGAGGTCAGGACTGAAGGCCAGTCAAGTTCCTCCACCCCATGTCTTTATGGGCCTCGCTTTATGCACTGGTCCAAATCATTTGGGGGGGTTCAGAGGTTGGGCTTCGCCCCTTCATTCCAGTAAAGGGAACTTTTAAGGTGTCCGCATATCAAGACATTTTGGACAATTATGCTCCCAACTTTTTTTGGGATGGCCCCTTCCTGTTCCAACATGACTGTACACCAGTGCACAAAGCAATGTCCATAAAGACATGAAAAAATATCCTGTTCTCTTTGTATGTGAAATCCCCAGTGTTCCTGCCAGTCCATCTGTTTTCCTATTAAAAACGGACCACACTAGGCATGCATGCACAGCCTGCTCTCCTCCAATGATCAAAGTGTGTAATAAAAAAAAATAAAAAATTATATATAATATATATATATATATATATATATATATATATATATATATATATATATATATATATATATATATATATATATATATATATATATACACACACACATATATACATATATACACACACACACATACATACACATATACACACACACACACAATCTCCCTCTTTAAATGAGTGGTCTGTACCATTAACACAGTAGTACATTAAAACCAAAGATGCATGGACGATTAGAAAGCTGAAATTTCAAGACCTAAAAAGAAAAATTTATAGCCGAAAGCTTGTTTTTTAAAGTTGCTGGGATGCAGCAGGAAAGCATTAGAATGGCAGTCAATTTTATTATTGCTGTCTGCTGCTGGGTAGAGTCGTCCTATTCTGGGGACCACCTGTGGAACTCTCAAAATATCAAAGCGCTTTTCAGCAGAACAGGCTAAATCTTCCAGTTAGGACAATAGCCTCGGTAACCGCTTATGCACTTTTCCTCTCACTTCCCGTTGTGTCTACAGGTCATAAAATATCCCCCCATTGGAAAGTGGCCATTCTAGCCAAAACAAAAAAGGTTTTGGACACACACTTTAAAGCTAATGTTTGAAACCCCGACCCTGGGCAGTATTACCCCCACAGAATTTACTATAGATGGTAAAAAATCCAGGTCAGGCGCATCACCACTTCACATACAGAAAAGCTTGGTATGCTACGAAATCAAGGATCATGGGGTCAGGAACTATACATACGCTCATTTAAGACCAAACCGTTACAATTTTAAGTGCAGGGAAAAGAGAAGGAAAAAAAAACAACCCACACATACACCACACAAACTCTTACCCCTTGAAAAACATTTAAAATGGCAACAGCACTAGGGTGCAGGTAACATTCCAACAATTCCACTGGGCCTCTGTTCCAAGAGTATCAAATTTTGGCAAACGTACAAAATTGCTGTTAACCCACCACCTGGTTTGTAGGACACCAATGGGAGATGGCAAACTGGTCCTCAATGAAGCATGAAATGTTAAAATGTGCATAGCTGGTGAGATCCACAGCTGTCAGGATACCAGAATATGAGGTATATTAAAAAAAAATAAAAAAAAAGATAAAAATGCATGTGCAGGTATTACATCCTTTCCTTTTAGAGACATTTCAGGGATAATAGGTGTTCTGTAAGGTTTTACATTCTTTCAAGAGGTAGAAAATTATCCAGTTTTACAAAGCAGCATGGAATCTACAGCAGATAAACAAATACTGAAATTGAGGTTCTGAAAATTAGGTGGACACAGCAGAAAAACATGCTTACATATACACACGCTCACATTAATTCGGATCTCAGCACATCAGGATAAGTCTTATGAATCCCAATCACACTAACCAAAGAGACAATCAATATCTCTTCAGAAAGTTACAATAATTTGGGGCAAAAATGGACCATGATGAAAAACAGCCAATTAACAGCACAATACACCACCAAAAAAAAAAAAAATACAAAATGCATTAAACTAAATATCCTCTTATAGCTGTGCATTAGCAGAGAACACTGCTAACGCCACCACCATGATTTTCTGGTTTCCACTATACAAAAAGTAAAGCTGCTTATAGTGCCAAGCTCTTACCCAGAATACAATCTGGTAAGTTCCTTATGGTTTCAAAGTTCATACACAACAAAAACATTTTTGTGAATATACATGTTGCAGTTATAACAGAAACCAGTGACATCAAATGACTTCAGAAAAGTCATAGTTCACTTCCTACGATGGTTAAAATACTTTACAAACTGCATTTCACACTGGCTCGGTTCACAAAACTGCAGTCTATAGAAAATGGATCTTTCAATGAAAAACATGGTTGTGCGATGCATTTTTCTAATATTTGTATAACTACATGGGGAGTGACTAGTAGGGAGGCCCTCACCATGCTCCCAGGCCATGTACACAAGGTACTTGTCTAACGTACTATATTATAAATTTATAAGAATTCATTATTGTAAAAAATATACCATTGGTTCAAACTTTTCCCATTTTACCCAGAATGGTCAATGTCAATCTAATACAAATGGTTCAAGGTGGTTATAGGTAAAAGCTAGTATTGCAGCTAATGGTGGTATTCTATGAAGGTTACTATAGAAGCAAGCATAGACAAAAACTTAGACTACAAAATGAGGAGGATAAGTGAACAGTTCATGAGGGGAGAGGTGTGGGGTCTGTGTTACAAAAGATGTCCAGCTCTAACGGAAAGTAAGAAACCCTTTCATAGGCTAACAGCAGCCGGAAAAACATGCAGGAAGAACCTACATTTTTCCAAAAGAAAAAGAATGGAGATTTTCCACAGATTTTTTTCCAGTTCTTAAAAAAACAAAAGCTATATTTTAGCTGAGAAACCTCCAAACTGCCTCTATACAAAGATTTTATTTAATGGGCACTGACCAGATTAGATAATGAGAAATTCTACTGCACATTTACTATGCACATGTTCCTGGAAGAATGGTCCCAATTTTCGATTTAGCCAAAACTATACAAGAAACATAGGCATCCTTACCATAGCACCATAATATTGCCTTCCTGTTAACTACCTTCTACCAGAGAAGTAAAGTTATCGCAACTCCATGCCCACCGCAGATTGAATTCCTTGAACACCTACAAATCACGGCAATATTCCTGAGTATTATTATAAAAAAAGATAGACCCCCTTCCACCAAGATGAAAAAGACTGCAATGCAGAATCACAATAAAAAGGGAGGGGAATAAAATTACCACAAATTACAAGTGCAAATAATCTTGAAGGTAAGTTCTTGATTATCCAGTCATTGGCTCCCAATCACAATGTCACAAAAAGTTATTCATTTAAAATAGTCTGCAAGACCACAATTAAATTTTTCAATCCATAGATATAGCCAGCGTCTTTTTCATTACTTGGAAATACATGGGCAAAATCGATCATCCTGACATCAACCTGTGAGTTTTCCTTAGCCTCGGAGGAAACGTGACAGAAGACGTTTTCCAGTTTAGACAGGAGGTTTCCATTTAGGTGTTCTGGTGCAGAACTGTTGTGACTTTTCCATGCTCGGTCTTGCTCTACAGTTTCCCCTTCCAGGAAGGCCTGACTGTGTGGCCTCTTGGGGTAGGTCTTCTTGTGAATAGCGTAGACTCTAGACAGTATTTTCTCATCATGCTCCTCCACCTTGCCACTGCTCAGAGGGCCCAACAAATTTATGTTGTTATTGCATTCTGGTACCTCAACATCTGTAAACAACTCCTTAGAAAAGACCTTCTCCAGCCGGTTTCCATCAACTAAATTGGTATTTTGGCGGCAGGAGCCATCATAAACAAAGAGCAGAGAGCTTGCATAAAAATTGAGGGTTTCTTGGCGCTCAAACCAATTAAGAATTTGTTTAACTTTCAGCAGACAAGCAGACACTGCATCCTTCCTCAAACAAGAGCCATTGCTGAAGAACTTGGAAATACCTATCAAGCAGAACAAACAAGTTACACATGGATGCAAATCAAATACAGATATTGTTTACTCATTACTAAACTCCCTATTCCTTGCAACAGTAGAGCTGCTAATATGTTTATTCATATTTTTCACACAGCATATGCACCAATACTTATGGCACCATACTGCTTGACTTTTCAACTCTCACTGTACAAGGAAGACTAACATAAAGTTATAAAAATGTTTCTGCACATGAAACGGACTGTTAGAGCTTTCAGAAGTAAAAGTGTTAGTTTATTTTTATTGATTAATAAAATAAATGGCAAGTAAATGAACAGAAAAGAAACCCAAATCAAAATTTACCTTCAAAATGGCATAAATTCTCCCAGACACACTGTTTTTTTCCTGCTGCAGAATACATTTGCGGCCAATCACACAACTCCCTGATGGTATGGCATGGATGCATCTGTCTGTATTTCTCAGCATTAAGGACATTGATCCTGACCAAATTTCCAACTCCATTTACAGAAATGCAGACCCAAACTAGCAAGGAACCTCCCCCATTGCTTCATTGTTACATGCACACACTCACTGTATTGCTCTCAAGCACTTTCCCCAAAAATTGCCTCTTGCTAAAGCCAGCTTTTTTTTATCATCCAGAAAAAAAAAAAAAAAATAGGATTTTTTTTAAACAGCTTACCTGTACATTCCTTTTCTTTGATGTACATCAGGGGACACAGAGCCGTAGTACTTACTACGTGGGTTATATCGTCTTATCAGGTGCTGGATACTGGCACGCCCCTTAAGGCGTGAACTTCATCCATATAACCCCTCCCACTACTGGGAGTCCTCTGTTTTGTAGCCAAGCAATCAAAGTGTATAAGAAGGGAGGGACCTCTGGGTCCGCTAATGTATATCAAAGAAAAGGATTTTACAGGTAAGCCGTTTAAAAAAAATCCTATTTTCTTTTCTTACATCAGGGGACACAGAGCCGTAGTACTTACTACGCGGGATGTCCCATAGCAATGGCAACTGAAAGGGGGGTGACGACAACGACAACAAAAAAGGAAGTCAGGGGACTTATACTGCAGCCTGCAGTACACTGCACCCAAAGGCAGACTCCTCCTGACCACCAACATAGATTTGATAAAATCTGGTAAATGTATGAACTGAAGACCATGTCGTGGCTTTACAGATCTGAGCCGCAGAGGCCTGATAATGCACCGCCCAGGAGGTACTAATCGTCCTGGTAGAGAGTGCCTTAATATGAAAAGGAGGAATCTTCCTCTTTAAACCATAAGCCTGCACAATGACTTGACAAATCCACTTGGCAATAGTGGATCTAGATGCTGCCTGTCCTCTTTGGACTATCCGGCAGAATAACTAAAATATCCATCTTACGAACCTGAGCAGTCGCCTTTAAAAATACACTCTGACCACCCTTACTACATCAAGGGAATGTAGTAACCCCTCTTCCCTAGATTGAGGCTCTGGGAAGAATGAAGGAAGAAAATCTTGCTTTAAGTGAAACCCTGTCACTACCTTTGGCAGGAATTCAGGAAGAAGGCGTAAAACCACCTTATCCTTATGCATAATCAGATATGGCTCCTTACAAGATAGAGCCGCTAGTTCAGAAACTTCTGGCAGAAGAAATGGCAACCAGAAATACTATCTTTCTGGTCAACAGAACCAAGGGAATCTCCCGTAAGGTTCACAAGGCTGCTTTTGTAAAGCTGACAGGATCAAGTTCAAATCCCAAGGATTTAGGGGTGTCTTGATCGGAGGACTGATCTATGTTACCCCCTGCACAAAGCTACGTACTAAAGAGTGAGAAGCTAAAGGCCGCTGAAAGAACACCGACAAGGCCGAGATCTGTAGGAATTCAAGAGTTCTACCTATAACACATTTCCTGGGGTGCCAACCCCTGGATCCGCACCAGGCAACATATGCCTTCCAGACTCTAGTAGATAATCCTGGAAGCTGGCTTCCTGGCATTAATCAAGGTAGATATGACTGAAAGAGATAACCCACGACCCCTTAGGATGTGGGCCTCAATAGCCAGACCGTCAAATTTAGCGTCTAAGGTAGGATGAAATACCGGACCCTGCGAAAGAAGGGCCAGCCGTGATGGCAGAGTCCAGGAACTCCTACTGCCATCCTTATGATCTCGGCGAACCAAGGCCTTCTGGGCCACGAGAATCACCTCCCTTTGTTCCTGCCTGATCCTGCGAAGAAGACGCGGAAGTAGCAGAACTGGAGGAAATGCATAGATCAGAGAAAACTGATCCAAAGGGAAGACTAATGCGTCTGTTCCGCAAGCTAGCGGATCCCTTGTCCTTTGTTGTTGAATCTGGATGCGAACAGGTCCACGTCCGGAGTACCCCATCTCTGACATATTGCAAGAAAGATGTCGGGGTGAAGAGAGCACTCTCCTGAAAAGAGTTGTTGGCGGCTCATGTAGCCCGCCTGCAAATTCTCTATCCTCGTGTCCCCCTGGTGATTGATGAAAGCCCCAGCCGTGGCTTTGTCGGACTGAATCCCAACAGGAAAGCCCTTCAGTCTGGCCGTCCAGGCTCTTAAAGCCAGATGGATTGCCTGAATTTCCAAAATATTGACCAACCTGGACAGAATCCTCTTCCAGGACCGCTCCACACCCTGAAAGACTGGCATCTGTGGTTACTACCTTCCAGGTGAAGGTAGTAGAAATGTCCTTCCCTTTTGAAGATTGCTAGATATCAGGCACCAATTCAGGCTCTGACGTACTTCGGGAGCAAGCTGAATCGGAAAATCTAAGGCCTGAAACTTTGTTCCAGGCTGACAGGATTGTGCTTTGTAGCAATCTTGAATGAAACTGTGCGTAAGGGACGGCCTCGAAGGAGACCACCATCTTCCCCAATAATCTCATGCACAACCAAATTTAAGGATTTTTCTTTGCCCCGATGAGGTAAATTAGTTCTACAATGGAACGGATTCCCTTTGGAGGTAGAAATACCTTTCCCTGCCATCTATGATTAGTCCCAGGTACTGTACTCTCCTTGATGGCCTCAAGGACAACTTTTCTAGGTTGAGAACCCAGCCTAAAGATTCCAGGTAGTTTACCGTTGTCACCAGACCGTGGTCTAACCCGGAAACTGAATGATCTACTAAGAGTAGGTTGTCCAAACAGGCTAAGACCATTCTGCTTTAGTCAGGTTAAGGGCTCAGGGCATGAGCCAGAATCTGAGAATACTCAAGGAGCTGTGGCTAGACTGAATGTCAGGGCCACGAACTGAAAGTGACGGTTTACTATTTCGAAGCGTAGAAACCTCTGGTGAGCGGGAAATATTGGCACATGTAGATAGGCATCCTCGACATTTTTTACTTCACAGGTGGCTAGGATTTATTTCCCACATTTTGTGCTAGTCACATTTGGTGTTATTTGACATAGGACTTTTCATTTTTGACTAATGATACTTCATGTTAATAAAAGGTATTTGTCAGTTTTTTTTTATACCTGTCAAGATTTATCTTTTTCACAGTTTACTAGACATATGTAATATACAAGTTTTATTTGGACATAACATTTTATTTTTCTATTTAGCGCTGCTTTTCATTTTTTTAATTTTACTTTTACAATTGGATCATTGATGCTGGCTGCAATATTTTTACTTTTGACCTACTAGTAGCGCAACTATTTATTTTTTTGTTTCTTGGATTCGCGTTAGTTGCTGCACTTTATCTCCCATCCACGTCTATTATAATGGATGTATTTGAGTATAGGTCTGCTCGTTCCTTCAATACGGAGTGAGTTTTTGCTTTAAATACCAAACACGGAAATGGGTGGTTTATTCATGTGTTTGAAAAACCTTATGGTGACGGAAATACATTTAAATTGGGACACAGCATTTCTTGAGCAATACTCTTATGGTCCCAAGAGGCTTAAGGTGGGATATCCAACCCCAACAGGGGGATATGTGGAAACTGATTCCTGGTTTCGTTATTTTACAGAGGTAGACATCGGATTTTTAGGTTGTGTCATGGAGAAGAAAAACAGCGAGACTATCTACTATTGATTTAGAAATCAAAGAGTTAAGAGAAACTTCTCCCACATAAGTCAACATCTGAGTACATTTCCCTTTCAGCTAATTTAAAGGGCCTTTCAGAAAAGGAAGAAGAGGATCAACATAAAAAAAAAAAAAAAAAAAAAAAAAAAAAAAAAAGTATACACGTGATCTTGATAAGACCAAGTAGGCAAAAAAATAAAAAAAATAAAAAATGCTGTCCCCCTGGTGAGATACCTGGCCCGGTGCAGATGGAGACCTTGCCACCTTCGGTGACGAGTGAACCCACTAGACCAGTAGTCCATCCAAATCAACTACCACTAATGAGAAACATGGATTATCCTCAAACTCCTAATGCCTGTAGGGGTTATAATGGGAATGAATTTTCTCCTAAACAACCACTGCGAGACAATCCTTATCAGAATGGGATAAAGGTGGGAAGAACCGAGGTAGGAGTCAACATGTGAATCAAGGAGGTTATAGACAGCAAGCGCAGGGGTTCCATAATGGACCGCCCTATGACTCCCAGATGAGTCAGAAGGGGTACTATCAACAATCTCAATATCCCCAATACACTCTGGTACATAATCAGAACCGATTCTCACCGTTAAAAGAACTTTAAAGATTTCAATGCCCACGACCTTATACTGAGAGGGATTATGATTTATACAATAAATCACCGTGTAATTATAACCAAGCGTATACAGGCCCTCCTACAACTAAGGATTTTCCCAGGGGACTGGTTGGACCCATAAGAGGTGCAGAGGGAAACAGGGAACCCGAGGGGGGGGGGGGTGGGGGCGTGCCAGGAAAAAGAAAAAGACCTTGAATATTAGTGGAATTTTTAATTTAAGCCAAGCTACCTTTTCTGATGCAGAGTTGTTTACTTTGGACAAGGGTTTGAAATTTGTTCCATCTAAGAAACTTAATAAGTTTGATACCTTTATTGAAGTCCATAAATTTTTAAGACTATTAAATATACAGACATTTTATTGTTAACCCTATGGGGCCCAGGGCCATTACTAATGGGGACAGTGGGATCATCCATTCAGGGTTGTCTAATCTATCCCTCTTTAATCCCCCTAGTATTCCAGCTCCTTCGATTAGGGCCTTTCGAGATCTTGTATTGAAGGACCTTGAGGCATTACCTTAAAAAAAAAAAAAAAAAAAAAAAGTTTATGACCATCCTGATTTGAAGGAAGGCCTTAAATCACTATGCGAGCGGAAGGATTTAGTCAATTAGACCCGCCAATAAGGGGGGCGGTTTGGTCATCCTTGATAGACCAATGTGTTTAAAAATCACCTGGTTGAATTGGTCAATAAAAGGTTTCCGCTTGGGAATCCTGGATAGAAAGGTGAAAGACTTTAGTACCATTGGCTTCCCATATACCAACCACGTATTACCTCCCTAAGGTTCATAAGCACGCGACCACACTGAGGCCTATCAGCGGAATTGATTCTGTTACCACACGAATAGGCAGTTATGTTGATTTCCATTTACAGCCATTGGTTAGATCAGTTCCATCGTATTTGAAGGATACGGGTGACACCATAAGGCTGTTAGAAGGTATAGGCTACAAGCATTATTATATATTCGTTACTGCGGATGTTCCATCTCTTTATACCTGCATACCGCATCAGCTAGGTTTTGCAGTGGTGGAACATTTTCTGAGGAACGGTAGTTATATCCCTGCTTTGTAACAACTTTATATTATGGAACTCCTTCAATTTGTAACACAGAGCAACTATTTTTGGTACGATGATCAGTTTTTCCTACAGAAGAAATGCGTGGCGATGGGGCCAAGTTTGCCCCCAGCCTCGCCAACCTCTTTATGGCCGTATGGGAGTACAGTGTCCAGAATTGGCGCTGTGGGCTAGGTATATAGATGACATCCTCCTCCTGTGGAAGGGTGAAGAATCCTTACATGAGTTTATGGTCACTCTTAACAATGATATGGGTATAGTGTTGACTTATGATCTGAGTTTAACTAGGATACATTTCCTCGATCTGGATATATCGGTTGTTGATCGGCTGGTTATCAAGACTTTTTTTTAAACAGATGCACCTCAACGGATATATCCCGAATGACAGCTGGCATTATGCCCCGTGGCTTAAATCTATACCACGGAGTCAGCTGTTATGCATTAGGAGAAATTGTACCGACATGTCAGATTTTCTCCTACAAGCTAATATTTTAAAATCAAGATTTGTTGATAGGAGTTACCTTCCCGATGCCATCGATGAAGAGATTTCAGCAAGGGCTAGATCTACCCTTACTGGTGCACAAAGTGTACACAAAGTTGATACTAGATCAAAATGGTCTTTTACCACTCAATTCTTAATACAATCCAAGTATATTTAATAGTCATTGGGATGTTCTAAAGAACGATCCACATTTGGGTTCAGTTCTTCCTGAGAGGGCAGTTGTCCTTTATAGGGGGGGCACCTTCCCTGAGGAATCTTAAGGCCCCAATTGTGATCAATCCCCCATATAAAACTCAATTTTTTCAAAATTCAAAGGGCTTTCATCCTTGCAAGAGTTGCAATGTTTGCGTACACAATGCATTATGTGGGAGTAAGATCGATGTCTGAGTCTACTACTACATCTACAATTTATCATATGAGGAGTTTTGCTACTTGTGCTACACGGTTTATTGTCTACCTTATTACCTGCCCATGCAAGATGCAATACGTCAGACGCACAATTCGTACATTCTCGATTAGAGTTAATGAACATATTGCCAATATTAAATTAGGACTCACTAACCATAGTGTACCCAAGCATTATTTGCATTTTCAAAAAAATGCCTTTGGGACTAAATTCCAAGTCATTGATAGTTTTTCCCCAGATTGGAGGGGTGAATCTAGAGTGAGGAGTGTTTCTAAATTAGAAACATTCTGGATTTACCAGTTGAAGTGTTATTCCCAGTTTAGGTTAAATCTAGACAGGACTTATTGATGACTGCATTAATATCCCAAATAGTTTATTTTTTTAAAAAAGGTCGATATACTCTCAGCATGTATTTAGAGGTAAATTCATCAGATTTAATTCTATGTACTGTATATACTCGAGTATAAGCCGAGATTTTCAGCCTCTTTTTTGAGGCTGAAAGTGCCCCCCTCGGCTTATACTCGAGTCATCGCTGTCTGCCCGCTCGATCAGCGTGTCGAGCAGACAGACAGCGGACATTCTAGAATTCAAAAGCCGCGCCTCCGGCTCCGCCTTCGCCTGTGATAGGCGGAACACTGAATTTCCCAGCAGCCTGTGTTCCGCCTATCACGGGCATCGTCTCATCCTCGTACTACGGACGAGGATGAGACGATGCCCGTGATAGGCGGAACACAGGCTGCTGGGAAATTGAGTGTTCCGCCTATCACGGACATCCGATAGGCGGAACAGCAGTCAGTGGGAAATTGAGTGTTCCGCCTATCACCGACGGAGGCGCGGCTTTTGAATCCTAGAATGGCCGCCGACGAAGAGCTGAAGGACGGAGGCTCGGCTCGGGACGGGACGGGCCGGGCCGCAGGCTGGACGGGACGCAGGCTGGACGGACACAGGCAGGCTGGACACAGGTAGGCTGCACGGACGCATGGACACACACACAGGGATGGATGGACCCACAGGGATGGACGGACACACAGGGATGGACAGGCATGTCTCACCCTCGGCTTATACACGAGTCAATAATTTTTTCCAGTTTTTTGGGGGTAAATTGGGGGCCTCGGCTTATATTCGGGTCGGCCTATACTCGAGTATATACGGTACCCATCTAGTTTGAAAAAACATTGTTCCACCTATTTTTAAGGCTTTTTCTATTTAATTTTATGTGTTGATGCCTATTGGTTATAAATGATGATATAGATATGATGGCATAATTATTTGAACCCCCCAGGTTCGTTCTATCTTTATGGTTATAAATGTAAATTTTTTTTTTTTTTTTTTTGACTATTAGCCATCTTTACTATTAATTTAATTATTGATGTAATTGCTGGTATTCCAGATGTTAGTGGTTAGCATTGCTTATAGGTACATTAGCTTTTGCTAGTTCTAAAGTTGCCTTATAAATATCGTATGTGTCCACTAGAGTATTGAGAGTGTCCTTTATGAGTTGTTTGTGCCTAGATATGGGCGGCTGGTTGGTGATCTGATCTAGCCATCCTGTTGACGTGGCCTCTCTATGGTATCCTTCTGCTGTGCTGAATAGCGATTGAGGCTTGGAGCGCACATGTGACCTTGCTGCGGTCCATCTCAGCTGAGGTTAAACCGAGGCTTGGAGCGCACACGCCATCAGTTTAAATCAAGGATTGGAGCGCACGTGTTACTTCGCTATGATGTACCTCTGCTGAGCAGAGTTTACATCGAGGCTTGCAGCGCACAGAGCGGGGATCAGTGTGCACAATGATATGCGCGGCAGGATGTTGTGACAGAAGCCTCATTCTGATTGGTCCGGTCTCGGGTGGGCCTTTTCTTTCCTTTAGTGGGCATAATTTACATTCGTAAAAATAAGATCATGATGCCGCCCCGTTCGGAAATGCCCTCCAGTGATTGGGGGAGCTTACTATGAGGTTTGGAACACAACTAATGAAATTATAGTTGTGTGGTGATGGAGGGGTAGGTGATCTGGTGTTATGCTGACTTCTCTGTACACCGATTGGTTGGATTTCAGTGTCAGCAGTGTATGTATGTTCTTGGTATGCCTTATTTTAATTGGAACTTGTCTGGCGCCATTTACTAGCAACAGCTGATGTCTATAGGGTTTAATTGTCTATACACTATATATAGCATGGGCTCCAAACTGCAGGTTTATACCCCAGTTGAAGTTCATTGGTACAAAACATGTCAGGTACATAGCCTGCCGGACAGATTTACCAGGCTTTTTATTGCCTGTAAGCATCTTTATTGATGTTTTGTACTTTTTGTATTTTTTTATTTTAATAAATATTTTTCTACCAGAGTGATCTGCTCTATGCAGAAGGTTTTTTCCCCTTTTTTCCTCCATGCATTTTTGCATGTGTGGATGAACGCACCCTTCTTGGAATGTGAGTTTGTTTGTGTATTATGCACATTTGACACTGGGACTGGACGCATCGCAGCTGACGGCACCAGGAGGAGATACCAGCACAAGAGGACGAACGGCTCTTGAGTACTTACATGCCTGAATGACTCACCACTATGGGGTAAGAGTACCCATTACCTTTATTGCTGTTGATGCTTTGTTACTTTATTGGAAGAAAAGTTATATGCATCTTTAATATCTTCCCATATTTTGGAACTTCCTTGTACCAAACAAATGTGAGCCTTACGTGGAAGAATCCTTACTGCTCAATGAACATTCTATAAGTTTACTCTTTAGTGGACATTTTTTACTTTCACAGGTGTCTGGGGTTTATTTCCCACATTTTGTGCTAGTCACATTTAGTGTTATTTGGCATGGGACTTATTTTAATTTTTCGCTAATGGATATTCCATGTTAATATAGGTATTTGTCAGTTTTATTTATACATGTCTATATTTATCTTTTTCACAGGTTATGGAGACATATGTAATATATATGTTTTATTTGGACATATCACTCCGTTTTTCTATTTAACACTGCATTTTTTCGTTTAATCCTTGATATCGACTGAAGCCAAAGTCTCCTCCTTGGAGGATGGCTACTACAGACCAAATTGATTCCATGCGGAAGAATCGGATGCACAAGTGCCGATTTAGAGCTGAGATCTAAAATAGGTCTTACTTCCCCGTTTGGTTTCAGAACCGTGAAGAGGTTTGAATATAAACCTGTGCCCTGTTCCTCTAAGGGAACCTCTGATATGACTTTGGCTAGCAGATGGTCCAGTGCTAGAAGGAGAGCCTTCTTTTCTGGGTCCATGGGAACCCCTGATCTTAGAAACCGGGGAGACGCCAAAACTCGTAACTCTAGTTTGTAACCTAGAGACACCGCAGAAGGCACCCATTTGTCCTGTCATTGCTCCTGCCAGATCTTTTAAAATTGCAGGAGCCTTCCCCCCAACCGAGCGAGGGCACCCCTTCATGAGAAGGCTTTAGTACTCTGCTTGGTGGGCATCTTTCCCAAAGATATTTTCTGACCTTGGTGCTGTCCCTGGGGTTTCCCCCTTGAACCTGACAGCTGATGCCGTCAAGAATGCCTAGAGGCTGATGTCCCTGATACAGGAGAAGAGGCCCGCTTAAATGAGAAATGTCTAAATTTCTTCTTTACTGGCAACAGAGAGCTTTTGCCATTGGAAATCTTTTGTAAGTTTTTATCCAAATCTTCTCCGAATAGCCGTTAACCATGAAAAAGGGAAACTGGCTAGGAGCTTCTTATACAGTGCTTCGGCTGACTCTTAAGCCAAAGAACTCTACGAGAATGCACTAGTCCCAACATCAGACGTGAAATCTGAATAGATGCATCTCTCATAGCATCTACTGTAAAAACACAGCTCGTCTGCTAAATCAGCGTACTGCTGAACCTGTTCAACAGGTAAAGATTTAAGCATCTCCTCAAATTGCTCCTTAATGGCCTGGGATACACCCATTGCAGCCAAGACCGGCTGCACTGCTGAACCTGCTAAAGCCATCTGGTTCTTAGAAAGGTGCTCCAGCTTCTTATCCGCCGAGTCCTTCAACATGAGAGCATTATCAACCAGACATGTGAGATTCTTATTTACGGAGGTAATCACAGCATCAACCGCTGGAATCCCCCCCATTTCTTACAGAAATCCTCTTCCATAGGATACAGTTTGGCAAACCTCTTAAGCTGAAACCGCTTATGTGAATGCTCCCACTCTGCGTACATAAGCTTTCTTAGCCACGCATGGATAGGAAAGGCATCTCCAGCCGGAGGAGGTTTTAATGATCCCAAATTAGAGATGGGATCATCAGAAGCCTGCACTGCAGGTAGCAAAAAGGTTGACCAAACCAACCTAGTGAGAGCATGCACAAACAATCTCTTGCAGTGATACTCCTTCCGTGTTAGGATCCTCAGAAGAGGATAAGCCAGTATTGTCCATATCTTTAGGAAGATCTGCCTGATCCCCAGCATCCTGAACCTCCAGAGGAGGCTCTTGAGCACTTGAAGGGGGATATACTGCGTTTAACCCCACTCTGAAGGGATAAAAATCGCATCAAGCTTTTTCTCTAAGTCATCAATGGTAGAGGACAACACTTGTCGTGTGATCACAAAATAAAACGAATAAAAGCAATGTGGGGTACAAGTAATGGGCAGCATTACTTGTACCCCACATTGCCTTTATTCGTTTTATTTTGTGATCACTTCAATTTTGTACTATAGATATATTTTTTTAATAAACCCATTGGTTTTGTTGATCTGCACCATCCGGAACCCTTTTTTTGTTTTTCTTTTTCCATATGTTACTCATACGAGTTTTTACCTGAGATCCGAGTTTGGATATGCTCGGTTCTTGAAATACCATTCCTCCCTGGAACTTGGAGACCACCGGACAGTGTTCGTTGGGAATACCCATCTCCATTTGCAATCCAGGACGGCTAAATGAGGACTTCACACCGGGATCCCTCCTACTGAAGGCCAGAGCTTAACCTTTGGTAATTACAAGCCTTTCAGACCCAGTCATACGACAGGTGGGTCCAACACTAATGCTAAGAGAACCCATCTTAAATCTATAGAAGGTCCTCATGAACATCACTTCAGACAGATTGCTGCTGTTGGTTCCTTGCTCTGCTCTTGCTATAACTTGGAAGAAAAAAAGACTGGCTTCTGCCCTATTTAGCACAATAAGAGGACATTTATATAGAGAGACAAACTGACATTAGCTTCTTCTCAACATTTATGATGCACAGCCTTATTGTTATGTTGCACAATAACTGTTTTTGGTAGTCATCTTTGTTATGCACTACTTTGCACAATAATTCTTTATGATACTTATCTTTGTTGTTTAGTGCACAATAACTGGGGGATTATTCCTTCAGTATTTATATATATACTTTTGATTTTTGTTCACTCATCATTTGTGTTCATTACTTTAGCACTAAACTATTCTATATTCTGTTTTGACTATGTATGTTAGAGTGATAGCCGCTGATTTTGTTGCAGTAGCGCAGTGTTTTTCCCTTCACTTTAACAAAAAGGGAGATGCCCGTGTCAACAAACCTGACCAGCAAACACTCTGCAGCTCTGCCTGTGTAGCTTAATATACTTCCTCCACGTGTGGCCAGTGTCTGACGCCGTTTAGCCACGCCTCCCTTCCAACTAGGGAAGTGTATGAGCGCCGGCAACATGGCGGGGGGGGGGGGGGGAGGAGGAGGGGGTAAAACAGACAATTTGCCCCAAAAACAAAAACTTTTTTTTTTTTTTTTTTTTTTAAGAAAGGCAGCGGGCTGGCATTCAAGGGAAAAAAAAAAACACACCACTCTGGGGGCCCAGGAAGTGATCAGAGCCCCCTTCATACCCGAGGGCCTGAGCTGGCTTGAACAGAGGAGAGAGAAAGCAATTGCCGTTTCCAGCGTCAGAATGGCGAGTGCTCAATACAGCCTCCAGTGGTGACACAGACATAATACATGGAAGGAGAGATTCCTTGCAGAAAATCTCCCCTACCTTTCCTCGCCACAGGGCTTTATCAGAGAAAAGAAACCCAATCTTCGCCCTTCACGGTAGGCTTTGAAAGGAAACCTTCAGGAACAGAGGTACACTCAGGTAATCCCGCAATCCTGGACCTGCGAGAAAACCCTGCCAGTAAACTTATTGGCCTCGCTACCAAAAAGTGCTGGATCCCAGGGCCCAGCTTTAAAGCATTTGCAAGCAAGACCTCATGCCTTTGGATGACGAGGCCCGGGTACCGTTCATTTAGTCCATTACGGAGACATTAGAACGGATCTGGTTAGGATGGCTGGCTCGCATCAAAGGATTACTGCTCGTGGAGCTCAGTACACACACATCCTTACACGTGCCCAACACCTTAGACCAGTGTTTCTCAATCGGAGTTCCGCCATGAATCAACATTGTGGTGGATGTATATCCGCCCAATGTTTTTAGTGTTCCCTATGCATGCTGACAGAACAGTCAGCGCGCATTGATATCAGATAGGCTCTCTGTAGTTCTGGCTCAGGGAGGAGTCAGGAGAAAGGCAGAGAAGCGGGAGTTCTAAATTTAGCGGGGAGCGGAGACCGGAGAGCCGAATATGGAGAATAAGGAGCTGAGACTGGAGAGCTGAGCATGGTGAAATCTGTCTCAAATGGTAGCAGTAATGCACAGATCATCAGAGGCTGCGTTCCTGTGTACATCAGGGGTGAATGCAGACTGCTGGGGGAGGGAAAAGCAGAGAACAGGAGATGAGATCCTGTGTATAAAAGCACTGATTGCAGGCTGTGGGGGATGGGAGCAGAGAGTTGAGGTACACAGCTGGATCAGGCTGAATGTAACAGGAGGTGAAATTATAATAGCTTTGTTATGCCATAATTTTACATAATGCGATTATGATTCTGTCTCATCCAGCCACAGGCCCCTGCAGTCTGCATTCAGTTGCTACCATACACAGGATCTCTCCTCCTGCAAGATTCAGCCATACGATCCTACTGTCAGCACTCCTCCTGGTACCACCCTCACAGGTTCAGAGGAGCTAGAACTATAGAGTAGGTACCAATGCACATTGACAGTACTCGCTGTCAGTGTACATTGAAATCAACATTGATATTATGTGCATATTTTTTTCTGCACAGAAATATGCAACATGTATGCATTTTTCTGCAGAGAAAAATACTCAAATGATACCAATATTGTGGTATGAACAGGGCACATATAAATCTTTTTTTTCTTTATGTCCTAGCAGAGACCTGTGTTAGCAAAATGCATGCCTGCACATGACGTGGACAAGGCCAAAGTATTCTATGAGGGTCAAATCTGCACCATTTTCCATCAATTCTTATGCATGAATGTTGTGAACAAGTCCCAATTGTTCCCGTAGTCTGCTATCCTTTTTATTAAACAAAATATTTGGGAGCTTTGTTCAAGTTCAGTAAGGCCTCGTTCATAGCATATGTGCAAAAGATGGAAAATATGTCCAACTTTGACTTGCTTAACCACTTAACGATCGCTGCATGCCATTGTACGTCATCACAATGGCATGCACAGGCACAAGCATGTACATGTACGTGCTTGCCTTCCAGTGGGTGGGGGGGTCCGATCGGATCCCCTCCCGCTGGATGCGGCGGTCCGTTTCGCTTCAGGAGCGATCCGGGGATGGCCGTTGGTTTCTGGCCATCCCCTCTCGATCGCTCCTGGCAAATGAGAAGCTTCCTCCCACTGTGTATTGTATACACAGGCAGGGAGGAAGTGATGTCATTCTCCTCAGGGCGGTCTTTTTGACCGGACTACGAGGAGAAGACTAAAAGTAAGTGCACCAAACACTACACTGACACTAACAGACAGGCACACAATCCCCCCCAACCGATCACCCCTGCCCCCCTCCCCCCCCCCAGTCAGTGTCACTGATTGCAGTGATCATTTATTTACTGATCACTGCATTCAGTGTCAGTTGTAAAAGTAAAAAAAAAAGTGTCAGGGCAGTTAGTGTTAGGTCCAGGGTAGCCCCCTACCACCCCCCAATAAAGATTTAACCCCCTGATTGCCCTTAGAGTTAACCCTTTCACCCCCTTTTGCCAGCGTCACTAAGTGATCGTTTTTCTGATCGCTGCATTAGTGTCACTGGTGCCGCTAAGTAGCTAGTTATTTTTTAGGTTCACCACCAGGTTTTTATAGCGCTAGGTACCCCGATATACTACCCAATAACGGTTTTAACCCCCTGATTGCCCCTAGTTAACCCTTTCACCAGTGATCACCGTATAAGTGTTACGGGTGACTCTGGTTAGTTTGCTTTTTATAGCATCAGGGCACCCATCATTTATTACCCAATAAAGGTTTAACCCCCTGATCACCCGGTGGGTGATCTCAATTAGGTTTTAGGGTCAGGGTCTGAGTCGCCCCAGGCAGCGCTAGGCTAGTGCCAGTACCGCTAACACCCACGCGCAAAGCATACACCTCCCGTAGTGGTATAGAATCTGAACAGATCAGATCTATACTAGCGTCCCCAGCAGTTTAGGGTTCCAAAAAAACGCATTGTTAGCGGGATCAGCCCAGATACCTGCTAGCACCTGCGTTTTGCCCCTCCGCCCAGCCCACCCAAGTGCAGTATCGATCGCTGTCACTTACAAAACACTAAACACATGCAGCGTTCGCAGAGTCAGGCCTGATCCCTGCGATCGCTAACAGTTTTTTTTGGTAGCATTTTATATTTAAGTCCTGAAGGCAGTGCTTGGTTTTCGGGGTCCCGTACTTGGCTAGGCTCCCAAAAAGTCCCCCACATGTGGTATCCCCGTACTCGGGAGAAGCAGTAGAATTTATTTTGGGGTGTAATTTGACTTATGCCCATAGCATGTGTGAGCAATATATCATTTAGTGACAACTTTGTGCAAAAAAAAAAAAAATAGTAATATTCCTGCAACTTGTGGCAAAATATAAAATATTTCATGGACTCAACATGCCTCTCAGTAAATAGCTTGGGGTGTCTACTTTTCAAAATGGGGTCATTTGGAGGGGGGGGGGGGGTTGTGTTTTGGCATTTTATAGCCTTCGAAACCGATAGGTAGTGAGGAGTGAAATCAAAAATTTGCACCCTTAGAAATCCTGAAGGCAGTGATTGGATTTCGGGGTGCCGTACTGCCAAAAAGTCCCACATATGTGGTATCCCCATACTCAAGAGAAGCAGCAGAATATATTTTGGGGTGCAATTCCACATATAACTATGGCATGTGTGAGCAATATATCATTTAGTGACAACTTTTTGTAAATTTTTTTTTTTTTTGGGTCATTATTCAATCACTTGGGACAAAAAAAAAAAATAAAAAAAAAATATTCAATGGGCTCAACATGCCCCTCAGCAATTTCCTTGGGGTGTCCACTTTCCAAAATGGGGGTCATTTGGGGGGGGGGGGGTTGTACTGCCCTGCCATTTTAGCACCTCAAGAAATGAGATAGGCAGTCATAAATTAAAAGCTGTGTAAATTCCAGAAAATGTACTCTAGTTTGTAGACGCTATAACTTTTGCGCAAACGAATAAATATACGCTTATTGACTTTTACTAAAGACATGTGGCTGAATAAATTTTGCCCTAAACGTTTGACTAAAATTGAGTTTATTCGATTTTTCTTATAACAAAAAGTAGAAAATATCTTTTTCTCAAAATTTTCGGTCTTTTTCCATTTATATCGCAAAAAATAAAAATCGCAGAGGCAATCAAATACCATCAAAAGAAAGCTCTATTTGTGGGAAGAATTTCGTTTGGGTACAACATTGCATGACTGCGCAATTACCAGTTAAAGCAGTGCAGTGCAAAATTGTAAAAAGACCTCTGGTCCTTAGGCTGAAAATTGGTCCGGGGCTAAAGTGGTTAAAATATTTTGGGCTTGTTCTAACGCAGGGACATAAAGAAAACAATTCTTATGTGCACTTTTCACACTATAATGTTGGTGTCAGATGAGTTCTAATTTTTATTCCATTATTTTAAGCTATTTCTACAATAAACATGGTTCGATATACAGCTTGCTGATGAGATCAGATATTCTGGGAAATGTAGATCTGAATATTTTTTTTTTTTTTTTGGGGGGGGGTTCCCCCCGAGATCTCAGACTTTTTGCCAAGGGTTCCTCCACGGTAAAAAGGTTGATTAACACTGCCTTAGACACTGGCGAAAAAACTGAGGACTCCCAGTAGTGGGAGGGGTTATATGGGGGAAGTTCACACCTTAAGAGGCGGGCCAGTGTCCAGCACCTGATAAGCCGATATAACCCACGTAGTAAGTACTACAGCTCTGTGTCCCCTGATGTAAGAAAAGAGAAAAAAAACCTATAAATTCATAACGAAGCCACACATACGTTAAAGTACATATTTCAGTATCCGGTACATTAAACTTGCTTGTTAGTACAAACTGTATTTCTTGACATCACCTGTATCTTAGGCTGGATTCACACCTAATCATTTTTAGTGCTTTTTGCAGATTTGCACTACAGTCCATTTAACATGGTTTCCCAAGGAACACTCTGTAGTGCAAATCTACAAAATGCAAAAAGCACTAAAAATGCATCGGTGTGAATCCAGCCTTATATCTATACATTACTTGACCATCTGGTTATTTCTCAGACCGTATTCTTTATTCAGGGTACCAAAAATTAGCTCTATTGGTCTGGCAGTTAGATACATCAGTAGTCAGCCATGGTCCCCAGAGTTTCTCAAACATGTGGGAGCAACCCCTATGTTGGCAAATTTTCTCTTTCCGGAGCATTTCTCCACTCAGAGCAGGAGGGTCTTCTGAAATCCAATGAGTCATTATAAGCTTGCGTGCCAGGAATAGGGATCTAGTTACTGCCACCTTAGTACACTCTTCCCATTCTAACTCATCAAGTACATTGAGCAAGCAGCATTTTGGATTCGTAGGCATCGAAATCCGAAACACCCTGTTTATGGTGTCCACCAACCCCTTCCAGTAGGGGTGGCGTTTCGGGCACCCGCACAGTAGGTGGATCAGTCCTCCATGATCTTTGTAATAAAAAAAAAAAAAAAAAAAGTCCATGATCTCTCTTCCATCTGGTACACAGTGGGGTGTGGGATAGCATACAATCTGTGGGGGGGGTAATATACTCAACATATATATATTTGCGTCAATCTTTGTGATACCTTCAAGGAGCAAGTGGGCACCACCTGTAGAGCCTCCTCCCACTGATCTCCATCAATTGGGTCCATGTCTACCTCCCACTTGGCCAGCATTCACAGGGGGTGTTTATCTAGAAAGCTCTGTAGTAACATGCTATAGCATTGCGATATAGATCCCTTAGTGTTGACAGCTCTTGCAATCAAATAAAACAGTGGTGTTGGTGAAAGGGACCATTCCGAGGATCTGCTCTGGGCCATTATAGCGTGCTTTAATTGCATACAATAGAACCACATGGACTGAGGCAAACCGAAAAGACCCTGTAGGTTGTTTTCAAATGTATGGAGTTTCCCATTGTGAAAGATCTGCATTTTGAATTGAATTTGTTGCGCAAGTGGCAGCCAATGGATGGATTGGCAGAGAGGGGTAGCAGACCGTATTATATAATAAAAAAAAAAAAAAAAAAAAAAGTAGGTACTGTCAACCACATACAGGATGCATTACGGTTTTCTTCAGATACAACTCACCTTCTTTCACAGTCTCTTTACTTAAACTCCGTCCATAGTGCTGGTTTTCAGTTTCATAGCGGTCAGAATCAACATGGTAAACCTAATGAAAAAGGCATCTTCATATTAGGTTATTATTTATCAGCAAACTAAGCAATTTCAAAACGCTACAAACAACATATGGTCTGTGCAGTCTGCCATGAGCAATCATTGCCATTATACACCTTGCTATTATATTTCTCACCCTGTAAAATGGGTAATCACTGCCTAATAATTCGGGGTTGTGGTCGGTGTTCTTGTGAATTCGTGCAAGAACAGCTACCTGGTACCACTCACATGAACATGTGCTGGTTATTAAGAAAACCTTACCCATGGCAATGTATACTGAGCATAGGATGAAAAATAAATGCATAAGCAGATATAACCCCTTGTGAAAACTGGATTTAGAAAAAGCAGAAGCTGAATTTATATAGAAAATCTTTAACTACACTCTTAGCAACCACCTCCATTTCAGTGAAAATATTTTCTAATGTAATGTATAGGTTTGGATTTGGTCATGTTAAAGGATAATTGCACTCAGTAAGGTTGTTACACTGGTATTAAACCCAAAAGCAAACATATTGCAGTTTTCTTCTTTTCTGGGTGCAGTGACAGCATTTCTTTATTATTTTGTTAAATAGTATAGTTACTCGAATCGCACAGCATGCCACACATTTAATATCACATTTTCAAAATCTGCCTTGCCACCGGCTGTGCAGTACAGTCCCATAGATTTCCAGTATGTGTTTGTGGCAAGTTGAATGCGTTTGTTCAAGGGAAGTAGGCAGGCAGGATAACTTTAAATACAGTTATCCGCTACCCTCAAGCTCTGGCTGACAGCATATTCCTAATTTTAACTAAAGTTATTTCTAGTACCTGACGTTACCCATTATAATATTTAAAAAATGCAGGAGTGAGGGATGAATGGCCTGTAATTAAGCGAAGGCTAAAATGGTTACCAAAATTGCAATTCTACCTGGAATTAAAAGTAATACAATAAAATGCGCAGTGTTAAGCAGGCACTGTGTGACACTGCCATCTAGTGTTAAACTAGATAAAAAAACAGACAGATGATTCTGGGAAACCTTACTGAAAATATTTAAGCACCAGATTTCTCCATTGACAGATAACTGGGGTCTGATTAGCAAAAATGTCCAGGAAACCTCCTGACAGCACAGTGTTATGTTCCCTTGCTGCCTACTATTCTTAAAGTTCATAGTTTACAACCATCGGTCCATGTGCTCTCTGTTCTTCCAATTTTATGGATCAAAGTATTCACTGCAGGTAAAGTTTTTTTTTTCTGCAGTGACTAAAATACACTCAAAATAGTCAGAAAGAACGGTAACACCCCCGAAATTGGGGTCAGAGGGCGCTGATCACCCCTGGTATGTTATAAACAAAAAAAAGAAAATGGTGTCCCCGGAGTGGGGCTTTTTACCAGCAGAGTTTAACCTGTACAGTATAAATAACATTGACATGTAGAAAGTAGACTAATATTGTAAATGTTTATTAATAAAAAAAAACACTCAAAATAGTAGGGATGGGATGCAGAAAAGGCAGACCACAGTTCTGGTTACAGTTTTTGGTAGCCGCATGTCCAATTGCATGCTACACAACAAAATCAGCAACCCAGCAAAAAAGTGTGGGGAGCCCCATTAACGTCCCTATCGCCACATCAAGCATAAAGACCTAAAACTGGATATGTATTCAAAGTGCAAAAGAAACCAGATTTAAAAAAACTTGCCCCTTCTGCCAAAAAGGATGAACCCTTTAAAAAAAAAAAAAAAAAAAAAAGCCCTCAAAAAACTAATTTTAATGTACATATATAATGTACATATATAATGTACATATATGGCCGGGTGGGAGCCGCCTCCTGACTGGACATTCAGGAACACATCCTTCAGGAGGGGGTTCGTGCCCGCACAGCAGCACGATCCCGATGCGCTCGTGTCACCCGGACACTGCGCATCGGCAGGAGGGCTCTGCGATTGGCCCTCCTGATCACATGACGGCCATGTCCAATCACAGCCGTCATGCGATCTAAACAGCCGGTTGCTAGGCAATCGGCTCTGCTCACACGGAAGTCGTCGCTGAGGAGAGCAGATCGCTGCAGCCGGCTGGTGATCAGCGAGTATTAGCTGTTTTTTTACAGCTTTTTACTCACTGATCACTAGTCTAGTGTAAACCTACAGTGTAAACACACACGTCCCCAAATAAAATAAAAACACGTCCCCCAACTATGTCCCAATGATTATCTGCACACATATGTACATAGGTCCGTGATCACACAAACCAATTATACACTTAACGGAATTTTTTTTACCAAAAAAATGTAGCAGAATAAATTTTGGCTTAAATTTATGACAAAATTTGATTTTATTGGATTTCTTTTAAAATTGAAAAAAGAAAAGTTTTTTTTTTTTCAAATTTCTGCTTTTTTGCGCAAAAAATAAAAAAACTGAGTCGTGAATAAATACCACAAAAATAAAGCTCTATTTGTGCAAACAAAATGATAAAAATTTAATTTGGGTACAGTGTAGCATGACCGCGCAATTGTCATTGAAAGTGCGAGAGCGCTGAAAGCTGAAAATTGGGCTGGGAAGGAAGGGGGCGAAAGTGCCCTGTATTGTAGTGGTTAAACCCAACTCCCTGAATACAGGGTGAAATATCACAGCTGCCACTAACTCAATTACATGGGCAACACCTCTGCTGCCAAGCATTTTGGCCTACTCCAGAGTTGAAGTAAAAATCTTTGTTCCCATCTCTTGCCTTTACATGAAACACCAGCAAAGAGTCATTTGTTAGCCGGTCTTTGTGATGGAATTATTTTGTTCCCCTGAAAGGCAACATGGGTTCATATGAGTGTAGAGACTTTAGGTTTTGCCTTCTTTGGACAGCATTTGCAGTGAAAGGAAGAACTTAATGTGCATGTATCTATTTTTGGCTAGTAAGTAATCATTGTTGATATCAGAAGCAAACAGTTTTTTTCTTCAGAAACAGTTACGCAAGAGGCCCACTTAATTACTTCAGGCCAATACAGACAATTCTCTCCTATACGTAAAAATCTTTTTTTTGCTAAAAAGCTACTTAGAACCCCCAAATGCTTTTTTTAAGCAGAGGCCCTAGAGAATAAAAAAAAAGATGTTACACCGCATAAATGGATACCAGACATGTTACGCTTTAAAACTTTAGCACTGTATGTTTACATTCTTTGTATTAATTTTCAGATTTGCTTACAACAAAATTTTAAGCCAAACTCCAGCTCACACGTTATAAGAAATTACAGCAAAACCCTTTTTCCCCCCTTAAGGGATAAGGGTTTTAATATGTAGCACTAACCCCCGAAGGAGCTGCTGGTTATTTTTGGGATTACCGTTACCTTCTATTCTCCTTGTGGCACGTCTAGGGGGATGTCCCATGGTAGATGGCAAAACTCAGTCAATTGAACAGTCTTTCAACGTGGGCTCAGAGGGTTGGGAAGGAAGTTCAGGTACTCTTAGTGTCAAAGACAAAAAAAAAAAAAACATTGAACTTGCTTACTTTGACGGAATCCGGAGAATAGCCATTCGCAGCTGGATAGTCACCCAGGTTGGAAAGTCCCTCTCTCACAAGGCCTAGCAGCCAACAAGGTGCTTACTCAGGAACAAGTCTCAGCTACAGACATTGTTGTAGAACGCGTAGGGAACCTAAACTTGAAAACGCTTGTAGGATACCTGGATCTTTCAGCCTGCTTGGCTATATACCACAAGACCGGATTCTCTCGGGTACTTCAGCCCTTCCAGGCTCATGTTAAGAAATCCAACCCGCACATGGTGTTCTTCTAAATAGTCCTCCCCTGGAATGTTCAAAGTACTCTGGGTCTCTCCAAACCAGAGACGGCACATAACCACCTCAGAATCCTCCTCTAGTTTGCTTGCCTCGGGCTAACCAGCCCCGAGGCATTAAAGTCGGGTGGATCCGCACCCCATAGCCTTTCCTGGGGGTTGGTCAGGAGCACTAGGACCATGTAATCAGCACATCATACTGGACCAGAACCCCCGAACCACGTGACATCCGCATCTTAAAAAACCTCTCCCAGAGGGCACAGCGAGGGCCACTCCCACTGACCTGGCTCCGAAAGAGTAACTTAAGCACCTAACCAGACCATAGTTCCACACCTGCCCCAAGAGACAGTGCTCCTTGGCCAGGCTGAACATCTCACAGTCCAGTTAGACTGACGCAGAGGTCCAATTTAGACAAATCAACCCAAACCAAACTGCAGTTTAGGCAAAGTTTAACTTTGAAAAAACGCATACCGTGTGCTCCTCAGGAGCCGCTGCTACACATGAATAAATAAAAGCTGATCATTTTATACACACCTGCCTGTGTTAAGTGCTTTGTCTCATCTATGTCAAGTGATAACATTCTGCTAGAGAGCTTGAGAAAAACAGACTTGCTGGCTGGATGACAAGAAAATAGAAGCAAGCCTCTAAAAAGTAAACTAATGCAACCATCACACTTAAGAATTAGTAAGCTGCAATATAATAAATGTTTGTAAAAAAAAGTTCCTGTTTTAAATTAAATGCTTTTAATGAAACCCAATAGCAAAGAAAAAAAATGCATTCTGATGGTTAGGGATGGAAATGGTGGTAACTAAAGAGCGTTCTTGCCAACTACCAAGAATGAATGAGCCCGCTATTCTCCTCCATCAACACCATGAATAAACTAGGCAGATTGACAGACCACTGCATTTTTTCCCTCCCATGTTAACAGTCTGAGTGTGAGAAGGTTGCTTTAGTTGTAAAATGGTGAAGACAATAAACCAGAACAGATTATGAACCTGGTTAAAGGAGCAGCTCACCTTTAAAATAAATGCCAATTTATTTCCCCCAAAAAGGAGGCTGAAGAGCACTGCATTTGTTGTCAGCAGATCGCATGTGCAATCTCAGGCGCCTGTGGACTCAGCATAGCTGTCTGCTCATACCTCATATGGGCAGGCAGTTAACAGAGCAGGAAGATCAATGAACTAGGAGCACGCTCACCAGCTCCCCTTGCAGCTCATTGAGAGCTACAAGCCAACAGCTACAATGACAGACAATGCTTGTAGGCTCACAGGAGACCGAATGAATGCCATGGCTGTGTGAGCAGAGGCATGCACGGTGGAGCATTTTTTCATATTGTGACAGTAAGTGCATGGAAAGAATCCCCCCGTGCGCTGTCATGGGGGGGAGGGGGGATTTAAGGGAGAACAAAAGGGAAGAGGCTGCAGAAAAATTGGCTGGAACATGTACCAAAAGGTGAACATATACTTTTAAGGGGCAGATGCATTTCTGCCACGTGAAAGGCCTGTCACACTAGTATCAGTACAAGTCTCTGGTCTCACCAAAACACAAGCAGAAAACATACCTTGCACATTTCCTGAAGTCAACTGAGCCTTTCGTAAACTAAAAAAAACATCCAATAAGTCTCAGCGTGCATTACCTGCTAAAATGCAAACGGTTTTATAAGAATCTGTGGTGCAATCTGTTGCAAATATACATACATGCCAGGTTATCTTTATTCTAAGCATTTCCCCAGGGGTGGCCAAACACTGACCACCATACCAATTTTCTGAATTACTTTCCATTAGTTTAATTGAAAACTTCCCTTGAACACTATAATACAAAACAGAACAGTAACTGTATCATAAACGTTTTGCTCTTATATTTGACCAGCGTCTGGCCATGTCAAAATGTAAAACTCCTGTGCTCGGCCGTAACAAGATACAGTTAAAAGGAGAGCAAGCTGAAGTTATTGCAGTGGACAACACAAAATCCTTGGGCGATAGAGATGGGGTTCTATGTAGGTTGTCCTTGCAGGAGGTAAGAATGGCAGTTGTGCCCTCTGAGTTGGGCACTGGGAACACTATAAAAGGGCAGGGGTTTAAGCAGCACAATACAATGCGTTTGGCTTATTTACCAAAAGTCACCCAACACTGCCAATGTGCCGACACTGTGGCCCACGGCAGCAGAGAAAGCATAATGCCTCAAACCACACTTCATAACCTGTGCGTGATCAGAATGATTGGACTGAACCAGCCGTTTGACAAGATTTTCATGCATTAGGTAATGTGTGCATTTACCCTAATATAGCAAGTACAGCAAGAAGAGCTTAGCCTCTGGCTGAAGCAGAAAACCACTCAAATGTTTCTGTTAAACTATTCTTCCTCTATTTTGATAGATTAGCTTTGTGCGTGCTGCTGTGAAATGAAAATTCCATTTAAAAATGTGAAAAACAGTTCCCTGTCATTTTCATATAAATTCCAAACATTTTCTCACATTCCAAGTTCTTAAAAAGTGTCTGTAAAGCCAAAAACAAATGGATCATAAATGCCTCTATAAAAATTAGTCTAACTACGTGTGCACCTCGTTTCCAAAACATTTCAGTATGGATGGAGTGCACATCAATCCTGACAGTTACTTTGACTTTCTAGGCCCTGCTTGCAATGATCTGCAAGCTGATTTACTGTAGTGTGCACAGCGTTTCCACCAAATTGCTCCATTTTCCAAGAAAATAATAAAGTGCAGGATATAATTTCTTACACAAGTCAAATTAATCCTTTTAAACAAACTCATTGGGTGGCATAGCTGGGGGCACAGCACAGGAATAAGCAGCAGAAATGTCACCAGGACACAGCATGCCCTGAGATTAAGCCCCATCCACTAATCTGGGTCGTGCAGCGTAAAAGAGGGATAGCAATCACATTACCTGCACAAATTACTTTTTTTTTGCAAGTTATTTTAGGGTGTGTAACGGATGGATGAATTGTGGTTTGTAAGAGACCACCCATATGTTTTTTTTTTTTAAAAAGGGTATAGTCTTATTCAAATGCAATCTAAAAACTTGACAGTCGCAGTAAAATGTTTGGAAACATTTTCCAAGTAGATGCACATGAAGGCACTACAGATTAATGCCCCAGTTGAAGTCCTTTAGGATGAAATGCGTCGACCTGCCACACTTGCTCCCCACATTGCTTCATATATTTTTCACCAGTACTTTTACTCATTTTTGGTGTACTGTAATTTTAAATAAATACCTGCGTTTTTTTTTTTACCTATACCATATGGAGTCCTTCCATTTTCTCTTTTTATCCCGGTTCGATTGAGTGCATTTTTTTTATATATCAACCACCTCCAGACGGCTCCTCCATAGCGTGGAAGTTTCACATTGTGTTTGAGAGTCACAAGGCTCCAGGAACTTCAGCTGATAGCCGAGGTGTGGAACCATCCTGTTTGGAGTGATCGTTTTCCTGTCAATCCTAACCCTGTGGCACTTGGACCACATAAGCTCAAATGATCTACTACCGTTTGTGGGCTCCCTTCTGCATAATCTCTAGAAGAGGCTTTCTTTTGGGACAACAGCCATGCAGACCAATTTGATGCAGTGTGTGGCATATGGTCTGAGCATCAACACGCTGACCCCACCCCATCTCTGCCGCAATGCTGGCAGCACTCACACATCCACTTCCAAAAGACAAGCTCTGGATATCACGCTGAGCACTTGCACTCAACTTTGGTCAACTATGGCGAGGGTCTGTTCTTAGTGGAACCTGTTTGTTATAACACTGTATGGTCTTGGCCACCATGCTGCAGCTCAGTTTCAGGGTCTTGGCAATCTTCTTATAGCCAAGGCCATCTTTGCGTAGAGCAACAATTATTTTTTTCTGATCAGAGTTCTTTACCAGCAAGTGCCATGTTGAATTTCCAGTGACCAATATGAGAGAGAGTGGGAGCAATACCAAATGCAACTCACCTGCTCCCCCACACGAGACGGTGTAACACTGAGTCGCATGACACCGGGGAGGGAAAATGGCTAATTGGGCCCAATTTGGACTTTCACTTAGGGGTGTACTCACTTTTGTTGCCAGCGGTTTAGACATTAATGGCTGCGTGTTGAGTTATTTTGAGGGGACAGCAAATTTACACTGATTGTAGCAAAGTGGTGAGTGTGCAGCTTGTATAATGTAAAGCAATTTCTTCAGTGCTTCTTCAAAAAAGGGTTTGGTTTAGTTTTATAGAAGCACCAAGTATGAAACTTGTTACCTCTTCGGTGTCCATGTCTTGGTGGTAGTCATTTTGGCATGAATAAATCAACATTGGATCTATAGTGGTGTGCAGCCGAACACCTTTCCTCCTTTACTTTGGTGGCGAGCCAAGCTTAGCACCCAGCCCATTTACTCCATCTGATTACAGTCACCTGGAGCAGCGTAGCCCATCTTTGGATTTGCTGCGTGGAAAGGCAGTGGCTGGGAAATGCCTGGGAAGTGAAAATTGCCCATAGACTTACAATGGGGCTTCAGTTGTCAGCTGCCTCTCCTACAAAAGCCTTTACACAGAAGCCGCTGACAGCTTAGCATGGGACCAGAGCGGCTGCAGAAAAAGATATGGATAGCGATTTTTGCTTTACAGTTAGACAGATTAGTCTTAGAATGTGGCTGCCAGCAGATTTAGAGTCAGGTAAAGTAGATGTTCAAAAAACTAAGTCTTCAAAACTTGAATATTACACTATATTTATCCAAGCATTTGTGCCTCCCCTATCTACAATTACCTCTCCTGTCCATCGGATACAGAGAGAAAAAAAACAAAACAAAAAAACACTTAACGGCAAAATTCACAAATTTTTGTCAAATGTGAAAGATAGTTACGCCATGAGAACTGTGATCTTTATTCTAAGCAAAAAAAAATAAATAGATTCTCGTTTTAGCCAGAATCGTGCAGCTCTACCCATAGACTTACATTGGAATGCAAAACCTGTTTGCAGTAAAAAAAAAAAAAAAAAAAAGTTTAACACAGGCCCTTAAGTTGGTGGAAAGGTGCACAGAATAACCTAATCATTTCCAAAAAGTCGCATGATATGCAGTTTACAAAGGACAAATGGTGCCTACAATGACAATTTGTGGGGGCAAGGGCGATAGGACGTCAGTGTTAATTTTGATGTCAGATTTAAATTTAGTTTTAGTCAACTAAAATCTAAATGGTTTAGTTAAATTGTAATGCATTTAAGCATTTCTCTAGAATTTCCACTCATATACCCCTGGAGTAACAATTTAACATGTTATTTATGGTACAGTAATACCTCGGATTTCAAGCAATGCGGTTTATGAGCATTTCACAATACAAGCTATTTTTTTAACCACTTCAATACCGGGCCTATTCTGGCACTCCTCTCCTACACGTAAAAATCATAAATTGTTTGCCCGAAAATTACTCAGAACCCCCAAACATATACTTTTTTTAGCACACACCCTATGGAATAAAATGGCAGTTATTGCAACTTTTTATCTCGCACAGTATTTGCGCAACAATTTTTCAAACGCATTTTTTTGGGGGGGAAAAAAAAAAAAAAAAGTTTGATTTAAAAAACAAACATTAAAGTTAAACCAATTTTTATATAATGTGAAAGATTATGTTACATCGAGTAAATAGATACCCAACATGTCACGCTTTAAAATTGTGCACACTCATGGAATGTCGCCAAACTTCAGCACTTATAAATCTCCATATGCGAGGCTTCAAAAAAAAAAAAAAAAAAAAAAAAAAAAATAAAAAAGGTACAGGTTACATATTGAGAGAGTTACAGAGGAGGTCTAGAGATAGAATTGTTGCTTGCGCTCTAATGCACGTGGCGATACCTCACATGTGTAGTTTGAATGGAGTTTACATATGTGGGCGGGACAAACGTGTGCGTTCGCTTCTGATCGCGAGCTACGGGGACATGGGCATTTAAAAAAAAACGAATTTAACACTTTTATTCCTATTACAAGGAATGTAAAAATCCCTTGTAATTGGAATCATTCATGACAAGTCCTCTTTATGGAGAGATGTGGGGTCAATAAGACCCCACATCTCTCCTCCAGGCTGGAAAGCACGAGTGTGGAAAAAAAAAAAAAAAAAAAAAAAAAGTCACCGTACCCATGCTGACAGCCGCAATCGTGGCTTTGTTTGCTTCCGGGAACCCAGGCATGACGTCATAACATCACGCCAGGGCCTCCGATGGTAATAGAGATGACTGGTGACCATCTGGTCACCGGAAATCTCCATCGTCATCATCCGGTGCTGGACGATTCTTTCTTCAGGTCCCCGATGGCACGGGAGAGCCCGGAGAAGCACCGCATGGCAGCAGGAGAGGGATGTCCCCTCTCGTTGCCTGTAAACGATCAAGCGGCGGAACTGCTATGACCATTCTATGTCACATGGATTAAATGCATGATAAACGTAGGACATCAAAATGTCATTGGCTTTAATTGAGCAGTGCACATGGCAGGTCAGAGGTCTGTTTGATCTGCTTTGCGTGGCTGTTTCTTAGGATGCAGCAGGTCTTCTAGGGGTGTATTAGAACCTCAGGTAATGCAGGCCAGAAGTAACACTGTTTGAAAAGAAAGCTAGCAAGCATGAGCCCTTAACCATGCTGGGAACAAGATAAACTGCTTCTATGGTGGTCACATTGGCAGATCCTTGTTTTACCAACTTTTCCCGTAATGTAGAACTAGCAGGAGTCACCATTTTGTGCTTACCACTGCATACTCGAGACCTTTCTAGTCAGATTTGGTCTGGACAGTTGGCAGATAATTTATGAACATAAAATGGGAACCTCTTTATGCCATTGGGATATAGGATATTCCCTATAAAGAATAAGGAACATGTACATAGGCAAGGCACCACATTAGTCTGACATTGGTGAACTTGGGTTCCTTTTCTTAGGATAAACATCTCAGAAAAAAAAAAAAAGGCACAAAGTAGTGAAAGCCATGAGGAACAAATTACTTGAATTGTACAGATTATGGCTCGATTGAACTCCAGAAAAAAAAAAAAAAAAAAAAAAAAAAAATTGGTCACCCCTTCGCTGCAGCAGGTCAAAGTTTCTACAATAAGACACTTCCATATTATGTTCTACGTCATCTGTGCTGTCAGTTGGCATGTCGGGGGGGGTCACCGACAGTTTCTCAGGATATAAAAAAAAAAATAAAAAAATGCCCTGCTTATCTTTAAAATAAAAGTTCTTCTTCAGCTTAACAGAATGGCAGATGTACTTTTGTTCACTCCAAGAACTGCATGCAAACACCTTGGGCTGAAAATATAACATGTTTTGCAATTTATAGGGTATTCTATAATAAACTCCTGCCAAAAACACACCTAATCTACACCAAAAACAAACTCAAACTTGGCCGACATTCTTCATTTTTATGCATAATGGAACAAAAGGAAACCAGAGTAAATAAACATTGCATGGACAACAAGCAACTCATCCAAGGGATCCAGTCAACATTTCCCTAAAGAAAATTAGTTCCCTGCAGGCTTATTAGGTTTGACTATGTTCCAACACCCAAATCTGGATTTAGAACAGTAGGTGTAAAAGCTTTTCACAAGGGATAATGACTGATAAGCTCCATTAGAGGCATTTAACCCAATTCACTGCTGGACAGGCCTGTAATTCAATGTGTAAAGGCTTTTCCCTTTTTGGAAGAGCACACACACCAATTAAATAATAAATAATAATAATAATAATAATAATAATAATAATTATTATATATACACACACACGCTACCTTGAACATATTAAATATGACAAGTGGTGATGAAGAACTTTGAAATCACCATACTAAAAAAAACACTTTAGATTAAAAAACAAAACAAAAATAAAATAAAAATAAACACAGGAGTTTGACTATAATCAAAAGCATTGGGATGCCTGCTTTTACACACAAACTTCAATGTTCGTAGGGTTCAATATTGAGTTGCCCCACACTTTGCAACTATGACAGCTTCAACTCTTCGGGAAGGCCATCCCACAAGGTTTAGCAGTGCGTCCATGGGAAGGTTTAACCATACTTCTAGAAGCACATTTGTAAGGTCAGGCATTGATGTGGACGAGAAGGCCGGGCTCACAGTCTCCACTCCAAGTCATCCCAAAAGGTGTTCTATTGGGTTGAGGTCAAGACTCTGCAGGCCAGTCTCCACCCCAAACTCACTCATCCATTTCTTTATGCACTCTGTTAATGTACTTGTGCGCAGTCATGTTGGAACAGTAAGGAGCCATCCCCAACTGCTCCCACAAAGTTAGGAGCATGAAATTGTCCAAAAACATCTTAGTATGCTGCTGCCTTAAGCTTTCCCGTCGCTGGAACTAAGGGGCCCGAGTCCCGACCTCAAACTTATAGTGCAAGCCAGGCCTTCTCATCCACATCAGTGCCCGACCTCACAAATTCGTTTCTGGAAGAATGGTCCAACATTCCAATAGACACTCCTAAACTTCATGGGCAACCTTTCAAGAAGAGTTGAAGCTGTTATAGCTGCAAAAGGGGGAGCCACCTCAATATTGAACCCTACGGACTAAGGCTGGGATGTCATTAAAGTTCATGTGCATGTAAAGTCAGGTGTCCCAATACTTTTGTCAGAGAGAACTCCATCTCTAGTTTTCATTTTGATCAGGAAATACCTAGGCTGGTGAGGTTTATGGAATACACTGGGGGCTTTCATCCAAAAAACCCCAAAAAAGGTTTCAGCTCAGTATATATTGATGTAGTTCTTTCCATCTAGCAAATTAAGACCAAAATCATTAACCACTTGCCGACCGCCGCACGACGATGTACGTCGACAGAACGGCACGGGCAGGCATAAGGGCTTACATGTACGTCCTTGCCTGCCCAACGGTCGGGGGCCCGATCGGGCCCCCGCCCGTTGCCTGCGGCGGTCGGTATTCGTTCGGGAGCGATCCCGGACGAGGGGACGGCCATTCATTCATGGCCACCCCCTCGCGATCGCTCCCGACGAATGAAAATGTCCCGTGACATCACTTCCTCTCCTGTAATGTAAACACAGGAGAGGAAGTGATGTATTCTCTCCTCCGTGTCGGTATTTTTCGTTCCGGCACCGAGGAGAGAGCATCGGTGAGTTGCACAAGCACTACACTACACAGTAGAACATGCCAGGCACACTCACACCCCCCCTTTACCCCCCGATCACCCCCCAATTACCCCTGCCCCCCCAGTCACAGTGACACCAATTGCTTTTTTTTTTTTGCATTGGTGTCATTTGTGACTGTAATAACTGTTAGGGCAGTTAGGGTTAGCCCCCTTTAGTTCTAATGTGCCCCCCTAACCCCCCCAATAAAGGTTTAACCCCGTGATCACCCCCCCTCGCCAGTGTCACTAAGGCTGGGTTCACATTGCAGCGGTTTATGAGAACGGATGTGATTCGCACCGCACTGCAGTGCAAATCACATCCGATCTCTGTGCGATTCGAGTTCAGCCACACAGATAGTATGGCTGAATTCGTGTCGCACCCACCGCAAACTCGCACGGGACCCTTTTTTTGGCCCGCAGCAGAATCGGATCGCATGGGTGTTCACACCATGCGATCCGAGTTTGCAGATCGCACTGCGATATGCGAACTGATCTGGGGGTGTCAGTAACATTTCACTGACACTCCCAGCAGTTCGCATAGGGCAGTGTGAACTGCCGCCGGGAGGCATGCGATGCGGGAACCCGCCGCGGATTCATGGCGTTCCCGCATCGCTCCAGTGTGAACCCAGCCTAATAAGCGATAGTTTTTCTGATCGCTGTATTAGTGTCACAGGTGACGCTAGTTAGGCAGGTAGGTATTTAGGTTCGCCGCAGCTTTTTATAGCGCCAGGGACCCCCATATACTACCGCATAAAGCCCCCTGATTGCCCCCTAGTTAACCCTGTCACCAGTGATCACCATATAACTGTTACAGGTGACGCTGGTTGGTTAGTTATTTTTTTTTATAGTTTCAGGGCACCCGCCATTACCTAGTCTCACTAGTGTACCCCTAAATTTAGGGGTGTCTACTTTCCAAAATGGGGTCATTTGGGGGGGGTTTGTGCCATCTTGGCATTTTATGGCCTTCAAAACTGTAACGCCCTTAGAAAGCCTGAAGGCGGTGCTTGGTTTTCGGGGCCCCGTACGCGGCTAGGCTCCCAAAAAGTCCCACATATGTGGTATCCCCGTACTCAGGAGAAGCAGCAGAATTTATTTTGGGTTGTCATTTCACATATGCCCATAGCATGTGTGAGCAATATATCATTTAGTGACAACTGTGTTAAAAAAAAAAAAAATATTTTTTGTCATTATTCAATCGCTTGAGGCAAAAAAATAAAAATATTCAATGGGCTCAACATGCCACTTATCAATTTCCTTAGGGTGTCTACTTTCCAAAATGGGGTCATTTGGGGGGGTTTTGTACTGCCCTGCCATTTTAGCACCTCAAGAAATGAGATAGGCAGTCGTAAACTAAAAGCTGCGTAAATTCCAGAAAACGTACCTTAGTTTGTAGATGTGACAACTTTTGCGCAAACCAATAAATATACAATTATTGACTGTTTTTTACCAAAGACATGTGGCTGAATACATTTTGGCCTAAATGTATGACAAATTGAGTTTATTGGATTTTTCTAATAACAAAAAGTAGAAAATCTTTTTTTTTTTCAAAATTTGCGGTCTTTTTACGTTTATATCGCAAAAAATAAAAAATCGCAGAGGCAATCAAATACCATCAAAAGAAAGCTCTATTTGTGGGAAGAAAAGGACGCAAATTTTGTTTGGGTACAACATTGCATGACCGCGCAATTACCAGTTAAAGCAGCGCAGTGCCAAATTGTAAAAAGACCTCTGGTCATTTACCAGCAAAATGGTCCGGTCTGAAGGTGGTTAAAAAGCCAAGCAGGCTCAAAAGGAGCCAGAGAAGCAGTTTCATGCAACACACAATCTCATCTCTTCATGGAGCTCTACAATTCCTTTTATACAGGCTAAAGCCCACTCATCCATCAACTAAAGCACATCTCTACAACAAGACCATTGTAAAACAGATGATCTGCAGGCACGCAAAAGTAGGAGGAACCACCTTCACTGCACATTCACATAGATAGCAGCCGACTGTGCATGAATGATCTGGTCACCAAAAAAAGTGTCTTATGAAAATTTGAATGGGATGAACATACATGACTTTGCATAGGGAGTAAAGGCAATCTGCCAACATCCCCAATGCTGGCCTACCTGGCAGGAATGCACCAATAGCAATTTGCAAGCAAAAGCCAACCATGCTCATCAAGACAGTAGGGAGAGTGCCTACATACATACGATCTTTCATCGAGCCACACAGAAAAGATCACTTTAATCTCTAGGAAGCTTTAATAGGCCTCTTTTTAAATAGCTTGACTTTGCTGGATGTGGACTGTTACATGATAAATAAGGAAATGGACAAGGTTTCTGCTTAGAAAAACA